>NW_028318493.1:5475000-6075000 GCF_062004578.1 Staurois parvus
TTTGGGAGGAGGACACAATGCAGTTTGCACTGGAAATTGATGCTATTGGCTGTAATTGACAGTTTGCCGAGCTGTCAGTTGCAAAGTCTGGCCCGCCCACCCCCCACCTCACAGGACTCACTGAAAGCCCACTGGCAGCAGAGGACAATGGTATGCTGTGCAGAAGAGGCTCACCCACGCGCCTACAGCCGTACACAGTGTTCATAAAGGCACAGGGTTTGGGGCTGATAGGAAGGTCTGAAGTGCATGCCTTGGGGTTGAACATGGTTTATGTATGCTCCAGTTATTCACTTTTTGCACTTTAGATGTACCTCTAATGGGAAGGTAAACTCATCAATAATTATCTAATATACAGTATCTCACAAAAGTGAGTCCACCCCCCCCCCCCCCTCACATTTTTGTAAATATTTGATTCTATCTTTTCATGTGACAACACTGAAGAAATGACACTTTGCTACAATGTGACGTAGTCAGTGTACAGCTTGTATAACATGTAAATTTGCTGTCTCCTCAAAATAACTCAACACACAGCCATTAATGTCTAAACCCCTGGCAACAAAAGTGAGTCCACCCCTAAGTGACAAGGTCCAAATTGGGCCCAATTAGCCATTTTCCCTCCCCAGTGTCATGTGACTCGTTAGTGTTACAAGGTCTAAGGTGTGAATGGGGAGCAGGAGTGTTAAATTTGGTGTTATCGCTCTCACTCTCTCATACTGGTCACCGGAAGTTCAACATGGCACCTCATGGCAAATACCTCTCTGAGAATCTGAAAAAAAGAATTGTTGCTCTACATAAAGATGGCCGAGGCTATAAGAAGATTGCCAAGACCCTGAAATTGAGCGGCAGCACGGTGGCCAAGGCCATATTGTGATTTTAGTGCTGCACCTTTTCTATATAAATAAATAAATACAGTGCCTTGAAAAAGAACTCATATCCCTTAAAATTTTCCATATTTTGTCATGTTACAATCAAAAAAGTAAATGTATTTTATTGGAATTTTATGTGATAGACCAACACAAAGTGGCACATAATTGTGAAGTGGAAGAAAAAAAATGATAAATGATTTTCAAAATATTTTTACCAATAAATATCTGAAAAGTGTGGTGTGCATTTGTATTCAACCCCTTTACTCTGATACCCCTAACTAAAATCTAGTGGAAACAATTGCCTTCAGAAGTCAGTTAATTAGTAAACAAAGTCCACCTGTGTGTAATTTAACCTCAGTATAAATACAGCGGTTCTGTGAGGCCCTCAGAGGTTTGTTAGAGAACATTAGTGAACAAACAGCATCATGAAGGTCAAGGAGCAAACCAGACAGCTCAGGGATAAAGTAGTGGAGAAGTTTAAAGAAGGGTTAGGAAGTAAAAAAAATCCCAAGCTTTGAACATCTTTACAAGGCAAAGCTTTTTTTCAAGGCACTGTAAATAAGGTGACAATGAATAAAATATTAACCCCCTAACCCAAACCCTAATCCCAACACCTAACCTCTAACACCTTAACCGAACACAAAAATAAATAAATAATATTAATAACAATTATTATTATTGTTATTAATAATTATTTTATTATTATTATTATTATTATTATTATTAACAATAATAATAAATGAATAAACAGAAAATTGTAAATAAAAGCTGATGGAAAAGCTAAAAAAGCTGAAAACCTAACAACAAACGATGAAACAGATGATATTTTTCTCTTTTGGCTATAAAAAAAAGCCAAAGCTTAAAAACACTTTAAAAACGTTGCACAAAAACGCTGAGAAAAGCACATACAAAGCAGAACAAAATGCCTGGAAAAAAACGCTCAAAAACGCGACGCTAAGGCGTGAGTGCAGCCTTAGCGTTCTATTTATAAAACAATGTACATAACTATGGATCCAGTGAATGACATGTACATTTGTTCTGTCAAAACTGGACAAAAACAGTCCTAGGTGATCAATATTCTTCAATTATGGGCTATAGTAACCTGGCCACTAGATGAAAAAAAGAGTGCAGGAAATACAGACATCTTTGCCACAAGAGATACGACGAGTTCCTCAACCCTTTTTTTCAGTCAAGGCACTCTTTAAAATGATGCAAAGTCTCGAGGCACCCCATTCTAAAATATTCTAAATATTTAACAAACCAAAAGGAAGCAAATCAGAATTCTGCTGATCTCAGACCAGAGGCAGACTTTGATTGGTCAATATGGATTACCGCAATAAGAACTCTTTATTGACTTAAAGCGGAGCTCCACCCAAAAGGGGAAGTTCTGCTTTAAGGACTGCTCCCCATTAAGGATTGGCACCTTTGGGAGGGGGTACCCGAATTTGACAGGTACCCGCTCTCACTTCCGGTCCGATCGCCTAGGCCAGTGGTGGGCAACCTTTTTTTTCAACTGAGCCAAATCTCGCCAAAACCACGATTGAAATTTATTTTGAGAGCCACATTTTTAAAACTGAAAATACATCCCCCATATAGTAATTCATCCCCCATAGTAATTCATCCCCCATATAGTAATTCATCCCCCATAGTAATTAATCCCCCATATAGTAATTCATCTCCCATAGTAATTAATCCCCCATATAGTAATTCATCCCCCATATTAATTCATCCCCCATATAGTAATTCATCCCCCATATTAATTCATCCCCCATATAGTAATTCATCCCCCATATAGTAATTCATCCCCCATATTAATTCATCCCCCATATTAATTCATCCCCCATATAGTAATTCATCCCCCATATTAATTCATCCCCCATATAGTACTTCATCCCCCATAGTAATTCATCCCCCATAGTAATTCATCCCCCATAGTAATTCATCCCCCATATAGTAATTCATCCCCCATATAGTAATTCATCCCCCATATAGTAATTCATCCCCCATATAGTAATTCATAGTAATTCATTATAGTAAATATAGTAATTCATCCCCCATAGTAATTCATCCCCCATATAGTAATTCATCCCCCATATAGTAATTCATCCCCCATATAGTAATTCATCCCCCATAGTAATTCATCCCCCATATAGTAATTCATCCCCCATAGTAATTCATCCCCCCTATAGTAATTCATCCCCCCTATTGTGTCAATTCACTTACCTTTGCTCCGCGCGTTCCTCTCGCCGTGTTCCCGCGCCGTTCAGGGCGGACTGTGAGAGGAGAGGAGTTCGTCACGCTGCCCCGCCTACATCCTGGCTGCCCCGCCTACATCCTGACAGCCAATGTTTGCCACGCTCCGCGGGCCGGATTAAAAGGTCCGCCGGGCCGTAGTTTGCCCATTGCTGGGCTAGCTGCAGAGTCCTGACTTTTGGGGCGGCCGCCCGAGAGGAGGGAGAGGAGCGGGCGCCCGGCACACAGAAGAGCCGCATTAAAGTGCGTAAAGAGCCGCATGTGGCTCGCGAGCCGCGGCTTGCCGACCACTGGCCTAGGCGATCAAAAGCGGAAGTTGTCCTCCTTCCCTCCCTGTAGTCTTTTGGGACATGTGTCCCAGAAGACTACAGGACCATTCATGAAGCGCAGCGCTACTCGCGCATGCGCAGTGGGTACCCAGCTGTGAAGCCGCAAGCTATCACAGCCGGGTGCCCACACTGAAGATGCCGGACTCATGGAATCCAGGACGGCCGGTGAAACGGGCTGCGGGGGACACACCACGGGACCGATGGGCAGGTAAGTGGCTGTTTTTTTTTAAAGTCAGCAGCTACAGATTTTGTAGCTGCTGACTTATTTTTTGCCAGGGTGAGTGGAACTCCGCTTTAAGCTCTTTGTAGGATTATCTAACAATCTGGAACAGATATGCGTTCACTTTTGTGATGCTGTCACTTTTCATGCTGTATAGATAGTTCCTGAGTGAAGTCTCGGGGGGGGGGGGGGGGTTAGTTTAGAGTATCAAGAACAGCTGTGAGAACAATGACAGGGCAGCATATGGAGCAATGATGCAACAAAAGGTGACAGATGAGACAAAGCCACCCACACAGCACATCACATCACCGCCAGACACCTAAAAGGCACAGGCACTATCTAGGTTTCATTTAACAAACGTACAGTATGTATACTTAAAGTAGAACTATAGGCAATTTTTTTTTCATTGTGAATAAAGTAAGGGAAGGTTATAACCCCTGTCAGATTTTTATTGCCATTTGTGACCCATGGCAGAGATTTATCTTCACTTCCTGTCCCATAACCAAAACAGGAAGTGAGAGGAAATCCCTGCAAATTAAGGGCTCATGTACACTGCAGCTGATAAACGGACGTTCAGGAGCAGTTGTGCGTTTTTTTTTCAGCAGCCCCTGAACTGTCCCTATTGTTCTCCTATGTGTCCATGTACACATCATCGTTTACAGGCAGTTGAGTTTACAGTCGTTTTTTTGAACGCACCAAACTTGCAGCGTTTCAAACAGCAAACGCTTGTAAACGCGGCTAATCACATTTATAAGCGTTTTCGTTTAGAAGTGTTTTTTAACTGTTCTATGTCCAGATGCTGTCCAGAGCCTTTTTCCATCATCAGAAATGCATGCAAAGCGTTTTCCATGTATTCAAATGGACCCGATACACCAGCTCAGTCAGTTGCAGGTTTCGCGTGAAGGAAACAATAATAGAACGTGCCGCATTATGCTCATGATGGGATCCATAGTAAATACAACCAGAAAAGACAGGTCATCTCAACACATACTGCTCTCTCTGCTTCTGCTCTCTCTATTTCTCTCAAAATGTCTGAAATAGTTATTTTTTTATATTTTTCTGGACATTTTAGAAGGTCTCCTGAAGTTATCTTTAAAAAACGCTTCTAAACGCAAACGCACATAAACGCGGTATGCAAACACAGCTCAACTGACTTTTTTTATCCTACGTTTTCCAGCAGTCAGTTTCCATCGTTCAGAAGAGTTTTCCAAACGTCCCGTGTACATGAGCCCTAAGGGAATTCCTCATCACCAGAATTAGTGGAAGATTTCCACTCTATTACTTTTCTGGGGACAACCTAAATTTGGGGATTTTCTTTTACTTTCAATGATAACGGTAAACAGGACGAATAGAGACAGTGAATCTCCCTAACAGGGGCACAGACAGCAATAAAAACCTGACAGATGTTCTAATCGCTCTCCATTCTATCCAAAACTTAAAAAAAAAAAGTATTGCCTTTAGTTATACTTTAAAGCTGAAGCGTAACCTGCTCATATGTTCCCTTCCCTGGTTCCTCCCTGCCCCACATCAACGTACTACTGAAGTATCACTTCATTATCATTACATACCTTATTTTAAACCCAGCAACATCATTACTGGGTCTCTGTCCTTCTCTATGCAATGCATGCAGACCACGACTGGGGGAGGAGCTAGCAAGGGGCTGTACATAGCTTCCTGAAAACATCACAGCACCCTGACTCAGTACTCCTCTTAAGAGACTTCATTCCCGATACAAGCAGTGGATTGGCTCTTGGTGGATATTATTTTAGAGGAGTGGGAGTTCCTAGGCAGGCTGTATTTGCATGCAGACCACTTTAGCTAATGCCCACAAGTCATGCTGGGCCTCAGTAATTGAAAGAAAGTTTTTGTAAAGTTTTTTTGTTTTTTTTAAATAACAAACATACTTACCTGTAGTAATGGTTTTGTACAGAACAGCCCCGATCCAATCTCTTCTTAGGTCTCCTATTAGTGTTCTGCCCCCCCCCACCGAGTGACACCATAGCAAGCCGCTTGCTGTGGGGCACTCATAGCAAAACAGAGAGAGTGCAGCTTATCCCCGCCCCCTGCTCTCTCCTCACTGGCTGTGATTGACAGCAGTGGGAGCCAATGGCTCCTGCTGCTGCATCTATGCCAATGAGAAGGGAGAGTTGCTGCTCTCAAGCACATTGCTGGATCGAGAGTGAGCTTAGGTATTAGGGGGACTAAGGGGGTGCTGCGCACTTGTCTACCATGCGATCCGGTTGCAGTGCATTTTAAAAAGTAGTGCATGTACTGCCTTTGGTGCCGTGTAATTTCAGCCCATGTAAAATGAGTGATCTGAAATCGCACTGCACAGAACTGCATAGGAACCGCACAGCATTCCTCTGCAATTCACATGCAGTTTCTGGTGTGATCCAGCACTAACAGTGGTTAGGACAGTGAAGGGGTCAGGAGCAGAAAATGCAAAGTACAGAAATCAATACATCAGTAATAAGTAATCTAGAGTGCAGAGATCAGAAGTAATAATGTAAAGTGCAAAGGTCAGTAAGAAGTGATGCAGATTGTACAGGTCAGTGATATAGTACACACAGGTCAAAAAGCAGTAATGCAGAGCGCAGAGGTTAGTAGGTAGTAATGGAGAGACCAGAGGTACGTAGGCCAGTACTGCAGAGTGCAAAGCTCAGAAGATAGTAGTGCAGAGGTCAGTAGGTAGTAGTGCAGAGTGCAGAGGTCAGTAGGTAGTAGTGCAGAGTGCAGAGGTCAGTAGGTAGTAGTGCAGATTGTAGAGGTCAGTAGGTAGTAGTGCAGAGGTCAGTAGGTAGTAGTGCAGAGGTCAGTAGGTAGTAGTGCAGAGGTCAGTAGGTAGTAGTGCAGATTGTAGAGGTCAGTAGGTAGTAGTGCAGAGGTTAGTAGGTAGTAGTGCAGAGGTCAGTAGGTAGTAGTGCAGATTGTAGAGGTCAGTAGGTAGTAGTGCAGAGGTCAGTAGGTAGTAGTGCAGAGTGTAGAGGTCAGTAGGTAGTAGTGCAGAGTGCACAGGTCAGTAGGTAGTAGTGCAAAGTGCACAGGTCAGTAAGTAGTAGTGCAGAGTGCACAGGTCAGTAGGTAGTAGTGCAGAGTGTAGAGGTCAGTAGGTAGTAGCGCAGAGTGCACAGGTCAGTAGGTAGTAGTGCAGAGTGTAGAGGTCAGTAGGTAGTAGTGCAGAGTGTAGAGGTCAGTAGGTAGTAGTGCAGAGTGCACAGGTCAGTAGGTAATAATGCAGAGTACAGAGGTCAGTAGGTAATAATGCAGAGTGCACAGGTCAGTAGGTAGTAGTGCAGAGTACAGAGGTCAGTAAGTAGTAGTGCAGAGTGTAGAGGTGAGCAGGTAATAATGCAGAGTGCAGAGGTCAGAAGGTAGTAGTGCAGAGGTCAGTAGGTAGTAGTGCAGATTGTAGAGATCAGTAGGTAGTAGTGCAGAGGTCAGTAGGTAGTAGTGCAGAGGTCAGAGGTCAGTAGGTAGTAGTGCAGATTGTAGAGGTCAGTAGGTAGTAGTGCAGATTGTAGAGGTCAGTAGGTAGTAGTGCAGATTGTAGAGGTCAGTAGGTAGTAGTGTAGAGGTCAGTAGGTAGTAGTGCAGAGGTCAGTAGGTAGTAGTGCAGATTGTAGAGGTCAGTAGGTAGTAGTGCAGAGTGCACAGGTCAGTAGGTAATAGTGCAGAGGTCAGTAGGTAGTAGTGCAGAGGTCAGTAGGTAGTAGTGCAGAGGTCAGTAGGTAGTAGTGCAGAGGTCAGTAGGTAGCAGTGCAGAGGTCAGTAGGTAGTAGTGCAGATTGTAGAGGTCAGTAGGTAGTAGTGTAGAGGTCAGTAGGTAGTAGTGCAGAGGTCAGTAGGTAGTAGTGCAGAGTGCAGAGGTCAGTAGGTAGTAGTGCAGAGGTCAGTAGGTAGTAGTACAGAGGTCAGTAGGTAGTAGTACAGAGGTCAGTAGGCAGTAGTGCAGAGGTCAGTAGGTAGTAGTGCAGAATGCAGAGGTCAGTAGGTAGTAGTGCAGATTGTAGAGGTCAGTAGGTAGTAGTGTAGAGGTCAGTAGGTAGTAGTGCAGAGTGCAGAGGTCAGTAGGTAGTAGTGCAGATTGTAGAGGTCAGTAGGTAGTAGTGTAGAGGTCAGTAGGTAGTAGTGCAGATTGTAGAGGTCAGTAGGTAGTAGTGTAGAGGTCAGTAGGTAGTAGTGCACAGTGCAGAGGTCAGTAGGTAGTAGTGTAGAGGTCAGTAGGTAGTAGTGTAGAGGTCAGTAGGTAGTAGTGCAGAGGTCAGTAGGTAGTAGTGTAGAGGTCAGTAGGTAGTAGTGTAGAGGTCAGTAGGTAGTAGTGCACAGTGCAGAGGTCAGTAGGTAGTAGTGCAGAGGTCAGTAGGTAGTAGTGTAGAGGTCAGTAGGTAGTAGTGTAGAGGTCAGTAGGTAGTAGTGCACAGTGCAGAGGTCAGTAGGTAGTAGTGCAGAGGTCAGTAGGTAGTAGTGCAGAGGTCAGTAGGTAGTAGTGTAGAGGTCAGTAGGATTTCTTTTAATATTTCTTTAGTGTTGGGTTATCCTCCCTCCCTTTCTGTCTATCCAATCCTGACAACACACAGACAGACAGAACACTTACCAGCTCTTTGGCCTCATCCAGCTGCTTCTCCACATTCATCACCATCTGCTTCTTCTCCTCTACAACATCCACAGAAATCACCTCATCAGTGTCACCGTACCATCTACACCCAATCCCCCCCCCCCCCACTCACAGTCCCCTCCGTGTCTGCATTCCTTTCAGTCAGTATCACCTCAAGTCAATATCCCCTCCTCTTTTGTCAACACCCCCATCCCAGCAAGTTTTCACTCCCCCAAGTGTCCCCCCCATTCAGTGTCCTCCTCTAGTGAGTGTCCCATACATATTTGCCGCCCCCCCCCAAATGTCCCGCCCATTCAGTGCCACCCTCTAGTTAGTGTCCTCCTCGTCAGTGTCTCCCTCTGGTCAGAGCCTCCCCCAGACGGTTGTGTCTTCCTCTAGTCAGTATCCTCCTTTATTCGGTACTTCCCCTGCTCAGTGCCCCCCCCCAATTAGTGTCACCCTCTAGTCAGTGCCCCCCATTCAGTGTCTCCCCTAGTTAGTGTCCCCCTCTGGTTGGTGTCCCCCCTAGTTAGTGTCCCCCCGGTCAGTGCCCCCCTAGTTAGTGTCCCCCCTCGTCAGTGTCTCCGCTAGTTAGTGTCCCTCCCTGGTTGGTGACCCCCCCAATTAGTGTCCACCTTAGCCAGTGTCTCCCCTGGTCAGTGTTCCTCCTAGTTAGTGTCCCCCCAGGTTGGTGCCCCCCCTAGTTAGTGTTACCCCCCCCCGGTTGGTGTCCTTCCTTGGTTGGTGTCCCCCCCCCGTTGGTGTCCTTCCTTGGTTGGTGTCCCCCCCGGTTGGTGTCCCTCCTTGGTTGGTGTCCACCCTAGTTAGTGTCCCCCCCCCGGTTGGTGTCCTTCCTTGGTTGGTGTCCCCCTAGTTAGTGTCCTTAGTGTCCCCCTCAGTCGGTGTCCACTCTAGTCAGTCTCCCCCCCTTAGTGTCCCCCCAGGCAGTGTTCCCCTAGTGCCCCCCCGGTCGGTGCCCACTTTAGTAAATGTCCCCCCTGGTTGGTCTCTTCCCTAGTCTGTGTCCCCCCAGGTTGGTTTCCCCTCTAGTTAGTGTCCCCCCCGGTTGGTGTCCCTCCTTGGTTGGTGTCCCCCCTAGTTAATGTCCTTAGTGTCCCCCTCAGTCGGTGTCCACTCTAGTCAGTCTCCCCCCCCCCTTAGTGTCCCCCCAGGCAGTGTTCCCCTAGTGCCCCCCCTGGTCGGTGCCCCCTTTAGTAAATGTCCCCCCGGTTGGTGTCTTCCCTAGTCTGTGTCCCCCCAGGTTGGTGTCCCCTCTAGTTAGTGCCCCCCCCCGGGTCAATGCCCACCCTAGTCAGTGCCTCCTCTGGTTGGTGACCCCCCACCAGTCGATGTCCACCCTAGTCAGTGTACCCTCCCGGTCAGTGTCTCCCCTAGTGTCCCCCCAGTCGGTGTCCCCCCCCCTTCTCTCAGTGCTCCCTCTCTAGTCTGTGCCCCCTCCCCCCCCCCCCGTTCAGTGCGCCCCCTCCTCACCCCCGGACAGTTTGGGGATCTTCCCGATGCGGTTGGTGATGTCGGCGGTGAGGACCCCATAATCCTGTTCGTATCCCTGGAAATCGGCGGACATGGTTCTCGGGACAGTTCAAAGTAGCAGTGACAGCCGGAAGTTTCCTGTACAACCACTTCCGCCGCCGGTCCGTCACAGATCAGATCTCCCCGGCGCCCTTAGCAACCAAAACTTCCTTGGCGACCTGCGATTCTCTGATTGGCTGGGCTGAATACGTGATGCTCAGGGGCAGGGCCGGAGTTAGTCACTTGACTCGTTCCAATTTAGATATCACACGACGCTAACACTGAAGGCGCCGGTAGCGCCGTGTCCGTTCCAGAATTGTTTCCGGACATTCTCCGGCTCTGACACATAACCCCGAGTGTGAGGGAAAATCGTCATAGCTAGGGGAGTCATGATGGGTGGGCGGGACTCCTAGGATAGGACGTCACTTCAGGGTATAGTTCGGGGCCGGGCTGGAGATGGGCTGTCTCTGTGTCTGGTGGGGAGGGATTGGTGGTTGCACAACCCGGAAGTGAGCGGGAGAAGGTGCTGGAGGTGCTGTGCAGGGAGGTGAGAGGATGGAATCTCAGTACATTGTAAGGTGTTCCTGGGCTATACATGAATGAAAAGAGGGTGTTACGTGGGAGAGGACTGCTGGGTGGGGGTCAGGATATAAAGGGGGGTTGTGTTATGGGGAGGGAGGGGTGTTCTAATGATGTAGAGGGGTATAGTGGGGTTAGGAGGGTGTTGTAATGATATAGAGGGGTGTTTATAATAATATAGGGGTGTTATGGGGAGGAAGGGGTGTTTATTATAACAGAGGGGTGTTATGGGGAGGGAGGGTGTTATAAGGATATAGAGCGGTGTTTATAATAACAGAGGGGTGTTATGGGGAGGAAGGGGTGTTTATTATAATAGAGGGGTGTTATGGGGAGGGAGGGGTGTTTATTATAATAGAGGGGTGTTATGGGGAGGAAGGGGTGTTTATTATAACAGAGGGGTGTTATGGGGAGGGAGGGGTGGTATGATATAGAGGGGTGTTATAAGGGTATAGTGGGGAGCGACGGGTGTTTATAAAAATAGAGGGGTGTTATGGGGAAGGAGGGAGAGATGTTATAATAATAGAGGGGTGTTTATAATGATAGAAGGGTGTTATGGGAAGGGAGGGGTGTTTATAATAATAGAAGGGTGTTATGGGGAGGGACGGGTGTTTATAATGATATAGTGGGGAGGGAGGAGTGTTTATAATAAAATGGTGTTATGGGGAGGGAGGGGTGTTAGAAGGCTTTAGAGGGGTATAGTGGGGAGGGAGGGGGTGTTATAATAATATAGAGGCGTGGGGTGGTATAATGATGTAGTGGGGAGGGAGGGGTGTTTATAATAGTAGAGGGGTGTTATGGGGAGGGAGGGGTGTTATAAGGATATAGTGGGGAGGGAGGAGTGCTTATAATAATACAGGGGTGTTATAAGACTACAGAGGGGTGTTATGGGGAGGGATGTTATAATAATAGAGCGGTGTTATGGGGAGGGAGGGGTGTTATAATGATATAGTGGGGAGGGAGGGGTGTTATAATGTTATAGAGGCGTGTTATGGGGAGGGATATTATAATAATAGAAGGGTGTTATGGGGAGGGAGGGGTGTTATAATGATATAGAGGGGTATAGTGGGGAGGGGTGTTATAATAATAGAGAGGTGTTATGGGGAGGGAGGGGTGGTATAATGATATAGAGGGGTGTTATGGGGAGGGAGGGGTGGTATAATGATATAGAAGGGTGTTATGGGGAGGGAGGGATGATATAGAGGGGTGTTATGGGGAGGGAGGGATGATATAGAGGGGTGTTATGGGGAGGGGTGGTATAATGATATAGAGGGGTGTTATGGGGAGGGAGGGGTGGTATAATGATATAGAGGGGTGTTATGGGGAGGGAGGGGTGGTATAATGATATAGAGGGGTGTTATGGGGAGGGAGGGGTGGTATAATGATATAGAGGGGTGTTATGGGGAGGGAGGGGTGGTATAATGATATAGAGGGGTGTTATGGGGAGGGAGGGGTGGTATAATGATATAGAGGGGTAATATGGGGTTGGGAGGGTGTAGGATTGAGGGGACTGGAGGAGGGATGTTTTTGGGGTTATGTCGGGAAGCAAGGCAGTTACTACAATAATATGAAGGGTTAGAGGAGTGTTATGGGGTATTTGGGGGGGGGGGGGGTAATTGGAGGGGTATTAAAGCAATGTGTTTGAAGGGTGGTGAAATATGGGACATTAGGAGGGGTATCAGAGTGATGTGTATGAAGGGTGGAGGTATTAGGAGAGGGATATTGTATGTATGAAGGGAGGATGGGATGGGAAGAGTACTATGTAGATGGGATTAATTGGATGGATTTTGCTTGCTCTGAATGTCCTTGATGGTAAGGTGACCCCTGTGCCCTCCTCTGAGTGTTGTAGTGATCACATCCTGTATATAGTGTACACATTGGAGTATTGTAAGAACCTGTTTCCTTGGCTGGTTTGTGAAGCCCCATCAGAGGCCACTGGCTGTGCGGGGTTTGTATTTATGGAGACAATACAATGTTTCCATCATAGATCCCGACCCAGAAAATCCACACCTGCAATGTGATTGCTATGGATGTTTTCTGTGCATGTTGTATTTAATTTGTTGCAGTCTTAGGTCAGCTAGAAATATTTCAGGCATGTAATGGAGGCGTTCTATAATTTGTATTAATTTGGGTGTGATTTGTTATTTCTTGTAATCTAGGGTGTTGCCAAATGTCTTCTCTTTCTCCTAAACCAGATATACAAGTATATTTTCTTTCTATAGAGAACTATGAGCCATCAGCCATATCATCTGTACACCATCAGACGGCTACATGTTTACATTGTAGACCCAGAAAGAGTGATAAAATATACAAATATAAAAGCTTTCTTTTCCAGTTTTCCCATTTTCATTTTATACTTTCAGTGACTCTCAATGTCCCAATGGAATAGAGAAAATTAAAAAAGAACCTAGAGCGATGTTAACCATTCTCTAAAAACAGCTTTCTATATTTCAGTGTAACTAAAGGCTATTTTGTTTTTGATTTTGGATAGAGTAAAGGAGGGTTATAACACCTGTCAGGTTTTTTTTTCTTTTTGCAATGTATGTCCCCAGAGGAGATTTCCCTTGACTTCCTATTCCATAGCCAAAACCTGCAGTGAAAGGAAATCCCTTCAAAGTGATCAGAACTAGTGTCCCCATGAGAAGATTTCCCCGCTATTACTGTTCTGATGTCAACCCAAAATTTGGGATTGTACAGTGATGGAGCAGCAGTTGATTGATGAGCTCAACTTTTCTGGTCGCTGTGTTCTCTCATTTTGTTAGTTTGACCATCATTAGAACATTTCAAGTTCATGCTTTCTGCATCTCATTGACCAACCTCAGGGATGAGCAATTCATATTGCCCGACGCCTAGGACATGCAGTTCCGGGCGCCGGGCAGGCAGTTTTTTTGGGGTTGTTTTCTGTGCATTTTCATCGGTCAGATGGAAGCATTTGGGTGGCAGTGCTACCTCCCGATTGCTTCCACAGTGCCAGCCACTGCCCGCTATATGTCCTGGGTTCCGCTTGCCATCTGCGGGCCCAGGACTGGTTCAGTGGGTGCCGGCAGTATGCCAGGATGCGGTATAGAGGAGGGAGGAGAGCGGGCACTTACGCACCCTTCCCCTTCTTGTCCTGACCCAGAAGTGATGTGACGTCACTTCTGGGTTCCTGTTGACAGATTCCCGGGCATCGAGGCCGGGAAAGAATGTAATGTGGTGCGATGTGCACTGCATTACATTCAGTGTAGTACAGGGGAGACATGCAGGGTCTTTTAGACCATGGATGTCTTAAAAAAAGAACCTGTCACCAAAAATCATCACATAGGGGATATAAGTCCCCTATGTGATGAAAAAAAGTAAGTAAAGACAAGTAAAAAATATATATTTTTTAAATTTTTAAACAATGTAAGTTGCACACAAGCATATAATCCCCCCCCCCCCAATTTTTCAAGGCCCCCCCACATATGTGCGCACGTACAAACGTAAAAGCACACACATAATATGCGCCTACACATGAAAACGACGATTGCGCTACACATGTTACATATTGCTGCGCACACCAGGATGAGAGCAATAATTCTAGCACTAGACCTCCTCCGTAACGCTAAACTGATGACCTATAAGGGGCTTTAAAAGCGTCACCTATAGAAAATATAGGGTAATGAAGTTTGTTGCCCTTTCACGAGCACACGCAAATTGAAAGTTTGACAAGTTTGATATCTATTTACTCAATGCAACCTCATCTTTTATATTTTACAAAAAAATTGGATGATTTATTGTTTTTTGCGCCCTAAAATTAACTTAAGTGTATTTTTGTACTGAAATTTTACATTTTCCAGACCTTTGTGATAATATCGTGTCACGTAAAAAATTGGAACTACCGCTATTTTATTCTCTAGGATCTCTGATTTGAGAAAATATATAATGTTTTGGAGTTTTGTGTAATTTTCAGGCCTTACATAATTTTTTAAATGTGTGCAAAAAACGCAAAAACGGCTCTGGCAGCGAAAGGGATAAAGGATAAGCTTGACACTCCCCTTTCCTGACGAGCAGCCAATCGGTGCTCATTACACTGCAAGGTCTTTCTCCTCCCTGCTAGTCCCCGGGTGCGGTGCTGGAGACAGACAGGGAGGAGGAGATAAACAGCGCAATGTTCAAAATGTTAAACGTTTAAGTCACCATTAAGCCCCTTTTGTTTTTAAAAGCCCCAGACATTACTTAAAGCAGATTTTAAATACTGTTTTGGTTAAAAAAAAAAAAATATATCAGGACAAGTAGATTGTCATGAGGGACAAGTAGAGTGGAGCACTGATTTAGTCCCTGGACAAGTAGTTTTTTTAAAAAAAAATGTACCCACCCCTGTAGGTTGATTCTTCTCTCTAACTTAAAGTGGTTCTAAAGGTTCAATTTTTTTTTTCATTAAAATAACAAACATGTTATACTTACCTGCTTTGTGCAGTGGTTTTGCATAGAGCAGCCCCGATCTTTCTCTTCTTGGGTCCCCTACTGCTGCTTCTGGTCCCTCCCCCTTGCCAAGTGCCTCCATAGCAAGCTACCTGCTCTAGGGGAACTCTTGCATACTCGCTCCCAAGCCGACTGTGTCTGTGTATGTGCATCATTTGTTAGACATGCATTTCTTTTGAATTTTTTGTTTCTATTCTGTCTCTCAGTGTTACAATACACCTACCATTCAATTTTTAGACTGAACATTTCTTTGTGAGTGGGCAAACATTCAAAATCAGCAGGGGATCAAATACTTATTTCCTTCACTGTATATCTAAACTCAAGAAGAAATATATATTATTATACAGGATTTATATAGCGCCAACAGTTTGCTCAGTGCTGTACAATATAACGGGAGACAATACAGCAACAATATATAATAATTTCTTTAAAAATCATACAATGTGATTTCCTGAATTTTTTTTTTAATTCTGTCTCTCAGAGTGGGAATGCACCTACAATGTGAATGTCAGACCCCTCCATGATTTCTAAGTGGGAGAACTTGCAAAATCGCAGGGTGTTCACACTGTAGGTATGTATGTATGTATGTATGTATATATATATATATATATGTGTATATATACACATACACACACACACACAGATACAGTGAAGGAGATAAGTATTGATCCTCTGCTGATTTTGAATTGAGTTTGCCCACTCACAAAGAAATGAACACTCTAAAAATTGAATGTTCGGTGTATTGTAATTGTATTGTTCGGTGTAAGAAATGCATGTCTAACAAATGATGCACTGATTTGCATGTTCATGAGGGAAATAAGTATTTGATCCCCTATCATTCAGCAGGATTTCTTGCTACCAGGTGTCTTTCATACAGGTGATCACATAACAGTCACGATACCTCGGGCGCCCAAAGCATCCGGGTACCGGTAAAACAGAAATCCGGTGGACACAGCAATCACGGGAACTTCACGCCCCAGCGGTTGCACCAGTCGACACATATTTAGGTTGCTGAGTCTGGCTATGCAGTAAAAGTACTGTGAGCGGGACGGCAAGTGGTTAATGCAACTGCAATTGTTTACGGAACCAGTTTATTGTTCTTAATATAGAAAGGTGAAACGGGAAGAGTTCTAGTTGACTCAACTCCTAAATCTGTTGCGGGTATTTTTCAAAGATGTATTTGCTCATATTACATTGTTATATTCAAATAAATAAGAACTATTAAAACAAGACATTTGCTTGTAGCTCACCAGTTTGGCTTCTTATGCTGCTTCTCACTCTCCCAGTCTGAGTGCTGCTTTACAAGAGATTGCAAAAGGAAGATGCCAAGTCCCAAGATGCCAAAAAAAAAAAGAAAAACTGATGGGTTAAAATCAGTTCTCACTTTATCCAAAATTACTGGCTTTACATGCAGTTTAAAGTGACTCTTTCATGGGAATAAGAATTAAAACAAAAATCACCTGAAGAAGACACTTTAAACATGCCTATCCTGGTCCCAATTGTAGAATCTTCTCCCTTTTGCTCAGCAAAGCTGCCCAAATAATCTTCATATCCAAAACATTTTTCAGTTGTGACCAACACAAGCATATCCCACATATTTTCGGTTTCCCACTTATCCATATGTCATTGCAGGGCAGACCGTAATAGGGGCTAGCAGGAGGAATTCTATGAGTTCAGCCATCTGCCACATGTCAAAGTGCATCAGATGTGAAGGTTCTCCAGGCAGTGTAAGCTCGGCAACGGAACAAAAATTATGCAAACCGACACCGAGAAAGGAAAGTTTATCCATACATGTTTTGATTTCCCGTTTCAATCCCACATCTACATCAAACAGCATGGATGGAGGAATCTCCTCTACCTTCTGTTGTATTCAAGCAGCTGCAACACCCATTATTATTATTATTATACAGGATTTATATAGCACCAACAGTTTGCTCAGCTCTTCACAATATAACGGGAGACAATACAGCAACAATACAGTTCAATACAAGAGGGATTTGAGGGCCCTGCTCCTTGGAGCTTACAATCTAGGAGGGAGGGGCTAGTGGTACAAAAGGTAGTAACTGTGGGGGATGAACTTGTTGGAAGAGTAGAAGATTCCAGTATTATCTGAGGGCAGGATAGGCTTCCCTGAATAGATAGGTTTTCAGAGATCGCCTAAAAGTGAGCAGAGTAGGTGATAGTCTGATAAATTGGGGTAGAGTGTTCCAGAGGATGGGGGAAGCTCTGGAGAAGTCCTGGAGACGAGCATGGGAGGAGGAGACAAGGGAGCTAGAGAGTAGGAGGTCATGGTTGCCTAAATACCCAAATAGTGAGTGCATCTGATTATATGCAGCCATTATTTAACTGAGACATTCCACTCAGCTCAGTGATTTTTTTTGTTTTATATTCACTTTTGTTGAGCCAGGTGGTACCAACCAATCACTGCTTGAATTTGGGACAACAGGAATTGGCCAAAAGCCAAGTCAAGTATGGCTAGGCACTTTCACACTGATCAGTAGTTCTTCCGTTTTTGCGTTGAAAAGCGCATGACCATTAAATCACATGGAACTCTTCACACTGGTTAGTTGCAGGTCTGTTGCCTTTTTCAAAGTCCTGCAAGCTGCATTTTTGTGCGGCAAAAAAAACCACACCAAAAACTCACCTTCCTAAATAAATAGAAAATGCAATAAAAAAGTGCGGCAAAAATGCAACCGGTTTTTGTGCATTTTTGAGTCACATGCCCTTTTTTCACAGGTGTATAACGCGCTGAAAAGGTTTTTGTAACAGAGCAATGTGAAAGTAGTCTTCCAGTAGAACTAAAGGGAATTTTTGTTTTTCATTTTGGTTACAGAATGGAAGAATATAACACCTGTCAGTTTATTTTTTGCCATCTGTGTCCTATTGGGGAGATTTCCCTTCACTTCCTGTCCTGTTGCCAAAACAGGAAGTGAGATGAAATCCCTAAAAAATTAGGGGTTCCCTGCTTGTCACAATACTAGTATCCCAATTGGAACAATTACCCTTTATTACTCTTCTGGGGACAACTCAAAATTTGGCGTTCACTCTTGGAGGTAATGGTAAACATAACAAATCGAGAGGGTGTATCTCGCTAACTGGAGCACAGACAGCAGTAAAAACCTGTCAGGTGTTCTAATCCCTCTCCACGCTATCCAGAATCAAAAAAATATACTAGACCAGGGCCAGATATCCAAAGGACAGCATATTAATACTCATGCTATTTTTTTTTTTATACAGTGGAGAGCCACCAGTGATTCATAATATGTAAAGTGTGTTTATTGTTCTGTGGATGCACTGTTTGCGTCTCTGTATTTGTTGGGTCTTCGGTGGAAAGGAAATTGAAAAAACTTTAAAGTAAAACTAAAGGTAAAACCATTTTTTTTTTGCAGGTGCAATCCTCTCTCCCGAAGGTATGGAAGGTCAAAGTGAGCACCTGAGGGTGTCAGAAAGGAGGCCGCAGCTCTCGTAATAAAAGCCGCCATTTTGGGAAACATGGCTGCCCTGGACTTTTTGATCAGTTTTGAAAACCTGCGGGAACTGCGGAGGCTGTGTCATTGGGGCCCCATCATCGCCTTGGGAGTCATCATCATCTGTTCTATTGTGGCAGTCTTAGACTCCATCCTGTGGTACTGGCCCCTCGATACCCCAGGGGGGAGTATTAACTTCTTGACGCTTATTAACTGGACTGTTATGATTCTGTACAATTATTTCAATGCAATGTTCATTGGACCTGGGTTTGTTCCTCTGGGATGGAAACCGGTAAGCACAGCAAGCTTCTTTCGTCTTCTGTGTCCTAAAGAATCTGAGGATCTTCAAATCCTGGATCCTACAGTCTACATAAATCCTTTTGCAGGAAAGTCAGAAGTCCTTGGCAGCATCTTTGTTCTGTGTTAGCGATTCAGAGTATTGAAGTGAGAGGATCAGCATGACCACCAGGCAACTATGATTTGCAAGAATCAAATGTCAGCAATTGCAACCTCCATGTTTATTTCTGTATAGACTTCCTTTAATATGAGCGCCTGCAAGGCAAAGCAACAGGTTTGCTCCCCTCTCCAGAAGTACTTTCCTTTCCATCTCTCTACTGCACCCCAGTACTTAGGTTAGGGTGGAGCATGTGACAGTGTTAGTGTTTTGATGATTGGCTTAGCACTGTCACATGGTAGAGACTTGAGATGTCAGTCCTATGTAAGCTCATACTATAGGGTCATAGAGCTTACACTAGGATTTCCTCTTTCCTCCCAGAACAAAATTGTGTTTGGGTTAAGGAAGAGTTGATGTGCAAATGGGCAGGGGGCTTTAAAATTGAATCTGTTGCTTTGCTTTAAGGTCTTGTTCACACTTGACTAAATTTCTAACTCTTACCAAACACTCCGATAGCTTTAGTATGGACTTTAGACCGGCTTTAATGAGCTTTAGTAAGGGCATTAGACAGGCTTTAATGAGCTTTAGTAAGGGCGTTAGACAGGCTTTAATGAGCTTTAGTATGGGCCTTAGACCGGCTTTAATGAGCTTTAGTATGGGCCTTAGACCGGCTTTAATGAGCTTTAGTATGGGCCTTAGACCGGCTTTAATGAGCTTTAGTATGGGCGTTAGACTGGCTTTTTTACAAGCGTTAAAAATGCTCCCCAAAAGCCCTATGTGCAGTTTTGACGCGTTTCATAAGCGTTTGACAAGTGTTGAAACCACACCACAAACTAAATAAACTAATGCTATTACCTCTACAAATGCCCTACAAAAACGTCTGCCAGTGCATTTGAGGAGAGTCACCATAGACATGAATGGGAGGCGTTTGAAAGACATGAGGCTTCAGTTTTGAAGCGACACTAACACTTCATGTTTTGATTATGTGAGCAGCACTGTGTGTTGCCCATAGTATCACTTGCATTGGCATGTGAGGAGCGTTAAAACCGCCCCTCCAACACCTGTTTTCAATGCCATTGTGAACTAGGCCTAACGGGTTAGTTCACCTTTTCAGAAGAAAGGAAAAGGTGAACTAACAATCTACATCCTCCACACACCCCCGACTCCACTGTACTTCTGCGGGTGATGATTTGTCAGTGTGCATGCAGTAAGTGTTGTATTCTGGGGATCTGAAATCCCTACTCTTCTTTCCCTTCTATCTGCAGGGCCTCCAGGATGGATCAAAGTATTTCTCTATGCCAGTAATGGTCATTGAGAATCGCTGTGACCCATCCCGGAAGCCCTGCAGGAAGAAGGGGAAGAAGGTTAGGTATTTTAAATGCCCAGACTGCTGCACTGGCTGCATGGGCTCTGATAGCTTATCATCCATGGAGGTAAGTACAGCAGGGACCTGTGGGGGTAGTTGGGTTGTATGTGGTTCAGCGAGCGCTAACAGGCGACAGCAGCTGATACACTAAAAAGGGAAACCATAAAACCTTCAATAGAATATGAATGTAAGTAGTGCAGCGCTAGAAATGAAATATAAGAATAGGCCAATAATGTATAAAAAAAAGCACAAATATATAGCAAATATTAAAGCAACACAGTATGTCCTTAAGAAATTATAGCAATGGTGGAGCGGTATGAAACACCTTCACTAATATTGTAGTATAACACACAGTGCATATGATAGTCCAGAATAACTAATGGTAGTGAAACCACGATATGACTGAAAATGGTGACTTGGTAAAATCCCAGTGATAACTGTGATCCGGTGCCGTGCAGGAATAATAGGTAAATTGCACACTCACCAGAGGCGCAATTTAACTGTGAATGTAGGGTGTTCACCTTTTTCTGAAAAGCTGAACTGTAATATATAACTAAAGGTAAAACATATGCACAGTCCCAGGCCACTTTATTAGGTACACCTGTTCAATTGCTTGGTAACGTGCTAATCAGCCAATCACATGGTGGCAACTCAATGCACTTAGGCATGTAGGAGTGGTGAAGACGACTTGCTGAAGTTGAAACCGAGCATCAGAATGGGGAAGAAAGGGGATATAAGTGACTTTGAACTTGGCATGGTTGTTGGTGCCAGACAGGCTGGTCTGAGTATATCAAAAACTGCTGATCTGCTGAGATTTTCATGCACAATCATCTCTAGGGTTTGCAGAGAATGGTCCGAAAAAGAGAATATATCCAGTGATCGGCAGTTGTGTGGAGGAAAATGCCTCGTTGATGTCAGAGGAGAATGGGCAGACTGGTTGCTGCGACATTCAAA
This sequence comes from Staurois parvus, assembly GCF_062004578.1. NCBI lineage: Eukaryota > Metazoa > Chordata > Amphibia > Anura > Ranidae > Staurois > Staurois parvus. The sequence continues at coordinate 5,495,993 of NW_028318493.1, forward strand.
TGGTAGGGTCAGAATTTGGCATACACAACATGAAAGCATGGATCCATCCTGCCTTGTATCAATGGTTCAGGCTGGTGGTGTAAAGGTGTGGGGGAGATTTTCTTGGCACTAGCAAGGTGTACCTAATAAAGTGGCCGGTGAGTGTGTGTATGTGTGTATATATGTATGTATATATATATATATATATATATATATATATATATATATATATATACACACACACACAATATATACTTTTTTTTTGGATGGACTGGCGAGGGATTAGAAACCCTCTCAGGTGTTTTTTTTTGTTTTTTGTTTTTTTTGCTATCTGTGTTACTGTTAGGGAGATTCGCCCTCTATGTTTGTCCTGATTCCCATAATCACCAAAATTGAAAGGAAATGTCCCAATTTTGAGTTGTCACTAGAACAGAAATAGAGGGGAAGTCTTTCACTGGGAAACTAGTAAACTAGTTGTGGTGACTACCAGGGATTCCCTCATTGTGCAGGGCTTTCCCCTTACTGCTTTGACTATGGCACAGAAAATGAAAGGAAATCTCCCCAATGGAACACAGACGGCAAAAAAAACTGACAGGGGTTATAACCCTCCCACAAGCATTCCACACTTCAGGAAGTGTTGGATGTGAATATTCTTCAGGTAGCCTTAAGTCTTGTATAGGGATGAGATCAGCCATGTTCAGACATTAACTCGAACCTGCCCATACTATCCCTTTGGGAAGCTGTCAAAGCGAACAGCCAGTTATTGGCAACAGAGGTATTCCCTGCCCCGCAACCACATGTAAGCAGGGGGTGTGTATTCCTGCTGGTGCGGGGCAGGGAATGCCCATGATTGGCTGTCCGCTTTAACAGCTTCCCAGCCAGCTAGGTTGTGTGGGTTCAGACTTGTGTCTGAACACACCCAAGCTCATCCCTGGTCTTAAAGAGGAGACTGAAGAAACAAACAGCAGAAAGTATAAAATTCTTCCTTTGCAGGCCTTGTATTACATTTTTTAAAACCTTGACAGTGGCGCTTTAAAGTGTGTTTTTATTGTGTATTTTCTGAGTGTGTGTATGCAGTTATGCATTTATAACACACTAAAATGCAGCAAGTAGGCTTTCATAAAGCAGTAGTAAACTGCCACAAAAATAACAAAAAAAAAATCAGGGTCCCTACATGTTTAAGTCATAATCTAGTATGCCCCACATACTAGCACATTAGGACAGACTTACCTGGACACGGAGCCTTCCAGCGCAGCACTTCCACTTTCGGTCACGGTCCATGGACTCTGGCTCTATGAATGGCCGAGGCCGTGTTGATGTCACTCCCTGGCCCCAGCATGGAGCTCTGAAGGTATGGCACAGGTATAACAACCCTTCACAGCGCATGCGCCAGTGACGTCATCTTCTGTTTAGGAGATCTTCACTGTATCTACAGGTGAGCCTTATTACAGGCTTGTGAAATAAATGGAAATACCATAAACAGCGCTCTCAACCCTCAAATAAAATTAAATTGAAAAAATAACAAATGTATATATGAATAAAAAAAAAAAAATATATATATATATATATATATATTGTGTGTGTGTGTGTATATATATTGTGTGTGTGTGTATGTATGTGTGTATATATATATATATATAGTGTGTGTGTGTATATATATTGTGTGTGTATGTATATACATTGTGTGTGTGTATGTATATATGTGTATATATGTATATATATATATATATATATATATATATATATATATATTTATTTATTTTTTTATTTGAAGGTTGAGAACGCTGTTTATGATATTTCCATTTATCTCACACACTGTTCAATTTTATTTTAAATAGCAGCTCCAATTATTTAAAATTTGATGTTTTTTCACATCAATGTGGAGCGATGTTGTAGGCCATTTGATGGATTGATTTATACTATTGATATCATATCCATTTTTTTTCCTTATACATGGAATTTTATACTTATTACAGGCTTACCTGTAGGTACAAGTTAAAAAGTGGACTTTACTTCCACTGTAACAGACACACCATGCTAGAACACACAGATTAGCGATGTACCTTTAAAAACATGCTATGGAGCTTTTAGTAACAGCTGATTATGGGGGAAAAAAACATTTTTTTTACGTAATTTCCATAAAGCGTGTTCATATTGCCACATATCTGTCCCTCAGCCCTGATATAAGCAGTGGGCTGGCTCTTGGGAGGAGTGCATGTAGACCACACTAGGTAACACCTACACGTGATGCTGAGCCTCCATGATTGAAAGAATGGAAATCTAATAAGAGGCAGGCTGGGAAGGAAAGTGCTAAATGGTGCCAGATGTCCTCCAGCCAGGAAATGAGGTGGGCTCTATCTGACTTGCTGCGGATTCTATTGCACATTGTGAGAAGCTCACAGTGTGCATTGAAATCAAGGTAAGCTATTCTTAGTCCAGGAGAGGAGCCGGTACAACTGTGGCAAACTGAAGGAAAGGCTGGAAGTCAGATTTAAATGACTCCAAACCATGTTTCCAGTTCTTTTAAATAAAAATAAATCAGGAAATCTGGTCCTTTCCGACGATGGAGATTTTTTTTCCCAGATTCAGAAATAGGAAGCTCCGTTTTTGTTTTTTTTACCGTATGGCACTTGGTGTTCTGTTCTGTCATGTATGTCTGTAAGAAGAAAAAAAAAAAGGGAACAAAAAGTTTAAAGTGTCGTCTGTCTTGCTGTCTGTCTGAAGGAAAGATCTCAGGACTGCAACTTTCTCCAGTATTGCAAGGTGTGCGAAGGATTCAAATCACCGCGCTCCCATCACTGCCGAAAATGCAACAGGTATGCAGGTTTATTTTGTTACTTTAACCCTTTAAAACAGAACGACAGGCAAATGAACCTCTTGCAGTTACTGTAGCATACAACAGAACTCAGACTGGGAGAGGGAGAAGCAGCACAAGAAGCCATGCAAGGCACACTGAAAAATGTGCTAACAAACATGCTGATAGGAGGAGAGAAGAGTGTGACAGCGATGAGCTCATCTGTGCTGCTTCTCCTTTTCATTGTCCAGTGGCAGGTTGTGGGAAGGACAAGAAAAATAAGGTCTCCTGCCAGACAGGACTGTAGTTTGTGGCAGACCTGTGTAAATTTCAGGACTGGATGGGCAAATGCTAATCTTTTGACAAGTAAAACAGCTTATTTATATGTTTTCATTTCTGTATTTGGCTTTTTGCCTGCAGTTCAGCTTTTAGAGTTCAGTAATGGTAGAACGTTGCCTTGGTGAGGTGGGATATGAGACCTCAAGAGGGAATTCTGCTCTTTACTGGATTCGGGCTTGAAATTGAGCATTTGAAGATGCATATTTGTTGTAACCAATTAGTCTGTCACAGCCACTGTCGCAGTAGTTGCTCAGAGCCAAAAAACAGCAATTCCCAGCTGTTGATGACTGTCAGTTGACAGCGATTTGATGTTGCCTTTTCCCGCTGACAAAAAAATGGTCTACTCCACGCATCAAATCGCAGTGAGAGATTGACTTGTATAGAGCACTTTGTAATGTCCAATAAAGAAAACCTTCCAATAGTTAGTTTTTGTCCAGAATCCCCACTCACAAGGAGATTCATGACACTGCACAGTACTTGATGGCTATGCTGTGATATTTTTGTCGTGTTTTGTATCACAGGTGTGTGATGAAGATGGATCATCATTGCCCCTGGATCAATAACTGTTGTGGCCATCGCAATCACTCATCGTTCACCCTATTCCTGCTCTTGGCCCCTTTGGGCTGTATTCATGCTTCTTACATCTTCATCATGACTATGTACACTCAGCTCTACAACCGGGTAAGACTGACCTGAGAGGAAGATCCAATGTGGGGACAGAAATTCTATGGGTACTATAGAAAGGACAAATGTGTGACTATTGTTTTGTAAATGGGCCAAACCGGTAGTGATTTCTATCAGTGTAGCATGTGCTTGGTCTCAAGGAACCCCAATAGCATTTCCTCAGCCTCCAATCATCCCTGTTGCTTGTACTGGACCTCCAAGCACCCCTGTTGCTTGTACTGGACCTCCAAGCACCCCTGTTGCTTGTACTGGACCTCCAAGCTCCCTTGTTGCTTGTACTGGACCTCCAAGCTCCCCTGTTGCTTGTACTGGGCCTCCAAGCTCCCTTGTTGCTTGTACTGGGCCTCCAAGCTCCCCTGTTGCTTGTACTGGACCTCCAAGCTCCCCTGTTGCATGTACTGGGCCTCCAAGCTCCCCTGTTGCATGTACTGGGCCTCCAAGCGCCCCTGTTGCTTGTAGTGGGCCTCCAAGCGCCCCTGTTGCTTGTAGTGGGCCTCCAAGCGCCCCTGTTGCTTGTAGTGGGCCTCCAAGCGCCCCTGTTGCTTGTAGTGGGCCTCCAAGCGCCCCTGTTGCTTGTAGTGGGCCTCCAAGCGCCCCTGTTGCTTGTAGTGGGCCTCCAAGCGCCCCTGTTGCTTGTAGTGGGCCTCCAAGCGCCCCTGTTGCTTGTAGTGGGCCTCCAAGCGCCCCTGTTGCAAGTCCACCTAGGTGCCCCCGTTGCGCGTGCTCGGCCCCCAGGTGCCCCCGTTGCGCGTGCTCGGCCCCCAGGTGCCCCCGTTGCGCATGCTCGGCCCCCAGGCCCCCCACCCCAGCACATCCTGGATTTCCAGGCTCCTCCGTAGCATGTCCTCTGCCCCCACACACCCCCATAGCACGTCCTCGGCCCAATGCTTGCGCCAGGGAAGGAAAAACCCAGGGAAGTAGAAGCAACACAGATAAAGCTCAACACTTAATCAAATTATCAGACACTCATAATAAAAGTTCTCTCCCAACAATAAGGAAATTCTTGCTCCGTTGTGTAGGAGGTGCTGCATCACCAACCTGTGCATGCTGCCATCCCTCCAAACAAAATGACATCACAGTGGTCTCCAGTGGATCCCCCAGTATTCCAAAGGGCCAACTGCATACAGCATACTTTTAATGAATATATAGTGTCAACATGGGGTAGACCATGTAGGTACCTGAATTTGACTTATCAGCCTCTTGTAGTCCTGGCACAGCAGAGCTCAGACTAGGAGAGGGAGATGCAGTGCAAGGAGCTGGACAGCATTTATGTGGTAACAAGGGAGGAGCTAATAAGAGGAGAGAGCAGATTGACAGAGATGAGCTTAGCAGTCTGCTGCTTCTACTTTCAGTGTCCAATCACAAGCTGGGGGAGGGAAGAGACCTGTGTTACAGGGTTGTGCTGTGTGACAGAGCTGTGTAATTCTCAACACTGGAAGGACAAATACAAATCCATTAGCAGATAAATTGGCTCCTTTTACAGTATATGTATTCAGATGTTTGCCTACAGCTCAGCTGCAATATCATTGTAGCAATGCTCACTGTGTTAATTACTGGCCATAAATCAAACTTTTTAGTTGGCATTTTGAAGTAGAAGTGCATTTTAAAACAAAATGTTTTTTTTTGTTTTTTTCTGCCTTCTTTACCTGACCTAACCTAAACCCCCCCCTCCACAGTTGCATATTTACCTCCATCTGCCGGATGTGGTTCCTCTACTTGTTTACAGTGCAAGTCTTCACTGTCCTGTTCACACTTACATACTAGTGCACCATAGACTTCTATGTGGCTGTGTCCCGAGGCCGAAGATGGTTCTATAGACGTCTGTGGGGCTGTAATGGGTAGGCGCTGCCAGGACATTGAAGACTTTCACTGCTGGATGTGAGTAAATATCAGAACCATTGGCCATCACGATAAAGTAAGTTTGCATCTGTGGTGGGGGAAGTTTAGGTCCACTGAAGGGGGCGAAAAAGGCACATGCAGTCTGTTTTAAGGTGCATTTATCCTTTTAACACTTTTTGTTTGTTTTTTTTTCCCCAGATATCATTTGGATGGAATTCTGTAAAGATTGATATGAGTGTTTCGCGGCGGGAGCCGGCTCCCATCGTACCTTTTGGTATTTCTGCCTTTGCAGTGACACTGTTTGCCTTAGGACTGGCGCTCGGTACAACTATTGCGGTTGGAATGCTCTTCTGCATCCAGGTAGGTCCTAGGGGGGTAGGTGCTGATGTTGTGCGTGTCTGACATTTTCCTCAGTAATCTGTGCCTTGTGCAACTTGACATTTTTTGCGTCAATGTTATTTGGGGTAGATCTACTACAGCAGAGGTCTCCAGACGTAATTAATGAAGGGCCGGTTTACTGTGTTTCAGACTTTAGGGGGGCCAGACTGTGGCCAGTGGGAGAAGAAAATGTCCTAGCATCAGTGGGTGTAAACAATGCCTCATCATTGATAGTAACAAGAGATATAGTGCGCCATCACTGGTATCAATCGGAGGAATAGTTTCCCATTGTAGGTGTCAGTGGGAAGGAATAGTGTCCCATTGTTGGCATCAGTGGAAGGAATAGTGCCCCCATTGTTGATGTCAGTGGGATGAATAGTGTCCCATTGTTGGCGTCAGTGGGAGGAATAGTGCCCCATTGTTGGCGTCAGTGGGAGGAATAGTGCCCCATTGTTGGCATCAGTGGAAGGAATAGTGTCCCATTGTTGGCGTCAGTGGGAGGAATAGTGCCCCATTGTTGGCGTCAGTGGGAGGAATAGTGTCCCATTGTTGGCGTCAGTGGGAGGAATAGTGTCCCATTGTTGGCGTCAGTGGGAGGAATAGTGTCCCATTGTTGGCGTCAGTGGGAGGAATAATGTCCCATTGTTGGCGTCAGTGGGAGGAATAATGTCCCATTGTTGGCGTCAGTGGGAGGAATAGTGTCCCATTGTTGGCGTCAGTGGGAGGAATAGTGTCCCATTGTAGGTGTCAGTGGGAGGAATATTGCCCCATTGTTGGCGTCAGTGGGAGGAATCATGCCCCATTGTTGGCGTCAGTGGGAGGAATAGTGTCCCATTGTTGGCGTCAGTGGGAGGAATAGTGTCCCATTGTTGGCGTCAGTGGGAGGAATAGTGTCCCATTGTTGGCGTCAGTGGGAGGAATAGTGTCCCATTGTTGGCGTCGGTGGGAGGAATATTGCCCCATTGTTGGCGTCGGTGGGAGGAATATTGCCCCATTGTTGGCGTCGGTGGGAGGAATCGTGCCCCATTGTTGGCGTCAGTGGGAGGAATAGTGCCCCATTGTTGGCGTCAGTGGGAGGAATAGTGTCCCATTGTTGGCGTCAGTGGGAGGAATAATGTCCCATTGTTGGCGTCAGTGGGAGGAATAGTGTCCCATTGTTGGCGTCAGTGGGAGGAATAGTGTCCCATTGTTGGCGTCGGTGGGAGGAATAGTGTCCCATTGTTGGCGTCGGTGGGAGGAATAGTGTCCCATCGTTGGCGTCGGTGGGAGGAATAGTGTCCCATCGTTGGCGTCAGTGGGAGGAATAATGTCCCATCGTTGGCGTCAGTGGGAGGAATAGTGTCCCATTGTTGGCGTCAGTGGGAGGAATAGTGTCCCATTGTTGGCGTCAGTGGGAGGAATATTGCCCCATTGTTGGCGTCAGTGGGAGGAATCGTGCCCCATTGTTGGCGTCAGTGGGAGGAATCGTGCCCCATTGTTGGCGTCAGTGGGAGGAATCGTGCCCCATTGTTGGCGTCAGTGGGAGGAATAGTGTCCCATTGTTGGCGTCAGTGGGAGGAATAGTGTCCCATTGTTGGCGTCCGTGGGAGGAATAGTGTCCCATTGTTGGCGTCGGTGGGAGGAATATTGCCCCCATTGTTGGCGTCGGTGGGAGGAATAGTGTCCCATCGTTGGCGTCGGTGGGAGGAATAGTGTCCCATCGTTGGCGTCGGTGGGAGGAATAGTGTCCCATCGTTGGCGTCGGTGGGAGGAATAGTGTCCCATCGTTGGCGTCGGTGGGAGGAATAGTGTCCCATCGTTGGCGTCGGTGGGAGGAATAGTGTCCCATCGTTGGCGTCGGTGGGAGGAATAGTGTCCCATCGTTGGCGTCGGTGGGAGGAATAGTGTCCCATCGTTGGCGTCGGTGGGAGGAATAGTGTCCCATCGTTGGCGTCGGTGGGAGGAATAGTGTCCCATCGTTGGCGTCGGTGGGAGGAATAGTGTCCCATCGTTGGCGTCGGTGGGAGGATTAGTGTCCCATCGTTGGCGTCGGTGGGAGGATTAGTGTCCCATCGTTGGCGTCGGTGGGAGGATTAGTGTCCCATCGTTGGCGTCGGTGGGAAGAATAGTGGCCCATCGTTGGCGTCGGTGGGAGGATTAGTGTCCCATCATTGGTGTCGGTGGGAAGAATAGTGCCCTATCATTGGTTTCGGTGGGAGGAATAGTGCCCCTTTGTTGGTGTCAGTGGCGGAACTGTGCCCCACTGTTGCTGATGGTGGGGGGAATAATGCCCCAAGGGCCGGATAAAAGCAAAGGCCCGCAGTTTGGAGACCACTGAGGTGAAGCACGGTGATCTAGCAGTGTGTACTACAGGCATCTGTTCATTTTGTAGGTAAATTTGGTAAAGAAAACACTTTATTCTTCATGTAATCGGTTGCTTGAACATGTGCAAATTTCACTTTGATTATTTTTAAATAAATATGTCCCCTATCCACTCCACTGATCATCTCTGCAATACACGCACAGTCCTCCATATTTTGCCTCTTTAAAGATTCTGCAAGTGCAGAAAATTAAATCGGAACTTTAGCTTTCCCTTCAGTCTTGCACAGTTGTGCAGACTTCTCTCCTGTACCGAAACTGCTTACTCTGATTTCTCTGCACATTGTGAACTTCTCGCATTAGAAGCTGCACAAAGTCACATAGAGCCCACCTCGTTTGTTGGCTGAGGACATCCAGCATCATCTAGCACTTTCCTGCCCCATCTGACTGTCGCTACCCTGCCCCTTTCATTCATTGGATTCCAGTTCTTTCTATCATGGAGGCTCAGCATCACGTGTGGGTGTTACCTAGGGCGGTTTCTATGCAAATAGGTTTTCCTAGGTATGCTAACTTCTCCTGACTGGCATCCACCCATTAAGGCATTTTGATATTTGCATAACTCCTCCCAAGCACCCACCCACCCACGGCTTGCATCTGGGCTGAGGGCTATTGAGAGGAGTATTGAGCCAGCTCCTCCCACCAGCCATGATCTGCTTGCATTGCATAGAGAGACACTGAGACCTAGATGATTTCACTAGATTTAATATAAGAATGGATTTAATTTATACATTTCATCAGCATGTTTATCAGGGGGAAAAGATGAACCAGAGAAAGCAAAATATGAGCACAGCTTTAAACAAATCGTGTGAGCTTTGCTGTTATAGATGCAACTGTGTTGTCGTTCACTTTGTTGCTATTTAAACATATTACACAATAGCGAACAAAAACATGTCATTAGATTGCATTACACACACAATCTCCCTGGTGCTGTTTTATGACTGGCTCCATTGGTAATTGCAGGTTTTATTATGGCACAACTGATTTGTTTTTTTTCTTCTAAATGCCGCTTACATAATATACAAAAGGTAGCGGTCATGCTGAGAAGATTGTACGCGTCGCGCACAAAGCCACACTTCTACCCGGATGCATTAGGCTCTCGCCAGGTGGGCATTGTGCGCGCGGCTGACTGACGGTCCGTCAAAACACATTTTTGCTCTATAATGAAAAGTAAATTGTGATACACACTGTGCACCCAGCCGTTCTGATGTGTTATTTCTCGTCTGTTCAAGATGAAAGTGATTTTGCGGAATAAAACCTCCATTGAAGCGTGGATAGAAGAGAAGGTATGCGTGTCTGTTGTCAGTGTTCCACCTCTGTAAACCTGTGATAAGTGGATCCTGTCCCTCTGTAATGCTCTTCGGAGACCTGTAAGAAAAACACAGTTGTTTTCATAGTTTATTCATATTTCACCGAGTGCTTAAATCGAGGTCATGCTTTGCTTTATGCAGTATGAATTTCTGGCTGATAAACAGACCTTCGCTTTATGGAGGATTGCAATTCAATCTAGGCAAACTAGAATAAACATTATATATAGTATATGTATATATTTATTATTTATATATTTATTATTTTTACACACACACCTTATATTCTGTGTGTGTGTGTGTGTGTATATAATATACATTTTTTTTTCCTACGGACATTATTATTATTATTATTATTATTATTATACAGGATTTATATAGCGCCAAAAAGTTTGCTCAGCGCTGTACATTATAGTGGGGGACAGTACATGAGACAATACAGTAACAATACAATACACGAGGGGTTCGAGGGCCCTTCTCCTTGGAGCTTACAATCTAGGAGGGAGGGGATAGTGGTACAGGAGGAAATGGCTGTGAGGGATGGAGTGGTAGGAGGAGTGGAGGAGATTGGCTGTTAGGTGAGGACAGGGTAGGCTTCCCTAAAGAGATGGGTTTTCAGGGTGTGCCTAAAGGTGAGGAGGGTAGGTGACAGTCTGATGGATTGGGGTAGTGAGTTCCAGACATCCTTATGTACCTTTTTTTAAAGGTGGATGTAAACCCAATCACTGAAATGTTATATAATCTTTAATATGTTATTGAAATTTCAAAGTTTACTTCAGTATTTAAGGATAAGTGCACTTTAACTCCCGGTTCACATCTATGCGGCCGTGCGGCCACATTTTGCTCGGGCACGAGAGCCCATTCATTTGAATGGACTCTCGTGCCCGTGACACGCAGGGAAGAAGTCCCTGCACTTCTTTGGAAAACGCAGCCTGCGCGGGAACTTCGGTTCCCAGTACGGTTGCGTTTTTCAGTGCAGGCGGCGTGCCATTAAAACTAATGGCACCCGCCCGCTGGTCCGCATTTCTCTGTGCGGGCGGTGCTGCTGCACGGATTTTCGTGTGGATCCGCAGCGGCACCACCCACACAGATGTGAACCTAGGGTAAGGTTTTGTTCACATGGGTGTACGACGGCATACACCTGTGCAAGGAGCATGTGTTCCATGCATGCAAGGAGCATGTACAAGGCAGTTCCATTCATGTCAATTAGGAAACAGCGCCTGCACAGACACACAGTATCTGCTTCCAATTTGTCATCTGCGCAGGTGCATGGAGCCAAATGCACACTGCCTGCGTTCAGGGCTGTGCACCCACACGGATGTCAGATTGGAAGCAGTGACTGTGTCCATGCATCTGCTGCATCCCAATTGACATGAATGGGACTGCTTTAAACAGGCATGTAAAAGAAACACATGTGCATCCCTTTTGCGGCCAAACACAGCTCTTGCATGGGCATACAGTGTAGTTTGCCCGTGTGAAGTGCATTTATCCTTCTTGTCCCCATCCCCGTAATGTAAATTAATCCTCTCTCCCCCTCCACAGATGCATGCATACCTCGATCCAACAGCCACTGTTCAATGCTTCATCCATTGGTGCACATCTTACTGTTCATTGCTGCCACAGACTTTTAAAGAGCTGTATACTGAGATCGGAGATGGTCATATAGAAGCAGGAGCGGACTGACAACACATGGGGCCCCAAGGCAATAGGGGATCATGGGGCCCATGTGTTCTCACCCACACCCAAAACAGCCTGTGAAACGTACCAGGGGCATCTCATGGGGCCCCCTGCTGACCCCGGGCCCTCGGGCAGTGCCAGAGTGCTCAAATGGTCAGTCTGCCCCTGTATAGAAGTGTATGTGGCTGTAATGCTCAGGCACTGCCAGGACAGTGAAGACTTGCAGTGCTGAATGTAAATGAACAGCATAGCTGCAGCCACTGGCTGGGGATGAGTAAACAGTACATCTGTGGAGGTGGAAGAGTGGGTTAGGTTAAGTCTGATTTGGTTTGGTCAGAACAAGGGGGAAAAAAAGGATAAATTTGCAGCTTTCTTTACATGAAGGTTCTAATTCAGGAATCTCCTGTTAGAGGGTGATTGTGCTGTGTCCCTGTCTCCCAAATGTTCTCTTGCTTTACTAAGTTCATTTGTAGTTTGTAGCATCTGGTCTTTTTAAGCAATAGCTATTAGTTCTATGGAATATTTTGATAAGGTAGTACTTTGTGTGTGCAGGCAAAGGACAGAATTCAGTATTACCAGACTGGAGAGAAATTTCTTTTCCCTTACGACCTGGGCAGCCGCTGGCGGAACTTTCGCCAAGTCTTTACCTGGTCCGGCTCTCCGGAGGGGGACGGCATAGTGTGGTCACTGCGGGAAGGCTGTCGTCCATATGATTTGACGGTAAGAGCTCATTTGCAACTGGTGCAAACTTGTCTGTGCCACTAGCTTAGCAAGACACTAGGCTGACGCACTCCATTCGGATTATATCTGTCCCTCCTCTGTTTAGTGCCGGCATTAAGCAGTCATCTGTGCATTCATTTACATGAGTTAGTAAAAATCTCATTCGTTTGTAAAGCTTAAAGAGAATCTGTCATCATTTTAACCAAATGTGAATTTTTTATAATGTAATAAATAACCTTGTTTGTGTGTTTTATAAACTTTCTTTATAAATGTTTGATTATAGCATGTGACTGTGTGTGGCACACACTACAAGGTGTGTGTTTTTCTGGAGGGAGGGAGGGGGGGGGGTGTTCTCACTCCAGCAGGCTGAACAAAAAATAAATACAGATCACAGTACTAACACAAGCGAGGTTAGTGTGGCAATCTTCCCTGTTGAGCTGTTGTGTTTTGATAGGGGCACACACAGATCAGCGTTTGCAGCCATTGGCTGATCTCTGATCCAGTGCTGGTTTTCCAGCATGCCAATTTGTGAGAGCGGCTTTTGTTTGTCAGGGAGCTATACAGACGGGTTGAAAGTCGGCCAAGTCCTGCCGAACTGACTATTTTCAGCCAATTTTTGGCCCATGTGTACCCATCTTTAGGCCTCGTTCACACCATACGTGCATGAAAATTGATGTAAACTGATGCACAGATTTCACTTGTAGAGACATCAGTTTACATCAGCTTTCATGCACGCATGAGTTTTATACGGGTTGCAGATTTCTGCGCAGAAAAAAATCTGTCATCATTTTAAACAAATGTGAATTTTTTATAATGTAATAAATAACCTTGTTTGTGTGTTTTATAAACTTTCTTTATAAATGTTTGATTATAGCATGTGACTGTGTGTGGAACACACTACAAGGTGTGTGTTTTCCTGGAGGGAGGGGGGGGGTTCTCACTCCAGCAGGCTGAACAACAAATAAATACAGATCACAGTACTAACACAAGCGAGGTTAGTGTGGCAATCTTCCCTGTTGAGCTGTTGTGTTTTGATAGGGGCACACACAGATCAGCGTTTGCAGCCATTGGCTGATCTCTGATCCAGTGCTGGTTTTCCAGCATGCCAATTTGTCAGACTGGCTTTTGTTTGTCAAGAAGCTATACACACGGGTTGAAAGTCGGCCAAGTCCTGCCGAACTGACTATTTTCAGCCACTTTTTGGCCCATGTGTACCCATCTTTAGGCCTCGTTCACACCATGCGTGCATGAAAATTGATGGAAACTGATGCACAGATTTCACTTGTAGAGACATCAGTTTTCATGCACGCCTCAATGAGTTTTATACGTGTTGCAGATTTCTGCGCAGAAAAAAATCTGTATGCGATACTAGTGTTGTGGTGTGAACAGGGCACATGGAGAACAATTGATTTCATTGTGCCCTTGCAAAATGCGTGCAGATAAACTGACGCGTCTGCACCATGGTGTGAACAAACCCTTTAGAGTGTAAGCACCTCTGGCGAAGAGACTGATGTGAATGTCTCGGTGTTCTCTGTACAATACAGCAGAAGATGTCAGTGCTATAAATGTATTCTAATAATAACACTGTTCAACAAATTTTTATTTTTTGCCAGTTTTGGAAACAAAAGGATCCATTTCTTAATGAATTTCACATTCTGAGTTCAAATATAACAATGAAATTTGTCAATTGGCTCTAGTTTTTCTGTAAACGGAAAGTTTTCTACTATAGGCGTAATGACTACATAATGCACAATAATTATATAGATAGATGTCTTTCTACAAATATAAAGCAAGTGATATTGACTACATAACAAAGCCTAAATGGCATAATATATTGCATAGGATTACCAAGAAAAATTATAGCCATAAGCTAAGTTGAATCATTTTAATACTTAGGATTCTCACTAGTTTTGTCTTCAGTTTGTGTCGGTTTTGCTTCTCTTGGCTTTTCTCTTGTATTCGAGGAAAGGGCTATCTCTTACAACTGCACGTGACTACACGCTTCAGGTTCTTCCTCACTTGACTCAACCACGAAGGATTCTGGTGCTTTAGGAATTGGTAGCCCCTCTCCATGAGGAACTGGACGTATTGCCGATGGAATATTTGGATAGTGCACAGATAACTTTTTCTTCTTATTTAGCCCTTTTACAATTGGAGGCACCATACAAAAGTAACAATTACTAACATGATCTGTTGGCTCTCTCCAAATCATTGGCACAGCGAAAGGCATAGATGCCTTTTTTCCATTCAACCATTGCTCCAGTGCCGTCCCACAAGAATTGCAGCATATATGTGGTGCCCAGCTCTTGTCCTGGTCTCCTATCTTGCAGCCAAAATACAAGTTGTAGGCTTTCTTAATCATTCCTGTTATCCTCCTTTTTTGTGAGATAAAAGTTATTTCACCGCAGATATAGCAGAAATTATCTGCTTTATTCACACAAGTTCGAGGCATTACTGAGTAGCCTATATAAGCATAAAACGAAATGTAAAGACGCTGTCGAACTACAATCAGCTACAGATACTGCAGCTTTTATGCAGTGAAGTGATGCAATTAAAGGCTAATATTGCATCATCTCAGTATACATGCAATTTTCTATTGGTCACCAGTATCAATTGCGCAATATGCAGCTGAAGTTGCATCATAATTTTGAATGGCTTACGTCATTAGATGGGTGAATATATCATGGAAACTAGAGCCAATCAACATTTTTTAGGGTCATTTTCGTTTTCAGCACCCCAAAATTATGTAAGATTAGCTAATTTTATGCCCAAAACTTTTTACCTGTTGAACAGTGTAATAGTTCTAGTGTGCCTGCAGTGGGAAATTAGAGTTTTTAAGCTCTTCTAATGCGAAGGGCTTGGCGTTCTCTGCACAGTATTGTGGAATATGCCAGAGCTATATAAACTATTATTACATGACTTTAAGAGGAAGAAGCTCTTCTGGTGCAGAGTATATGAACGGTTTTGTATGCCCTGCACGTTACAACAATCTATTTCAGAGACCCGTAAATACTGTAATTAGGAAATAGATGGCATAGCATGACATATCAAACCATGTATTCCCCAAGTTCCTGCACTGTTTCTTTGAATGCTCCTCAGGTCTCTGTGTTCAGCTTGCAAAATATTCACTTCTGGATGTCTGACAGAAATGTATTGTAGGGTCCATTAACAACAGTGCGTTGGGTGCAGTGAGGTATAAAAATGTCCTGCGTGCTGCATCTTTGATCCACTTTGATCAAATGTTGTTTGCATAGAGTTCAATGGGTAACATTTGCTAAACACACCTTAAGTCCCCAGTCACACTGGATGTGAATTGGCATGCGATTTGCATGCCATGTGATTTGCAAATCGCATGCCAAGTCTCACCCTATTGTCTGCAATTACAGCGGTCATATCGGTGCAGTTTCGACTGCATGCACTACTTTTGGTGCGATTTGCTTAGACATCTGCGTGGCAAATCGCACCTGAAATCGGCATGTCATCCGATTTGAAATCGTGCAACTTCACTGTAAGTCACACGATTTCAAAGTCGGGTTTGGTGTGACCGGGGTGTAAACCACAATGTTCATGAAAAGCACCACACCTAAACTGCAAAGGTGAGAACTTGCTCTTATGCTGTACAGCTTAGCCACAGTAGACGATCAAGATTTCATTTTTGAAAACTTTTGTATATACAAAGTGACTCATTGCTGTGCCTTTTTGTTTTGCCAGGTGGAGCAGCTTAAACAGAAAGCTGATAAGAGAGTGCGCAGTGTGAGTATATCGTATCTGCGGTCACAAGCTAAAATCTCATATGTTGTTTAGCATCTTTGATTTTAAGTTACAATGAAACAGGCAAGCCATGTATTATTCAATTTTCTTTCCTGCAACTGAGGATTGAAGGAAAGAAAATTGCTCACTTTCCTCCATCAACAAAGTAATTTCTTCCACTGCCCTATTGTATTCTGGCAGTGAGAGGTTTCCTCTCCGTCAGAATATAATGATCACTGCTGGCTGCTATAGTCACCTGCAGCAATCTCACAAAGCAAGCCCGATAGGCTGGTTACACTAACGTTGATTGATAAATTGACATCAGTACAGCCAGCCTGCCCATCAATGGTTTGAAATTTGGCCAATTCCTGCTGAACCAGCTGAATTTTGATCAATCTATGGTCAGCTTTAGAAAGATTACCAGGGTTACATTTGGACTTTGGAAACATCAAAATTTAAATAAATCAGTCAAGAGACATACAGTCTGCATTAAAGGAGTATGACCCTTATCGGTGCAATTGATAGCCCCTGTGGGGGCATGTTTTGTCGCCTCTGTTTTATACTGATTAAAACTAATAAAAACTATTGAAATACAAAGGAGTATGACCAAAGCTTTTTTGGCCCGCTGTCGGCTGACCTCACTCAGCCAGCTCAGGCTCTAGAAAGATCCTGACCATTTGTTCGGGATCTGCCCAGAAGCCTGAGTGGCAGCTGGCTTAACAGAGCCTGAGCCAGCCACCCCCATTTCTTCCTCAGCCTGGCGTTCCAGTGAGCGCTGATGGGGAAGAGCAGAGAGCCGGTAGTCTTTGATCAATCAGTTCTCAGTCTCAGAAGCAGCGGGGACAGATTTGTCTATATATATATATATATATATATATATATATATATATATATATATATATATATATATATACAATAAAACACCCCATACTTTTCTTGTAAGTAAGTGGAAGGCATTTATCGGTTGGAACAATAAACCGATGTGACAGTCATAACAGAGGAGAGAGGGAGAAAGAGAGGAAATAAAGGGGGGGGTGCAGTAGGAGAAGGAAGGAGAGAAAAACAGAGGGAGGGAGGTAGCAAGATACCCATGGCCTCCAAACAGCTTGGAACGTTCTCAGTGAGTTTCGCTTGAAATTTTTCCTGCATGAGAACATTGTTGGTCCTAGACTTAGTTTCACAAAGGATAGGGTACGCAGTTGCCAGGTCTTCACAATTGTTTGTTTTTCTGTTGTGAAAACTTGCAGCAGTAATTTGAAGGTGTATTTGTTAATTGCAAACAAATTAAACTTACCAGCTAGCCTGCAAAAAAAAATAAAACATTTGCCGGTCTAATGCCCTGTACACATGATGAGAATATTGGACGAACGATCGCCTGCTAGTCTCACATCGAAAGTGAAAAGGTTACTAAAGATACGAAAATTCTCCTATGAAAGAAAAGAATTTTGAAAGTGATGTCATATATTGCGTTGTATTTATATTGTATTTTCAGACGACTTCTGTACTGATTAAACGAAAATCGTATGATCTAGTATCGAACGAGAAAAATTTTTGCGCTTGTCCCTTTGGATATTGTCGTGCGAATTGTCGTGATCAGCTCTCAAAAGCTGTGTACTAACGATCCGATTATCGGATGATCGGTCCTCGTACGAAATTTTCTTAAAGTGTGTACGAGGCATAACAGTCCATGTTAAAACGGAGGGTTTAGTTGCTCATATTTGCAAACCTATGTGAAAGACACAGTGCCTCACCAAGGCTCCTCTGTATTCTGTGACCCTATCTTTGTTTGGTGAGCCTGCAAGTTGGAGCACATATAGCAGTGGGTAAAGTAAGGGCAGGTTTGCCTGGACCCACTCCTCTTTAAAGGTACAGGGACACACTGAACGCCATGCAAAAGCACAATGGCAGCTGAAGACATCCAATATCTGCTAACGTCAAATTCAGCCGAAAGGCTGTGCAGATAAGTAGCAGATATCCCAGTCTATAACTAGCCTTTGCAGTAAGGTACGCAGAGAAGGGCATATTTTTTTTACCTGGTGGCTTAAGGTTATTATCTTTTTGTTTTTAAAAAGGTATAATTTTAGAAGCTTATATTACTTGTTGATTCTGCCAATTGGGCCAATTCCTTTTTCACTGTGGCTACATTCTCTCTCCTCCCTGGAATCTGCACTCCCTGTAGCCTAAACTACAAGCCTCTGAAGCATTGTGCATCACAACATTGCACAATTTGTATTTTTGTCAATAGCATTATTACTTATTATTTAGACCAAGAAGAACTGGGGGGGAGGGGGCTCTGTTGGACCTTGCGGAATCCTGGACTAACAGCATCTCTGCTTGGAAGTGGTATCCAAAGGCTACAAGCCAGAATTTCAATCTCTGCCTCTGCCCTGCTTTATGTTAACTTTTCCAGCCTCTCCGCAAAGACTTTTATTTCTCCATGCTGCCTGGTTAGACCCCCTAGTGCATAGCGGTGTTAAACCCAAGACCAAAAGTGTAATATATTGCAGCTTACCAATCATTAGATGTGGTGGCAACATTGGGATCTTTCCCCCTGTTGTCACCTGGTTACCTCCTGTATTAGAGTGCTCCTAGGCTGAATGACTGAGCATGGGGGGGGGGCTATTAATTGTAGCTTGGCTTCAAATTGTTAGTGTATGTAAATCTGATAGTACATCCAACACCCCCCTTTTCCTAGACTGACAATGCTGACAGCAGCATTGTCAGTCTAGGAAAAGGGGGGTGTCGGATGTACTATCAGATTTACATACACTAACAATTTGAAGCCAAGCTACTAATACTTTTAAAAGCAGTTATAGCAAACAGTTTTTTTTCCTTTTGTATTAAAGGTTTTGCATAAATATAAGCACCCCTGTCATTGTTAAATGGTTTGTCTCGTGCCTGCAACTTGATACATCTGCAAGAGAGTTTGTTCTTTTGAAATACAACAGACTTACTGGCTAAATCACCATATTAAGAAAAAGAGCCTAACAAATGAATGCAACTGTCACACCTAAGAATTGGTAATATGCAATATAATAATTGTTTGCTTTTGGGTTTAATACTTCTTTAGACCACTGTCAAATGAATCTGGGTCACAGCAGTACAGAACTAAGTGCACTTCTGTGACCCAAATGAGAGGTATGGCCAAAAAAGCTTTAGTCATACCAGGGGCGGACTGACAACTCATGGGGCCCCCAGGCAATAGGGGATCATGGGGCCCCTATGTCCTTGCCCATACTCAAAGCACACCCAAAAAAGCCTATAAAAGGTACCAGGGGCATTTCATGGGGCCCTCTACTGACCCCCGGCCCTCTGGCAGTTCCCGAGTGCTCGAATGGTCAGTCCACCCTCTGGGTCATACTTCTCCTTTTAACATCTGTTAGCTTAGCTCTTCAAAGATCACTCTTCGAACCCATCAGAGATATTCCCGTCTACTTGGACTGACAAGGTGGCCTTTCTTGTTGCAATCACTTATACTATACCAGTGTCTGAAATAGCAGCCTTATCTTGTAAAGGGCCCTTTTTGGTTCTCCACAAAGGTTGTCTTGAAGCCTAGAGCCTCCTTTCTTCTAAGATTGATTTTACATTTCTTCTAGTCAGGACATTGACAGAGAGATGGAAGTCAGACTCCTGTGTCTCCGAAGATTTTCCTCCACTGTTTGGATGTGATATGAGCAGTTCAGGTTTCCCTCTCAGCTACAGATTTCTTCAGACCATGTAACTCTCTCTTTGTCACTCCTGAGGTCCTCTGAGGGGACAACCTCCTAAGTACAGGGGCTATTTGGTGTTGAGATGACTATGTTTTGTTAAGTTATATTTCAAATGCTATTGTGGTTTTTTTTTTTTTTTTTTATGATTCTGTATTTCATTTGACCTTTCTGCACTTCCTCCAGGTACGATACAGAGCTGTAGAGAACTTCAGTGGCGCATGCTGCCCTATAACCAAAGGTATTCGAACCTTCTTTACCACCCCATGCACGGAGGAGCCACGGATGAAGCTGAAGAAAGGAGAGCTTGTCTTGGCCACTCGAGGCTTGAAGTATGTTTTGATCCATTCAGGGTAACTCCACCCAAAAAAAAGGAGATCCATTTTGATAGAAGTTAACCCCTTAATGTAGAAAGGAAACCTTTAGCCCTGGCTCACACTGATGCAATTGCTGGTGTGTTCCAGAATGCATGAAATCGCATAACAAACGAAATAAAATGGGTTTCTATGGAGGCCGTTCACATATATGCAGTGTGATTCTGATGCGATTTTAAAAATGGGTTCTGTGTGGGTTTAGTGCAGTGCTCTACATAGACTTGAATGGAAATCGCTTATCTGTGCTAAGATAACACGATTCCAGTAGTTTTCTGCCAGTCTTTGCTTTGTTCTTTCTCTCCCATCCCTGGTCCATGTCAGGAAAAAGAGAGAGCGAGAGATTTGCTGAGAATGCTGCCAAACCGCATCAGAATGGCACCTGAATCACTGAACAACCACTCCTTGAAATTGCACTAAAACCAGGAGGAAAATCATATGCATCTATGTGAACCTAGCCTTATGCGTGAACCTAGTTTTGCAGTTTTGGCATTTATTTATAAAACTGTGCATATCTTTGCAACTACTTGGTATATCCAGTAGAATTATACCATGTCTTAGTAGTCTCTTTTTATGGTAAATGTTAATGAGTAACTCATGATTTTGCCAAAAATCGCAAAAATGCAATCTGTTTCAGCTTATCCATCCTTGGATATGGTATCTGCCTTTTTTCCCTCCCTTTATTTTCATAGGGTGATCCTACCAGTAACATGGTTGCTGGCCTATTATTATTATACAGGATTTATATAGCGCCAACAGTTTGCGCAGCGCTTTACAATATAAGGGAGACAGTACAATTACAATACATTTCAGTACAGAAGGAATAGGAGGGTCCGGCTCGTGGAGCTTACAATCTAAAGGAAGAGGGAGGTGATACAAAAGGTGATAACTGCGGGGGATGATCTGACGGAGGTGATTCAAGCACAGTTCTTAGGTGGAGGTGGGGTAGGCTTCCCTGAATAAGTGAGTTTTCAAAGATCGCCTAAAGGCAGACAGGGTGGGGGCTGACCGGACATACTATGGTAGGGAGTTCCAGAGAATGGGAGAGGCTCTGGAGAAGTCCTGGAGGCGAGCGTAGGAGGAGGTGATGAGGGAGCTAGAGAGGAGGATATCATGGGAGGAGCGGAGTGGGCGATTTGGGCGGTATCTGTGGATGAGGTTGGTGATGTAGCTAGGGGCAGTGTTGTGGATGGCTTTGTAAGCTGTGGTTAGTATTTAGAATTTTATACGTTGGGTTAGTGGAAGCCAGTGAAGGGATTGGCAGAGAGGGGCAGCAGTCGCTGATCGGTTGGTAAGGTGTATGAGTCTAGCAGCAGCATTCATAATAGACTGAAGGGGGGATAGCCTGTGTAACTGTAGACCAGTGAGGAGGGAGTTGCAGTAATCAAGGCGGGATATAACCAAGTCGTGGATAAGTTGTTTTGTGGTGTCGTTGGTCAGGAAGGGCCTAGGCTGGCAACGCTTAGTTACTCATATCTGTACAGGAGCAGCATTGTCTCCCTAGGCCTGGAAGTGTGCTGACAAGTATTAGGACTACGTAACATTATATATTTTTTTTTTTTTAGAAAGGTTTGTATTTTTTTTTCTAATGGTTTCTTTGTCATGCTGTTGCATTAGAGCTACATAGTGCTTAGTGGGGTAGTCATTTAAGTCTTGTGTTTTTTGCAGGCACTGGATGTATGGAGACAAAATCTTTGAGGGTGATGACTTTTCACAAGGTGGGTATTTTTTATCAATTGAAAACCGAAAAAAGTAGCTTGGTGTTTATTTTGGTTTGTTAAGGTGTTGCGGACAGCGGCCTGTATCCACTTACTTAAGGGTGAAGAGGTATTGATGGTGGAGCGTTGCAGGCCAGACAACTACAAAGCGTAACTGTCATGGACAGAGGTGCGTATCCACTAGGACAGGGGTAGGCAACCTGCGGCATTCCAGCTGTTGCAGAACTACAAGTTCCATCATGCCTCTGCAAGTCATAGCTGTAACTGTCAGTTTTGTAATGTTGCAATGCCTCATGGGAAATGTAGTTCCACAACAGCTAGAAAGCCGCAGGTTGCCTACCCCTGCACTAGGAGAAGCACAGTCCAGATGATGCAAAAGCATACTGGAGGTGGCATGGAGACACCAGTGTCACAGAGGTGCATGGGAGCACACTGGAGGCACAGGGGTGCTTTTGTAAACACAAGGGCCACAGAGCACATCTGGAGTCACGGAGCGCTGGAGGGGCTCATTGGAGGGTGGTAGGCAAAGGCATATACTGTAGATGGCATGGGGTTGCAAATTCGTAACAGCAGCAGTAGGCTTTGCTAAGGCATAGTGACATGTTGCTGAAATGCCAAGCCATGCATTGCTTCAGAATATAAAGATGCACCATTCAGAAGAACTGCCCCTTGATTGGCCATGGTGCCAGCACTCTGGATGAAACACAGAGGTGTTGACAGCCATATGCTGGAAGGAAGACCCAGTGCTAAATCCTGGGAGATTGTAATCAAGCAACTGATCAGATTGTACAGCTAAAGAGTGTAAAGGGATGCTGGGGATGTGTTCTGTTATATAGCGCTCAAGGCAGGGAGCTGGAGGCTGCTAGACGCTCCCAACAAACGTGATCATGCTACAGCAAAAAAGACTAACAGAAGGACCCAGTGATGTCATCACTGGGTCTCAAAATAGGTATTTCTTGATAATTAAATTATTTGATTGTAAAAGTTAATTGCATATTAATCAGGGGGAGGGGGAAGAAGGGAAGGTATTTTACGTGTACATTACACTACAGCTATAACAAACTACTTGTATTCTTTCCAGATGGACTCAGGGTTCGGGGCTGGTTCCCCAGAAGATGCGTTGTGAAACATGTTTCTGATACAGGATCTGACCAGTCAGACGATGAGAAGAAAACAAGATAGCCCCAGCAGACTCTCAGGCTTCACTCATCTCCACCAATTGTTTGGTATTTTTAAGACAGTAAATCCACATTTCTTCCTGGCTCTTATACATTTGTAAAGGCTGTTGATAAATTTTATATGTCATGGTGATCAAGGCTGTGAATACTGAAGTTCTGATCCCATGGAGAGATTTATTCCTTGGCCAAAAGGTTGTGGACACCTGACCCCCACATCTAAATGAAGTTGTTGGACATCATGGACATTAATATAGAGTTTCCATCCTCCCTTTGTGGCTATAACAACCTCCAGTCCTATGGGAAGGTTTTCCATGGATTGTGGAGTGTGTCTGTGGGAGTTTGTGGCTGTCTAGACAAAAGAACATTTGTGAAGTCAGATACTGATATTTATTTAATACAAGCATTTACATAGCACCGACAATTTACACAGTGCTCTACATACTATACATTCACATCAGTCCCTGCCCTCAAGGAGCTTGTAATCTAGGTCCCATCTCACGTAAACAAATGTAAGGGCTAATTATATACCAGCATGTCTCTGGAGCAGTGTTTCTCAACCTTTTTTTTCAGTCAAGGCACCCTTTAAAATTATGGACAGTCCCGAGGCACCCTTTAAAATTATGGACAGTCTTAAGGGACCCCATTCTAAAATGTGAAAAACTTTTCTAATCATTTTATATAATGCAGCAACATCCACACATGAAGGACACCCAACATTAGAGGTGATTTATTCTTCCAAAGCAAATACACTTTTGCACACTGGTACTGACTAGTATTCCAGTGTTTCTCTTCTCCCTCAGTTTTTCTCCATCACTCAGCTAACGTGACCCCAGCACTGATGGAGAAGGGCAGAGGAGGGTCAAACAAGGATGTTGTGCAGTCAACTGACATCATCAGTCAACTGATGATGTCATTGGTTGTCAGGACACAGACGGCTAGAAGGTCGTAATGGTGCACAATGAAAACCGCTGGCTTGTTTACAAGTTTTGGGCAATTTTTAGACATTTTGCCAAGGCTCCCCTGAAGAAACCTTAAGGCACCCCAGGGTGCCTGGGCACCCTGATTGAGAGAGGCTGCTCTGGAGTGTGGAAGAAAACCCATGCAAGCACATGGAGAACATGCAAACACCATGCAGATAGTGCCCTGGCCTGGATTTGAATTAGGTCTCCAGTGCTAACCACCAAGCCACTGTTCAGCACCGTGTTGGATAAGAAGGCTCAGTTCACAATCCACATTCAAATTGACTCCAAGGTGTTCAGTAGGGTTGAGGTCGTTGCTCTGAGTAGGCCACTCTAGATCGTCCACACCAAACTGGTCAAACCATATGTTTATGGAGCTGACTGTACACATGGGCACAGTTATACTGGAGCTGATAAAGATCTTCCCCAAATGGTTACCACATGAATGGAAATTCATATTTGTCTAAAATATCTTTTGTGTTCTGTAGTATTAACAGTGCCCTTCACCGGAGACACCTGAATCCAATCATTTGGGGGGGGCATCATGTAAGTAGATGTAATGGTCAGATGTCCACATCTTTTTGGTATCATGGTGTATTTTCTGACCCACAGCTGGCTTCCTCCAGTCGGCTGTTGCTTAGCCTCAAGTGGGAGATAAGAGATGGAGAGATCTCTGTACATCAGGTCTTCTGCTCAGCAAATCTCTTAATCTGCTTTAAAGGATAAGATCACCTTTCGTAACATGTTACACCCATATTCAGGTTGTAACATGTAGCATGTTACTGTAACACCCCATCCCAAGACTTCTTATTCTAATATTTCACTTCCCTGATTGTCCAGAAATCAGGAGTGCAGGAAGCTGTAGTTCTAAAGAAATAAAGAAACTTGCAGTCAAGGCATATCAAAATGCCTTGATAGTTGGATGTCACTGGGGGAGTGGGTGTTCCTAGGCAGATTGCATTTGAATGCAGACTGACCTAGGTAAAGACCACATGTGATTCTGAGCCTTCATGATTGAAAAAACTGAAATCCAATGAATGATAGGGGTGGATTAGGGACATTCAGGCTGGGGAGGAAAGAGTTAGATGATGCTGGACATCCTCCAGCCAGGAGATAAGATAGACTCTGTCTGACTTGTTTCAGTTTTTATTGTATGATGTGGGAAACTCAGTGTGCAGTGAAATGAGAGTAAGCAATTTTAGTACAGATGTACAACTGTGCAAGTCTTGAACACCTTTACCTATGCATTTTTAAGACAGACAATAACCAGTGGAGCCAGGCAGTTTCCTTCTTTTTTTTTTTTCGGTAATGATGTCGGCAATGACAAAACTACACCAAACATTTGTAGAGGTATTAGAACTTTTTCATATACATTTGTAAATCTTGAAACTGATTTAATTTTACTGGCACTATAAAGTGTTATCCAACCAATACAAGAATGCCAGGACTGTTCCAAATCTCCACTTGCTGCAGTTTCTTTCCCATTTATAGCTGTAACCTACCTCTTCCACTGCCATCTCATGTACTGAGGCTTGATTCACCTGGCCATCTGCAGTTCTGAAACTCTCTTGTCACATTTATGTGCTTAACAAGATGATGGGACGCTGTTGGTTTTCTGTGCAGAGCCTGTCTTAAACAGACACGGGGTTATTTACTAAAACTGGAGGATGCAAAATCTGGTGCAACTATGGTGAAGCCAATCAGCTTCCAGGTTTTATTACCAAAGCTCAATTGAACAGGCTGAAGTTAGAAGCTGATTGGCTCTCATGCACAGCTGCACCAGATTCTGAGTGCTTTAGTTTTAGTAAATCTGCCCCACAGTTCTCTTCATATGTGTTGGGTGACAAGTGCCTCATACAGAGCGTCACAAGGATTCATCGTATAGATCCAAAATCTAGTGGTCAGAAAAAGTATTGCCAACACGTTTCAGGGTTAAGTTTATCCCCTTCTAAAAGGTATTTAGAAATGGTTTTGACTGAAAAACTGTATAGACTCTGGAGCTGATTTCCGAGTACTCTAGGCTCCCTGGCATGTTCCAGTTCAGTTTAAATGAGAGCAGGTAAATGGCACCAGAGAATATCACCCACTACCGATGAACCAGTATCCTCCTCTATTCCTCCAGGAGTTGAGCAGTCTTAGTCCATTTAGCAAATCCACCCTTTGGACCCTTCAGCCTTGGGTTCCAGCTACCTGGCATCACCTCAGTAAACTGTCCGGTGCTAATCTACACATCAAAATTGTGTATCCACACCAAGGCTGCTGTTAGAAACAATGGGGCCCCATACAACCAACCTGACAGGGCCTCCCTCCCCAAAAAAAACCAGTTGACTATGCTTCAGGTAGGAATGAATACAGTGAGTCAGCAGTACCGATCACTCATTGTGTTCATTCAGGAGGGGCTGGGAAATGTGACACTGCCACATATGGCACTCTCCATCCTGAAGGATCCTATTATGTGCTTGCAGTTGTTGGTGGGAAGGAGAGGAGAGAAGCCAGAAGCACTGTGGGGGGGGGGGGGGGGGGCCTGGTCAGCAGGGGGAAAAGTATGGTGCATAGGGAGGGTGATGGGTGTGGCAGGGCAGCAATTACTTGAGCCAATCCCCTGTATGACTCTGCTGCAGCTGAAAGCCATCACGGAGGAGGAGGAAAAAAAGGCCAGCTTTCAGCTGCTGCAGTTAGAGCCATACAGGAGATTTATTCCAGTAATTGCACTACCCCCCCCCCCCATTCCTTCCCTTCCCTGCCACATGTGATTTACCCAGCTGCCTGGGCCAAGTACAGGAGGACTGGTGTTACCCCCTTATCCACAGCCCTGATCCATAGTGCAGTGTCTCTTCACTTGAGGTGCTGATAGAATCTGTAGCACCCAACACTTCCTAGTGTGTCAAATACCTGCATCTCCCTGCTGCATGATGTGATTTTACCTGCCGGTCAATATATTACTGCAGCTCTTAATAGACACACTACTGAGGTGTGGGGGGGAGCTACACAGAGGTAAAAAATCCAGAAAAATGTACTAGCACTTGTAACTGTTGAAAATGAAGATTCCAGTGATACAAGTAATAATGTATTCTAAATAGATGCTGTCATTGGCTTGTGTGTATTCTAATAGCACGGCCTCTAAAAAAAAATGGGCATCAGAAAAGCAGATGGTTTTCCCGATTTGCTTCTCTTGTGTCTGCTGGCAGCCACTGCCACAGAGAACAACAAAAATGTGATGGAGAGGAAACAGAGCAGAGGAAGGCATTCTAATCAGACCATGCTGTCTTTTATCCTAGGCTGGTCATACATGGTTAGTAAGACAGGGTGTGTTATCTACCACTACATAGAAAATCCAGCACCTTCTCAGGAAGAAAAGAAGCTGTGTTCCAGTACTGATTAAAATATTTATTCTGCTGTAAGAGTGGCTCTGCAGATTAGAAGTACCTACTTCTGCACAGCCCAATGATCACAGGTGATGCTGGAAATATACCTTGTATGACCAACCTTGGTCTCCCATATTGTAAACCCTCACTGTTCTCGTAACCTTCTGTGTTTTTGTCCTTTATCCATGTCATCTCAGCAGTTTCTATGTCCATTGACCTGTTTTATACACTGGGGCTATAGCACCCTCTTTTGTACCCATGCCTTATACTCATTGAGTAAAAATTATGTAGCAGAGGGTGTGATCCCTGTGGAGGTACAAATCGGCTTTTTAAATGGTGGATAATATTTCATATACCATAAAAGGGTCTGTAAAACCAACATCGATCAGGTTTGTGTAGAGACCTGCGGGTTGAATTACCTGCATCTAGTGTTTGCACCTTTTTATCTGCTTTGTGCACACAGGCTTCAGTCTTGTGTATGAGCAGTGCGTACAGCAAAGCTCTCCAGAAGCTTCGGGCAGCTTTGTTAAAGCTTTTAAAACTAACATTCTCAAACTGGAGCTTTAAATTAGCAAACATAGACCTAAATTTGAGAGCTGGATGTCACATTAAACCTTGCTGCTAGCTGGCTTTAATCAAGTTTCGAGTAGCACTAAATCCTGCAAGCAGTTTGTTTAAAGTGACAGATTCCCATTGAGCTGTGTGTTTTTAATGTATAATAAAATGAAGTTGAAGTGTGCTCTAATCATTTCGTGACCAGAAGTCATTGATGCCTAGTTGCCCAAGCCAGGTTTTTAATTTTAATTATATATTTTTTTAATTTTTTTGTAATCCTATAATTGTATGTGACAATTTACAGTATTAAACAGATGGACACGGCCAACTTGAGGTTGCAGTGCCATCTGCAGGTCGAAGTCTTATTTTGTCATTGAAGCTTCAAGCCTGTGTGTGATCAATTTGTCATAGCTGACCTAGTGAACACATGATTGGGAACCATTCTTGTTCCCAATTGGTAGTAGGGACCAGATCTTTCTGTGACAGCCAAAATTGAGAGCCAACAGCCGTGCAAAGTGGTTTTGTCCCAGGAAAAGGACATAAAGACCCCCTGTAGACTATTGGCCTTGCAGCAGAAAAAAAGTAATCTGAATCAAAATATTAGCATGATATAATTTGTTTTATAACTATACATGCCACTGGGTGTGTAAATGTTATGCAGTCCTTCTTCTAGGGCCAGTTGACATTACATGCGTTTTCAGTTGCTTTTTTTTCTACAACCAAAATGCACAGAAAACGGTTATATGGTTGTCAATGTCATAGTTCACATCAGTTCTTGCAGTTCCAGTTGCAGAAAAAAAGTAGAACACGCTGTATTTTTTCTGCACAGAACTGTACTGGAACGCGGTAAAACACATCAAAAATGCACTGGAATGCATCACAACGCACTGGAATGCACATGTCCCCATTTAAATTGAAGGAAAAGAGAGGGTAAAAAAATAACTGGAACGCGTCAAAAATGCTCATATGCAGAAACGCATCCGGGACGCATCTGGACTGTGTTTCCATAGTGCGAATCGACCCTTAAGGCCAGTTCATACTACATTTGTTTTCAGTGTGCTTTTTTTCTGCATCCAAAATGCACAGAAAGTAGGTGATATGGTTGTCAATGTCATAGTTCACATCAGTGCTTGCAGTTCCAGTGCCTTCTGGTTGCAGAAAAAAAAGTAGAACAGGCTGCATTTTTCCTGCACAAAATGCACTGGAATTCACATGTCCCTATTTAAATTGAAGAAAAAGGGGGAAAAAATGAACCAGCACACACCAAAAATGCATTAAAACCACACTGGAATGCGGCAAAAATGAACATGTTCCTATTTAAATTGAAGAAAAAGAGAGGGGGGGGGAAATGAACCAGAACGCCCCAAAAATGCATTAAAACCGCACTGGAACGCACCAAAACAGCTCATGCAGAAACGCATCCTGAAAGCATCTGGACTGCATTTCTATGGTGTGAACCGGCCCTTACAGTTTCGGTGGGGCGTTCCATAACTGGACCAGTTTACCATAAGGAGCCCCACTGATGTGATGGGCTTCTGTCAGCCCCACCCAATTGATGTCCCTTTTTATTTCCTTTTTTTTTTTTTTGGTATTTTGAAAACAAATTTCATTGCATGATTTTTGTTTTATGTTAATGTTTTTGGGCATGCTGTCTTTCAATCTCATTTAGCCCAACCAACAATTCTGTAGTGCAAGAGGCCTGTCTGATTGGGTACAAGGAGAATGTTTAGTTGTAGTCTGACAGTGTGTTAAATCTAAAGACGCTCATAAAATCAAATTTTAAGGTATATGGCAGGGTTAAGGGATTGGTGGTGATCAATACAGGATCTGTTCATAAACCATCTGTTTTGGATGGACTGACCCTTTAAGTATGATCACAAGACAGACAACAAACCTCCCAATAATCATCTTACAGGAAATAGACAACCCCAATATTATAATTTGTGGACATTCATAGGATATTGTTTCCCTTTTTTTTTATGCCAAAAAAAAAATCCCCTGTAATAAGTTGCATTATTGTGTCCTCTTATTATTGTACCTGCCTGTTGTTTTTTTGTTCTGTAGTCCCCACTTTTTTTTTTTCGTCCAGTTTCATCAGAAATATCTTTTTACAAATGTAAAGTATGTCTGTTGGTAATAAAAGACAGAAATTTTAATAAGTTGAAATGTTTCTTTTTGTACAAAGATGGAGGAAGCAATTACTTGACTGAGACAAAATGTTAGGTCCACTTATTCAATAGTTGCTCCCCCCATCTCAAAAATACACTTTGCACACTAAAACACACATACCACCTTAGGAGTGAGGATGATGCCACGGTTATTCTGACGAAATCTGGGAATGCTGATAATCTTTGCACAGAGTTGGAGCACCGTCAAAAACGGGGGATGCTCCGCATTCTCTGCAAGGTTGATGACAACACCCTTGCCTAGAGGCCACAAGCAGAACCCAGGTGTAAGAAAAGTATTTTTATTTTATTTTTTTTATTTATTTTTTTTATAAGCGTGATGTTTGTAATTTGCCAATTTTACATGTATTGGTGGGGGTTGGAGGGGGTGATTGGAAGGAGTTTAGCAAAATACGACTCGGTAGGGCTGACACCATTTAGTGCTTATGGCAGCCCACAACAGGACTTGGGATGTGCGCATTTTTGGCAGATGAATAGATTTGTTTTGTAATTGCATTCTTTAAAGGAACATGGAGAGGTGTACATTTTTTTCAGACATACAATATGAAAGAGGAGCTTTACCCATTTATTTATTTCAGGTACTTATATAGCACCGTCAATTTACGCAGCGCTTTACATATATATATTGTACATTCACATCAGTCCCTAACCCTCAAGGGGTGTACAATCTAAGGTCCCTAACTCACATTCATACATACACATACTAGGGACAATTTAGACAGGATCCAATTCACCAGCATGACTTTGGAGTGTGGGAGGAAACCGGAGTAGCCGGAGGAAACCCACGCAGGCACAGGGAGAACATGCAAACTCCAGGCAGGTGGTGGCGTGGCTGGGATACGAACCAATGACCCTGGTACTGCCAGGCGGAAGTGCTAACCATTTAGCCACTGTGCTGCCCCTACCCATAACAACTTGATTAAAAAAAAAAAATAATGTTCTCCCACATTAATAATTATGAAACCAAAATTATTGTGTGCTGTAAATTGCCTCCATCATTGCTTCTGTTTCTTCTTGCCTGGAGGCTGCCATTTTGTTGAATCCCAGAGTACCAGTAAATCTTTAGGCTGTCGGTAGATCGGCCTCTACATTTTAGGCACAGTGCTGAAAAATGGAGAGCAAGTGAGCATGTGCAGAGCAGGGTGGAACATGTACAGTTGTGTTCAAAATAATAGCCGTCTGACATCACTAACCGGATCAATCACTGTTTTTGGTAGAAATGATATTTCTACATGGCAAATAATTTCCTAGCAGGTGTAGTAGAGTAATAGAAATCCAACAGACCCAACAGTCATGACATGCATGCTGCTGATTCTGTGTAATTGAATCACTAATTGAAAGGGGCATGTTCAAAATAATAGCAGTGTGGAGTTCTATTAGTGAGGTCATTCATTCTTTGAAAAACAGGTGGCAATTATTGCCCTTATTTAAGGAAGGAAGGCAGCAAATGTTGGACATGTTGGTTACAGTGCATTTCTCTCTGAAATTCTGAGGAAAATGGGTCGTTCCAGACAATGTACAGAAGAACAGCGTACCTTGATTAAAAAGTTGATTGGAGAGGGGAAAACATAAAGAAGTGCAGAAAATGATCGGCTGCACAGCTAAAATGATCGCAAATGCTTTAAAATGGCAACCAAAACCTGAAAGACGTGGAAGAAAGCGAATAACTACCATTGGAACGGATAGAAGAATAGCCAAAATGGCGCGGACTCATCCAACAATCAGCTCCAGGAAGATGAAAGAAGGTGTAAAGTTCCCTGTGAGTACTGTTACAATTAGAAGACGCCTATGTGAAGCCAAGCTATCTGCAAGAAGCCCCCGCAAAGTCCCACTGTTGGAAAAAAGACGTGCTGAAGAGGTTACAATTTGCCAAAGAACACATTGACCGGCCTAAAGAGAAATGGTGCAACATTTTGTGGACTGATGAAAGTCAGATTGTTCTTTTTGGGTCTAGTGGCCGGAGACAGTTTGTCAGACGACCCCCAAACACTGAATTCAAGCCACAGTACACTGTGAAGACAGTGAAGCATGGTGGTGCAAGCATCATGATATGGGGATGTTTCTCATACTACGGTGTTGGGCCTATTTATCGCATACCAGGGATCATGGGTCAGTTTGAATACATCAGAATACTTGAAGAGGTCATGCTGCCTTATGCTGAAGAGGAAATGCCCTTGAAATGGGTGTTCCAACAAGACAACGACCTCAAACACACCAGTAAACGTGCAACATCTTGGTTCCAGACCAACAAGATTGACGTTATGGAGTGGCCAGCCCAATCCCCAGGTCTTAATCCAATAGAAAACTTGTGGGGTGACATCAAAAATGCCGTTTCTGAGGCAAAACCAAGAAATAGAGAAGAACTGTGGAATGTCGTCCAATCATCCTGGGCTGGAATACCTGATCACAGGGGCCAGAAGTTGGGTGACTCCATGCAACACAGATGTACAGCAGTTCTCAGAAACAGTGCGACTACAACCAAATATTCATGAAGTCATTCAAAGGAAAGCAAAATCTTCAAACATTTTTCAGTTTATATAGTGAATGTTTGAGTTTGTAAAGCAGAATACAAAAACTGCTATTTTTTTGAACAGTCTAATATTCACTTTTCTTCAATTTTTTTTAGAGGAACAACACAAATTTGATATATTTTTCTTCATGTTTTGATTTGGAATAGAATGTGTAGTGTTCAAAATGCATTTGTGTAGATGGAAATAAAAGCTATTAGAAGGATTTTGAGCTTTATTCACTTTTTTCAACACACTGCTATTATTTTGAACACAACTGTACTACTGGATTGTAAACTGTATAGGTCAATGTTTCTTACCCAGGGTTCCGTGGTGATCTACCTGTCAGTCACAGGCAGCTGACGGGTAAATTGCTAGGACACATGTAGAGATAGGCAGGCATACAATTAGCTGTAGTGCGCTGTTCCCCGCCCTCCCTTCCTGTCCATCACGGGTGCTTGTATGTGACGTCATTTTGGATGGACAGGATAGGAGCAGGGAAACAGCAGACCACTGGAGGACTGACAACAGCTGCCTCTGAAGCCGTCAAAAGAAGAAGAAATCTGGTACTGTAGTGCGGGCAGCTCTGTCCCCCACAACGTGCCCAACAGTCTGTCCCTTGCTATGTGCCGTGTCCCATGTAACGTGTCCTGTCCCATGTAATGTGCTCTTTGTCCTGCGTTGTATAACGTGTCCTGTCCCATGTAATGTGCTCTGTGCCCTGTCCCATGTAATGTGACCCACATCCTGCTCCCACATAATGTGCCCTGCTTCCCTCTCATGTTGTGTGCCCTCCTGAGCCCCTGTACCCTGGCCTACTCCCCCCCCCCCCCACTGTTTGTCTCAAGTTGGATCCAGAATGGAGCATCTCTGCATAAAAAAGGAAGCACAAGTGTCATGTTAAATAGGTACGTTTTGGTATTTATTCTTTTATTTATTGCTATTTCTAAGCCCTCATGTACACGGGACGTTTTTACAGCGGCTGTTTTTGGCTTTTGACAGTTTTTTCTACATCCGGTAAACCCCCCAGCATGTTATACTCTGTGTCCATGCACACAGAGACTGGAATCAACATTTTTTGGCTGGGAAAAAAAAAACACAAAACTAGTGGGTTTCTAGAGGAGTTTTTTAGCTGTAAAAATTCTCTAACGCTGAAAAACGCTGCAAACCAGCGTTTTGGATGTTTTTTTCACTTTTTGCTTAAAAGAAACCCCACTAAAACCGCAAACGTGAAAAAACGCGGCTAAACCGTAATACAAAATAGCTAAAAACAGCTGAAAAACACGTTTTTAACGTCTTTACACAGCTATCGTTACCAGCGTTATTAAAACGTCCTGTGTGCATGAGCATTAAAAATAATTGCTGTTATTATCAACAGCTCGCTGATCATACCAATGTTCCGTAAGCTGCAGATGTGAACATTGTTTCAGGGGTTCCCCGAGATCTCAAACTTTTTGCCAGGGGTTCCTAGAAGGTAAGACGGTTGAGAAACACTGGTAAAGGCACTTCTATTTAACCCCTTCCCGCCGGCGCCTCCCGGCCCTTTAAGAGTTTCAGAAGGCGGGGCGGGTTTAGGGATCATGTGACCGCCGTGACGCGCCATGAGGGCGGTCACATGATCTGGAAAGGTCCCGATTGAAAGAGGAGACTGGGACCTTTCTGTGAGTACCGGACATGTGTGCTGGGAGTGCGCTCTCAGCACATATGTTTTTTGGTAATTGCACGTAAATGTGCGACCGCTCGGCGTCTAGGCCCAGACGCCGGGAGGCCGCACATTTGTGTGCGGCCGGGGTGAAGAGGTTAATGCTTTACATAGCTATACCTGCAAAAGGGGCCAGCCTGAAGTGATCTAGCATTGGTATATAGATAGGAAAGTATATAATATATATTTGTTTTAAACCATTTATTCACATTTCTTCAGCAACTTCCTGCTTTCCATACCTAGGCAAATATCATACATCCAAGGAGTCTTTAGGATGGGTTTTCTGAACGAAACACACTTTCCTGCCTGCATGCCTGAACTAAGGACAGATGGATTCCAGGGAGTAAATGCTACATGAGTCATCTGCCCTTACTCAAGATGGCGAGAGTCAGAAATGCTAGGGGGGGGGGGGATTCAAAGTGAGTTCTCAGCAAAATAAAGCATGGGTGGATGGGGGAGTTTGTTGAATATTAAATAATAAAATCGTGTTTTTGGTTTGTAGTGCTCAGATACAATGTCCGCTTTAAGAGGGGAACAAATATGTTCTCGTTAATAGTAAGTATTTTCAGTACTATTATGGGTAGTTTCTCTGCTCACTTTTGACTACGTTTTTACTGGTGAGAAAAAGTTCAAGTAAAATCAGTTTTGCAGGTATTGTGGCCAGTTTAGAAAGACGTTCTGCCTTTTTCTCTTCTGCTTCAGTTTGTTGCGCTGCAGTTTACAGCAGTCCATTATGGTAACAGGCGCAAAGGGTTGGCACCCCAATCAAAAGGAATAGGCCACTTAAACTAAAGCAAATGACCTAATCCAGACCTGCAACATTTTTTTTAATGGAATGCAATACAGCACACAGTTCACATCATTAAGAAAAACAAGGGCGTGTTGTCACACATTACTGCAATGCACTGGCGCAGAATGGCCTTAAAGTTGACCTTCACTGGTAAATGGAGGGGTTCACTTATTTTGCTGCATCACCTCCCCATTTCCCAACCCTTCTTTTCTTGCTACCACTCTATTGTAAAATTTAAAAAAATTGTTTGCCCCCCCAAAACAATACCTTGACCCTTGTCTCCGGCAGAGTTGGAAACTCCAAATCCAACAAGAATGCACTCCTGCAATACACTAGGGTGCAGCTTTGCAGGATTTCGAGCTGCCAGCTGCACCAGGAGGCATGGTGATGTCATCCACAAGATTTGGAGGAGGTTGGGGACAAGTTAAGTTTTTTTTTTTTGTTTTGTTTGTTTTTTTGTTTGTTTTGTGTTTTTGTTTTTTTATGGTTTATATAAGCATGGCTTTTTTTAACCTCCCTGGTGGTATTCCCGAGTGTAGCTCGGGGTAAAGTTTCAGCACCACAAGCGGTAACCCCGAGCTACACTCAGGAATACACTGCGATGTTGCTCCGGGATCTCTTCTTCACTTACCTTGCCCTGCACTCCCGCGATCTGCCCCCTGCTGCGTCCCCGGCAATGTCCTCCGGCCGATGCCAGCATCTGTCTTACGGGTTCCGTTCCCTGCGAACATCGGGACGTATAGGGATGGAATCGGTGGGAAATTTGAAAATTGACATTCACTAAATACACTAAAAACGCATAGTATAACATTCCTGTATCCAACCATTTCACATACATTTTGTGCCGAGTGCTTTGTCCTGTGCCCTGCCTGCATTTTTACTGTTCTTTCTGCTTTGAAACTGAGAAACGTCCATGGCGTCCAAAAAGCGTCCCTTTAGGTCAAAAGCAGTTTTAGACCAGCTAGAGAACAGCGATAGTAAATCAGAACCACTTGCAGAATTGAGTGATAATGATTTGTGGGGAAATTCATCATCAGACACTGAACACGATTTTGTGACTTTGCTCAGTGATGTGTGATCTTGGCGCTCTATTTCAAATTTTAGTGTTTTTGGTTTGATTATATTATTGAATTAAATTTATTATTATATTATTTTTTATGATTAAATTATAATTTATGATTTCGTGTTTCAAATCTTAACATACCCGGAATGTTTACTAGACTCTTGTTCGGACAGATTTCAGTGAGTTATTCCTAAAAATTACAGGCCTACAATAAAAATAACTACATATGTCCATGCAAAAAAAAGTACCGCTTTGAGCACAGAGATATGGACATAATCAGACCTCTAGGGAGGTTATACCAGTAGTGTTTGGGGAGGCAAAAAAGTTGAACTTACTTTTGCCAAGAAAACATTTATCCATTTATGTTCATTTAATTAGAACTTTCCTCACGATAGAGGGATTTTGTTTTTCTTTCGTTACCAGTTTTCCTTTTTTTTTTGTTTAACAGCAGCACAGCTTTCACTGTCCAAATTATACCCCGACATACAGTTATTTTATAATTTTATTATCAAATTAAAAGGACCACAACTGAAATAAAATTCACACAGCAGCCAATTAGCTGGGCATAGAGACTAATTTAGCAGTCAGTATAGGGGTAATGATAAAGCTGAACTTCAGACTTGTATAAAAGGCACAAATTAATGCAGCTCTGTATTCATTAATACATTACTACATTTATTTTTTCAAGCTTTAAAGGGATAGTTCACCTTCACCAAACAACTGCCTATGCAGGTAAGGGGCGTCTGGATAAAAACAAACTGTGTCTCTAACTAAAGCTGAATTATGTCCTTGCTATAGGTGTAGGCCCATTACATGCCTCATGAAGCCTGGCTAGAATACTCCCAGGATGTTGCTAAGTACTTCAAGGACATTACTGAGCGAGGCCTAGTCATTACTGCTCACCTCTACCATCACAGGAGTGAGCTTTTTCAGACCCTTTAACATGCTCTTCCTCTCCATTGATGCAGTAGCTCTGCACTCAACGTCTGAGAGCTCACTCCTGTGATGGAGGAGGTGACCAGTAACGTAGGCCTCACTTGGCCATGTCCTGAGCGTATTCCAGTCAGGCTTCATGAGGTACTGTATGTAAATGGCCTACACCTATAGCAAGGGTATTATTCAACTTTAGTCAGAGCTGCACAGCTTTTTTTTTTTTTCTTTCTTTTTTTTGTTTTTCTTATTTATAGACAACCCTTATCCACATAGGCAGTTTTCTGGTAAAGGAGAACTATCCCTTTAAAAAAACAGTGTAAGTACCTGCATACCTACCTACTTTTAGGCTCCGTTCACACCTATGCAGTTTATTTTTTGCCTGTTTTGCAGTGCTTGTTGCAGTTAGTTTTGAGGGTTTTTTACACGCGCTGTTGATGCGTTTTTACTGTGTTTGGCATTTTGTTCAACTCTTTTTTTTTTTTCTTGTTAAAGTGGAATTTTTTTTTTTTGCTGGGCAGAATAAAATCGCAAAATGTGACAAAAGCACATTACCATGCATTTCAGCAGCTACTCTATTGTAGCAAAAACACTGCTTTTTGCTTTTAAAAAAAAATGATAAAGTACACTCCCACATCATCCCACTCAGGCATTACCAGCAAGGCTCCCACTATCCATTCATTACACATCTGCATCAGAGGTTGGTCATTAGCTCTGAGGAAAGGGATTTGTCCCCGAAACGCGTCAGCCATTTGACCGCACTGACAGTGAGAACACCTTGCCTGCCGTTGCGGCCATCGTCATTTTTCTATGCTTTTTAGATATATGCTTCGTTTGTGAGTATGTTTTTAATATATTTTTTCACTCCTTACAATAAACCTTGGATAATGCACTAGGTGTGTGCGCCACCTGTTTTCTCTTTTTTTAAAAAAAAATCCCTGACCCTTTCCAAAAACACAGCAGCTCAAAAAAAGCATAGATGTGAACGTGTTCCATAGAAAACCATGTTAAATGGACTGTAGTGCGTTTCTGCCAAAAACACTAAAAACGCATTGGTGTGAACGGAGCCTTAAAGCAAAACTCAGATAAGGAAAGAG
This sequence comes from Staurois parvus, assembly GCF_062004578.1. Lineage (NCBI taxonomy): Eukaryota > Metazoa > Chordata > Amphibia > Anura > Ranidae > Staurois > Staurois parvus. The sequence goes on from NW_028318493.1 coordinate 5,533,943, forward strand.
AATAGCAGCACAAAGAGCCAAAAAGTCAAAACTGTGTTGCAGAGCTCATGTACTTACAGGGGACATGCTGATAAGGCTAGGTTCACATATGTGTGGGCGGTGCCGCTGCGGATCCGCACGAAAATCCGTGCAGCCGCACCACCCGCACAGAGGAATGGGGACCCGCGGGCGGTTGCCATTAGTTCTAATGGCGCGCCGCCCACACTGGAAAACGCAACTGTACTGTGAACTGAGGTTCCCGTGCGGGCTGCGTTTTCAGAAGAAGTGCATGGACTTCTCTGCGTGTCACGGGGCACGGGAGTCCATTCAAATGAATGGGCTCTCATGCCCGCACAAAACGCAGCCCGCACGGCCACATATATGTGAACCAGGGGTAAGAGGAGAGCAGAGTGACAGGGAGATGAGCTCATCTGTCTGCTGCATCTTTCGCAGTCCAATCAGAGGCTAGGGGACAAGATCCATAAGTGGGAACTGAAGCAGAGGAAAATCGAGGGATTATTTATTAAAACTGGAGGGTGCAAAATCTAGTGCAGCTTTGCACTGAAACCAATCAGATTCCAGGTTTTATGGCCAAAGCTTAATCGAACAAGCTGAAGTCAGCGCTGGTTCACACTGAATGCAACTTTGAAATCGCTTTACTTCCCTTGAAGTAGCGCGATTTCAAAGCTGCAGATCATTGCGATTTGTACCTCTGATTTCACTGTGGCTTACAACTTCATTTAACAGGAGTCAATGCAAGTTGCAATGAAATCGAAAAAAATAAGTAGTGCGAAAAAAATAAAGTAGTGCAGGAACTATTTCTGAACTCGTGTTACTTCAATTCGCACTGATTAAGACTGCCATAGAAATACAATAGATGCAACTTCAGGTGCAATTTTTAACTTCTGAAATCTCTGTGGTGTAAAGCAGGACTTAGAAGCTGTTTGGCTACCATTTACAGCTGCACCAGATTCTGAATGCCCCAGTTTTAGTAAATCTTCCCCCAGGTTTCCTCTCCTGACTATGCTGTGTGGCAGGACTGTGTAAATCTCAGTACTGGATGTACAAAAGTTTAACAGCTCCATGATGTATTTCAGCTGTGTAAGATACACAGTAGTACATGTCATCAGTGCTGTGTGAGGTTACATGAAATGAAAATATCTTACAATTAACATTATTATATGGATAGGTTGTAAGTGTGTCCAGCTGGTAGGATACATGGCGGTGTGTGAACATCCCAGGACAAAGAGAACACCTTTAATTCTTAAAAAAAAAATAATGAAATGATTCTACATATTTGACAGAATTACTGTACAGCGTATACATAGATACACATGACATTTCCCGTAAAGTCACTGGCAGTCTTTCATAGAATCCTGATGTTTCATGCCCCAATGCTTGCTGGAAGCTGAAAAAAAACCCCAAAACAATCCTGGATATGACAATCCAGATCCATGTTCTGGAGCGCCTCCATCATGGCGGTGGTTGTGCCAAGTCCCATTGCATGCTTTGTGCTAGATCAGTTCATATCATTCCTGGATCTTGGAGTACAGCTCATCGATCTGACTTCTGAAATACTTTGCCACCTCCGCTCTCTTTGCCTTCAACGTCGGGGTCAGCAGACCATTCTCAATGCTCATCATCTCTTGGTGCACATAAATATCCTTCACCTGAAAGAGCATAGCACAGGTCACAGCTCTGTACAATTACATTTGAAAGTTTCAGTTCTGCTGAGAAGAGAAGAAACTATCCCTTCTAGGTTATCTCTACATGTGGCATAGATTGAATCGATCTTTAGTGCAGATACTTCTCTGCTGATGATTTCAGTATTGGTTGCAGAGGAGGAAAGAAGCTGTGAGGGAGTGCAAATAAGGTGAGTATAGGGAGTGCCCTTTCTAGAGAGCTTGAGACACATGTGAGAAGCAATTTCTAGTTTTCTTTTTCATGTGATTAGATCTGCCTTGCTTGTCTCTTTGTCTGACATGGGGGATTATGGGAACTCTTTCTTGCAACTACACTGCTCAAAAAAATTAAAGGAACACTTTCAAAACACATCAGATCTCAGTTGGGAAAAATATCATGCTGGATATCTATACTGAAATGGACGGGATAATGTGTTAGGAACTCCGTAGTTTGTATGGCCCCCACGTGCTTGTGTGCATGCCTGACGACCTCGGGGCATGCTCCTAATGAGATGATGGATGGTGTCCTGGGGTATTTCCTCCCAGATCTGGACCAGGGTATCACTGGTCTGTTTCTGATTGTTTGGTCAGAGACATTTACACCAGTGGCCTGCTGGAGGTCATTTTGTAGGGCTCTGGCAGTACTAATCTTGTTCCTCCTTGCACAAAGGAGCAGATACCAGTCCTGCTGATGGGTTAAGGACCTTCTACGGCCCTGTCCAGCTCTCCTAGAGTAATTGCCTGTCTCCTGGAATCTCCTCTTGAGACTGTGCTGGGAGACACAACAAACCTTCTGGCAATGGCACGTATTGATGTGCCATCCTGGAGGAGTTGGACTGCCTGTGCAATCTCTGTAGGGTCCAGGTATCACCTCATGCTACCAGTAGTGACACTTAGCCAAATCCAAAACTAGTGAAAAACAGTCAGAAAAGATAAGTAGGGCAAAAATGTCAGTGGCCACCACCTTTAAAACAATTCCTGTTTTGGGGATTGTCTCATTGTTGCATCTTTTTTTAATTTACTGTAATTAACACCAAAGCAGCTGAAACGGATGAACAACCCCCTCTGCTACTTAACTGACCAGATCAATATCCCAGAAGTTTAATTGACTTGATGCTACACTCTGATTAGAAAGTGTTCCTTTAATTTTTTTGAGTAGTGTATACACATACACAAAGCAGCCACTTTATTAGATACACCTGTTCAATTGCTTGGTAACACAAATTGCTAATCAGCCAATCACATGGTAGCAACTGAATGCATTTAGGCATCTAGATGTTGTGAAGATGACTTGTTGAAGTTAAAACCGAGCATCAGAATGGGGAAGAAATTAGATTTAGGTGACTTTGAACGTGGCATGGTTATTGGTGCCAGACGGGCCGCTCTGAATATTTCAAAAACTGCTGATCTACCAGGATTTTCATGCACAACCATCTCTAGGGTTTACAGAGAATGGTCCAAAAAAAAAATGGAGAAAATATCCAGTGAGCGGCAGTTGTGTGGACGAAAATGCTTTGTTGATGTCAGAGGAGAATGGGCAGACTGGTTCGAGATGATAGAAGGGCAACAGTAACTCTTGTCAATATGCAACAAAATCTGAGGAATGTTTCCAACACCTTGTAGAATCTATGCCATGAAGAATTAAGGCAGTTCTGAAGGCAAAAGGGGGTCCAACCCGGTACTAGCAAGGTGGGCCTAATAAAGTGGCCAGTGAGTGTAGGTGCAAGAATGACAAATTTTGAATTTTTTTTTGTTAGTTTCTTAATTTCATAAAAACAGCAAAATAAAATTGGAAGGTCTTTGCAGTAAACTAATAAATGGCTTTTGTAGCAGTTCATTCTACCTATGTCTTCCTTTCTTCCTTTTCTGCCTTCCTTCCATTCCACCCTCCCCTTCTTCCTGCCCCTCCATTCTTCCCTTCATTCCCCTGCTTTATTCCTTTTCAGCTTCCCTTCCTTCCTCTCCACTCTTCCCTTCCTTTTCCAAATCCCTTCCATTCTATCCCTGGCTTTGCCTTCCTTCCCTCTACTTTTTTTTCTTTCCTTTCCCCTCTTTCTCCTACTTTGCCTTCTGTCCCCTCCTATCTTTCATCATGATGATTTCTTCCTTGTAGCAGTTTATTCTACCTAACATTTCCTTCCTTTTACTCTTTCCCCTCCATTCTCCCCCCTTCCATTTCTGCTTCTCTTCCTTCCTTCCTGCTTTCTTCTTTTTCTGCCTCTCCTCCCTTCCTTCCTTTTCTGCCTCTCTTCCCTTCATTCCCCTACAGTCCCTTCTTCCTTCTATCTTCTACCTCCTTTCATCATAGCAGTTCATTCTATGTATCTCTTCCTTCTTTCCTTTTGTATCCTTTTTCTTCTTCCTTTCTTCCCCTCCTTTCTTTGCTCCCCTCTTTCTTTCCTTCCTGTCCTGTCTTGCCATTCCTTCCCTTCCCTCTTTTTTTTTGTTTTTTTTTTTTCATTCCTTCCGTCTCTCCCTGCCTTCCTTCCTTTTATCTCCACCCTCCTCTCTTCCTTTGAGACTGACTTAAGCTTGACAAACACTAGTCAAATTGTGAACATTTTTCGCTGTCGTAATCATTAGTGGCGTTAAATCAACGTTCATTTTTGACCACAGAGACAAGAAAACTAAAAGGAGCAGGATGGATTTTTTTCTTGAAAAAATTCATTTTTACCAGTAAATGTGAGTTTCCTTCAGGAAAGCCCAGCCACTCCAAGATCAAGTTAAAAGCAAACATTGTTTTTCAAGTATTTTCAAATGACATTCGTCATGCCATTAAATGTACTACTGAGAAAATTCATACAAACAATAATTAAAAAATCTATTAGTGTATGGTCAGCTTAACTAGAAACTCAAATGTATTTCATACCTGTTCAAAAGACTTCAGTCCGGCCTGTTTTCCTGTCTTCACCATGTCCTCCAGTATAGCTTTCTTTACAGCCTGATGAGACGAAAATTTCATTAACATTCATAAAAAAATAAAGAAGTGTTGTTTAGGGTTTGCTCCCATACTTTGGCTCATATTTTACACAAGGCTAAGGATTCTCTCCCTGGACACATGTGACAGCAATCTGGTTTGGTGATTGGTCGCGGTAAGTAGAGCTGACAGTGACATACCTTCACAATACCTGGGAGTACAAGGTTTTTCTTGGTGGCTCTGGCATGGGAATGGGGTGTAAAGGCATACGTGGAAGGTAAGATGGGCTTCTTATAATAACTGGAATTCAGCAAACCTGTTACTTTGCCTTGAGAAAAAAAATACAGGGTCTGTTTAAAGTGCCATCACAGTTTACAATTCAGGCATTCTACATAATTGGTTGTAAGATATTCTGATCAAAAATGAACTCTCAAAGAACCCATTCCATTTTTATTCAGGTTGGGATGAAAAAGAAACAGTTGGAGAGTTTGGAAAATTTCCATTTGCTATAAAGTGTATGGTGTATCGAATATCTAATACAGTATACCACATGTCATTCCCGAGAGTTTTCCACAATTTTAATTAATCTACTTATAAATTAAAAATTACATCTTTGATCAATAAAGTGCTCTGAAGAAATTCCAGATTTAATTTGTAAGATCAGTTTAGGAAAAATGGATCTAAATGTGGTGCTTATATATTGCATGTCTAGCATTTATCAGATCAGAGGGGAAAACAAAAATAAGTTACCTTATTGTCTCCATGTTTGCTTCCCTTTGTTGTCCTCCTATTATACCCATATTTGATTCCCTTTATCCCCCTATTGTCCTCATATAATTTCCCCCTTTGTCCCCTTATTGTGCTCTTATTTGATTCCCTGGATTTGATTCTTTTTTGTTTTCCCTACTGTCCCCATATTTGATTTCCTCTGTCCCTCTATTGCCCCACATACGATTCGCTTTGTCCCCTATCATACCTACACTATATTTGATTCCCTTTGTCCTCCTGTTTGATTCCCTTTTTCTCCTATTGCCCCATGTTTGGTTCCCTTTGCTCCCTATTGCACCCATATTTGGTTCCTTTGTCCTCCTGTTGTACCTGTATTTGATTCCATTTGTCCTCCTATTATTTCCCTGTTTGATTCCCTTTCTTCTTCTATTGTAGCTGTATTTGATTCCTTTGCATCTCATTGTACCCGTATTTGGCTAATTTGTATCCCATTGTACCCATATTTGATTCATTTGTCCTCCTATTGTACCCATATTTGATTCTCTTTGTTCCCCCATTGTACCTGTATTTGATTCCCTTTGTCCAACTTTTGAACCCATATTTGATTCTATTTGCCCTCATGTTTTATTCCTTTTGTACCTGTATTTGATTTCTATTGCCCCCCTATTGTCCGCATTGTATGCCCTTTTGCCCCCTCGTTTATTAAGAGCCCTTAGATCAGTATACATATGATGCAACACGCTATTCCTGAATCCTGGATTTCTGCAGAACTCACCATGTTTTTACAGAGCTCCTCATATAAGCCACGGGTGCCAAGTTTTGCTGCGAAGTCCGGCAAGACCTCAGGATCAGGAATCACAACCCCCACCAGACAGGACTATTAAAACAAAAACACACTTCATCAAAGACAAAATCTAACCAAAGATAGGAATGCACTTCCATCGACAATGTGCTTGTAAACACATGTAGAGCACAGATTTTAGGAAAACATTTTTCGGCAAAATATCAGATGTGTTGGAAACAGCCAAGTCACCCACTGCAGAGGCCACATTATTGGGTACACCTAACTAGGACTGGAAAGACTCCCTTTGGCACTTGGAACAGGCTGAATTATTATTTCACTGCTTTGAACCAAGATAAGCATTTCAGCGTGAAATGCCTCCATATCCCATCCATTGGTGTATCTCATGCAAAAATTTAGCTGCCTCATATTGCTCACACAGCAAAGTAAAGCTATAAATGCAGCGTTGCAAATCCACTTTATTGCTGATTCAACTCACATTGGCCACAATCAAAAAAGTGCATTATGATTCATATTTCATCAGGGTATTGCTTAAAATAATAACTTGGGGATGACATTCTTGATGACCAATGTTATAATTTTTCCATTCATTTTAGATTTTATTTTATGTTCATTTTATACATTATTATGCTTTTAATGTATTTTCCTAAACATACTCTATCACAAATGTTATTATTCCTAAAATTTTCTGATTATCACCAGTTCTACTAATCGTGTTATTGTTGGACTGGACTGAGATGCCGCCTGGTTTTACTGCCCCCGGCTGCATATGTGAATGAGCCCTTAGGCTCACTAGTCATTTTGCGGTGGATCACTTTTCAGTCAGGCGTTCAGGAGGCAATCCCTGCCACCTCCTGGATGCCTTGGCATGTAACCAGCCCCACAAAAACAACCAATTTCTGTGCACAAGTCTAATATCCCAGTACAGGTGCTACAATGATAGTACTTCAAGCCTTGCTGCCCTCTCAAAACTTGTGGGGGATGTCCTGAAGTGACTACAAACGACAAACAACAGCAGGCGCACCAGCCTAGTGCATTATCCTTTAGCATTTATTTTTTATAAAACCACATAAAATATGCTCACAAACACGTGAAAGGAAATGGCATATTAGACTCGGGATCTCAAATGTCTGACGCGTTTCAAAGGATAAACCTTCTGCATCAGAACCAAACCTGATGAAAGGAAATACCGGTAGCTTGTTGAGCTACCCGTCCGTAGCTACAAACTCCATGCAACCTCCTAAGCCCAGGGGGAACTCAGGATAGCAAATGACTGACGTGTTTCAAAGGATAAACCACCTTCATCAGAGCCATCAGGTTTGCCTCTGATGCAGAAGGTTTATCCTTTGAAACGCGTCAGTCATTTGAGATCCTGAGTTCCCCCTGGGCTTTGGAGGTCGCTGAGTTGCATGGACTTTATAGATACTTGTCTAATATGCCATTCCCTTTCACATGTTTGTTAGTATATTTTATGTGCTTTTATAATAAATGCTGTGGGATAATGCACTAGGTTGGTGCGCCTGTTGTTGTTTGTGTTTTGTATGTGAATAGCCCCCTCTCGCTGTATTGTAGACTTATGTTGAGAAGTCGGGGGTGGCAATACTGAGTCTCAACCTTCTGTTTTTACTAACACCCCCCCCCTTTCTCCCCAGATGAGAAAGAGGCCTTATATTGGTTACTTATCATATATCTCACAAGCCATGTCAGTCAACGTGTAACCTCCATGTTCCAGCAGCGTGACCATCCTTTGAGGCTTTTTCATAAGAGAGCAGCCTCTTATTGTATATATCCTGTCCTATGCTGTCCTTAATTAGATATTGGCCCCCAGGTTCCCCCCTGCCTGTGTATCATTAGCATTTTTCTAGGAGGATTACCATCCATACTTTCATGGTATATGTTCTTACCCGCAGACTGTCACCATGTACAAACACCTGAGCCACGGGCCCACTTCTGACATATACGTTCTCAATCTTCTCCGGAGCGATGTACTCGCCCTGCGCCAGTTTAAAGATATTCTTCTTCCTGTCAATGATCTTCAGGGTCCCATTCTAAAAAGACATTAACATCTATGTGTTTAACCACTCGAATACGGGGCACTTATACCCCCTTCCTGCCCAGGCCAATTTTCAGCTTTCAGCACTGTCACACTTTGAATGACAATTGCGCGGTCATGCAACACTGTACTTATATGACATTTTTATTATTTTTTTGAGACAGATATAGCTTTCTTTTGGTGGTATTTAATCACCTCAGGGTTTTTTATTTTTTGCTAAACAAACCAAAAACAACTGAAAATTTTGAAAAAATAAAGTTTTTCTTAATTTCTGTTATAAAATTTTGTAAATAAGTGATTTTTCTCCTTCACTGATGTGCGCTAATGAGGCTGCAGTGATGGGCACTGATAGGTGGCACTGATGGGCACTGATGAAGAGGCACTGATAGGCATTGACAGGCATCACTGATGGGCACTGAAAGGCAGCACTCATATATGGCACTGATAGGCGGCACTGACGTGCACTGTTAGGTGGCTATGACTTGCACTGTTACAGTAGGTGGGTCTGATAGGTAGCACTGATGCGCACTGATAGGCGGCACTAAATGACATTGATTGGCACTGACTGGCACTGATAGGTGGCACTGAAAGGCAGCTCAGATGGGCACTGATATGTGGCATTGATGTGCACTGGTAGGCACTGATATGTGGCATTGATGTGGCACTGATGGGCACTGGCAAGGTGCATTGAAGAGCACTGACAACTGGCATTGATGGACACTGACAGATGGCACTGATGGGGCTACACTGATCATCAGGGCACACTGATCATCGGTGCCCTGATGATCAGTATACATATCCCCTCTGAGGAATGCTGATTTCCTCGTGAGGAGAGAAATGCCGATAACCGGCATATCCTTATTTACATGTGATCACCTGTGATTGGACACAGCTGGACAGCACAGAGGACTGAGAAAACTGTTGTCGCTAAATAAAGTCTATACAATAATCATAATAATCTATGTAGTCTATAGTCTGTCTATAGTCTGTATCAGAGGTCTCCAAGCTTTCTAAACAAAGGGCCAGTCAACAGTCTTTCAGACTTTAGGGGGCCGGAAGGCAGAGAAATAAATGTCCTGGCTTTTCACGAGTAAACAAACAATATTTTAAATTAGGGGAGGGATAGTACCCCATTGCTGTGTCAGTGAAAGGAATAGTTCCCCATCATTGGTGTCAGTGGGAGGAATAGTGCCCTATCATTGGTGTCAGTGGGTGGAATAGTGCCCTATCATTGGTGTCAATGGAAGGAATTGTGGCCCATTGTTGGTGTCAGTGGGAGGAATAGTGCCCCGTCATTGGTATCAGTGGGAGGAATAGTGCCCTATCATTGGTATCAGTGGTAGGAATAGTGCCCCATCATTGGTATCAGTGGTAGGAATAGTGCCCCATCATTGGTATCAGTGGGAGGAATAGTGCCCCATCATTGGTATCAGTGGGAGGAATAGTGCCCTATCATTGGTGTCAGTGGGTGGAATAGTGCACCATCATTGGTATCAGTGGGAGGAATAGTGCCCCATCATTGGTATCAGTGGGTGGAATAGTGCCCCATCATTGGTATCAGTGGGAGGAATAGTGCCCTATCATTGGTGTCAGTGGGTGGAATAGTAGCCTTTCAAGGGTGTCAGTGGGAGAAAGAGTGCCCCACCATTGGTGTTAATTGGGGTAATGGTGCCCCATGGTTGGTGTCATTAAAAAGGAATTGTATCCCAGCACTGGTGTCAGTGAGAGGAATTGTGCCCGACTGTAGGTGTCAGTTGATGGAATCGTGCCCAACTGCTGGTGTCAGTGGAAGGAATTGTGCCCTATCGTTTGTGTTTTTGGGATTAATTGTGCCCCATTGTAGGTGTCATTGAGAGAAATAGTGCCCTATCGTTAATGTGATTGGGAGGAATAGTGCCCCATTGTTGATAATCTTGGGTGGAATTGTATACTACCGTTTGTGTAAATGGGAGGATTTGTGCCCCATTGTTGGTGTCAGTGGCAGGAATGATGTCCCATTGTTGGAGTCGGTGGATGGAATAGTTCCCCAAGGGCCAGATAAAAGCAAGCAAAGGGCCACATCCGGCCCCCAGGCCTCAGTTTGGAGACCACTAGTCTAAATAATAATCATAATCTATGAATAATTTTTGGGGAAAACTTGTTTCAGGGCTTGTTCACACGTGGTGTAGTGCAGAAAAATGCCCATTTTCCTCTCACTACACAAAAACACATGGTCTTTTACAGACACGCATGGGTGCTATTATTTCTTAATGGCACCCCCACGCATCTTGCACGCGCACATGCATTCGCACTTCCAGAACATATGGTACCACAGTACCGTGACTTTTGCTGTGGCACAAAATTAAAAGTCGTGTCGGCACTATTTTTTCACTTTTAATGTGCATAAGGTGCATGAAATTAGTAGGCTGCCCTAGATCACGATGTTTGGGAACGTGCAAAATATGTTAGCACGCTTGCACAAAGCTCATGGCGTAATGGGATTCTTGTGTGCCTAAAAAAAACAAGTCAGCCTAGGCTTGGTTCACACTGCTGCAATGGGATTGGCCGTCAGGAGGAGACAGAAAAAGTAAAAAAATGTATTTACAGTGAAGGAAATAAGTATTTGATGTAAGAAGTACAGTATTTTATGGGCAGCACGGCACCTCATTGGCTGGATACCTCTTCTTCACAGACTGGCAGAAGTTTGCAGGAGACGGCTTAGTCTCCGACTAACATCATTCAATCTTGTCTGGGGACAGTGACACCAGAACCCAGAAGTGATGTTTTACATGTTTCTACCACGTCAATAACAGAAAGGGGAGATCAGTGAACAGGTGTATGGCAGCATGGGGTTTTACACAACACCCCACCACTATTTATTATAGGTACTTGCAGGGGCGGACTGACAACTCATGGGGCCCCCAGGCAATAGGGGATCATGGGGCCCTTGTGTCCTTGCTCAAACTCAAAAAAGCCTATGAAAAAGGTACCAGGGGCATCTCATGGGGCCCCCTACTGACCCCGGGCCCTTGGGCAGTGCCCGAGTTTCCAAATGGTCAGTCCGCCCCTGGGTACTTGTATAGCGCCATCAATTCATGCAGCGCTTTACATACATATTGTACATTCACATCAGTCCCTAACCCTCAAGGGGTGTAAAATCTAAGGTCCCTAACTCACATTCATACATACATATACTAGGGACAATTTTCACAGGAGCCAATTAGCCTACCAGCATGTCTTTGGAGTGTGGGAGGAAACCAGAGTACCTGGAGGAAACCCACACAAGCACAGGGAGAACATGCAAACTCCAGGCAGGTGGTGCCGTGATTGGGTTTTGAACCAACAATCTTAGTACTGCCAGGCGGAAGTGCTAACCATTTAGCCACTGTGCTGCCCATTGCCATACTACGGTGGTAGTGACTTTGCAGCATAATGGGGGTTGGTTGGGGGACAGTAAAAGTATGGCTCAGCCATACATTTTTAATGTCCCTCAAATACAAGTGTAAATAAGAACTAATAGAATGATTCTCACTGTGCGTATGTGATCATCATCATTATTATGATGATGATCACACAGTACAGAATGTGCTGTATGTCTGTCTGTATGCAGTGTATGGCTGTATCTCTGTCTGTGCCTCAGAAAATGGAAATTGTGAGCTTTCCTGTGCACCGGGTTCCCATTGCTGGCTCTCTGTTGAATCACACCCCGCAGCTGGGCTTCAGCCTCACCTTTCGCTGTCAGCAGCAGAGGAAGATATAATCACTCTGCCTTTGAAAGAATCACTCAGCCAGTGAAAGGGTGTGAGCAGTCGCTTCCGGCCGCCACTGATCAGCATTGCTTTAGCCGCCTCTGCCCAAAATGAAGAAAAAAGTGTCTCTCTCTGCTCCTTGTCTCCTGGGACCCTCTGGTAAACTACTGGGGCCCAGGGAAAATATCATTAATGTTACAAGAGGGCCGACTGTACTGCCTTATTGGCAGCCCTGGCCGTGGCTGCACCCTAGGCGGCTGCCTAGATTGCCTAGTTGTAGCACTGGCCCTGGGTCCAGGTGAAGATGCTAGCAGTGGCGAGGGAGCTTGCAGATGTTGCAACACTTAAGTGGAGGCAAGTGAAGTTCTCCTTTAAATATCCACAGAATGACCTTTCACCGTGGATGCCTTATGTCTGGAAGGATCAACAGAATGATTTGCTTCTACAGCATTGAATATACCTGGAAATCCCACCATGAGACAGGATATTGGCATTCTGCTTTACTATTGTGAGCCATTCTTGATTCTGTTGATTTGCAGAATACAGAACTGGAGCACAATGCCATAATGACTTCTAGCAGGGTTCAGCCTTGATGCTGTTAGCACCAAATTAGAACAAGGGGCAACTAAACATGCGTGAAATCAGCATTTGGCAGCCGTTGTTCTGTTAATTGATTAAACACACTAGATGTGAACTTCATTCAAGTAGTGGCTGATGGCCGATCACCTCATTTTTCACTGGGGATGACTGTTGGCTAATTTCATTGTGGGATTGTGTGAGCAACCAATCAGAAATGATCATTCCTTGTCTTCTGCCTATCTCCGATTGCCTTCCATGGATTGAGCCCATGGCAGCCTATGGGAATCAAGGGGCCCTGTACAGCTTACTTGGCAGCCCCCTTCCCCCCCACTAACTTCCCTGGCTAGCTTTGACAGCAAAACGCCTTTCGCAAAACTTTATTGTTCACATGAAAACATTTAACCCCAGTGACTGTGCTATTCCTTAGTGCTCTGATCCACATAAATATCTAGACCTTGAAGAAGGGCTTTGTGCCTCCAAAATGCGTCGGCTCTGTTATTTTCTCTTGCTATGAGTTAACATCAATATGAAAAGATTTTGGTCTTTTAGATCTTTGGTCTGACACTCTCATTGGACTTTCTACATATGGATCTAAACCCAGGGTATTCTTTTTTTATGGGTAATGTTATTAACATTTTCTTAGTAATACAAACAACAGAACATGCAAATACACAGAGTCAAGTATACTCTGCGTATTTGTGCCTCCTTTATATAGACTCCAATGGATTTAAAGTGAAAGAGCCTTCATAGGACTTGGTACGAAAACCCTCTCATAATACAATCAATTTTCAACTGTCGGGCACGTATAAGATATATCACTCCTCAATGGTAGTGGACATTGTTGACAAATACCCTGAACAGATTTTATTGAATTTCTTCAGACAGCCTCTAGAGCAGGGTTACTCGAACCTGGGTTCCATGGAATCCTAGGTTGCTAGGGGTTCCTTGAGCTCTGAGCAATTTCTGCCTCTCAGATAAGTTCCCACTGATACCATTGGTCTTTTTAGCTATCTGTAGGGGGGTAAATCCAGAAGTTGCTAGGGGCTCCTTGAGCTCTGAGCAATTTCTGCCTCTCAGCTAAAAAGACCAATGGTATCAGTGGGAACTTATCTGAGAGGCAGAAATTGCTCAGAGCTCAAGGAGCCCCTAGCAACTTCTGGATTTACCCCCCTACAGATAGATAAGTTCCCACTGATACCATTGGTCTTTTTAGCTATCTGTAGGGGGGTAAATCCAGAAGTTGTTAGGGGCTCCTTGAGCTCTGAGCAATTTCTGCCTCTCAGATAAGTTCCCACTGATACCATTGGTCTTTTTCCCCTGATGAAGGGGAAGTGTTGTCACACCCAAAAAGCATTCAATGTTTTTATTTGACTTTTTTTTATCAACATTGAAAATTATCTTGGATTCCTTTATCAGATTTTGGTCAGTTGTTCCTTTCTGTATTTTTTTATTTCTGTCTGTATGCCTGTTGCATGTTATCCCTCTCTTCCTGTCTGATAAAATGTTTGCCAGGGGAACAGGTAGTGAGAAGAAATGTTTCTAATGACCCTGATGGGAAGGGGGGAAATCTGATGGGGACACTCATGTAAGTAGGACTCTGATGGGGACACTGATGCAAGTGGAGACTCTGATGGGGACCCTAATGGAAAGGATGCAAACATCTGTAAAATATAAATTGTGACCCTTGTACTGAAACGTTTGTAGACCCTTGCAAGACCAATGCACTTTATCTGGCCTTAAATACTTGTTTATTGCTCTTAGTCATGTTTTTACTGATGCATTTATTGCTATGTGCTTGGCTACGTTTTGGGTGCATTTAAAAACAGATAGTACACAAAACTTTTTTTTCTATGTTCACATGCACATATGTGGCAAATGGACAAAAGCATGTAGCAAGTATTCTGAATGTTTCCTTTGTAATACATGAACAAAAAATGCTTGTGTATTGCCCTCCTAGGTTGCTAGGGGAGCTAGACTCCAATGGTTAGATAAGGGATGAGCAGTAGCCCAGGTGTAATAGACAGAGTGGGGTAAAATTGTGCTTAGGGCTGAGAGGCTCTGCAGGCCAGCCCCTCTGGAAGAAAACTGTGGACTTCACTGGCCCCCTGAGAAAGGACCACCTGGCTGCAGGGAAGGAACAGCCTAGCTAATAGGCCTGGCAGCAGTCACCTACCCAACAGTAGCACAGGAGAAGGACTCAGTGAGTACTTCTACATCCCTTGGCCAGAGAGGGGAGAGAGCATTTGGGTGGGTATCCTGACTAGCTCTACATCCGGATCTGTTACATTTCAAGTGGCAGCCTTGGACTCCCTTGCCAAGGGATTCCTCCAGACAGCTGGATAAAGAAGAGGATTTATCTGGAGTCTGGGGTGATAGAGGCTGGAGAGCAGGGGCGGACTGACCATTTGGAAACTCGGGCACTGCCCGAGGGCCTGGGGTCAGTAGGGAGCCCCATGAGATGCCCCTGGTACCTTTTTCATAGGCTTTTTTGAGTTTGGGCAATGACACAGGGGCCCCATGATCCCCTATTGCCTGGGGACCCCATGAGTTGTCAGTCCGGCCCTGCTGGAGAGCTCTCCTAGAAGAGAGGTTCTGGCTTTGGGACTTGTAATATAGTTCAGGAAGTTTGTCCTCAATTGCCATTGCCTTGGGCATCCCATACAACCCTTACCCCATCCAAGTTTTATATCTCTAATAAAACTTAAAAAAACAAAGCTTGAGGACTAGATCTCTGTCTCCTGGTACAAGTATGAATAGAAAATGTACGATGCCTGGCTGTGCAGGACTACAGGGGGACCCATTTCTTCAGCAGCTCCTAAGGGGGTAGTGCTACACTTGTTAAAGCTCTTTGCACACTGGTCTTCTGTGTCCTGAACAGGGCGGGCTGACCATTTGGAAACTCGGATTAGTAGGGGGCCCCATGAGATGCCCCTGGTACCTTTTTCATAGGCTTTTTTGAGTTTGGGCAAGGACACAGGGGCCCCATGATCCCCTATTGCCCGGGGGCCCCATGAGTTGTCAGTCCGCCCCTGGTCCTGAAACCTTGCTGTTGAATGAACAGGACCCTAAACACACTCTGCCTGCAGTGATGCTGGACACCACACCTGTCTCACCTGGCCACACTAAAGCACTGGAAGGGTTGCAAACTAAAGCCCTAATGTGCAATGGGTCTTAGGATGCCCAAAAATGCAGATAACTATGCATAGCAAATGCACAAAATAACATGCAAAAGAGTACAATACCACCCAAGCATAAACATGAAAGGGCCTTTAAAGCGCCATAGAAGTCTTTGAGAGGTTTAAGAAGACGGAGCGTAATTCTAGTGTTTTTGGGTGGACTAACCCAAAACATTGGAGCTACTTACAGGAAGCCATTTTCCGATATCTCCCGTGTGCAACCAACCATCTGCATCCATTGCCTCTGCTGTCTTCTCCGGGTCTTTCAGATAACCCTGAAAGACGTTGGGGCCTTTAATACAGACCTGGAATATAATAACGTGAGGAATGATTTAAAAAAGAAGAACAAATAACTTACTTTAGCCTCATTAGTTTTCTTCTTCTCGTTTCTGCATTTTCACATCAAAACGTTGAATTCATGTACATCTAAGGGAAGTCAGGCTGGGGAGGAAAAGGCAAAATGATGCTGGATTTCCTCCAGCCAGGAAATGAGGTGGGCTCTATCTGACTTGCTGCAGCTTCTAATGCACATTGTGAGAAGCTTACAGTGTGCAATAAAATCAGAGTAAGCAATTTCAGTACAGGAGAGGAGCCTGGACCACTGTGCAAGACTGAAGGGAAGGCTGGAGGTCAGCTCTAAATGTCAACTGTCTAACGGTGAAGTTGTCCTTTTAATACTGCATGTGTGCCCAGTGGAGAGATTTCTCCTCACTTTCTGTCTATCTGATGGGTGTCCATGAGAAGTGGAAGGAAATTGTACAGTTCTTATTTTATTTTGGAGTTTTATAGTTCCCCGACCTTCAGAAACTCCATAGTGAGATGATTTTTAGGGCCCTTAATGTGAAAGAGAAAGAAAGAAACATAAACTGACCCTTGTTATATCTTCTGAGGGAATTTTCTACAGATCCCAAAGACCAATTTACCTCTCCTTCCCCGTTAGAGTAGAAATAGTTCATTTCTGCTACATCCACCAGTTTAAGAAAATTACATGGAAGAGGACCCCCAACATGACCTAGAAGAATAACAAGATACATAGATTATTGTAATACATCATCGTATTCCATGAAGGCGTATTAGAATATTTTTAAAGGGATGTTCCCCCTGAACTGATATTTCAGAGATTTGTAGATGCTGAAGGAAGAAACCTCCTAACTGTCTGTGTTATCCCTTGGGGATCTTATTGGTGAGATTTCTGAGCTAAGATCTTGGGTCTACACACCTGCTGTGCCCATTTTGGGATGTTCCTACCATACCTGAGCTAGGTTTCCAGGTCATACACCTACTGTGTCCAATATGAGGGCTTCCCACTATTCCTGTGCTGAGTTCCTGGGTCTGTAAACCTGCTGTGCCCATTATGAGGGGTTCCCACCATTCCTGAGCTACGTTTCCAGGTCTATCCACCTACTGTGCCCAAAATGAAGGCTTCCCATCATCTCTGTGCTGAGTTCCTGAGTCTGTACATTAGCTGTGCCCATTTTGAAAAGTTCCCACCTTCCTTGCTCTGTTTTCCAGCTTGGAACCATCTGCCTTTCAAATATGAGGGCTCTTACCATTCCAGGACTGAGTTCCCAAGTCTGAACACTTGCTATACCCATTATGAGGGGTTCCCACCATCCCTGTTGGATTTGTATTTACTCTATATTATGTAGAATGTAATAGAAGCAGATAGAATACACAAATATGGGCAGAAAAACCCCAAATTCCCAGGTAGACAGACACAGAGTCAGGAATTAACTCTCACTGTTAGATATCGAAGAAGCATAACTCAGCTTACCAACCTCTATCATTGACTAAAATATGATTTTTGAGTGGATTGGCCATTTACAAGCTATTTTTAATACATTTATCTATATGCAATATTTGACATTACATTTTTACTCTTCCATACTGGGCTCTGTACTTCAGCTTATGATTTGTATATTCTAGATCAGGGGTCTCCAAACTTTCTAAGCAAAGGACCAATTTTCTGTTCTTCAGAGTTTGAGGGGGCCAGACTGTGGCAATTGGGAGTAGATAATGTCTCAGGTTTGGTGGTCAATGGGAGAAAAAAAGATTACATAGCTACTGTGGTCAGCAGGAGGAGGAACAGTGCCCCATCATTGAGATTAGGGGAGCAACAGTGTCCCATGATCGGTATTAGTGGAAGGAACAGTGTCCCACCTTTGGTATTAGTGAAAGGAATAGTGTCCCATCATTGGTATTAGAGGAAGAAATAGTGTCCCATCATTGGTATTAGGGGGAGGAATAGTCCTCTATCATTGTTATTAGGGGGAGGAATAGTGTTTTATCATTGGTGTCAGTGGGAGGAATAGTCCTCCATCATTGTTATTAGGGGGAGGAATAGTCCTCCATCATTGTTATTAGGGGGAAGAATAGTGTTTTATCATTGGTGTCAGTGGGAGGAAATAGTCCTCCATCATTTTTATTAGGGGGAGGAATAGTGTTCCATCATAGGTATTTGGGGGAGGAATAGTGCCCCATCATTGGTATAAGGGGGAGGAATACTGTCCCATCGTTGGTATTTGGGGGAGGAATAGTGTACCATCATGTATTAGAGGGAGGAATAGTGTCCCATCATTGGTGTCAGTGGGAAGAATAGCATTCTGTCATTTATATCAATGGGAGGAATGGTGCCCCACGATAAAGGTAAGCAAGGGGATTGCAATTTGGAGACCACTGTTCTAGACTGATAGATCTGTCTAGAGGGAAAAACAATATACACTAGGTGTGCTGTGCAAAGCTACTGAGGAGGAAGATCAGAAGATCAGAATATATATATATATATATATATATATATATATATACATACACACACAGTGTATAAAATTAGACATATAAGTGAAGTTTACTGAATAGGTCTGCATTACATAGGTTACTACATAGGTTACTGTAACCTAAAAATCTAATGAAACCAACTTTTATTATACTATAATTTCCTCTTGTCCCATCATTTCCCATTGTATAATACTCAGCAATTGACATAATTTACCTGCCGTCCAGTCTCCTGGCGTGGTGAATGAACATCCCGCTCCACACTCTGTCTGACCATAGGCTTCAAATATCTGTGATTGGAACATTTAAACTGCACATGAGATGCTTCAGAGTCAGATTCATAATTCTGTGTTGTGGTATTGCATGTGTTAGCGTGTTACAGCAACATGTGGTAACACGTGTAACATACTTTGCTGCATTAAGGTTGCCTTTCATTTTGAATGGAACCCCTGCACACTAAAATATTGCACCTGCATAGTTGCAGCAGCAACATTATAGTAATGCATTGCGTTATTAAAAAAGGGTCATGTGTGATTTTAGCCACATTCAGACGCATTAGCAGCCTATTCACTTTTAATGAGCTGCCTCAACGCAACTCAGCCACATAAAATAATGTATGATAACCCATGTGTATTACCATAGTGCAAAGAACTTCCCTGAAAGAACATCTACACATCAAACTTTCTTGGATGGATTAGGGAACGATCAGAACCTTTGTCACAATTTATTACAATCTGTGTCTCCACTGAAGAGATTCACCTAAGGCCATTCGCCTAAGGCCCCCTGCACACAGGTCGTCAGGCTGCTCTCCATGCATCCCTGTGTTTTAGGCCCCATTCACATCTAGCATGTTTGAAACCAGTGGTTTGGGTTTTTTTTTCATGTTTTTCGCGTAAAGCGTATAGGGCCGCCCATTGATTTCAGTGGGCTGCCATACATGGGGCAAATACAGCAAAGTAATCACTGACCTATACTACTTTATCCTGGACCCTGATTATGGATATTATGTGGATTTGCTGTCAGTTATGGACTCTTGCCTTGACTTATACAGACTTTACTGCCTAACTCAGGAATGACTACCTCATGGGGCACTATTCAGGGGCACTTAGAGAACTTTGTACAGTATAGTATGAGGAGATGTCTTTGAGAACTGTTCATTTGTAACTACTTCAATATAAGATCCTTATTGTTCATCTAAAATGCCTGGTCTGAAGTCTCTAAAGGGATGCATGTAAGATGTATCAAAAGAACAGGTCTTACAACAGGGGACTGAAGAGGTTAGAGAAGATACAGTACAGAGTTCTAACAAGCAGAGAAACTGTCCTAATGAGGCTATATTGCTTCTGCTAATGACTACAATATTTGTGTCACTTGCTAAATCATCCAGCCAGCTAGGAAGCTGGTGACATGGCAGAGGTGACGGATACTCTGGTAGTAACGGGGTGTTATGCTTGGCCTTTTCACTAGTGACTGGTTCCACACATATTGGGATCAACCTTTTGGCATGGAGTACCTAGGGACCAAACCTGGAGTCATGGAGATGTAATGGGGGCTCCAGACCCATGGAGCTATGCAGAAGTGTGTTTCCTGTATCCATTATTAACATAGGGATCAGTCACTTGAAATGAGTTGGTAAGACTACTGAGTTGGTGGAGACTGGTACACGCTCTGTGGTACCAGTTCAGAAATTCTTCACAACTGGAGGGAGAGGTGTTCTCTAATAGAAGTTATGTCCAAAGTGCATTAGTGCCAACAGCGTGAGAAGTATGGCAATGGATTACAAAGCGTTAACTGTGCAGGTGTCCTACTTGTTTCTAAGTCTGGTGTACCGCCTTAACATTGGTTTCACATGACCGCAGCTCCTGCCCATGGTTTAGGCTTTAACAAGAACAGTTACACAGTGTCCCCATTAGGGTGCCTTAAGCCCTGCCCACAAATCTGATAAAATTGGAAAGATCCTTAGGGTAATTAAAGTGTATTTATGCTTTACCTATAGGTAAGCCTATACGGCTTACCTGTAGGCCTATACAACTTACCTGTAGGTACTGTAAATATCTCCTAAACGTGCACTGTTTAGGAGATATTTACTTGTGCAGCTGCCGATGACGTCACCAGCGAATGCGCTTTGATGGAACTATATACCTGTGCCGTTCCTTCAGAGCTCTGTTCCGTAAACAATGGCTCCTGGGAGCATGTGTGGGAGTGACGTCATTGTGGCTCGGCCATTCAAAGGACCGGAGCCCATGAACCTGGAAGGAAGGCATGTGAAGATGGAAGCCCTGCCAATGGTGCTAGCATGCTGCTGGAGGGCTTCGTTTTAACGCAAGGTTCACATCATGTGCTAGTATGAGATGCATAGTAGCACATGCTAACAATGCTTTTCAGGGGAAAAGTTTTTTTTTCAGCTTCAAGTTTACAACCACTTTACTATGACTGCTCCAGATCACAGGTCTCCAAACTACAGCCCACGGGCCACATCCAGCCTGCTACAAGATTTTATTTGGCCCCCAGCTAGGGTTAGTGGTGTAGTCTCAATGTGCACAGATTGAGCATTACAATCTGCAGAGGCTGCCTATGGTCTACATAGGGGGCCTCTCATGAAAGTGGGACTCTGATGGGGATTGTGATGTTAAGGGTGATTCTGATAAGGACACTGATGTAGGGGGACACTGATGTAAGGAAGATTCCAATAGGGACCCTGGTGTAAGGAATGGACTCTGATGAGGAACCTGATATAAGGGAAGAGTCTGATGGGGACTTTGATGTAAGAGAGAACACTGATGAAGATTCTTTCTTCCAGTCCATGAATATTCATAAAATATATGATGTGGCTCTTGTACTGATTGTTTGGAGACCCCTGCTCTAGATGCTGGTTGAGCAATAAAACCTAATGGGGTTCTATCCTTTCCACATTCCTAGCATGGGGGGGGGGGGGGGGGTTAGGGTTTAGGGGAAAGTTTAGTGTTAGGATAAGGAATTTGTTTGGCTTGGTTAGTTTTTAGATTTTCAGACATGCTTAGGCAAGCTATAAGTGAATCGATTTTATTTCCTTCCACAACAAGTGGATGGAAAGAAAAAAGCTTGATTCTCTCATCACAGTCGGTGTTGATGGGGGAATCCCTCCTGGGAAGCTATTGTGTTCTGGCTGTGGGGAGGCGTTGGGAGCTTTCCTGGCAGGCAGGACACAATGATTACAGCTAGCGATTATAGCCGCAGGCAGTAATCACATGCTAAAGATCCAACAGGTTGGTTGTACCATGTACATCGATGAATTGACTTGAGTGCAATCAGCCTGACCACAGATAGATCGAATCTCGGCCAGTCCTTGCTTTGCCACCAGCACCATGTCATATATGCAGTCTGTGTTGTCCCCAAATACTAACTGGAAGTAAATGATGGAGATGAGGGGTGGAACTGATTAAAGTACCTGACATCCAAGAGAGGCTCTCAGGAAAGACAGAACATTCTCTGATATTGGAGCAGCACCCGTCACCATGATTCGGACACGTCCACCCATAGTTTCCTGTGGATAGCAGAGAGAATATATACACAGTTAATGTAGCAAATATGCCATAGGCATGAAAGCACTGGAATCAACAAAAGCCGAGCCAAAGTATCTCCACTAAGCCAAACCTCTTTGCCTTTCAGACACTGAGGCTGCTCAGCTGGATATCCAACTAAATCAACTTTGATTTATTGTTTTATATCTCTAAAGTCTTCATTTGTGATGAGAAAACATGTCATTATATATTTTTTTACAATATAGTTTTTTGTTATTTTTAAAGTATGTGTACAATAGAAGTTCAGGCTCTTATAAAAACCATTCAAAATTGCATTTTACCAATTTGAAGCTGTTTGACCAAAAAACAAAGAAGGTTGCTTGCCATATAAGATCTTATGGCTGTGGACCTGAGTCTAATTGAGTTTAATTGTGATTATAATTTTGTGTGCTGACAAATGGTGTATATATCAACAAAACCATCCTGTAAATTAAATATTCAAAGATCTGAATAAATCAGTGAACTGCCTACTCCTCCAATTTATTTGAATAAGTTAGTGAACTGAATCCTCTCTCTCCCCCTCTACCTGTCCCTCTCTCCCTGTTCCTTTCAGATGGAGCCATATGGAGCTTTAGTCACAGAGAGACAATCTGAAAGCAAACAATGTCTGCTGCACTCGCTCTAGAAACTTCAGTGACACCAGTGTCATGGGTGCATCATGTATTAAAAGTTTATTTGTAAACTGAAGATTTTTTTTATAAGTAGTCATCAGTTTAAAAAAACATGAACTTTTAAAAACTAAAATAAATTGACACCAAATCATTAAATTTCCCTTTAAAGTGTCTACAGAAAGCAGATGGTGAGCAGCTGAACGTTCATTGATCAGCAGGCAAACTTTCTAATAAAATTGCTGTCAAAATTAAATTTACTGATCAATATTTTGGCCTAGGAAGGGGAAAACAATAAAAATCAGCAAAATAATACATCCTAGCCAATTTCTTACCTCAACAGCCAGTACTAGTGGGGAGAAAGGGCATACAAACACATGACTGCTACCTAATCTACCAGCAGATGAAAATTCAGTTACATCTGTAGGTGCTCATGGAAGGGAGACCATTGGATAATATTCATCCCTCTGAACTACTTTATAAAAATTGCTGTAGGAAAAACCCTCTGCTTCTGGAATGTATTCTGTACCGGAAAGGAGATTATGTACATGAGACACCACTGACCTGGACCTTCTTGAATATCAGTTTGTCCCAGATGCTGTCTCTCCGGATAATGCCTTTCTTCACGTCAGCAAACTTGCATGCCACTGCAAACTCCAACAGGCGTTTCTTGAATGGTGTCTGAGCTCCACTTTGTATCTGGTGGGGTTTTTGGTACAAGGTGTTATCTGTGAACCTTAGGCTCGTCATAGACAGCTCGAATATTGGGGAGTTTCTGCTAAATTGGACAAAATACAAGCTGTGGGTAGCCCTGCAAGCACCCCAATTAACACAAGTCAATTTAAAAATTGACAGAGCCATGTGGAAAATTATCGGCTGCACAATGACTGTATCCTATCAGACGAGTGCCACAGCTGCTAAATACAGAAGTTGGCAGTGGAGATTCCCTCTGATTAAATTTCTCTTGTTCAGCCTCAGGACTGAGGGGGAAAGATCAAGCTGTTTATGGCTACCTTTAGTCTACACATTTCTCCACATTCATAGAGGACAGAAGGTCAGAAAGAGAACAGAAGAAAGAAAGGAGGCCAGAGATAGGAGAGATGTATGAACATCAGAAGGAAAACTGAAGGTCAGCAGAATGACAGGAGGTCAGAAGGACAGAAGAATGTTAGAAGGAGGACACATGGAAGTTGAAAATGAGACTAAAGAAGGTTAGCAATGTAATGGCAACTTTGGGAATTCCAAGAAAACTCCGGACACGGACTTGAGGAAAACAAGCTTTTTATTTACTAGCTGGTTGACCTAGCCAGACTCGTGTCTGCAAGCAAAGTGCCTTGAAAAGCATCTTACATGGTGTATATATCAAGAATTACGTCACAATGCATATATTTCCTCTTTACTTTTTGTACCTTTAAAATACATTCTGAGCAGTTCAGGATATAGCCTTTGCGGTTTCACATATAGATAAAATATCACGAACTGAAAGTTAGAGTGTAAGCTATTAGACTGGAACACATTGTTCCACAGGAAATGAGGGAGAGGAAGTGAGCTGATGACCTGGTTCTGCAAACAGATGCTTTTAAAAATGTTAAAGCTTAAAGGGAAACTCTGCAATATTTGGGTGCTGCCACAGCAAGTGGGCAGAAAAAGAATTAGGTCAGAAGGAAGGCAGCAAGATATCAGAAGGAGGATAGAAAGAGCACAGAAGTAGGTCAGAAAGAGGACTGAAGAATGTCAGCTTAAGGCTAGAAGGAGGTCAGGAGAGGGATAGAAACAGGTCATAAAAAAGACTAGAATATGTTCAGAAGAAGGTCTGAAGGAGGACACACAGTGATTAACAATAAGACAGAAGAAGGTCAGCAAAAAGACAGAAGGAGAAGAATTAAGTCAGAAAAGCGAGAAGGATAAAGGAAGTCAGAAGGAGGAGAGAAAGGGATTGGAACGAGTTCAGAAAGAGGACAAAAGCAGGTCAGACAGAGGACTTAAGAATGTCAGCATAAGGATAAAAGGAAGTCAGGAGAACGATAGAAGCAGGTTGGAAAAAGGTCAGGAAAACACAAGCAGGACAGAAGAACAATAAAATAGCAGAGAATATGTCAGAAGGAAACTAGGAAGAGAAATAAAGTAGAGCAGATCGGAAGAAGAGAAGGAGGTCAGGAGGATAGAAGCAGGTCAGAAAAAACTCAGAATGAGATTAGAGGTTCCCCAGCAGTCGGTCACTGGTGAACACTTCTCTAGCAGTGAGAGGGACACTGTGGCTTTCTGTGTGGACTAGAACTACAATTCCCAGCAGTCTCTGATATCCAGGGGTACCTCCTTGTACCAGATTCTATAGTAAATTAATTTTCTGTGACTTTCAGTTCCACATTGGACCCATTCCTGAGCTGTCAAGAACTACAAGTCACAGCATACTCTGTCTGGGAAAAAGGTCAGCATGCTGGGACTTGTGGTTTCTCCAAAATAACAGCAATAGGAGACTCTCCAGCTGATGTGGAACTACACATCTCAGCATAACCAACCACCCCCAGGGTCCCTGGCTGCACAACAATAGTACTACTCCCCCACAACATTAACTTCCCTCAGACCCCTGTTGCTCTTACTCACAGTCTGCAGCCTCACACATGTACCAGCAGAAGACAAGCGGGGAACAGTCATGTGCAAGGCTGGCCCAATCAAATGGCAAGTCTCGCAGACTCAACCTCTCGGGGGATGCTCAGTCTTCCAATGAGAGCCTAGGATCAGCTGCCGGGGAGGAGGTAGAAGGAGGAATCTGTTCCTGTGATCTTCCTGCACACCTGTCAAACACAGATGGCACCCGCGGCACTGCTCTCTGATCGTGAGCAACCTTGTTTTTTGGGACACAGCCCGGGACAAGGTCAGGTTGGGACAACAGATCAATATATGTGACTGTTCTGGATGATTCGTGACAGTTGGCAACTATGCAAATACTGTAGCTACTGACTTGTAATAAAATGACCAGGGATCCAGTGCTGTCCTCACCTGGGCCGGTTCTTTGCCAGTCTTTGGGTTTAGCATTTTTACTGTGGGTAGCTGGCTGTGATTCCTTGCGGCTCCACAGCCGGCTTCCCACTGCGAAAGACTGAGCCGCGCTGCACTTTGTGAATGGTCCCACGGCCTCCTGGGACCTGTGACATGTCTCAAGAGGCTGCAGGCAAAGAGAGGGGTGCTGAACTTCCACTGGAATCACCTAGGTGATCCAACCGGAAATGGGAGCAGGTATTTACCAAAACTAGGTACCTGCTTCCCCCCAAAAAAAAGAGGAAGGGTGAGGAGGCCATAAAGTAGAACTTTTGTGGTGAAGGGTTAAGTGGAACCTTTTAGGGTGAAGGTCTGCTTTAGTGTGTTTAGGGGAAATAAAGCACCATAAACCTGGCCATAGATGGATAGAATTTCAAATGAAAATTTTGAGCTTCAAATGAAATTTTTTAACTTCCACTGGAATCACCTAGGTGATCCAACCGGAAGTGGGAGCAGGTATCTACCAAATCTAGGTACCTGTCCCCCCCCCCCCCCCAAAAAAAGAAGAAGGGTGGGGAGGAGGACATAAAGTAGAACGTTTGTGGTGAAGGGTTAAGTGGAACCCTTTAGGGTGAAGTTCTGCTTTAAGTGTGTTTTGGGGAAATAAAGCACCATAAACCTGGCCATAGATGGAGAGAATTTCAAATGAAAATGTTTAGGAAAATTCATACACAAAATCTAAGATTTTGTTTGATTTTAACATCTGATTTTGGAATGAATGGACTTTACCAAACCAAGCACATACACCAATAAAAATTTTTTTGTTCGAGAACATGTTCCACCTTGCTCCTATGAAGTTTCTCGTCACTATGGTGGAAAACAAATGTCAATTTGACCCCACAATTGATTAGTAAAATTAACAAACTTTCTTAGAACCTTCTTTTCCCAAGAATTTGCTTTAAAATTCTGCTCATCTATTGCCATCTTAAGTATGAAGTGAGGACACAGTATAATATTGTTCAAAGATTGTTGAAGGAGCTCAGAAGCAGCTGAAATTATCTAAAATGCAAACTGAACACACCTAAATACCTGAGGCGTTACCCTTCTACACAAACCCTTATACCAGAATCTCTATTGCTTTCAGTCTGAATTACCCTGTATTGCCAGGTCAAAGGCAAATGCCATCACTGCTTTGAAATTAACATGATCCTGTACCTTGTCGTAGACACGGTTGAGCAATCTTGGCACAGTGGGAAACACCGTCGGCTTCAGAACTTTCATATCATCTGTTAGTAGACGTATGTCCCCTTGGAAAAACCCTACTTTGGCTCCAGAGCAGAAGACCACTGTCTGGGGGGACAAGAAAAGAGGTGTCAACATAGAACATACAGGAGGAAGGTTCCCACAATGATAATAACCAACCAATAGATTCGCCTTTTCATTTTCCAATTTGCACTAGTGAACAAATCTGATTAGTTGCTATGGGCAGTATTTTTTTACTTAGTAAGGAGCCATCACATCTGTCACCATACACAAATACTTCTCAGAATCAAAACCAGCTTATGTCTTTACTTTTCATCTTGCAAAATCAGGACAGTGACTTTCCTCCTGTCTCCTGCAGCATACCCTCAGTTTCTAATGACTCCTGTAGCATTTTACTGGGGTTTTACCCTCTCCTGTAATAGATATGCAGTTTCAGACAGTCTTCAACAGCATTAAAAATATAGTAACGTGCGCAACACCTTGGTCATGTCAGGGGGCACACATGAGGTTCCCTTATATCTTGTAAGTTGACCACCACTGTTCTAGATGGAACAATGTTTCATGGCTTCCTAAAGAATATGTAAACCCATCATTTCATATTCCTGGTATGTGCCTGCTGTACCATATACTTGTATGAAAAGTATGTTCTCTTTGTATTATTATCTTTGTGTGAAAACTTTGGTGTTCCTACCAGTCCCTATGCTATTAAAAGAAAAAAAAACTGACCACACTAGGCATGAGAGGACAGTGTGGTCAGTTCTCTAGCTGTGCTGGGAACTCAGCCTGCTCTCCTCCAATGATCAGACATGTCCTGACACCTCCCCCCTTCCGCACAGCCATTCACGGGGAAGTTCAGTGTACTGATGTTGTTCCTTCCTGAGAGCAGAGGGAATGTGATCGCTTATACAAAAGGGTAAAAAGTGTTTAAAATCTATACCTATACACACATGTTTTGCCTCTCATTTCTATTTTGTATTTCAATGGTTTTTATTAATTTTAAACAGTATAAAACAGAGGCAACAAAACACACCCACGCAGGGGCTATCAATTGCACCGATAAAAAAGGCATATTAGAGCAGACAACACTCTAATTCCAATAAGGCAAAACGTATGCCCACGCAGGGGCTATCAATGGCACATAAGTTACAATAACATCAGTGAAACTCTGACTATCGCAACTAAAGACAGCTGTCCACTGTCACACCAAAACAAACAGAAAAAGAGAGAAGAAGAGCAGAGGAAAAAAAAAAAAAAACAACACCAAAGAGCAGGGGTCCATGAGCGCCAATACCAAACTCCATTACCTCCCCACACTGGCCGGGGGGAGCGTGGGAAAGGCATATTGCAACCACGGCTCCCATATTTTCAAAAATTTACGTTGAGAGTCGTTGAATATACTCGACATCTGCTCGTTGAGCATCATAGTAGTCATACAATCCCGCACCCCCTGAAAAAGGACAAACAGACTCTTCTAGGCCTGAGCAATTGTCCTAGTGGCCGATAAAAACAAATAGGAAGCCAACCGCTGCTGACGAGCCAAGAGGCCCGGTATGGGGCAATGAAGCAAAGCATACCGAGCATCCCGGCGTATGGAGAGATGGAACAAAGTGAAAAGGAGGCCAAACACACGAGACCAAAAACTAACCAACCTCAGGCATGACCACCAGATATGCAGTACATCGCCACGATGGCCACAACCCCGAAAACATCGATCATTACAGGCAGGGTTAGCCTGGGCCAGACGAGCCGGAACCCAATACCAACGAAACAATACCTTGTAGGCTGCTTCCAGCGTGGTCGTATTAAATGAACATTTAGCTATGAGTGACCAGGCTTTATTCCAGTCCTCCGGATCCACAGCCACTCCCAGGTCGCGCTCCCACTGAACAACATATGAAAGAGAAGTGTGCGACGATAGTCTGTTCAAAGCTGCGTAAAGAAGGAAGATAAGGCCCGGGGTGCCTGGACGCTGCTGGCAAAGCCGTTCAAAGGCAGATGTCTGATATGGGGAAGCAGAAGTGGCCCTCAGCGAGAGTAGCCAGTGCCGCAATTGAAGGTACCGAAAAAATTCCGCTGGGGGAACATCCCGAGACTCCCGAAGGAAATTCCAGGTGGGGAAGGACCGAAAAATCAAAAAGTGTCGCACCTGTGAGAAACCATGAGCCACCCACCAAGAAAATGCCCTCGGGTGATCTAGACCCGGCGGGAAAAGAGGGTTGTTAACGATTGGAAGCAAGGGCAAAAAGGGTGACATCAGGCCACTGGAGTAACGTACCGAGTCCCAGACTTGTAGGCCATGGAGCAACATCGGACTCAGCGCCATAGGGCGCAGGGCAGGGGGAAGCCATAGAAGTGTCGACAGTGCGATAGGGGCACAATTAGGTAGTTCCAGCAGGACCCAGAGAGGAACATCGGAGGAAGCGTGCAACATAGACAGCGGGGCAATCTGGCTCGCCTGATAATACTTAGTTACATTGGGTACCCCAAGACCACCCTGGAGTCTATGAGCAAAGAGCGTATTTCTGGAGACTCTGGGGTGCTTATTGGCCCAGATGAAACGCATAAACTTCGCCTGAAGCAACCGAAGAAAATGAGGGGGAACCCGCACTGTTAGGGTGCGAAAATAATATAACAATTTCGGCAAGATGGTAATTTTCACTGAATGAACCCATCCTATCCAAGACAGGTGCGGAAATTGCCAGGAATGCATAAGAGAAGATAAAGAGCTAAGCAAAGGATAATAATTTGCAGCAAAAAGGGAGTCATAGGTGGGGGTCAAGCGAATGCCCAAGTATTCAAGAGAAGAGGAAGCCCACCGGTAAGGGAAGTGGGATTGCAAAACCAAATCTGAAGCCAAAGTAATATTGAGAGCGACGGTTTTATCCAAGTTGATACGTAGACCCGAAATCAAGGAGAAGCGCTCAAGAATCCGTTGCAAGTTAGGAAGCGTCGTCAGAGGATTAGTAAGGGTCAAGAGGGCATCGTCCGCAAAGAGGCTCAGCTTAAACTCCTGTCCCCCGTATGGAACCCCCGATACATTGCAATCGGTCCGGAGCGCTAAAGCCAGTGGCTCAAGCGCCAGGACAAAGAGCGCCGGGGACAGCGGGCAGCCCTGCCTCGTCCCTCGTCCAACAGGAAAGGGATCCGAGAAATACCCAGCGTATTTAACGGAGGCCGAAGGAAAGGAATACAAGGCTTGAATCCAAGAGAGAATAGAATCCCCGAAACCCCAACGAGACAGCACAAACCGCAGATATTCCCAGGATAGAGAATCAAAAGCTTTATATATGTCCAAGGACAGTAAGAATCCTGGGATTTTCCGTTGTTGCAGAAAATGTATAAGATGGACCACCTTACGGACGTTATCACCCTCCTGCCTCCCGGGGACGAACCCTACTTGGTCCCTGTGGACCAGGCTACACAAATATTTATTGATGCGAAAACTAAGGATCGTGCCCAATATCTTCAGGTCTTCATTAAGAAGAGAAATGGGCCGGAAGGCTTGCGGTTCCTGGACATCCTCGGTCGTCTTAGGAATCATAGAGATATGTGCCCTAAGTGCGTCCGGAGAGGGCAAGGAGCCCTGTCGTAACTCATTGAAATAGGCAGCTAAAAAGGGCGCCAATAGGGCCGAGAATGTTTTATAATAGAGACCGGAGAAGCCATCGGGACCTGGGGCCGCGGTGGACCGTAAAGATTTGATCGCTTGGAGCACTCCCGGTACGGTGACACCAGCGTTGAGGGCCGCCTGTGGCATTCTTTCAAGACCTCCAGGAAGATGGAGGTCTTGAAAGAATGCCTCTGCCTGGGCCACAGGGAAGGGATCTGGGGCAGCATAGAGGCGCGAAAGGAAGTCCGAGAATCGGGAAACAATCTGCTGGGGATTAGAAGTACAGCCACCCATGGAAAGTCGAATCGGTTTATGGGGTTTCCCCACAGAATTGAGTTTCCTGGTTAGCATGGGACCGGGCTTATTAGCACAGGAATAGAATTTATGTTTGGTCCAACGCAGGGCCCGTTCCGCCTCCGAAGATGCAAGGAGGTCCAATTCTGTCGCCAGAGAGTCCCGAGCGTGTTTATGGGCCACGGATGGAGATGACTTCCAACGCGCATCCGCAGAGGCCAGGAGAGAATGAAGCTCCAAGAGTCGGCGTTCCCGCTCCCGCTTCCGGACTGCCACCAGCTGTATAACATGACCCCGCACCGTGGCCTTATGCGCTTCCCATAGGGGCACTGCTGAAGAGACCGATCCCGAGTTTTCCGTAAAGTATGTCCGTAAAAAGAATTCTATTTGTTGGCAGGTAGCCTGAGTGGTCAGTAAAGAGTCATTGATGGGCCAATGAAAAGGGCGCCGTTCTGACCCAGAAAGGGCAAGGAGGAGTACCAAAGGATCATGGTCTGACCAGGGTGAGGAGGGAATAGTTATCCGCCGAACTGAGGGGAGCTGCTGGACCTGCATGAATATATGATCAATTCTACAAAAACTGTCATGAGGATTGGAATAGAACGTAAAGTCGCGTTCAGTTGGATGAAGTTCCCTCCAGATGTCCGCTAGCCCCGCCATCCGCAAAAGAGAGCGCATACGTTCTTCCAGCACCAAGTCATGAGAGGGGGTCGCTCCCCGTGCATAGCGCCTATCCAATGTGGAATCCAAGGTAACATTCGAATCCTCCATAACAAGAAGATGACCCTTAGAGTGTCGGGAAACAATGGTGCAAAGATGCGAAAAGAATTTATGCTGGAAATGGTTAGGCGCGTAGTAAGAGACAAAGGTAACCTCCTGGTCCCAGAGGGTGCCTTGCAGAAGCAAATACCTGCCTGTGGGTCTCATTTCTATTTTAAACTGAATGGGTTGTTTTACAAGGTGAGGGTTTACATATATGAGGGGCGTTCAAATCAAACCGGGACTCTTTAATTTTACAGGTATAAAAAGGGATGCTAGTGTGGCGGTACTACATGCAGTAGTAAGTGGCAAGTGTGTCCTATTATGGATAGGCGGCGCACACGTCCAGAGACTGTTAATCAAGATGGCAGACAACAGTGTTGGTGCGTGCATGGAACAGCGTATGGTGATGAAGTTTCTTGTGAATGAAGGCATAAAACCCGCGGATATCTGCAGACAACTTCAAGCACAGTACAGTGATGAGACACTAAGCCGCAGTAAGACATTTGAATGGTGTAAACATTTCAAAGATGGACTACGACCATCAGTGATGAATGATGATCCCAGTCGTGGAGGTTCCCAACCCACAGCAGTCATTCCTGTGATCCTGGATAATCGACGCATGATAGAAACTCATTCAGTGTAGCTTAGGGTGTGGTTTTCATCATCCCTATGTCCATATAGAGAAAGTTACACCTTACATTTTATGGGATTTTTAGGGCAAACTTGGAGTATACAAAGAAACAATTATTTAAAAGATCAACATTTTATTTGAACAAATTTCTTTTATCTGACAAATGAATACATATCAGGTAAGCAGTACATATTAGCCAATATAAAATACAAACAGTTTTTGACAAGTCATTCACTTCACAAAATTGTGGTTATTACAATATGTAACCAGTGGTATCCCCCAAAACTGATTTCCATCTTACAACCTCAAAGTTTAACTGCAGATGTATTCAGCCTGGGATCCAATATGTTTTGAATACATTAGTACAGATTATTCCTCAGGAAAAGGATACCATTCTATAACAATAATTATTGTCAACAATTATCAGTGCATATCTTTATAATTAAGTAATGGTAAGCTAACCATAGAGGATACATGACTTACATAGCCATCAAAAATAGTCAAAAGATTCTTCACTGTGTTTAGAAGGCAAGTTTCCCCCATAACAGAGGTCATCTTTTGACGTGCAAGGAACACGTGTGCCACATCACAAACACAGTCATAACAATATATATATATATATATATATATATATATATACTGTATATATGTAATGCTATATATTTTTGGTAGCTATGTTAGTCATACCATTACTTAATCACTTGCCTATCAGGCACTTATACCCCCTTCCAGCCCAGGCCAATTTTCATCTTTCAGCGCTATCGCACTTTGAGCGACAATTGTGCGTTCATGCAACATTGTACCCATATGAAATTTTTTTCATACACAGAGAACTTTCTTTTGGTGGTATTTAATCACCACTGGGTGTTTTATTTTTTGCGCTATAAACAAAAAAGAGCAAAAATTTGAAAAAAAAAAATTTTTTTTCTGTTTCTATTACAAAATGTTGCAAACAAGTCATTTTTCTCCTTCACTTATGTGCGTTGATGAGGCTGCACTGATGGACACGGATAGGCAGCACTGATGGGAACTGATAGGAGGCACTGATAGGTGGCATTGATAGGGGGCACTGATGAGCTGGCACTGATGATGCTGCACTGATAGGTGGCACTGATGGGCACAGATAGGCGGCACTGATGGGCAGCATTGATGGGCACGGATGGGTGGCACTGACTGACGGCACTGCTGGGCACTGCCTGGTGGCATTGTTGGGCACTGATGGGTGGCACTACTGGGCTGCACTGATAGGTGGCACTGATGGGCACAAGTGGGTGGCACTGCTAGGCACTGCTGGGCACAGGTGAGTGGCACTGCTTGGCACAGGTGGGTGGCACTGCAGGGCACAGGTGGGTGGCATTGATGAGCACAGGTCGGCGGCACTGATGAGCACAGGTGGGAGGCACTGATGGGCACAGATGGGCGGCACTGCTGAGCACTGATCATCAGTGCCCTGATGATCCCTTCGCTGACAATTGCCGGTTCTCGGCAGTACTTTCCTCATGCTGTGACAGCGTGAAGAAAGTACAGCTGATAACCGGCAACTGTATTTACCTGATGATCTGCTGTGTCACTGACACAGCTGATCACGTGGTAAAAGGCCACTGTGATTGGCCTTTTACCGTACTGTGTGATAAGCTGTGTCCTTAGGACACAGCGATCACCAGCGGTGCTTGGTGTGCACTGCTGGGGGCATGCAGGGAGCGTGTTCTGGGAGAACGTCCATAGAACTAGACAACTAGACGTCCCCCCAGAACTAGGCAACCGCACTGTAGCCATCTTTCGGCTATAGGGTGGTTGGGAAGTGGTTAATTATAAAGATATGCATAATTGATTGTTGGATCCCAGGCTCAATATATCTGCAGTCAAACTTTGAGGTTGCAAGATGGAAATCAGCTTTGGGGGATACCACTGGATACATATTGCAATAACCACAATTTTGTGAAGTGAATGACTTGTCAAAAACTATGTTTTTATTGGCTAATATGTACTGCTTACCCAATATGTATTCATTTGTCAGATAAAAGAAATGTGTTCAAATAAAATGTTGATCTTTTCAATAATTGATTTCTTTGTATATACTCCAAGGTTGC
The DNA here is from genome assembly GCF_062004578.1 of Staurois parvus. NCBI lineage: Eukaryota > Metazoa > Chordata > Amphibia > Anura > Ranidae > Staurois > Staurois parvus. The sequence continues at coordinate 5,568,157 of NW_028318493.1, forward strand.
CTTGAAAATCCCATAAAATGTAAGCTGTAACTTCCTCTATAGGATAACCAAAGCATAACCTGTCGTGAGATTACACAAGAGACTAATATTTCTGTGGGAATCCAGAACACAATCATTCACAAATGTCCTAGGATGGTTAAGGCATAGTAGCAAATATGTCTATGCTGAAGCTTTCCAGGCATTAGTTAGTGTAAGTGTATAAATGTAGCAGGGGAGTAGGTCGAAAAATAAATGTAGTTTCCACTCCTTGAAATTTGTTATTTTATTATATAAACTCAAAAGTCCTGGTGTGGCTTGAATGCCCCTGGTGCTTTACCTTCTAGTTACATGTTGCGAAAAATAGAAGCAGAGAAGGAACACAGTTATACAATATTACACAGTGACTGTAGTGATAAAAGACTAGAGCAGAAAGCAGAGTCCTTACCTGAACCACCCTCTCAAACATGTGCGCCATGGGCAAATAAGAGATTTCAACATCGGAGGTCATTGGAGCAAAGGTGCTCTGTACAGTAATAGAGGAGACAAGTCAGAGAACATTGTGCAAAAAGCCAAACACGCTCCACTAGCTTACAGTTCAATATTGCATAACACATCCAGCCATTGACCCTTGTCTGTCCTGCACTGTGATCAGCAAATATATATAACTGTAGACAAAAATGTAATATGCTGTATATATATATATTTATACACTATATTGCCAAAAGTATTGGGACAGCTGCCTTTCCACTCACGTGAACTTTAATGCCCCCCCCGTCTTAGTCCGTAGGGTTCAATATTGAGTTGGCCCCGCCCTTTGCAGCTATAACAGCTTCAACTCTTCTAGGAAGGCCATCCACAAGGTTTAGGAGGGTGTCTATGGGAAGGTTTGACCATTCTTCCAGAAGTGCATTTGTGAGGTCAGGCACTGATGTCGAACGAGAAGGCCTGGCTTGCAGTCCCCACTCCAATTCATGCCAAAGGTGTTGGGTTGGGGTCAGGACTCTGTGCAGGCCAGTCAAGTTCCTCCACCACAAACTCACTCATCCATGTCTTTATGGACCTTGCTTTGTGCACTGGTGTGCAGTCATGTTGGAACAGGAAGGAGCCATCCCCAAACTCTTCCCACAAAGTTGGGAGCATAAAATTGTCCAAAATGTCTTGGTATGCTGACGCCTTAAGAGTTCCCTTCACTGAAAATAGGGGGCCAAGTCCAACCCCTGAAAACAACCCCACACCATAATTCCCCCTCCACCAAACATTACACTTGGCACAATGCAGTCAGGCAAGTACTGTTCTCCTGGCAACCGCCAAACCCAGACACAGCCATTGGATTCCCAGGCAGAGAAGCGTGATTGGTCACTCCAGAGAACACGTCTCCACTGCTCTAGAGTCCAGTGGCAGCGTGCTTTACACCACTGCATCTGACGCTTTGCATTGCACTTGGTGATGTCAGGCTTGGATGCAGCTGCTCAGCCATGGAAACCCATTCCATGAAGCTCTCTATGCACTGTTGTGCTAATCTGAAAGCTACACAAAGTTTGGAGGTCTTTAGCTATTGACTCTGCAGACAGTTGGTGACTTCTGTGCGCTTCAGCATGCGCTGACCCCGCTCTGTCATGTTACGTGGCCTACCACTTCATGGCTGAGTTGCTGCTGTTCCCAGTTGCTTCCACTTTGTTATAATACCACTAACAGTTGAGTGTGGAATATTTAGTAGCCAGGAAATGTCACGGATGGACTTATTGCACAGGTGACAACCTATCACGGGACCACGCTTGGAGTCACTGAGCTCCTGAGAGCGACCCATTCTTTCACCAATGTTTGTAGAAGCAGTCTGCATGCCTAGGGGATGATTTTTTACCTGTGGCCACGGAAGTGATTGGAACACCTGAATCCAATGATTTGGAGGGCTGGCCCAATTCTTTTGGCAATATAGTGTACATATATATATATAATATTATAATTATTATACGATTATATTAAACCAGTATTCGGTCAGCCGCTGCAGCAATTGCTGCAGCACTAATCAGGGTTTTCTGACGGGAAGGTGGGGCTTCATAGTGCAGCAGGAGAGATTCCCACATGCACACCGCTTGTGTGGAAGCGGAGATCTGTGGGTTTTTTCTCATTCAATCTGCTGGTTGAGTGAAAGAAAGTCTCCATGTATACCCAGTTTAAAGTGTTTGTAAACTTCTAATATATAAACAAAGTATATCCATCTATAGTATGTACTTGTCTCAGTCCAGAGCACTAAGTGTCACTTCTGTCTGCTACCTCCTTCCTCTGCTCTCTGCATAAGTCACTTCTGACAAGTTATCTTACACCAAGTGATAAAAAGGTGATGGGGAGAGAGCTCTAGCACACAGCCTGTGATTGACAGCCTCCTCTCGGTTCCTGTGTGCTGTGTGAAGGTGAGGGGGGGTCCCTTTCCTCCAGTCAGCTCTCACTGAGGTCTGCAGAGTGTAACTTCAGCTCCCCACCCCACTTTCTGAAAACTGTCAAGCTGTGTAAATTCTGTACTTTGAACTGATGTAGAGAAGAGAAGGCTACAGATAAACAGATACAATGTAGGAGGATTTGTTTAATCTCCGTTTATCACCTTAGGCCAGTCACTTCACTAGGTATATGTTAGGGTTTACAACCACTTTAACACTTCACAAGAAGAGACAGATAAATCTGCAGGATTTAAAGAAATACATTTTCTTGTTTTTTGTTTTAAAAACTGTGAGCTAAGAATCTGCTGAATCTCGAGGGGGATGAAGACTTACCTCTACATTTTTAATAAAACTGGCAGCATCAGATACAACATTTCTGTGGGTCAGCATGGCACCTTTTGGGTCACCTAATGGAAAAAAAGAATTGATAAAGTGCAATAAGAGTAAATAGCAGTGCCCAAAAATGTATAAAAAATTGGCAGCAACAACTGAATCAATGACTCAGAGGGGACCTTTTGAGCGAGTACTATGGAAACTGCTGATGACAACTTTTTTAAAGTGAACCTGTGGCCAGGCTATAGATTTTCCAATATTTACATATTCTTTACAAACTAACAGCTGCCAAATCAGCAAACTGAATGAGGCATTGCACCATTTCCTGCAAGAATAGCTGCTTTGTCCAGTTTTCTTGGTTTTTTAGATTGTAAAACCCTGCTGAAGGACACTGCGAAGCCTATGAAACGTGTTGGCTATTTGCTGTAACTTTTGCAACTTAAAATCAAACTTCTGGGTGTGTCTTCGGAAGCAGCTAGTACAAACATTCATCTCATTATGGAAATACTTTCAAAACTTTTATTGGTTAAAGCCAAGCCATCCAGATCACAACAAAAATGCTCCGTTGTATAGGGGCTGCCCTGGCACTGCAAGGTCAAGAGTCAGCAAAAAAGGACTTTTACTTAGTCATTCCTCTGACAGCTGGCCCTCTCTTCCACTCCCCCATGCTCTAGTAGTAGACTGTCCCTCAGTATTCTCATGTCCAGTGCAGGACTATGGGCTCTGAATTGGTCTTGATGACGTCAGAGGACCTGTGACCGCCAAGGTATAGGGGAGGAGAGTCTGCAAAGACCAGGCTTACAACATGAAGCAGCCTTCAGGAGGGGAGGATCGGATAAGTAAAAACTTCTGTGGTCCCCTTGCAGTAAGAGGGAGGGGAGGGGGCAGTCCTATTGCAGGGGAGTATTTTTACCTTCACTGAAGTTCAGCTTTAAGAGCATCAGATACAGGAAATGCGTTTCAAGGGAAAGGGATCCTCCTTCAGGGCTTGGACAATGGTTTGTGATAGATTCCATTTGGTATTGGTTTGCAGCATCTGATATAGCATTTAGCACATTTTAGGGCAAAGGGCTCCTCCTCCTTCAGGGCTTGGACAATGGTTTGCAATAGACTCAAGATGGGTTACACTAGAAACATGAGTTAATGCTGGATTAGCACTAGCGTGTTTTAAAGCATAATTTCACCTTTTGGACAAAAATAATAAATGCACATTTTTTTGCAGGTAAAAGAGCATTGCACCAGCAATCAGTAGATAACTGATGCCATGAAGGTCTTCTGCAGACGCTTGCCGTACAGGATGTATGGGATGTACGGGATGTACGAGCAAGCAGATATTCTGACAGGAAGCTTCGATGAGCTACCATGGTGCTGTGGAGTTGACAGCCGCTAAGGCTATCGGGACTTGCAGTTCATTCATTCATGGAGTCCATGAATGAATGATGCCACCTTGTAGATGGAGCCCCACACGGCCGCGCTGTTTTCATATTTGACAGATAGTGAGGGGAGACTTCACCCCCTACTATCTGTCAGAGGGAGGGGTCGGCGGCTGTGGTAACATGTTACATGTTCCACCCTAAAAACAGATGGAACATGTAACATGTTCCCAAAGGTGAACTTATCCTTTCCTTTACCTGCGATGTGTCCACGTTGCCTTTAGGATAAGCTAGCCCTTACCCAGTCTTAACACAAGCTTTCTAGGTTGATTGATTCTGTTACAAACCATTGTCTAAGCCATGAAGAAGAAGGAGCCTTTTTTTTCTGAAAAGCATTGGGTGTATCAGATAGTCCAAATCAGTTCCATCTTGATTCTTTTACAAACCATTGTCCCAACTCTGACAAAGGAGTCCTTTCACCCAAAACACATTGGCTGTATCTGATGCTCCATTCCAATTCAATTTTGACTCAATCACAACCCCTTGTTGAGGTTTTAAACAAAGGGAAAGTCATTGGCACCTAACCAATTCCTTCCTGGTTGTATCACAAACCGTTGTGCAAGCCCTGAAGAAGGTGGAGTCCTTTCACCTGAAAACACATAGGTTGTATCTGATGTTCCTAACCAATGAATGTTCTAAGAGAATTTCCAAGCAAGATGGACTTTTGTACTAGGTGCTCTTTTACAAACCATTGTCCAAGCTCTGAAAAAGAAGGAGTCCTTTCACCCAAAACACATTGGCTGTTACAGATGCTTCTATTCAGTGAAAATTTGATTCAATCACAAAACCTTGTCCAAGCCCTTAAGAGGGGAAGTCATTTCCTCTGCAAAGTGTTTGTTGTACCTGATGCTCATAACCAATTCCTTCTTGGTTCTATCACAAACCATTGTCTAAGCCATGAAGAAGGAGAAGCCTTTTTTTTCTGAAAAGCATTAGGTGTATCAGATAGTCCAAATCAGTTCCATCTTGATTCTTTTACAAACCATTGTCCCAACTCTGACAAAGGAGTCCTTTCACCCAAAACACATTGGCTGTATCTGATGTTCCTATCCAATTCAATTTTGATTCAATCACAAACCCTTGTTGAGGTTTTTAACAAAGGGGAAGTCATTGGCACCTAACCAATTCCTTCCTGGTTGTATCACAAACCGTTGTGCAAGCCCTGAAGAAGGGGGAGTCCTTTCACCTGAAAACACATAGGTTGTATCTGATGTTCCTAACCAATGAATGTTCTAAGAGAATTCCCAAGCAAGATGGACTTTTGTACTAGGTGCTCTTCTACAAACCATTGTCCAAGCTCTGAAAAAGGAGTCCTTTCACTCAAAACACATTGGCTGTTGCCGATGCTCCTATCCAGTGGAAACTTGATTCAATCACAAAGCCTTGTCCAAGCCCTAAAGAGGGGGAAGTGATATCCCCCCACAAAGCATTTGTTGTAGCTGATGCTCCTAACCAATTCCTTCTTGGTTCTATCACAAACCATTGTCCAATCCCAGAAGAAAGGGGAGTCCTTTCACCTGAAACACATATGTTGTCTCTGATGTTCCTAACCAATTAATGTTTTAAAGAGAATTTTCAAGCAAGATGAACTTTTTAACTAGTTACTCTTTTATAAACTATTCTACAAGCTCTGAAGAAGAAGGAGTCCTTTTACCCAAAACACATTGGCTGCATCTGATGCTTCTATCCAATTCAAACTTGATTCAATCGCAAACCCTTGACCAAGCACTTAAGAAGGGAAAGTAATTTCACCCAAAAAGCATCTGTTGCATCTGATGCTCCTAACCAATTCCTTCTTGGTTCTATCACAAACTGTTGTCCAAGCCCTGGAGAAGGGGGAGTCCTTTCACCTGGAATGCATTGGTTGTGTTTGATGCTCCTGACCAATGAATGTTTTGAGAGAATTTCCAAGCAACGTCCTAGGTGCTTCTAACCACATACCCAGGTGTTCATTGTCTGTTGAACAATTTGTTTATCAAGATTAGTGAGGTAGACCAGGAATAATTCCGTATACACCTTACTTTACAGACTTAATTAATTTAACTTTATTCAATACTGAATAGAACTAATTTCCATTCTCGGTGGTCAAGTGCTAACACGTACAGTTGCAAGAAAAAGTATGTGAACCCCTTGGGATTTTGTGGAGTTTTGCATGAATTGGGCATAAAATGTCCTCTGAATGTTATCTAAGTCACAACAGTAGAAGAACACAGTCTGCTGAACATAATACTACACAAACATTAGATGTTGCCATGGGTTAATTGCACATAACATGTAAACATTCACAGTGCAGGGAGGAAAAAGTATGTGAGGCCCTAGCTTAATGACTTCTCCTAGAGCTAATTGGAGCCAGGAGTGAGCCAACCTTGACTCCAATCAGTGTGATGATATTGGATGTGTTGCTGACAGCTGTCCTGCCTTTAAAAAACACACACTTGTTTTGGGTTTACTGGTTTCAAGAAGCACTGTCTGATTTGAACCATACCTCGCAGAAAAGAGCTCTCAGAAGACCTACAATCAAGAATTGTTGACTTGCATGAAGCTGGAAAGGGTTACAAAAGTATCTCCAAAAGCCTTGATGTTCATGTGTCCACGGTAAGACAGACTGTCTACAAATGGAGAAAGTTTAGCACTGTTGCTACTCTCCCTAGGCGTGGTCGTCCTGTAAAAATGACTGCAAGAGCAAAGCGCAGAATGCTGCATGAGGTAAAGAAGAATCCCAGAGTGTCAGCTAACGACCTACAGAAATCTCTGGCACATGCTAACATATTTGTTGACACATCTACAATAAGGAAAACATTAAACAAGAATGGAGTACATGGGAGGACACCACGGAGGAAGCCATTGCTGTCCAAAAAGAATATTGCAGCACGTTTGAAGTTTGCAAAAGAGCACCTGGATGTTCCACAGCACTACTGGCAAAATATACTGTGGACAGATGAAACCAAGATTGAGTTGTTTGGGAAGAACACACAACACTATGTGTGGAGAAAAAAAGGCACAGCACACCAACATCAAAACCTCATCCCCACTGTAAAACATGGCGGAGGTTGCATCATGGTTTGGGGCTGCTTTGCTGCCTCAGGGCCTGGACGGATTGTTGTCATTGATGGGAAAATGAATTCCAGAGTTTATCAAGACATTTTGCAGGAAAACGTACGACCATCTGTCTGCCAACTGAAGCTCCGCAGAGGATGGGTGATGCAACAGGACAATGACCCAAAGCATACAAGTAATTCAACAAAACAATGGCTGCAACAGCACAGAATACGCCTTCTGGAGTGGCCCAGTCAGAGTCCTGACCTCAACCCGATTGAAATGCTGTGGCATGACCTTAAGAGAGCGATTCACACCAGACATCCCAAGAATATTGCTACACTGAAACAGTTTTGTGAAGAGGAGTGGTCCAAAATGACTCCAGATCGTTGTGCAGGTCTGATCTGCAACTACAGCAAACGTTTGGTTGAGGTTATTGCTGCCAAAGGAGGGTCAACCAGTTATTAAGTCCAAAGATTCACATACTGTTTCCTCCCTGCACTGTGAATGTTTACATGTTATGTGCAATTAAACCATGGCAACATCTAATGTTTGTGTAGCATTATGTTCAGCAGACTGTGTTCTTCTATTGTTGTGACTTAGATGACGTTCAGAGCACATTTTATGCCCAATTCATGCAAAACTCCATGTAATCCCAAGGGGTTCACATACTTTTTCTTGCAACTGTACCTACCAGACCCATAAAACAAAAGGGGATTTTCAGTATAGTTGTGGAATTCTTCTTTCTCTACCATATACTGTATATAAGGGATACAATTTGTATTGTTTTGACTTTAGTTTTTTTAAAATGTATTTGAAAGTAAATATCATCTATATGCTTGTTTTTTTAGTTACTTTGTTGTTTGGCACATGGACAATACCTGTGGTCCCGCTTGTAAAGCAAATCACAGACAGGTCATCTGGCTTTGGTGGCTGTATCAAGAAAAGACAACAGGAAGAAATACAAATTTACAATGATACTATTTATGTGACATACATTGTTTATCTGAAGGACACTGAGTTTTTAGTAAAACAGCAAAAAAAACTCTGTAAGGCTCCTTTCACATGGCGGCACCGCCAGTCAAACTATCTTATGTAAGTGAATTGGGTAGCGCCACAACCGTGAGCCAAATGCTTGGCTCACAGCTGCAGCGCAGTCCTACATAATTGCAGATCAGCATTAAATTTAAAAAAAAAACAGGCTCCAGGAGGTGGCGGTATCACAGTATCGCCTTCTGAACGCCCTGAACACCTTCTAAATAACTTTCACTGTCCTCTGAAAAGCAATCCACCACAAATCACTTTTCAGGGAGGTGGTAGATGATACCGCTAGTGTGAAAGAAGCTTTTGAGCTATAGATGAATGAAACAGAGTGGAGTGGAGTAAAAGTGGTAATGTTACTTTGTATCCCTCTATCTCCTATCTGAACAGTGCTTATAAACAATGTATCAGATGGTCCATTTTTTTAAATGCAGCCTTTGCAGCAGTGGTCTCCAAACTGCGGCCCCGGGGCCAGATGTGGCCCTTTGCCTCTCTTTATCTGGCCCTTGGACACTATTAAATATTCCACTGACACCAACAATGGGGCAGAATTCCTGTCACTGACACCAATAATGGGTCACTATTCCTCCCACAGACACCTACGAAAGGGCATAATTCCTCCCACTGACACCAATGATGGGGCACAATTCCTTCCATTGCCAACAATGATCGGGCAGAATTCTTTCCATTGATACCAATGATGGGCCACTAGTCCTTTCGCTGACACCAGCAATAGAGCACTATTCCTCTCACTGACACCAACAAAAGGGCACAATTCCTTCTACTGACACCAATGATGAGGCATAGTTCCTTACATTGATACCAACGATGGGGTGCTATTCCTTCCAATGACACCAAGGATGGGGCTCTATTCCTTCCCTCGATACCAATGATGGGGCACTATTCCTTCCCTCAATACCAGTGATGGGGCACTATTCCTCCCACTGATACCAATGATGGGACACTATTCCTCCCACTGACACCAAAGATAGGGCATTGTATACTCTCACTATTCGCCATGTCAATTTCTACTCCCACTGGCCATAGCCCAGCCCCCCTAGAGTCTAAAAGCCAGTAAGCATACCCTTTGTTTAAAAACTTTGGAGACTCCCTGCTCTACAGCTTTACACATCAACTCCTGGCTGTAATTCTGACAGTCAGGATTTGACAGAAAGTACAAAGGGGGGGCTGCAGAGGGGCGAATCACAGGGTAAAGTACATATGGCAGCCGGGCAAAAAGGACAGGGCATAGTACATACAGTAGAGGGGCAGAAGGCAAGACATAGTACATATGGCGGTGGGGCGGCTAGGCAAGACGTAGTACATATGGCAGTAGGGCGGAAGGCAGGGCATGGTAGATACGGCAGTGGGACAAAGGACAGGGCATAGTACATACAGCAGCATGGCAGAAGGACAGGGCATAGTACATACAGCAGCATGGCAGAAGGACAGGGCATAATACATACAGCAGCATGGCAGAAGGACAGGGCATAGTACAAACAGCAGCATGACAGAAGGGCAGGGCATAGTACATACAGCAGCATGGCAGAAGGACAGGGCATAGTACATACAGCAGCATGGCAGAAGGACAGGGCATAATACATACAGCAGTATGGTAGAAGGAGAGGGGATAGTACATACAGCAGCATGGCAGAAGGACAGGGCATAGTACATACAGCAGCATGGTAGAAGGACAGGGCATAGTACATACAGCAGCATGGCAGAAGGGCAGGGCATAGTACATACAGCAGCATGGCAGAAGGACAGGGCATAGTACATACAGCAGCATGGCAGAAGGACAGGGCATAGTACATACAGCAGCACTGCAGAAGAACAGGGCATAGTACATACAGCAGCATGGTAGAAGGACAGGGCATAGTACATACAGCAGTATGGTAGAAGGACAGGGCATAGTACATACAGCAGTATGGTAGAAGGACAGGGCATATTACATACAGCTGCATGGCAGAAGGACAGGGCATAGTACATACAGCAGCATGACAGAAGGACAGGGCATAGTACATACAGCTGCACCATTGTAAATGCGCCCTGTGTACTTCAATTACATTTTATTGTAATTTTTACAGTCGGGAATTGGCCACGAGTACAAAGGGGAAGGAGCAGAGAGGAGAATCACAGGGTAAAGCACATATTGCGGTGGGGCAAAAAAAGAAAGGGCATATTACATACAGCAGTGGGGCAGAATGCAAGATGTAATGCATAAAGCAATGGGGCTAAAGGACAGGGCATAGTGCATACATCAGCACCATTGTATATGCGCCCTGTGTACTTCAGTTACATTTTTTTGGGTATCTGTAGTACACCCAGTGTTCACAACTGGTTACTGTAACTGTAAGAGTTGACAGATATAAAGCATTTAGGCCCCACTTTTTTTATTAGTTTGGACAGAGAAGGGAAAGAATAGGACCTCGGTCTGTTAAACCCATTCTGAATAGCTCACAAGGGGTTATGCTTTCTGAAACGTACCACAACTTTCTTGAAGTTCTCTTTTCCCAGGTACTAGAACAAAACAAAATATTAGACATTAATAATATAAAGGAGAAGCTCCAGGCAACAAGTAAAATCAAACGATTCAACAATAACTAGTGATATTCAGGAAGAGTTGCAATTGTGTAATGATGAAGTAATGACCTCTCATGTGGCCAGGTTCTGCAGCCAACCAGCTTCTAGCTGTCAATTCAGCTTGGCTAAAAATGATATAAGCATTCTGATTGGTAGCTTTGGGCAAGATAATGCTTTTTTAGCCCTCTTTTCATATATTTCATCAAAATACTGTACTTCGGAATCCATGGAGAAGACAAATTAAAATGGTTATAAGGGGTGAATGCTTTAAATGGCTTAAACGGGTTATTTAGCTCCTTTATTTTTTTATTTTTCTTACTGTTTTATTAAACTTTTTTGTTTTACTACTTCCATGGCTGTGGTACTTCACTCGTTCACCTAGCGAGAAACAGCTTTGTTGATAAACAATACTATGCGATTGACGTATCTCTGTCTATTAGAAAAGCAATTTATTCCCATATCAGCCAACAAAGCCAGAGGCTAAGGTGGTTTTGTTTATAAACAAAGCCACAAAACACCAATGTTTTAGGGCTGTTCACACCAAAAAGTGGTGTTGGGAAGGTACAGTCCATGTGCATTTCCCACACTGCAGGTGAGCGTGTTGCTCTTGTGAGAAGAATGCTGGTGCCAATGAATTCTTAATGGTACCCCAAACTCATCTCTTTTGCAGCCTCCAAATCGCATGGTACTGCAGTCATTTGTGTGTGGCACATTCTCAAAAAGTGGTACTTGCACTACTTTTTCCGTGTTCCAGTACTTTTTGCAGCCCATTCAAATGAATCTGCTGTCAAAACTGCACCATGTGGCATTCTGGCGTGATCCTGCCCTATTTTTATATCTTATGGCTTTGTTTATAAACAAAGCAACATCAAACAGCAATATTGTATTATATATACACTCCCCACCCACTTTATTAGGTCCACCTTGCTAGTACCAGGTTGGACCCTCTTTTGCCATCAGAACTGCCTTAATTCTTCATGGCATAGATTCAACAAGGTGTTGGAAAACATTCCTCAGAGATTTTGCTCCATATTGACATGAGTTACTGTTGCTTTTCTATCATCTCAAACCAGTCTGCCCATTCTCCTCTGACCTCTGACATAAACAAGGCATTTTCGTCCACACAACTGCCGCTCACTGCCTATTTTCTCTTTTTCGGACCATTCTCTGTAAACCCTAGAGGGGGTTGTGCATGAAAATCCCAGTAGATCAGCAGTTTTTTAAATACTCAGACCAGCCTGCCTGGCACCAACAACCATGCCACGTTAAAATGCACTTAAATCCCCTTTCTTCCCCATTCTGATGTTCGGTTCGAACTTCAGCAAGTCGTCTTCACCAAATCTAGATGCCTAAATGCATTGAGCTACTGCCATGTGATTGGCTGATTAGCAATTTGTGTTACCAAGCAATTGAACAGGTGTACCTAATAAAGTGGCCGGTGAGTCTACATTGTATTTTAGACCCTAGATAGTAGCTTGGCCAAAACATGTAGCATGGCCACCATTGTCATGCATTTCTAAGTAGCCACAAATCATAAGGCAGACTCATGTTCTGTACACATTTTGCTCTATTATATTTGGTGAAACAGTTTTGTGGAATTACCTCCACATCTTTCATAAAGAGAACCTCTACTCCACACTTGGCGGCCTTCTCCTTCACGTCGTCTCCAAACTCCTCCATCAGGATGATGATTTTCAGCACAGGGGTCAGTCCCTTCTCACTATTGTTCAGAAGGATCTGGGCCTTGTCCAGCTTGTCACAGACCACCACTGAGAGTTCCGCTGTATAAACACAGAAATAAAGGACTCATTCCAATATCTAACCATGGGGAAATTGTTAAACCAGAATAAAAACTAAACTTTTTTTTTTAAGTAGAACTAGAGGCAAACTTTTTTTTTTTATTTTGGAAAGAGTAAGAGAGGGTTATAACCTGCTGGCTTCCGTAATGTAAGTCACTAATCTCTGAAACAAGTCAGAAAAGTCAGAATGAAATGAGAGGGGTTATTTTTAAGTGACATACCATATGGAAGAAAAATATATTTGAAATATATTTTAAAAATATTATTCCTAAATATATACATATACGGTATATATACATATATATATATATATATATATATATATATATATATTTTTTTTTTTTTTTAATATATATTCTTGACATTTTTTTTTTAAGTCATTTTAACATATATTTTTACACATATATGTAAATTCATTCCAGAAATGTAGATTTGTATTTTTAAAGACATACAGTATATTTGAAATGTATTTTTAAAAATATTTTCATATATTTTGTAATTAAAACAAATTTAAACATGCAGTATATATACTGGGGGAGATTTCCACATTGGCATGATTTCCCAGCAGTAGTTTGTGTCTCTGCCCCTCCCACAATGGGGAGACTTCCCCAGTAGTTTGTGTTTCTACCCGTCCCACAAAGTGGAGATTTCATCCCAGTATATATTTCTTTATTTATTGAAATATAATGAATATGGCCAAAATTGTAGCATTTCAAATATATGGCAATATATTTGGGCAGAATATTTTAAAAATATATTTCAAATATATTTGTCTTCCATGTGGGATGTTAAGGACAAAAGTCAATGAGGTAAAAGGCTATGGGTTAGGGTGAAGTTAGGTTAAAGCAGTGTTTCTCAATTCCAGTCCTCATGGAACCCCAACAGGTCATGTTTTCAGGATTTCCATTATTTTGCACAGGTGATTTGATCAGTTTCACTGCCTTAGTAATTACCACAGCTGTTTCATCTGAGGGAAATCCTGAAAACATGACCTGTTGGGGGTCCATGAGGACTGGAGTTGAGAAACACTGGGTTAAAGAGACCCAGTCACCAAACTACTAAGTTGTAGCTAAAACCACAGAAAAATTGAATAGTTTAACCACTTACTTGCAGTGTTTTCCTTTTCATAAACTGTTCTTTACTCACTTGTAATGTGCCTTTGAACTTGCTAGAAAATGTTACTTCTTTAAGACAGTTAATGCCCTAGCACAGATAATTCCTCCTTGCAGCCCTCTCCTATTCTAAGAGTGTCTATTTTTTTGTCTGTGCTGGCCCAACTCCTCTGCCCCCCCCCTTCCCAAACATAGTTTTTTTATGTGGTTGTTAGGGGTGGAGCAAAGGGAAATATGATAGAATGTCACTTAAATGACAGCTCTGAGTCTGCTGGGGCAGCAGAGGCTATTCCTGGGCTATAAACCAGTAGCTCTGGATGTATAGAAATTCTGCCATATAATGTGATGTCCCTTACTCACCTCTGTTAACAATGAACAGGATGGCTTCCGGTCCCAGCGTGTCATAGAGAGGTACCACAGCCATGGAGTAGGAATAACAGGCCAGCTCAGCAATCACTACCTGAAGTTGGAAAAGAGGACACTGATTAATACCACAATAGGGAGATTTGTACCTCTGCACCCCCATGAGAAGAAAATATCCCTGTAGTAGCTTATGTATTTGCCCTTCCCACAATGTTACTATTTCCCCCAGTAGTTTGTATGTCTGCCCCTCCCACAATAGGGAGGTTTTCCCCGAAAGTTTGTCTCTGCCCCTCCAACATTGGGGAGATTTCCCATCAGTAGTTTGTGTATCTGCCCCTCCCACAATAGGGAGATTTCCCAGCAGTAGTTTGTGTATCTGCCCCTCCCAGAATGGGGAGATTTCCCCCAGTAGTTTGTGTCTCTGCCCCTCCCACAATGGGGAAACTTCCCCAGTAGTTCAGGGGCAGACTGACCATTCGAGCACTCGGGCACTGCCCGAGGGCCCGGGGTCAGTAGGGGGCCCCATGAGATGCCCCTGGTACTTTTCATTGGCTTTTTCATAGACTTTTTTGGGTGTGGGTGATGACACAGGGGCCCCTTGATCCCCTATTGCCCATGGGCCCTATGGGTTGTCAGTCCGCCCCTGCAGTATTTTGTGTTCTTACCCTTCCCACAAAGTGGAAATTTCATCCCAGTAGATTGTGCCTCTGCCCCTCCCACAATAGGTAGATTTTTCCACGGTAGTTTGTGTTTCTGCCCCTCCTACAATGGGGAAAATTCCCCCAGTAGTTTGTGTCTCTGCCCCTCCCACAATGGGGAGGTTTCCCACGATAGTTTGTGTCTATCCCTCTCCCACAATGGGGAGATTTTCCCCCAGTAGTTTGTGTCCTTGCCCCTCCCACAATTTAAACCCTCTGTGTCGGTTTACTTACCTCTGGTCGGTTCTGAGAAAACACGCCAATAAATTGTTCTGGGGAGGCTTTGCACCCCTTTTGCAATAGGCCTGAGCCCAAAAATTCCGCTCTCTCAACTACCTGCAAAACATGGAACACATTGAGCCTAGATCAGCTGCTATTTGTGGAAACACAGCCCACTTAGAGCGCAGAATACGGTTGTCATGACTTACCTCTTTGTAAGTGATCCATGTATAGGGCTGATTCGGCCTCCGAGATCCCAGGCAGTCTCCATTCCCTGCAGTAGTAATGCAAATGTTCAATTATTTATTTAATCACATGATAAAAGTCTGGGCATTGGTTGGCGCTACCAGGGGGATTGGCCAATCTGAACTCTGATCTTTCCATAGAGTGGAGGTCATGTGACTGAAAGCCTTGGTGCTGAGATCCAAGGGCAGGCCAAAGTATTTCATGCCTTCTATGTAAGGTTCCAAGGGGGGCATGGAAGTTGAAAGTCTTATTTTAAACTAAAATAATGGGTGGGGAAGGTTTAGAACCCCTGTAAGGTACTTGTAGCACTACTCCTTTAGGAGTCGCTGACGTTTTGGATCCCCCTATAGTCCTGCACAGCCAGGCAACACACATTTTTCATTCAGACTTGCATCCAGGAGACAGTAACCAGTACTTGGGCTTGTTTTTTAATAGGGGAATTGAACTTGGATGGGGTAAGGGGTGTATGGAATGCCCATGGGTATGGCAAAAGAAGACAATCTTCTTGAACTATGTACAAGACTCTTTAACAGCAAAGAACAGATCCTTCTTCTTGGAGAGCTAGCCAGCTTCTCCTGTAGTACTACCTCAAACCCCAGATTCTCCTAATCTGGCTGCCTGAAGGAATCCCTGGACAGGGGATCCAGTGCTTGTCACTTTAAATGTCCCGGCTAGTAAGCTAATACAGTTCCCCACTAGAATTCTCTTTCCCCTTACTTGCCCAGGGGGGTAGGTCTACTCACTCAGTCCTCTGTCTGTGAACAGATTAGTTGGTGGCTGCTTCCAGGCCTACTAGCTGGGCCACTCCTTCCCTGCTGCACAAGTGCTGCACAGGTAGTCCTCACTCTGGGGGCTGATGAGGTGCTGAGCTTTCCTCCTTTTCAGTGTCCCTGCCTGGAGGTGAGCCCATCTCCACCTGGGCTCCCTCCCAGGCTCCTGCTCTCCAGCCTCACTTCTCCATCTTCCACCTAAACTCTCTCCCTTCTCTCCTCTCCTCCTCCTCTCCCACCCATGCTGAGCATGCTCAGTCACTCTTAGGAGCCGTCCAAGCCCCAAGCCAAGCCTCTTGTTGGAGATTGACCAGGATCCCTTGAGAGTGCAAACCAGCCATTCCTCACTACCTCACACTGCTTCTAGAACTTTCTCCAAAGCTCTACTGCAGGGGAGAAATCCCAGAGAGCTGATCTGCAGAGCTTCTCAGCTCCTGACCAAAATTTTACCTCTCTGAGTATTACACCCAGGCTGCTACTCATTGACTAACAATTAGAACTCTAGCTTCCCCGAGCTACATAGGAGGGCGCTACATACTCGTCAGAAATATTTTCTTACTTTCTGTCTGGTAACCACACAGGGATAGAGGGGGCATCTCCCACTGAGGATACCGAAACCTAGCCCAACTCTACTCAAAATGAGAAAAAGAAAATTTTGGCAGGAGCTCTGCTCTAAAAATTGTTTTTCTTTACAGCAGGAATCTCCAAACTATGGCCTGCAGGCCAAGATTTTATCCAGCCTACAGCTAGGGTCAGCTCTCATGAAGGTCTTCAGGCCAGCCTACAGACTCCATTTCTATCCAACATGCATAGATATGAACCTAGCCTTAGGGTGCGCAAAACTGTAAAACCCAACGGATATTTGTATTAGTGCTCTTCTATGTTGGTTCAACAGTCATTCTGATGAATGTACAGGTCGTAGAAAATTCTTTCAGGACCCATTCACACCACTGCAGTGTCTTAGCCTTAACCTAGGGTTAATGTTATTGTGCATTTTTATGTGTGTCAACAAGCATTACATTACACCAGTCTACTCATTTGCATGGGCTGTCTAATGCACTACCATTTTTGGCACATGTTAATGTATTGCCTTGCATTGCACTGTGCTGCAGCGCACATTGATCAGCATGGCCATTCTGAATGGCACCACTTTGCACAACTGCATGTAGAGAGTGTTGGCATATATTGCGGTAACACAGTAGTGTGAATGGGCCCTAATGCTCCGAAACACAGTAAAAAAAAGGTGCATGCACCATTTCTGGCAGTGCATTGAAACACTTGTCTGCCAGCAAGGTGCACTGCGGTACCATTCAGAATGAATAAACGTACCTGGAGCTCCCTAACCCAATCTGTCTGGTTATCTGTTACCTTGTCCACCTTTATCAGTCCCTGAAAATTCATTTATTCAGAGAGGCCTACCCTGCCTCCACCTAAAGATTGTACGTCGACAACTTACAAATTGTAAAGCAATGTACAATCTGCTGGCCCTTTATAAATCCTGTATAATAATAATAATAATATACAATATAATCCTTAATGTAAAGTTAATTTTTGCTGAACTTATGTCTGCCATGTCTCATGTATTTCCTTGCTTGTAATGATATTTAACCAATCGTGGGCCTTTCAATATTTGTAATGATCACTACCAATACCTCCCTCCATCCGCCACCCAGTAATATTTACCAAGACTCCGCCCCTCTCACCTGACACCCGCAGACCTCTCAGGAATACTTCATACAGCGTTTTAGCATCTTCATAGTAATGGGTCATCAGGGTGTCATCTTTCAGAAGCGCACATCTCCGAGCTCCACCCTGCATCCAAATTCACAAAACATTTACCAAATTTCACAGAACATTTGCAGATTTGCCGATATACCTCTACACTACTTGTTCCTGTATACCAAGAAAAAAGTCAAATGGTTTCCAGTCAAACTTATTTTTAATTTTCTTTTAAAAACTCCAAAAATGAAAACAAAAGTCTTTCTTTCTTTCTCTTTCTTTCTCTTTCTTTCTTTCTTTCTTTCTTTCTGTCTTTCTTTCTTTCTTTCTTTCTTTCTTTCTTTCTTTCTTTCTTCCTTCCTTCCTTCCTTCCTTCCTTCCTTTCTTTCTTTCTTTCTTTCTTTCTTTCCTTCCTTCCTTGTTTACATTTTGTATATGAGGTTGTGAATAGTGCTGTCACTAGAGATGAGCGAATTTCTCAAAAATTCGATTCGGCTGATTCGGCGAATTCCAGTGTGAAATTCGATTCGATGCGAATTTCTTCGCTACGAAGTTAACTTATTAAAAGGGTTTCTAGGCTTCAGAGAGCCTTTAAATTAGTGCAGAACACTGTACCTTTAATTTAAATGCCCTTGGAGATGAGGAAGGAGAAGGAGAAGGATGAGAAGAAGGAGAAGGAGAAGGATGAGAAGAAGGAGAAGGAGAAGGATGAGAAGAAGGAGAAGGAGAAGGATGAGAAGAAGGAGAAGGAGAAGGATGAGAAGAAGGAGAAGGAGAAGGATGAGAAGAAGGAGAAGGATGAGAAGAAGGAGAAGGAGAAGGATGAGAAGAAGGAGAAGGAGAAGGATGAGAAGAAGGAGAAGGATGAGAAGAAGGAGAAGGATGAGAAGAAGGAGAAGGAGAAGGATGAGAAGAAGGAGAAGAAGGATGAGAAGAAGGAGAAGGAGAAGGATGAGAAGAAGGAGAAGGATGAGAAGAAGGAGAAGGATGAGAAGAAGGAGAAGGAGAAGGATGAGAAGAAGGAGAAGGAGAAGGATGAGAAGAAGGAGAAGGATGAGAAGAAGGATGAGAAGAAGGAGAAGGAGAAGGATGAGGAGAAGGAGAAGGAGAAGGATGAGAAGAAGGAGAAGGAGAAGGATGAGAAGAAGGAGAAGGATGAGAAGAAGGAGAAGGAGAAGCAGAAGGAGAAGGATGAGAAGAAGGAGAAGGAGAAGGATGAGAAGATGGAGAAGGAGAAGGATGAGAAGAAGGAGAAGGAGAAGGATGAGAAGAAGGAGAAGGATGAGAAGAAGGAGAAGGATGAGGAGAAGGAGAAGGATGAGAAGAAGGAGAAGGATGAGAAGAAGGAGAAGGAGAAGGATGAGAAGAAGGAGAAGGATGAGAAGAAGGAGAAGGATGAGAAGAAGGAGAAGGATGAGAAGAAGGAGAAGGATGAGAAGAAGGAGAAGGATGAGAAGAAGGAGAAGGAGAAGCAGAAGGAGAAGGATGAGAAGAAGGAAAAGGAGAAGGATGAGAAGATGGAGAAGGAGAAGGATGAGAAGAAGGAGAAGGAGAAGGATGAGAAGAAGGAGAAGGAGAAGGATGAGAAGAAGGAGAAGGATGAGAAGAAGGAGAAGGATGAGAAGAAGGATGAGAAGAAGGAGAAGGATGAGAAGAAGGAGAAGGAGAAGGATGAGAAGAAGGAGAAGGATGAGAAGAAGGAGAAGGATGAGAAGAAGGATGAGAAGAAGGATGAGAAGAAGGAGAAGGATGAGAAGAAGGACAGTTCTGTGACAGTTTCTGTCTATTTCTGACAGTTCTGGGACATTCACTCCATACAGCGGTTTCAACCGCTGTATGGAGGGAATGTCATAGAACTGTCAGAAATAGACTATTTATGACAGTTCTGGGACATTCCTTCCATACAGCGGTTGAAACATTGTATCTATTAGTTTCCATTTAGGATACAGATGTTTCAACCGCTGTACATGTGAAGAAGCTGTCAGAGAACTGTCAGAAATAGAGGAACTCTGCACATACACTTTTTGCCGGCTTGGAATTATTCTTCTTTTCATCCTACTTCTTCTTCGTCTTCTTCTTCTTCATCCTCATCCTCATCCTCTTCTTCTGAGGATGAGGATGAAGAAGAACAAGTAGGATGAAAATAAGAATAATTCCAAGCCGGCAAAAAGTGTATGTGCAGAGTTCCTCTATTTCTGACAGTTCTCTCACAGCTTCTTCACATGTACAGCGGTTGAAACATCTGTATCCTAAATGTAAACTAATAGATACAATGTTTCAACCGCTAAACATGTGTTCCTTCTGTCAGAGAACTGTCAGAAATAGCGGAGCTCACTGCAGGGACACTTTTGCCGGCTGATCGGGAAATGTTCGATTCGCGCACCCGAAGTAGGCAAAATTTCGGATTCGACGCAAATCGAATATTTCCTGAAATTCGACTCGAATTCCGGTTCGCCTGGTTCGATTCGCTCATCTCTAGCTGTCACCCTTTGTCTATATAATGTGAATAGTTTTTTTCTGGTCGATATAAAATCTTTCCTGTGATTGGGTCACATGACATTTGTCAAAAAATCAATCCAAGCGAGTGCCCTTTAAACCTTTTTATAGTAATTACTGCAATGATCAGATAAGGCTCCTTCTTTCCTTCATTCTCCTCTGTCTCTTTCAAAAAAGAAAAAGAAATATCCCTTCCACCCTCCCTCCTGCCTTCCCTGCTTTCCTTCTCTCTTCCCTCGCTCCCTATCTTATTCCCTTCCTGCCTTTCTCTTTCCATCTCTTCCTTCATTCCTTGTTTTCTTCCTTCCTTCTTTCCTTCCCTAATGTCTCTTTCAAAATGAAAAACTAGCTTAGCCCTTCCTACTTTCCTTCTTTCTTCCCTCTTCCTTTCCTCCTGCCTTCCTCTTTCCTTTCTTCCTTCTCTCCCTTGCTTTTCTCCTCTCTTCCTACTTTCCTTCCATCCTTTCTTCCTTCCCCACTGTCCCTTTAAAGAAAAAAATCTTTCTTTCTTTCTTTCTTTCTTTCTTTCTCTCATTCTCTCTTTCTCTCCTTCCCTCTTTCTTTCTTTCTTTCTTTCTCTCTTTCTTTCTCTCTTTCTCTCCTTCCCTCTTTCTTTCTTTCTTTCTTTCTTTCTCTCTTTCTCTCCTTCCCTCTTACCCTCTTTCTTTCTTTCTTTCTTTCTTTCTTTCTTTCTTTCTTTCTTTCTCTTTTTCTTTCTTTCTTTCTTTCTTTCTTTCTTTCTTTCTTTCTTTCTTTCTTTCATTCTCTCTTTCTCTCCTTCCCTCTTTCTTTCTTTCTTTCTTTCTTTCTTTCTCTCTTTCTCTCCTTCCCTCTTACCCTCTTTCTTTCTTTCTTTCTTTCTTTCTTTCTTTCCATACATATTTCTCTTGGCATTTCTCTACAGGCAGTTGATCTATGTTTTACTGCTCATTGGTAAGTTGCAGGCAGACGTCTCTTGCATTGTGGCATTATTTTTTACCAAATGGCACGTTTGACAGGCTGTACCACAGTCAAATACGCCAATTCAAGTGAATGAGACCGAAATCATAACTAATGCATGTGGTGTGGCTGGATGTCCCCCATAAAACAGGTGTCCAGGAGGTACATTGCCTATAACAGCCACCCATGTGAGCAAGGCCTATAGATCTATGATCTATGAAAATTGCCTGAAAACGTGCAGGTGTATGGCCGGCAAAAAGGTCAGATCATGCAAGTCCCTGCTTGAGCCCTGGAAGCAGAAATCAGAGTCCACTCCATGTCATGTGGCTGGTGCTGCCATCCTCCAGGACCTACCTCTGTTCCGATGGACTGTCTGTTGAGGTCTATAGGCGGGTAGACGGGCTTGGGTTTGGAAAGCACATAGATGAATGCCGATATCCCAACAGTGATAAGTGCGATGATAATTGACGTGGGGAGAGGCGTGAACAGGAAACCCAGGCAGCAGCACATTTCCACAAGTGACCGATCTGTTCAACACAAGAGAACAAAACAGGCTCATTCCACCACATAGTAATTAAGGAGTAACTGTGTTACAGACTTTACCAGTGCTATGGTGGGTATGAAAGCAGATGTAATACCTATCAGAACAAATGCTCTTTAAATTATTTTCTTTTCTGTATTTACTCATCCAATTGAAAGATATAACACTAACATGTCTTTTAAAAATTGAAAAACAGAATCACTGAGTTGTAAAAGGCCCCCCCCGTGTCAGTATTTTGTTGAACCACCTTTTGCTTTAATTCCAGCCTTTAGTCTGTTGGAATCAGGGGCGGACTGACAACTCATGGGGCCCTGGGCAATAGGGGATCATGGGGCCCCTGTGTCCTTGCCCACACTCAAAAAAGCCTATGAAAAAGGTACCAGGGGCATCTCATGGGGCCCCCTACTGATCCCGGGCCCTCGGGCAGTGCCCGAGTTTCCAAATGGTCAGTCCGCCCCTGGTTGGAATATGTCTCTAATAACTTTGCGCATCTAGACTTTACAATATTTGCTCACTCTTCTCTGCCGAACTGCTCAAGTTCAATTAAATTTGATGGGGACCATTTGTGGACTGCAGTCTTTAAGTCATTCCACAGATTTTCAATGGGGTTTAAGTCTGGGCTCTGAGGTGGACATTCACCTTTTTCTCCTCCAACCACTGTGGGGTCATTTTTGCTGTGTGCTTTGGGTCATTGTCATGTTGGAAGGTAAACCTTCTTCCCATTGACAACCTGGCAGAGGGCAGCAGATTTTCCTCAAGAGTGTGACGGTATTTTGCCCCACCTATTTTTTCTACTGTCCTGACAAGTGCTCCAGTCCCTGCTGCAGAGACCCCCCCCCTCAATCACAGAATATTACCACCTCCATGCTATACTGTAGGAATGATGTTATTTGGATGGTGAGCTGGATTGGATTTCCGCCAGACATATCGTTTAGTGTTGAGGCCAAATCATTCAATTTTAGTCTCATCTGACCAGGACACCTTTTTCCATGCGGACTTAGAATCTTCAAGGTACATTTTGGCAAAGCTCAGTCATGACTGCATGTGGCCTTTCTTGAGGAGTGGCTTTTTTCTTGCAGCCCTCCTATACAAGCCACATTTATGGAGAATTTGTGATATTGTTGTCACATGCACACAATGACCACTCTTTGTCATCAATTCCTCCAACTGCTTCAGAGTTGCTGTAGGCCTCTTGGTAGCCTCTCTGACCAGTTTCCTCCTGGCTCTTTCATCCAGTTTGGAATGACATCCTGATCCAGGGATGGGCTGTTTTGTACCAAATACCTTCCACTTCTTAATAATAGATTTCACTATGGTTTTAGGCATTGATAAAGCCTTTGACTTTTTTTGGATCCATGTTCTGACTTGCGCCTGCCAACAACTTTATCCTGGAGATCGTTTGACAGTGCCTTGCCACCCATAGTTGATGGTTTGCTTCAGTTGCACTACTGGGACTGAAATGCTCCAGGAAAGCTCTTTTCATGCTGAGCTAATCATAATGACCACAGCCGATCACAGATGAAATTCAAATGACTTTGTGTGCCATTGAGAAGGTGATTAGCTACACCTGATTGAGTTTTTTGTAGGAGGGGGGGTGATCCTTTTTCTAACTCAGTGATTCTGTTTTTGAATTTTCTTTTTGCTGACATGTTGGTGTTATATTTTTCACTTGGATGTTACAAGTTACACTGAGTAAATAAAGCTGGATAAAACAAAAGCTATGTCTTCATTTAAGGCTGCAAAGCAACAAAATGTGATTATTTTAAAGGGGGGCGATTTTTTTTCTATACCCATATACAGTGCCGTCAATTTACACAGTGCTTTACAAATATTGTAAATTCGCACCAGTGCTTAAGCCTCAATGAGCTTACAAACTAAGGCTGGCCATACACTATACAATTTTCTGTCCAATTTCTGCCCAATTTCCTTTAGATTTACCTTCAACTATGTAGTGCAAGAGCCGCCTAAATGGATACAATTGAAAGTGTTCTTAGGTTTGACCTATTATATGGTTTTTGGTAAATCTAAACCACAAATCTCAAGAAAATTGTATAATGTATGTTCAGCTTTAGGTCCCTAACTCACATAGTAGGGCCAAATTAGACAGGAGCTAATTAAAGCGGTTGTCCAGTCTCCTTTAAACAGCCACTCACCTGTCCTAGGATCCAGCGGTGTCCTCACCGCATCCAGGCTCACCGGGTGTCCTGTGTCTCTGGTGCCGGCATCTTAAGTGTGGACACCCGCAAGCAACACTGCACATTCTGAATGGTCCCGCAGTCCTATGGGACCTGTCACAGGTCCCAGAAGATTGAGGTGGTGGAGAGTAGAACATTCGCTTCCAATCATCTAGGCCAGTGGTTTCCAAACTGTGGTCCGAGGGCCAGATGCGGCCCTTTGCTTGCCTTTATCCGGCCCTTGGGGACTATTCCTCCATCAACAGTGGGGCATAATTCCTGCCACCGACACGAATGATGGCACTATTTCTCCCACTAATATTAATGATGGGGCACTATTCCTCCCACTGATATTAATGATGGGTCACTATTCCTCTCACTGATACCAATGATGGGGCACTATTCCTCCCACTGATACCAACGATGGGGCACTATTCCTCCCACTGATACCAATGATGGGGCACTATTCCTCCCACTAATATTATTGATGGGGCACTATTCCTCCCACTAATATTAATGATGGGGCACTATTCTTCCCACTAATATTAATGATGGGGCACTATTCCTCCCACTAATATTAATGATGGGGCACTATTCTTCCCACTAATATTAATGATGCAACAGTATTCCTCCTATTGACACCAACAATGGATCAGTATTCCTCCCACTGGCTCCAACAATGGGGCACTAAGTCTTCAACTCATACCAATGATGGGGCACTCTTTATGCCACTAATACCAATGACGATTGCTCTAAGGCAGGGGTGTCCAAAACTATGGCCCTCCAGGTGTTGAGGAACTGTAAGCCCCATGAGGCCTTTCAAGACTCTGACATCCACAGGCAAGACACCCAGAGGCAGAGGCATGATGGGACTTGTAGTACTTCAACAGCTGGAGGGCCATAGTTTGGACACCCCTGCCCTAAGGTAATGTTTATTCTCATTGATGCAGGATCAGGAACATTTTTTACTCCCGCTGGCCACAATCCGCCCCCCTGAAAGTCTGAAGGACAGTAAACTGGTCCTTTGTTTGAAAAGTTTGGAGACCCCTGATCTAGGTGATCACAGCAGAAGTGGGAACCCACTCCCCCAAGATGCCAATCCTTACCAGGGAACAGGGGACAAGGCCTTAAAGTGGAATTTCCTCTTTTGGGTGGAGTTCCACTTTAACTTAGCAGCATGTCTTTGGAGGAAACCCACACAGGGGCAGAGAGAGCATACAAACTCTAGGCAGGTAGTGCCATGGTTGGGATTTGAGCAGACAACTCTAGTGCTGCTAGGCGGATGTGCTAACTACTTAGCCACTGTGCTGCCTTGATTGTTTTTTGGTGTGGGAACACATGGGAACAGCTGCTTCAATCATCATTTTGGTTAATTTTAGTGCATTTTTTTGTGGTAGTACAGGAGATTTTGGTATTATACTTTTTAAGATTTAATTGTCTCTTTTGCAGAGGTTACCCTTCAATTTCTGTCCTGGTGACAGCTGAACAAACACTTTGGGATGACGTATCTCAGGAACTACAGAACAAAATGAACAAAATCAGATGAGGATCTGCCATTCAACTTGATAACAACCTTGCAGGATGTTCATTTGAAAATAGTTTTTTTCTTTTTCTCAGAGTTGCACTTTAAATAATTTTGCCTTAGTATTTGACCCTGAAATGATTTGAAAATATTGGCAACTATGTGGGTAATGAAATCTTTATTCTGAAAACTCCTCCTCTGTTGGTTTTAATTATGGTCAGCTGGGTCCATGTGATTGATTTAATCTGTTCTTCGGATCCTGCAGTTATCACTACATGTGTGAACACGCACAGCTCAGAACATGTCGGGCTAATTAAAAAGTGAGATTTCCAAAGTGCAATTAAATTAATTATTGGTAATCATCCAGACCTCACCGCTCCTCTCTCTCTAATGTACAAACCATACCAATAAATATAAAATTTTCCAGATTTCTTTGTTTGTTTGGATAGCACATGGCTGGAAGTGCATCTGCAGTTATATTCCGTACAATTGTTTGGTCAGAGCTGTTTGCGTTGGGATTAGTATATGATGCTCAAAGTTTATCCACACTTAGCACAGAGCCTGCTAACAGTATTTCTGGGGTGATAAAACAAAGAGCAACATGACCTTTAATTATTAGCATTTCCTGGAGAAAATGCTGCTCCAAGCTCTCTTCGCTGCTGTTGACAAGGCCTTGGCACTGGTCATGTGATCTTTGCTTAAGGGGATGATCACAGTTCAGGTTGGCAGAGCTGCACATTTGAGAAGAAATCACTATATTGGGGTTATTTACTAAAACTGAAGAGTGCAAAATCTCTTTGCATCTCTGCAAAGGAACCAATCAGCTTCCAGAATTTGTTGCCAAAGTTCAATTGAACAAAATGGAATTAGAAGCTAATTGGTCACCATGCACAGCTGTACCAGATTCTCAGTGCACCAGTTTCAGTAAGGCTAGGTTCACATATGTCGTATGTACTCTCCAGCGCCTCAGGATATGCACAGCCCAAGGGCATCAACAGCAAGGCTCCTACTTTCCATTCATCATACATCTGCATCAGAGGCTGGTCATCAGCTCTGAGGAAAGGGATTCGTCCCCGAAATGCGTCAGCAATTTGACCGCACTGACAGTGAGAACACCCTGCCTGCCGTTGTGGCCATTGTCATTTTTCCATGCTTTTTAGATACATGCTTCGTCTGTGAGTATGTTTTTATTATTCTTTCACTCCTTACAATAAACCTTGGATAAAGCACTAGGCGTGTGCGCCACCTGTTTTCTCTCTATCTAGGTTCACATATGTGCAGGTGGTGCCGCTGCGGATCCGCACAAAAATACGTGCAGCTGCACCACCCGCACAGAGGAATGTGGACCCGTGGGCAGGTGCCATTAGTTCGAATGGCACGCTGCCTGCACTAGAAATTGCAACTGTAATGGGAACCTCATTTCCCGCCGTGGCTGGGTTTTCCGAAGAAGTGCAGGAACTTCTTCCCTGCCTGGCCCAGGGCACTGAAGTCCATTCAAATGAATGGGCTTTCGTGCCCACACAAAACGCTGCTCGCACGGCCGCAGATATGTGAACCGGGGTAAGGACTCTTTTACACCCATTTAGCGAATCAACTTGCTCAGTGAGGGATCTCTCTGTTGATCCCCGCTTGGCAAATAGATGATAGATCTGTGTCCCCTCTGCTGCTACAGAGCACACAAAGAGCTGCCCGCTCTCCTCAATGGGCGGTCAGATGAAAACGGGCCACCTGTCCGTTTTCATCCGATCTGACGGACAGAAGGGGAATTGGATCCCCATCCATCCCTTTTTGGCAGATGGGATCGGATGTCGGCGGGTGTAAACGAACACATGTCTGTTTACACCCGCCGCTCCATAGAGGAGAATGGAGGTTCCGATCAGCTCCGCCTGAAAAAATGGGCACACATTTGTGTGAAAGAGCCCTTAATCTCCCCCTATATGTCTAGCTCTTCAGGTTTGTTGCAAGCGCTGGAAGTAAGGTTGCCACATCATCCCTTTAACACTGAAACCATATTAATTACACAGGTTCTGTGGCTGATTAACCTCCCTGGCGGTCTGATTATTTCAGATTTTTTGTGCTGAAAGCGGTACCATTATTTTGCATGGAAATATGTAGTTTTTTTATTGTAGGCTGTAATTAGAGATGAGCGAAGTATTCAAAAATTTGATTCGACTGATTCGGCGAATTCGTGGAAAAATTTCGATTCGAGTCGAATATATTCGCTGTGAATTTAACTTAAAAAAGGGTGTTTCTAGGCTTCAGAGAGACTTAATATTAGTGCAGAACACTGTACCTTTAATTTAAATGCCCTTGGAGTCTGCTGGGGAAGAGAAATAATACTGACAGTCAGTATGACATGCAGATGAGTGCCGTCGATCTTAGAATCACCGCACACTTCACTCATTTGGGCAGTCACGGGGCCAAAACCAGAGTGTGGAGCCACAGTGTGGCGGTGGAGGCAGCAGCGATGGGAGGCCATACAGCACCCTATGACAAAAATGGAAACCACCAGCAGTGTGAGGAGACCTGAAAGTGGCACATGGCAGAGTGTGGCGATAGAGACAGCAGCAATGGGAGGCCGTACAGGGACCCATGACACACTCTGGACCTGGCAGCAGCATGAGGAGGCGGTACAGGGGCCAATGACAGATTATGGGCCTGGCAGCAGCATGAGGAGTCGGTACGGGGGCCCATGGCAGATTACGGGCCTGGCAGCAGCAATGGGAGGCCGCACAGGGACCCATGACACACTCTGGACCTGGCAGCAGCATGGGGAGGCGGTACAGGGGCCCATGACAGATTACGGGCCTGGCAGCAGCATGAGGAGTCGGTACGGGGCCCATGACACACTCTGGACCTGGCAGCAGCATGAGGAGGCGGTACAGGGGCGCATGACAGATTACGAGCCTGGCAGCAGCAACTTGGACAGGAGGACGTTCAGCTTCTGCACCGTCGGGTGCGTGCTCGCAAACTGTTGTCTCTTGGAAACGGATTCCAAGAAAGACTGCTGACGGAATCCGTGAAGAGGAGTAGCAGGAGAAGGAGCATCTGAACGAGCGGAATATGCCAACAAGCGACAACAGGGGCCCATGACAGATTACGGGCCTGGCAGCAGCATGAGGAGTCGGTACGGGGGCCCATGGCAGATTACGGGCCTGGCAGCAGCTATGGGAGGCCCGTAATCTGCCAGCACCCTATGACAAAAAATGGAACCCACCAGCAGTGTGAGGAGACCTGAAAGTGGCACATGGCAGAGTGTGGCGATGGAGACAGCAGCAATGGGAGGCCGTACAGGGACCCATGAGAGACTCTGGACTTGGCAGCAGCATGAGGAGGCGGTATAGGGGCCCATGGCAGATTAGGGGCCTGGCAGCAGCTATGGGAGGCCCGTAATCTGCCAGCACCCTATGACAAAAAATGGAACACACCAGCAGTGTGAGGAGACCTGAAAGTGGCACATGTTTGGGGCATGATTCATGGCGGATTTAGTCAGTTGTGTCAGGAACTGGTGGTTTGAAATCCAGACTAATCCACGCCTGATTCATTTTCACAAACGTGAGTCTCTCCACACTTTGGGTGGACAGTCGTGTCCTCCGCGGAGTTGCAATACCTCCTGCCGCACTAAACACGCGCTCCGATGCCACGCTACTGGCCGGGCATGACAGCCTTTCAAGGGCAAATTCAGCTAGTTGGGGCCAAAGGTCAAGTTTCGTTGCCCAGTAGTCAAGGGGATTGTCTACCTCGGTTGGCAGGGTGCTGTCCAAGTAGGCCTAAGCCTGTTGTTTGAGGTCCTGCTCCAGGTCCACCTGATGCTGCTGCTGCGGCTGGTTAGTAGTTTCCTCACTGCGCTGGTGAAGAAAGCTACTCATCATCGACTGCAGACTGAGGCAGCCGCTGCTGGTGGAGCTGCCACTGCTCCTACCACCCCACCCCTCCCCTGCTGCCATGGCAGCGGAACGCGAGCGCACAGGGCCCACAGTGTCTGAGGATGGACGTTGGCGCAGACAGGCAGAGACCAGCTGACTACATAGGTGGTTTTTATAGTACGTTATTTTGGCCTCCCTCTCAGCAGGTGTGAAAAAGGCCACCATTTTTGAACGGTAGCGAGGGTCCAACAAGGTGGACAGCCAAAAGTCATCCCTCTGTCTGATGGTTATTATTCGGCTGTCGCTACGCAAGCAAGCGAGCATGCTATGGGCCATTTGTGCCAAGGAATGCGAGGGACTCCCTGCCTCCATCTCCACAGCATACTGCCACGGTGCGTCTGGGTCCTCTGTCTCCTCTTCCTCCTCCTCTACCAGATGCTCCTGCTCCTCCACTCCTGTCCGCTGAGTGGAAAAAACACCCATTTCACTCAATAATTCCTGAGCACCAATGTCCTCCTCTACCTCCTCCTCTTCTTCCTGTCCTGCCCCCACAGGGGTCATGTGGCATTGAGATCTGTGCGCCACGTCTACCGCACCCTGACCAGCCATTGTTAACAGCATTTGTTCCAGGACGTGCAACAGAGGAATGACGTCGTTCATCCCATAGTCCTGCCGACTCACGAATAGCGTGGCCTCCTCAAAGGGCCTGAGCAAGCGCAGGTGTCACGCATGAGCTGCCAATGGCTGACATCTAAGTTACACAGGGAGTACCTTTATCCGCTTTTAACATCAGGAAATCTGTGATGGCCTTTTGCTGTTCGTAAAGGCGGTCTAACATATGTAGGGTTGAATTCCACCTTGTTGCAACGTCACAGCATGAGGAGTCGGTATAGGGGCCCATGGCAGATTAGGGGCCTGGCAGCAGCTATGGGAGGCCCGTAATCTGCCAGCACCCTATGTCAAAAAATTCAACACACCAGCAGTGTGAGGAGACCTGAAAGTGGCACATGGCAGAGTGTGGCGATGGAGACAGCAGCAATGGGAGGCCGTACAGGGACCCATGACAGACTCTGGACTTGGCAGCAGCATGAGGAGGCGGTATATAGGGGCCTATGGCAGATTAGGGGCCTGGCAGCAGCTATAGGAGGCCCGTAATCTGCCAGCACCCTATGTCAAAAAATTCAACACACCAGCAGTGTGAGGAGACCTGAAAGTGGCACATGGCAGAGTGTGGCGATGGAGACAGCAGCAATGGGAGGCCGTACAGGGACCCATGACAGACTCTGGACTTGGCAGCAGCATGAGGAGGCGGTATATAGAGGCCTATGGCAGATTAGGGGCCTGGCAGCAGCTATAGGAGGCCCGTAATCTGCCAGCACCCTATGTCAAAAAATTGAACACACCAGCAGTGTGTGAGGAGACCTGAAAGTGGCACATGGCAGAGTGTGGCGATGGAGACAGCAGCAATGGGAGGCCGTACAGGGACCCATGACAGACTCTGGACTTGGCAGCAGCATGAGGAGGCGGTATATAGGGGCCTTTGGCAGATTAGGGGCCTGGCAGCAGCTATAGGAGGCCGGTAATCTGCCAGCACCCTATGTCAAAAAATTCAACACACCAGCAGTGTGAGGAGACCTGAAAGTGGCACATGGCAGAGTGTGGCGATGGAGACAGCAGCAATGGGAGGCCGTACAGGGACCCATGACAGACTCTGGACTTGGCAGCAGCATGAGGAGGCGGTATATAGGGGCCCATGGCAGATTAGGGGCCTGGCAGCAGCTATGGGAGGCCCGTAATCTGCCAGCACCCTATGACAAAAAATGGAACACACCAGCAGTGTGTGAGGAGACCTGAAAGTGGCACATGTTTGAGGCATGATTCATGGCGGATTTAGTCAGTTGTGTCAGGAACTGGTGGTTTGAAATCCAGACTAATCCACGCCTGATTCATTTTCACAAACGTGAGTCTCTCCACACTTTGGGTGGACAGTCGTGTCCTCCGCGGAGTTACAATACCTCCTGCCGCACTAAACACGCGCTCCGATGCCACGCTACTGGCCGGGCATGACAGCCTTTCAAGGGCAAATTCAGCTAGTTGCGGCCAAAGGTCAAGTTTCGTTGCCCAGTAGTCAAGGGGATTGTCTACCTCGGTTGGCAGGGTGCTGTCCAAGTAGGCCCAAGCCTGTTGTTTGAGGTCCTGCTCCAGGTCCACCTGATGCTGCTGCTGCTGCTGCTGCTGCTGCGGCTGGTTAGTAGTTTCCTCACTGCGCTGGTGAAGAAAGCTACTCATCATCGACTGCAGACTGAGGCAGCCGCTGCTGGTGGAGCTGCCACTGCTCCTACCACCCCACCCCTCCCCTGCTGCCATGGCAGCGGAACGCGAGCGCACAGGGCCCACAGTGTCTGAGGATGGACGTTGGCGCACAAAGGCAGAGACCAACTGACTACATAGGTGGTTTTTATAGTACGTTATTTTGGCCTCCCTCTCAGCAGGTGTGAAAAAGGCCACCATTTTTGAACGGTAGCGAGGGTCCAACAAGGTGGACAGCCAAAAGTCATCCCTCTGTCTGATGGTTATTATTCGACTGTCGCTACGCAAGCAACCGAGCATGCTATGGGCCATTTGTGCCAAGGAATGCGAGGGACTCCCTGCCTCCATCTCCACAGCATACTGCCACGGTGCGTCTGGGTCCTCTGTCTCCTCCTCCTCCTCCTCTACCAGATGCTCCTGCTCCTCCACTCCTGTCCGCTGAGTGGAAAAACCACCCATTTCACTCAATAATTCCTGAGCACAAATGTCCTCCTCTACCTCCTCCTCTTCTTCCTGTCCTGCCCCCACAGGGGTCATGTGGCGTTGAGATCTGTGCGCCACGTCTACCGCACCCTGACCAGCCATTGTTAACAGCATTTGTTCCAGGACGTGCAACAGAGGAATGACGTCGTTCATCCCATAGTCCTGCCGACTCACAAATAGCGTGGCCTCCTCAAAGGGCCTGAGCAAGCGGCAGGTGTCACGCATGAGCTGCCAATGGCTGACATCAAAGTTACACAGGGGAGTACCTTTATCCGCTTGTAACATCAGGAAATCGGTGATGGCCTTTCGCTGTTCGTAAAGGCGGTCTAACATGTGTAGGGTTGAATTCCACCTTGTTGCAACGTCGCAGATCAGGCGATGCTGTGCAATTCCGTTCTGCCGCTGCAGCTCAAGGAGGGTGTGCTTTGCGGTGTAGGAATGGCTGAAATGCATGCAAAGTTTACGTGACATTTTAAGGATGTCTTGCAGTGGGATGGTGGATTTTAGGAACCGCTTGACAACCAGATTGAACACGTGAGCCATGCATGGCGCATGGCACAACCTTCCTTGACGCAGAGCAGACAACATGTTCTTTCCGTTGTCGGTCAACATGGTTCCGATTTTGAGTTTGCGCGGAGACAGCCATCTGTCGATTTCTCTGTTCATTACACTGAGAAGTTCCTCCCCTGTGTGACTACGTTCGCCAAGGCATACCAGGTGCAGCACAGCGTGACACCGTTGCGCCCTGCACATGTGATATGCCGGTCGGGTAATGGGACTTGGCACGGGGGTGGCGGCTGAGGACACGGCGGAAGAAGAGGTGGTAGAGGCGGACATCTTTGCCGGACCAAGGATGTGCAAACGTGGAGGCAAAAGCGGCGTGACCTGTCCAAGTTGCTGGTGCGGCTGTGACGGCACCACGTTCACCCAGTGGGCCGTAAATGACATGTACTGTCCCTGACCGTAGTTACAGCTCCACACGTCGGCGCTGCCGTGCACTTTGGCAGAGACCGACATGCTCAAAGACTGGCCCACCATCTCTTCTACATGTGAATGCAGGGCTGGCACTGCCTTTTTGGCGAAGAAATGACGGCTTGGCACTCTCCACCGCGGCGCGGCACAAGCCATCATTTCTCGGAAAGGTGCTGAGTCCACCACTTGGAAAGGGAGGGACTGCAGCACCAGCAACTTGGACAGGAGGACGTTCAGCTTTTGCACCGTCGGGTGCGTGCTCGCAAACTGTTGTCTCTTGGAAACGGATTCCAAGAAAGACTGCTGACGGAATCCGTGAAGAGGAGTAGCAGGAGAAGGAGCATCTGAACGAGCGACAACTCCCCTCAGCAGAGGTGTTGGAGCCTTGACTGGCTGATGGAGGGCGATTGACGTCAGGTGACGGAGCAAGTAACGGAGCGGGTGATGGAGCGGGGGCTGGGGCGGGCAGAACCGCCGTATCTTTATCATGGTTTTCCCAGGCCACCAAATGGCGACGCTGCATATGCTGCCGCAACGCTGTAGTCCCAACATGGGCCCCCTGGCCACGCTTGACTTTCTGGCCACATAGTCGACATACGGCTACGTTTACTTCCTCGGGCGGCTTGACAAAAAATTGCCACACCGCCGAGTAGGAAACTTTGCCCCCGATACTCCTCACTGGCTGACTGCTGCTTCCTCCGTGCACACCGGCACCACTACTGGCCGTGGTGGTAGGCTGCAGTGGAGCTGGTGCTCTACTCCGTGGCCGTTTGGCTCCACTGACACTGCTGCGACCCTGCTGCTGTCTCCTGGGCAACCCACCGACTGTTTGCTGCCACCCTCTTCTCCTGATGATGCGGAAGAAATTGCCTGATGACGACGAGGCTGCCAAGTGCGATCAACCTCCTCATCATCAAGTAGGGTCTCCGCCTCACTACTAGCCCCCTCGGCTGCGTCTGGGTCAGGAGACAGACCTGTCTCTAGACCGGCTACCGAGCCACTCTCCTCGCCACTACTTCTTCGCCTGGCTGCTGAAAAGGCGGATGTCTCCCCCCGTTCCTGACCGCCCTCTGTTAGCTCTTCCTCACTGTACAGTGGGGCTGAGCCCACAGCATGCGATACTTCGCTTGGTGAGGGAACACCAAAGGACAGGGGCAGGTAGAGGACACGTGATTTCAGTGGGCTTGGTCCCGGGCCATGCCAACTAACGGTTGTGTCTGACGTACCCACCGACCGTTGGCTGTAGGTGTCAGAGGTGACCTGGGAAGAGGAAGACGACCGAGCCAACCAATCGACGACGGCAGGGTTGTCGGTGGAGACACGACCGCTGGATGACACCGGGAGCACTGGCCTCTGGCTGCGAATAGTGCTGCCTCGACCCCTTCCTCTGCTGCCACGTCTGATCGCTCCTAAAACATTGCCTCCTCTGCCACTCCTCTGCATGTTGTCTGACATACTCTTTAATTCAACGATTCTGTGTCCCTGAGTAACAATTCTGTGTCCCTGAGTAACAATTCTGTGTCTGTCCCTGAGTAACAATTCTGTGGCCCTAAGTAACGGTTCTGTGGCCCTCAGTAACAATTCTGTGTCCCTGAGTAACAATTCTGTGTCTGTCCCTGAGTAACAATTATGTGGCCCTAAGTAACGGTTCTGTGGCCCTCAGTAACAATTCTGTGTCCCTGATTAACGTTTATGTGGCCCTAAGTAACGGTTCTGTGGCTCTCAGTAACAATTCTGTGTCCCTGAGTAACAATTCTGTGTCTGTCCGAGTAACAATTCTGTGGCCCTAAGTAACAGTTCTGTGGCCCTCAGTAACAATTCTGTGTCCCTGAGTAACCTTTCTGTGGCCCTAAGTAACAGTTCTGTGGCCCTCAGTAACAATTCTGTGTCCCTGAGTAACAATTCTGTGGCCCTAAGTAACAGTTCTGTGGCCCTCAGTAACAATTCTGTGTCCCTGAGTAACAATTCTGTGGCCCTAAGTAACGGTTCTGTGGCCCTCAGTAACAATTCTGTGTCCCTGAGTAACAATTCTGTGTCTGTCCGAGTAACAATTCTGTGGCCCTAAGTAACAGTTCTGTGGCCCTCAGTAACAATTCTGTGTCCCTAAGTAACAAATCTGTGGCCCTAAGTAACGGTTCTGTGGCCCTCAGTAACAATTCTGTGTCCCTAAGTAACAATTCTGTGGCCCTAAGTAACGGTTCTGTGGCCCTCAGTAACAATTCTGTGTCCCTCAGTAACAATTCTGTGTCTGTCCCTGAGTAACAATTATGTGGCCCTAAGTAACGGTTATGTGGCCCTCAGTAACAATTCTGTGTCCCTGAGTAACGTTTCTGTGGCCCTAAGTAACGGTTCTGTGGCCCTCAGTAACAATTCTGTGTCCCTGAGTAACAATTCTGTGTCTGTCCCTGAGTAACAATTCTGTGGCCCTAAGTAACGGTTCTGTGGCCCTCAGTAACAATTCTGTGTCCCTGAGTAACGTTTCTGTGGCCCTAAGTAACAATTCTGTGGCCCTCAGTAACAATTCTGTGTCTGTCCCTGAGTAACAATTCTGTGGCCCTAACTAACAGTTCTGTGGCCCTCAGTAACAATTCTGTGTCCCTGAGTAACGTTTCTGTGGCCCTAAGTAACAATTCTCTGGCACTCAGTAACAATTCTGTCTGTCCCTGAGTAACAATTCTGTGGCCCTAAGTAACAATTCTGTTGCCCTCAGTAACAATTCTGTGTCCCTGATTAACGTTTCTGTGGCCCTCAGTAACAATTCTGTGTCCCTCAGTAACAATTCTGTGTCTTTCCCTGAGTAACAATTCTGTGGCCCTAAGTAACGGTTCTGTGGCCCTCAGTAACAATTCTGTGTCCCTGAATAACAATTCTGTGGCCCTAAGTA
The DNA here is from genome assembly GCF_062004578.1 of Staurois parvus. Taxonomy (NCBI): domain Eukaryota; kingdom Metazoa; phylum Chordata; class Amphibia; order Anura; family Ranidae; genus Staurois; species Staurois parvus. Next base: position 5,604,110 of record NW_028318493.1, read on the forward strand.
ACGGTTCTGTGGCCCTCAGTAACAATTCTGTGTCCCTGAGTAACAATTCTGTGGCCCTAAGTAACGGTTCTGTGGCCCTCAGTAACAATTCTGTGTCCCTGAGTTACAATTTTGTGGCCCTAAGTAACGGTTCTGTGGCCCTCAGTAACAATTCTGTGTCCCTGAGTAACAATTCTGTGGCCCTAAGTAACGGTTGTGGCCCTCAGTAACAATTCTGTGTCCCTCAGTAACAATTCTGTGTCTGTCCCTGAGTAACAATTATGTGGCCCTAAGTAACGGTTATGTGGCCCTCAGTAACAATTCTGTGTCCCTGAGTAACGTTTCTGTGGCCCTAAGTAACGGTTCTGTGGCCCTCAGTAACAATTCTGTGTCCCTGAGTAACAATTCTGTGTCTGTCCCTGAGTAACAATTCTGTGGCCCTAAGTAACGGTTCTGTGGCCCTCAGTAACAATTCTGTGTCCCTGAGTAACGTTTCTGTGGCCCTAAGTAACAATTCTGTGGCCCTCAGTAACAATTCTGTGTCTGTCCCTGAGTAACAATTCTGTGGCCCTAAGTAACAATTCTGTGGCCCTCAGTAACAATTCTGTGTCCCTGATTAACGTTTCTGTGGCCCTCAGTAACAATTCTGTGTCCCTCAGTAACAATTCTGTGTCTGTCCCTGAGTAACAATTATGTGGCCCTAAGTAACGGTTCTGTGGCCCTCAGTAACAATTCTGTGTCCCTGAGTAACAATTCTGTGGCCCTAAGTAACGGTTGTGGCCCTCAGTAACAATTCTGTGTCCCTCAGTAACAATTCTGTGTCTGTCCCTGAGTAACAATTGTGTGGCCCTAAGTAACGGTTATGTGGCCCTCAGTAACAATTCTGTGTCCCTGAGTAACGTTTCTGTGGCCCTAAGTAACGGTTCTGTGGCCCTCAGTAACAATTCTGTGTCCCTGAGTAACAATTCTGTGTCTGTCCCTGAGTAACAATTCTGTGGCCCTAAGTAACGGTTCTGTGGCCCTCAGTAACAATTCTGTGTCCCTGAGTAACGTTTCTGTGGCCCTAAGTAACAATTCTGTGGCCCTCAGTAACAATTCTGTGTCTGTCCCTGAGTAACAATTCTGTGGCCCTAACTAACGTTTCTGTGGCCCTAAGTAACAGTTCTGTGGCCCTCAGTAACAATTCTGTGTCCCTGAGTAACGTTTCTGTGGCCCTAAGTAACAATTCTCTGGCACTTAGTAACAATTCTGTCTGTCCCTGAGTAACAATTCTGTGGCCCTAAGTAACAATTCTGTGGCCCTCAGTAACAATTCTGTGTCTGTCCCTGAGTAACAATTCTGTGGCCCTAACTAACGTTTCTGTGGCCCTAAGTAACAGTTCTGTGGCCCTCAGTAACAATTCTGTGTCTGTCCCTGAGTAACAATTCTGTGGCCCTAACTAACATTTCTGTGGCCCTCAGTAACAGTTCTGTGGCCCTCAGTAACAATTCTGTGTCTGTCCCTGAGTAACAATTCTGTGGCCCTAACTAACGTTTCTGTGGCCCTAAGTAACAATTCTCTGGCACTCAGTAACAATTCTGTCTGTCCCTGAGTAACAATTCTGTGGCCCTAATAACGTTTCTGTGGCCCTAAGTAACAGTTCTGTGGCCCTCAGTAACAATTCTGTGTCTGTCCCTGAGTAACAATTCTGTGGCCCTAACTAACGTTTCTGTGGCCCTAAGTAACAATTCTCTGGCACTCAGTAACAATTCTGTCTGTCCCTGAGTAACAATTCTGTGGCCCTAACTAGCGTTTCTTTGGCCCTAAGTAACGATTCTGTGGCCCTCATTAACAATTCTGTGTCCCTGAGTAATGCTTCTCTGTCCCTAAGTAACGTTTCTCTGTCCCCAAGTAACGTTTCTGTGGCCCTAACTCTGTCCCTAATACAGAGCGGTCTGCCTCTCTTGAATGACTGGAGGCAAATGAAGAATTCTAAAATGGCCGCTATTTATAGCTCGACCATTACACAGTGCTGGCTGCCTGGCTGCTGATTGGCTAATGCGATCACATGTCATTAAGGAATGCATTATGGGTCAGCGCGCCTTGTCTGCGCCCCTTCCCAGACATCCCCGCTCCGTCGCCGCACATGTCCGCCGCCATTTTAGGAATAATTTCGATTCGCGCGTCCGAAGTAGGCTATTTTTCGGATTCGGCACGAATCGAAAATTTTCCAATATTCGACTCGAATTCCACTTCGCCTACTTCGATTCGCTCATCTCTAGGTATAATATTTAGGAATAACTCACTGAAATCTGTCTGAACAAGAGTCTAGTAAACATCCCGGGTATGATAAAATTTGAAACACAAAATCATAAATTATAATTTAATAAATAATCATAAAAAATAATAATATAATAATAATACATTTAATTCAATAACATAATCAAACCAAAAACACTGAAATGTGAAATACAGCGCCAAGTTCGCACATCGCTGAGCTCAGTCACAGAATCGTTTTCAGTGTCTGATGAGGAATTTCCCCCACGAATCATTATCACTCAATTCTGCAAGTGGTTCTGATTTACTATCGCTGTTCTCTAGCCGGTCTAAAACTGCTTTTGACCTAAAGGGACGCTTTTTGGACGCCATTGACGTTTCTCAGTTTCCAGCCAGAAAGAACAGTAAAAATGCAGGCAGGGCACAGGACAAAGCACTCGGGACAAAATGTATGTGAAATGGTTTGAAACAGCAATGTTTTACTATGTAAAATTCATTTTGAAAAAAAATGACTTTTTTAAAATTTTCAAATTTCCCACCGCCGGTGGCGCCCGTACGTCCCGACGTCACAGGGACCGGAACACAGAAGCCGGATGCCGGCATCAGGAGATGGCTGGGGATGCTGCAGGGGACACATCGCGGGAGCCAAGGACAAGGTAAGTGCTGGAGGGACTCCCTATGCAGCGCCGCATGGTAAGCCCGAGTGTAGCTCTTTTGGTACAGAAACTTTACCCCGAGCTACACTCGGGAATACCGCCAGGGAGGTTAAGGTGGTAAATAATCTGACTTACTCTAGGTTCACACCTAAGTGTTTTCTGCAGCGTTTTGCAGAAACGCAGTACAGTCCATTTAACATGATTTCCTATAGGACTTGTTCACATCTCAGTGTTTTCACTCGGTGCATTTTTGGAAAGGGTCAGGGACTTTTTGAACGCAAATAGTTGCATTTTTGGTTCTATATACTTCAATGGAAACACTGAAGAAAAGCATGTATTGCAATTTTGCTGCCTTTTGCATTTTAAATCTGTCTAGCAACAAGAAAAAAACATTTAAAAAACATGCAAAAAGCATAAAAAATGTGGCAAAAACACATAAAAATGCAGAAACAGATCAAACCAGTGAACCTAGCCTTAGGTCTTTATCTGCATTAAATCAGCCTCAGAACCTGTGTAATTAATACTGTATATGTTCTGTTTTAAAGGGATGAGGTGGCAATCCTAACTGGAAGGAATCTAGGAATTTTCTCCAGAAAACGTGCCTTAACTTTATGCTTATGTATAAGTCTAGGTCAACTTTAACCACTTATCAATTTTTTGCACAGATGTTAAAAATCTGCATTTTTTTGTAGAAATGACTGTACCCCCCTCCCAATATAAATAAATAAATATGTATATGTGTCCGTTTACATCAGCTGAAATCAAATCCGAAAAGAGACAGATGGGGATCCAATTCTGGTTCTGTCCGCCTGATCTGGTCGGATGGAAATGGAGAGGTGGTCCATTTTCATCTGCCTGCCCATTGAGGAGAGTGAGCTGCTCTGTGGAGTGGACACAGACCTGTCATCCGCTTGCTCAGTGGGGATCAGCGGAAAGATCCCCTGGTGAGCAGGCGAATCCACTAAACGGGTCCTCCTTAAAGCTGGTACCAAGCTCACAGCTGCAGCCTAACCACTTGTGTACCATGTGGTTTAAAAAATATAATTAAAAAAAATATATGTATACATATATACTTATTGCCAAAAGTTTTGGTCGGACTGGCTGCCTTTACACGCACATGAGCTTTAATGGCATCCCAGTCTTAGTCCGTAGGGTTCAATATTGAGTTGACCCCACCCTTTGCAGCTATAACAGCTTCAACTCTTCTGGGAAGGCCGTCCACAAGGTTTAGGAGGGTGTCTATGGGAAGGTTGGACCATTCTTCCAGAAGTGCATTTGTGAGGTCAGGCACTGATGTCGGGGGAGAAGGTCTGGGTCACAGTCTCTGCTCTAATTCATCCCATAGGTGTTCTATTGGGTTGAGGTCAGGACTCTGTGCAGGCCAGTCAAGTTCCGCCACCCCAAACTCGCTCATCCATGTCTTTATGGACCTTGCTTTGTGCACTGGTGCGCAGTCATGTTGTAACAGGAAGGGGTCATCCTCAAACTGTTCCCACAAAGTTGCGAGCATGAAATTGTCCAAAATGTCTTGGTATGCTGAGGCCTTAAGAGTTCCCTTCACTGGACCTAGGGGGCCAAGCCCAACCCCTGAAAAACAACCCCACACCATAATCCCCCTCCACCAAACTTTACACTTGGCACAATGCAGTCAAGCAAGTACCTTTCACCTGGCAACTGCCAAACCCAGACATGTCCATCGGATTGCCAGAAGTTTGATTCCTCACCCCAGAGAACATGTCTCCACTGCAGTGGCGGCATGCTTTACACCACGGCATCCGAGGATTTGCATTGCATTTGGTGATATAAGGCTTGCATGCAGCTGCTCGGCCATGGAAACCCATTCCATATAGCTCTCTACACACTGTTGTTGTGCTAATCTGAAGGTCACACGAAGTTTGGAGGTCTTTGGGACTATGGGAAGTTTTGACCATTCTTTCAGAAGCACATTTTTGAGGTCAGGCACTGATGTTGGTCGAGAAAGCCTGGCTCGCAGTCTCCGCTCTAATTCATCCCAAAGGTGTTCTATCAGGTTGAGGTCAGTCCGCCCCAGACTCTAACTAATCCCAAAGGTGTTCTATTGGGTTGAGGTCAGGACTCTGTGCAGGACAGTCAAGTTCCTCCACCCCAAACTCACTCATCCATGTCTTTATGGACCTTGCTTTGTGCACTGGTGTGCAGTCATGTTGGAACAGGAAGGGGCCATCCCCAAACTCTTCCCACAAAGTTGGGAGCATGAAATTGTCCAAAATTTGTTGGTATGCTGACGCCTTAAGAATTCCCTTAACTAGAACTAGGGGGCCAAGCCCAACCCTGAAAAACAATCCCACACCATAATCCCCCTCCACCAAACTTTACACTTGGCACACTGTTATTCTGGCAACCACCAAACCCAGACACGTCCATCAGATTGCCAGAGAAGTGTGATTGGTCACTCCAGAGAACACGTCTCCACTGCTCTAGAGTCCAGTGGCGGCGTGCTTTACACCACGGCATCCGACGCTTTGCATTGCACTTGGTGATGTAAGGCTTGGATGCAGCTGCTCGGCCATGGAAACCCATTCCATGAAGCTCTCTATGCACTGTTGTTGTGCTAATCTGAAGGCCACATGAAGTTTGGAGGTCTTTAGCTATTGACTCTGCAGACAGTTGGTGACTTCTGCGCACTGTGCTCTTCAGCATGCGCTGACCCCGCTCTTTCATTTTACGTGGCCTACCACTTGGTGGCTGAGTTGCTGTTGTTCCCAGTTGCTTCCACTTTGTTATAATAAAGACATGCTGGTAGGTGAATTGGATCCTGTCTAAATTGTCCCTAGTATGTGTATGTATGAATGTAAGATAGGAACCTTAGATTGTACACCCCTTGAGGGTTAGGGAGTGATGTGAATGTACAATATATAAATTGACGGCGTTATATACGTACCTGTCATAAATAAAAATAAAATAATAAATAATAGCATTAACAGTTGGCCGTGGAATAATTAGTAGCCAGGAAATGTCACGGATGGACTTATTGCACAGATGACAACCTATCACGGGCCCACGCTTGGAGTCACTGAGCTCCTGAGAGCGACCCATTCTTTCACAAATGTTTGTAGAAGCAGCCTGCATGCCTAGGGGCTTGATTGTATACACCTGTGTCCATGGAGGGGATTGGAACACCTGAATCCAATGATTTGGAGGGCTGGCCAATACTTTTGGCAATATAGTGTATGTTCCAAGCATCAACTACTCTTTCAGTAAAATACTTTCTAAGGTTAGTTCAGGGGCGGACTGACAACTCATGGGGCCCCCGGGCAATAGGGGATCATGGGGCCCCTGTGTCCTTGCCCAAACTCAAAAAAGCCTATGAAAAAGGTACCAGGGGCATCTCATGGGGCCCCCTACTGACCCCAGTCAGTCCGCCCCTGGGTTAGTTTTGAAATGTGATGTATTTCTGGATGTATAACTGGATGGACTTTTGTCTTTGTTCAGCCAGACTAACTATGTAACTATATATTTCACTGATCTGCATATAACTATTAGAGGAAATATTTACAGTATGTAACTAAACACAATAATCAAAATATAGAACATCAATGAAGTTAAAATGTAAAAATGATATAAATCTATGACTTTTAGGTAAATGTAATAATCATAATTCAAAATACAAGTGTCCTGAAGACAGTCTATAGTTTCCCTATCAGCAAAGTTCATTGACCATGTCGTTGTGTTTGCATCCTTAGCTATGAGAGACAGGAGAAGGTGATGAAAGGTTTGTGTGTGAAAGGGCAGGAGTACAATAGCTGAGCTCCAGGAATGAATGACGGCTGATCTTTGTGTGGATGTCATCACAAAACGAGGATAAGGGCTTATCAGTCTCATTCCTGAGTAAATCAGATATCTCTCCAATGACTTTGGCAATCATGGAATGATTTGCCAGTTGTAACCTCAACATCTCCAATTAGTTTAAGTGGACCTGTCAGTCTACAAGTCTACATGACAACATTTCTGACATGTCACAATATACAGCAACAGTATAATTTTTTTAAAGTGGCACATTTTATGATTAAAAAAAAGTCACCCTTGTGTTCCAGTCCAGTGCCTAGCCTGGGATGATGTCATCAGTCTGCTGCAGGCAGGAGGAAGCATTTCCTCAGTCTCCACTCCCTCAGTTTTAAGACTTCATGCACATGGAAAGTTTTTTGTCCCCCCTGGACACCCATGCTCCAGGGGAGGGAAAAGTAGCATTAAAAACTCACCTAAAGCTGAAATTTTCAAATGCGTTTCGGTGCCACAAATGCTTGGGCGTTCATTCATTCCTTTGGCCAGAATATTAATTTAATAAATGCGCCTAGCACTTAAGTGCATTTAGAAGCATTTACAGGTGTGTAGATGCGTCAGGCATCTTTTTTTTCCAGCAAAATGCTCCTCTCCTGAGTATGCTAGCCCTGTTTTTTTTCTGCCTTCAAACTCTCCAAACACATTTCTTTTTCGTTTATATTTCCCACATGACTCTCCCATGACTCTTGTTGATTTTTCAAAAAATTTCCAACATGCCCGATCACTCACATTCGATGGTAACATGAAAATCGGCTGTTTCTGTGACCCACTAATGATGTGAAATTTGAACAAAAATTCTTAGAATAGATTTTGTAAAGAAAATTATTTTGGAATTCAACTTCAGTTGGGCTTTAATATGGAAAAATAAATGCATGTGTGTAATGCAGGCCATACATGGGTCGAATTCCGGACAAATTTTTTTTAGAAAATCAGAAATTTTGTGCATTTTGTAATCCGATGATGCCTCCATTGATTTTGAAATTCAACCAACCGAGCCTTTAATTTCACCTCATGTTGCTACAGAAAAGAATTTTCTTTCCAGGTCCCAGCTCACGCTCGTTTCTTTTTTGATTACATGTCTTGCACGACTCTTCCATCATTGATTAGAAATTCGTTTGTTTTTCAAAAAATTTCCAACTTGCCCGATCACTCAAATTTCATGGTCACAAGACCTCTTTTAGTAATAAATCTTTCTTTCTGAAAGTGTTAAACTGTTTCTATGTGCAATTCATGAATTCCTGCCTTTGAAGAGACGCTACTGTGTTTGTTTAATCCTCTGCCCAATCGGCCTGCGGTGACCGTATTGGACAGGCGACTTTTCAATCATTATAGTGTATATTTGATAACGGGAGTTTCCCAGTCTCCGACAAAAGTGATGGTGGCAGTGAAGGGTTAGTTGCATAATTGACCTGACCCAGTAACAAGCGCATTCAGGCTGCAGGCACCGATTGTAGCCCATTAGCTGGACAATCGCTGTGCAGGGTGCAGCTGGGTGGGGCCTTGTTACACACATCACACTGCGGTTTTAGATTGGCCGGTCCTTTGGTCACGAGTTTGGTGAGAAGGTCTGGGGTCTGACGCTGCGGGCGTGACGTATTACTGTTATTCGCGGTCGTGCGATTGTCGCATGTTGGTGGCGGCGACCGTGCGATCATCAACATATGGTCACAAGAAAAAATCGTCCATTTCTGTGGTCCACCAATGGTGCGAAATTCGAAGGAAAATTCTTTCTGATTTCGACCCGTGTATGGCCGACTTAAATGTTACATTTTGCCAGTTTTCTTTATTTAGCTCTTTTAGGCCTCTTGTATGTTTCTAGGTATTCAGGCTTTTTATTTTTTTTTCTGACCTAACTGCAGTCCGTTGTTTTTAATGGGCGTGTACACACAGGAGCGTAAACTTGCATTATGTATAGATCAATAGAAAAAAAAAATCTGCCTTGCTAAGCAGTATTTTATGCCCGAATGCATGTAAAAGCACATAAATGCGCACATACGTGTACATTAAAAAAACAGTTAGAAGCGTTTTTAATCTTGGGTACATGTACGCGTACTTACACACATATACAGTACATATGTCTATACAGCCCATTGTCACTTTTTTTACACAGGATCATTCAGCCAGGAATATTTGGTGTTCATACATCAGTACTGTGTGCAAGAACCCGTACAGTGTGTAATGGGATTGTGAGATTACCGCTCATATAGTAAGCACCCCATTGGCCCCTCTGCCCAGGTACAAGGTGTCCCGGACAGTCGGCATTTCCAAGAAGCTGAGACTAGGTGATCAGACGTTTTATTGTATACTCTACAGATGACCTTGACCATATGGAAAGTCTGGACTAACATGGGCCAGGAGCCAGGTAATGCTGGAGTGTAAATATCAACCTTGGCTCCCGAACAAAGGTGACTTTTATGGCCAGGCGCATTCAAAGGTCCTTTATAATATCGCATGGATGGCAATTATCTGTATGTCGCATTCACTGTACTCAATGGATGTTTCTTCTGCTCTGTAATAAAATAGAAAATCACCTGTGCCCAGCAGTGCCACCCACCTGTGCCCAGCAGTGCCACCCATCAGTGCTGTCCAGCAGTGCCGCCTATCAGTGCCCATAAGGGGCACCTATCAGTGCAGCATCACCAGTGCCAGCTCATCAGTGCTGCCTATCAGTGCCTCCTATAAGTGCCCATCAGTGCTGTCTAGCAGTGCCGCCTATCAGTGCCCATCAGTGGCACCTATCAGTGCAGCATCATCAGTGCCAGCTCATCAGTGCTGCCTATCAGTGCCTCCTATAAGTGCCCATCAGTGCTGTCTAGCAGTGCCGCCTATCAGTGCCCTATAAGTGCCCATCAGTGCTGCCTCATCAATGCACATCAGTGAAGTAGAAATGACCTGTTTCCAAAATTTTATAATAGAAACAAAGAAAAACTGTTTTTTCCCCCAAATTTTTTGTAGCACAAAAAATAAAACCCCCAGCAGCGATTAAATATCACAAAAAGAAAGCTCTATTTGTGTGAAAAAAAAGTATAAAAATTTAATATGGGTACAGTGTTGCATGACCGCGCAATTGTCATTCAATGTGCGACAGTGCTGAAAGCTGAAAATTGACCTGGGCAGGAAGGGGTATAAGTGCCCTGTAGGCAAGAGGTGGCCATTGCGAGTAAAAATTGTTCTAGCATCAGTGGGAGTAAACAATGCATCTTAGGTATTGGGGGGAGGAATAGTGCCCCATCGCTGGTGTTAGTGGCGGGAATAGTACCTCATTGTTGGTGTTAGTGGAAGGAACAGTGCCCAATCGTTGTCAGTGGGAGAAATAGTACTTGATTGTTGGTATCAGTGAAAGGAATAGTGCCCCATCTTTGGTGTTAGTGGGAGGGATAGTACCCCATTTTTGGTGTCAGTGGAAGAAATAGTGCTCCATTGTTGATGTCAATGGGAGGAGTAGTGCCCCATCTTTGGTGTCAGTGGGAGTAATAATGCCCCATTGTTGGTGTTAGTGGGAGGAATTGTACCCCATAATTGGTGTCAGTGGGAGTAATAATGCCCCATTGTTGGTGTTAGTGGGAGGAATTGTACCCCATCATTGGTGTCAGTGGGAGTAATAATGCCCCATTGTTGGTGTTAGTGGGAGGAATTGTACCCCATCATTGGTGTCAGTGGGAGTAATAATGCCCTATTGTTGGTGTCAATGGTAGAAATAGTGCCTTATTGTTTATGTCAGTAGCAGGAATTATGCTCCATTGTAGGTGTCCGTGGGAGGAACAGTGTCTTGTATTAGTATGAGGAAAAGTGCCCCAAGGGCTGGATAAAGGAATGCAAAGGGTTGCATCCAGCCTTCAAGACTCAGTTTGTAGACCACTGCTCTAGGGTATTGGAGAGAGGATATATACGTACCTGATTCTCTGATCCTCCCAGCAGTCTTGAGTTGTGGACTGTTCCTGACATAATCATGCCCAAAGCAGGCTCCATAGATCAGGAACAGTCCACGCCTGCACCATGGGAGAGCACCATTTTCTGGTGGAAAGAAGAATCGGGTGAGTATAAGCTTTCTCCTCACCCCCAGACAAAATGAGCAGTTGACCTGTGCAGTGTGGACACAGCCGACTACATGGGAATTTTTTTTTTTGCCTGGAGTTGGGCTTTAAGAGCTGAAGGTACTTTCTGAGGCAGGGTCAGTGAACTTTACTGAATCCCAACCAACCCCATTGAATTTAATGGGAGACGAATGTTACATATAGTTACATGGTAGATTGAATAAAGACACTAGTCCATCCAGTTCAACCAGTTCAACCTGTGTGTATGTAACTATGTCACTACCATTTCCCATATCCCTGTATATTGTGTTCACTAAGACGCCCATCTAAAAAATTTTCAAATATTGACACCACCAACTGTGGAAGGGAGTTCCACATCCTTACCGCTTTAACAGTAAAAAAACCCATGCAGTTTAAGGTTAAATTGTCCAGCTTCATTGAATGGTCATGTGTCTTCTTGAGTGACCTGAGACTGAATAGTTTCCTCTTATGCTAAGATCCCCATTAATTAGATTTTGTATAATAAAGTAAGACATTAAAAAAGTAATGGCTATTCTCTAGGTTCAAAGGCAAGGGAGTGGCAAACAAATAGTATAAGGGGTGGGCACTGCTTTGGAGGACATGTACCAAAGCAAATTCTCCTCCCCCCCCCAAAAAAAATTATTTTTTGGTGGGGAGCAGGGATTTTAATAATGCTTAAACTGAAACATGAAAAAAAGTCAGATTCCTTTAACCGGTTCCCCGCCGCCGTATAGCAGAACTACTGCTACAGAGCTGCGCAAAATCATGTACACATCACAATACATGATTTTGCATTTGTGGGTAGGAGGCACACGCACGCTGCCCTACCCATGCCGCCATCGGTGGCTACAGCTGTCAATCACCGGGTCCCGGCCAGGGATGCCCCGCCAGCACCTGACAATCGCTGAGGAACTGAGAGGGGATAGGTCTGTGTGTAACAATACAGATCTCATCTTCTGTCAGCGCCACCATGCTGCTGTGTATTGCTCTGTATAGCATAGCAGAGCAATACAAAGTAGTATGTTTCCCTCATAAAACACACACAGCACACAGTTAACCCTTTGATCACCCCAGATGTTAACCCCTTCCTGCCCAGTGTCATAAGTACAGTGTCAGTGCTTTTTATTAGCACTGATCACTGTATCAGTGTCACTGGGGATGTCAGTGGCAGTTAGTCAGTCCCCCCCCCCCAAGTGTCAGAATGCCCGATGCAGTCCCTAAGTCCCGCTATAATTCTCTGATCGCTGCTGTTACTAGTACTGTATATAAAGAATAAAAAATTTTAATTCCAGTATATATACCGTCATTTTTAGATGCTATAACTTTCGTGTAAACCAATTAATTTACACGTATTGGGATTTTTTTTAGCAAAGACGTAGCAGAATACATTTTGGCCTAAATTTATGATGAAATTTTTTTTTTATTATTTTTTCTGAACATTTTTAATAGCAAAAAGTAAAAAATATTGTTTTTTTTTTTTAAATTGTTACACTTTTATGTTTATAGCGCAAAAAAATAAAAAATGCACAGGTGATCAAATACCACCAAAAGAAAGCTGTATTTGTGGGGAAAAAAGGATATACATTTCATTTGGGTGCTGCATTGCATGACCGCGCAATTGTCAGTTAAAGTAAAGCAGACTGTAACGCAAGACAATGGCCTGCTGAGGAAGGGGGGTAAATCCTCTGGAGGGCAAGTGGTTAGGGAAGGAACCACAAAAAGAAAAACAGCATTCATACCAAATCCTTATCCTTTATGAGGGTCTGGTATAGATGAAGGGCATTATTACAAAAACAAAAAAAAACCCAGAAATAGTGTGGGGTTTCCCCCAAATTCTATAGCAGACCATTCAGGTCTGGGTTTAAATTTTAAGGGAGAGTCCCTACAAAAAAAAGTACCTGGTCCCCATCCTGATGAAGACAAGGGCCTTTTCCCCACAACCCAGGCCCAGTGGTTATGGGTGTCTGCAGCCATAGGGCTTATAAGGGGACTTCGAGATACCTCCATAAGAATGAGTAAGGGGTACACAGTATCCTTAATCATGCAGGAAGAAAAAATGTAACCAGTGACAGTCCCATGATGTGCATCCATCAATGCAGATCCACGTCAATCACAATGAGCCTGCCGGAAGAAAACAATCGAGCTGACCGATCTGAGTCTCATATCATTGACCATATATGGCCATGACCATATTTGGTCAATGTCATGGCCCAATTATTTCATCAGTGTTGTCAGTGCTATAATGTGAAGTGAAAAAATGCTGCGCAACATAAACCAATGGTACAAACCATTATATAAACAAAAAACAAAGTGAAGAAATAAATATATATTAGAAGAAAAAATTGTAGAAAAAATATTAATTTTGAAATAAAAATATAGATATATGAATGAATATATATATATATATATATATATATATATATATATAAAACAAAAAACACACAAACAATAAAGAATATTTTAAGTATGAATCAAATAACAGTAATTAAAAAAATCAAAAAATCAAGTTTAATCAATAAAGTGTTCATTCAGTGAACCTTCATTTGGATAACGAAAAATATGTGCATCTGTCATCAATTCCCATGCAGAGACATCCTCCACCATATATCTGCTCATAAAAAGTTACAATTAAATGCTGTAGCCGCTAGTGCACACACCCCATGTCTCTGTGGGGCAAATTATACAATCAGAATGTGAAGTGAAAAAATGCTGCGCTACATAAACCAATGGTAAAAACCATTATATTACCAAAAAACCACACAAAAAATTAAAAATCAAAATATTTAAAGTGTGAATCAAAAGTCATTCAAAAAATCAAGTTCAATCAATAAAGTGTTCATTCAGTGAACCCTCCTTTGGATAACGAAAAATATGTGCATCTGTCATCAATTCCCGTGCAGAGATATCCTCCACCATATATCTGCTCACCTCACGCAGTGTGACCTCACATTATACAATGTTACGGTCTAACTGCACTATTGGTCCCATGAATAAAGCTGAATAAAGACTCCAAAGTAAGCTCCCTCCTGATGAGCGTCTTTGTATCAGCCGTATTCCTCACTAAAAAGAACTCAACATAGTGCTTTATCCTTATAAACTTTTTTCATCAATTAAAACCTATGAAATACTCTCACGTTCCGGAGGTGTATTTTGCACCAGGTATGATGAAGATCCCGTGATGTACTGATTAAACACTAGATGGCAGTATCATCTCAGCAGCAGAGTCCTGTACAAGCTCAAAACAGACACCATCTGTAATATAATGCAAGGCAAAGCACGGGCCACTTAATGAATGCTATTGTCTGCTGTAATGTCATTCCAAGAGCCGTTTGTAGAGTACTAAAAGCCGTTATCCTGATGAATGGCAACGCCATGATGTCATCCACACACTCCAATCCGACGCGTTTCGTCACTAGTCACGGTTCGTATCCCCTTGATAAAGACACGTGACTAATGGCGAAATGCATCAGAGAGGAGTGCAAATGACGTCACGGCGTTGCCATTCATCAGGATAGTGGCCTGTAGTACTCTACAAACGGCTCTTGGAATGACATTACAGCAGACAATAGCATTCATTAAGTGGGCCGTGCTTTGCCTTGTATTATATTATGGATGGTGTCTGTTTTGAGCTTGTACAGGACTCTGCTGCTGAGATGATACTGCCATCTAGTGTTTAATCAGTACATCACGGGATCTTCATCATACCTGGTGCAAAATACACCTCCGGAACGTGAGAATATTTCATATGTATTTATTGATGAATAAAAGTTTAAAAGGATAAAGCACTATGTTGAGTTACTTTTAGTGAGGAATACGGCTGATACAAAGACGCTCATCAGGAGGGAGCTTACTTTGGAGTCTTCATTCAGCAAGCTGATCTTCTGAGTCCATATGGGACCAAAAGTGCAGTTAGACCGTAACATTGTATACTGTGAGGTCACACTGCGTGAGATGAGCAGATATATGGTGGAGGATGTCTCTGCACGGGAATTGATGTTAGATGCACATATTTTTTGTTATCCAAAGGAGGGTTCACTGAATGAACACTTTATTGATTGAACTTGATTTTTTGAATGACTTTTATTTGATTCATACTTTAAATATTTTGATTTTAAATTTTTTGTGTGGTTTTTTGGTAATATAATGGTTTGTACCATTGATTCATGTAGCGCAGCATTTTTTCACTTCACATTCTGACTGTATAATTTGCCCCACAGAGACATGGGGTGTGTGCACTAGCGGCTACAGCATTTAATTGTAACTTTTTGTTTTTATTTCACCATAGTTAGCGCTTGAGTTATTCAATTTATCTAAGATGTCAGCGCTATCTCCGCCCCTTTTTTTTACATGGCTACACGGCATGTAGTAAATAAATGGGGTCAGGAGATATCACGAATTGCTATGAAAAATGGATGTGCTGACCCTGTCGCTTCCTCAAACTGGTAAACCCAAAACTAAAAATTGTAATATCTTGCAGCTTACCAATCACCAGTGTGGTGACTGCATTCGTTTTCTTTTTTTAGGCCTTTTTCCTCCTCTGTTTTTGCCTGGTGATCTGGTTAGTAACACACCTCCTGTATCAGAGCGCCCCCACTCTGGATGAAGGACCACAGTGGGCACCTTCTGACAGCAGCATTGTCAGTCTGGGGGGGAGGGTAGTGTTTGATGTACTAGCAGATTTTAATACACTAACAAATTGAAGCTAACACTTTATAAGCAGTTGTTTTCCTTTTTGGGTAAAGGTTTTATGTAAATAAATAAAAGCTGACCATTTTGAGCACCCTTGTCAGCCATAAATGGTTTGTCTGAACCCTCTAACCAGTGGCAGGACAAGATCACCCAACACCTAGGGGAAAAGAAGCCAATGTGTGGACCCCCTTTCATTGTGTGCGAGTTTAGGGGATGCTACACCCAACAGTCAAAATGCCTTGTATCAGAATGAGCCCACTGGTGCCCCCATCCATACAGTAAACCACTGTGCCCAGGGCAGCCGTCCCTCTCGCCCACCCCTTGTCCCGGCCCTGCCTCTAACTGCTACATCTGCAGGAGAATCAGACGTATTGGCAGTATCACCAGATGAAAATAAAGGAAAGAGACCCTTAAAATGAAAACTAATGCAGCCAACACATCTAAGATTTGGCATACTGCAATAAAATAAATGATTGCTTTTGGGATTCATACTGCTTTACCAACCATTGACAGAAAAGAAGCTGGCACATACAGCAGCAGTGAAAATACCATCATACATCACGTTCAGCTCCTGGCGAACAAGCAAAAATCCGGAATTGGAACTGAACCTTGAGCCCATCCCTACTTTTACCTTTCCCCTACCTGATGCACAGAATATAACTGGCTATTAATATTTATAAGTAAAAGCACCAGAGGTTGTTGATCCAGGTAATATCTGATTGCCCTAGTACAGCGGTCTCCAAACATTCTAAGCAAAGGGTCATTTTACTGTCCTTCAGACTTTAGGAGGCCAGATTATGGCCAGTGAGAGTAGAAAATGCCTCTGACTTAGTGGTCAGGGGGAGTAAAAAAATTACATACAGTATTTTTAGGAATAGTGCCCCCTCCTTGGTATTAGTAGGAAGAATAATCTCCATCTTTGGTGTCAGTGGGAGGAATGGCACCCCATCGTTGGTGTCAGTTGGAGGAATAGTGCCCCATTAGTGATGTCAGTGGGAGGAATAGAGTCCAATCATAGGTGTCAGTGGTAGGAATAATCCCCCTTTATTGGTATTTGGAGGAATAGTGTCCCATAATTGGTGTCATTTGGAGGAATAGTGTCCAATCATTGGTGACAGTGGTAGGAATAGTCCCCCATTATTTGTATTACTTGGAGGAATAGTGTCCCATCATTGGTATCATTTGGAGGTATAGTGCCCCATCATTCGTGTCAGTGGTAGGAATAGTGCTCCATCTATGGTGTCAGTAGAAGGAATAGTGCCCCATCATTGGTGTCAGTGGTAGGATTAGTACCCAATTATTGGTATTTTTTGGAGGAATAGTGCCCCATCATTGGTGTCAGTTGGAGGAATAATGCCCCATCATTAGTGTCAGTAGGAGGAATAATGCCCCATTATTGGTGTAAGTGGTAGGAATAGTCCCCCATTATTGGTATTATTTGGAGGTATAGTGCCCCATCATTGGTATCAGTACTAGGAATAGTCTCCCTTTATTGGTATTATTTGGAGGAATAGTGCCCCATCATTGGTGACAGTTGGAGGAATAGTGCCCAATCATTGGTGTCAGTGGTAGGAATAGTGCCCCATCTATGGTGTCAGTAGAAGGAATAGTTTAGTGTGTATTGCTAGAGAGGTGTTTTTTTTTTTTTTGAGAGAGTGCATGTGATCAGCACAGGGCCAATCAGCACTGTCCAGGCACAGGTCAGGGGTTCTGCCTCCTCCTAGAGCAGAAAGAAAACTCCTCCTACAAGCTTTAACTAGTGCTTGGCTGGACACTGATAGAAGTCACAAGACTGCTCTAACTGCTGATGAAAAAAGGTGTTTAGCAGTTTATATTTACTAAAATAATTACATTTCCATTTTATGTGTAGTGTGGGAGACCAGATATAGTGAATGCAGGGTCCGGGGAAAGCGGATATAGTGAATGCAGGAGGGTCCTGGGAGACCAGATATAGTGAATGCAGGGTCCTGGGAGACCAGATATAGTGAATGCAGGGTCCGGGAGACCAGATATAGTGACTGCAGGGTCTGGGGAGACCTGATATAGTGAATGCAGGGTCCGGGGAGACCAGGTATAGTGAATGCAGGGTCCGGGCAGACCAGATATAGTGAATGCAGGATCCTGGGAGACCAGATATGGTGAATGCAGGGTCCTGGGAGACCAGATATAGTCAATGTAGGGTCCAGGGAGACCAGATATAGTGAATGCAGGGTCCTAGGAGACCAGATATAGTGAATACAGGGTCCGGGCAGACCAGATATAGTAAATGCAGGGTCCTGGGAGACCAGATATGGTGAATGCAGGGTCCTGGGAGACCAGATATAGTGAATGCAGGGTCCTGGAAGACCAGATATAGTGAATGCAGGGTCCGGGGAGACCGGATATAGTGAATGCAGAGTCCAGGGAGACCAGATATAGAGAATGCAGGGTCCTGGGAGACCAGATATAGTGAATGCAGGGTCCGGGGAGACCGGATATATAGTGAATGCAGAGTCCGGGGAGACCAGATATAGTGAATGCAGGGTCCGGGGTGACCAGGTATAGTGAATGCAGGGTCCTAGGAGACCAGATATAGTGAATGCAGGGTCCGGGCAGACCAGATATAGTGAATGCAGGGTCCTGGGAGACCAGATATGGTGAATGCAGGGTCCTGGGAGACCAGATATAGTGAATGCAGGGTCTCGGGGAGACCAGATATAGTGAATGCAGAGTCCAGGGAGACCGGATATAGTGAATGCAGGGTCCGGGGAGACCGGATATAGTGAATGCAGAGTTCAGGGAGACCAGATATAGTGAATACAGGGTCCGGGGAGACCAGTTATAGTGAATACAGGGTACTGGGAGACCAGATATAGTGAATGCAGGGTCTGTGGAGACCAAATATAGTGAATGCAGGGTCCGGGGAGACCGGATATAGTGAATGCAGAGTCCAGGGAGACCGGATATAATGAATGCAGGGTCCGGGGAGACCAGATATAGTGAATGCAGGGTCCGGGGAGACCAGATATAGTGAATGCAGGGTCTGAGGAGACCAGATATAGTGAATGCAGGGTCCGGGGAGACCAGATATAGTGAATGCAGGGTCCGGGGAGACCAGATATAGTGAATGCAGGGTCCGAGGAGACCAGATATAGTGAATGCAGGGTCCGGGGAGACCAGATATAGTGAATGCAGGGTCCGGGGAGACCAGATATAGTGAATGCAGGGTCCGAGGAGACCAGATATAGTGAATGCAGGGTCTGGGGTTTAGTAACACTAAGCTGAAAATACACTATCCAATCAGATTGCATAATCTCCTTTAGATCTACCATTATCTATGTATTGCAAGAGCCTGCCTGATTGGCTATAAATTGAATTGATTGTTTAGGTGTGTCACCATTTTACATCTTGGCTCCAAGATTGTACGGATATTGCGGAGTATGATAGTGTATGGCCAGCTTAAGGCTTCATGGTTTAAGAAATGTGCATTTTGTTTTCAACAGACCACATTTTGCCCATAACTGACTGCCTGTCAGGTCTGATGTACAGATAAATACATATAAATATATGTATATATTCGCTAGTCTGCTGCAAAACCTCAACTGTAATGCATCCTGTTTTATAAGATATCATAGTGACAGGTTGACGTCTACCCAAAAGTGTCATTAGAGGTATATAAATGTATAATAATAATAATGTGTGACTGTGCTGGAATATTAGAGTGTAAGCTCTTCTGGTGCAGAAACTTATGGGACTGGCTCAGTGTTCTCTGTGCAGCACTGCGGTATATGTCAGAGCTATATAATTGTATTATATTATTATTATTACTATTATTAATATTAATATTATTATTTTTATTATTATTATTATTATTATTATTATTAATAATAATAATAATAATAATAATAATAATAATGTGTAACTGTTATAGATGCAGAGTGTAAGCTCCTTTAACGCAGAGACTGATGTGACCGGCTCAGTGTTGTCTGTAAAGCACTGGGGAATACTTTAGAGCTTTACAAATGTATAATAATAGTGTGTGACTGTGGTGGGACATTAGATTGTAAGCTTCTGTGGTGCGCAGACCGATATAAATGATTCAGTGTTGTACAGTACTGCAGAATATGTCAGAGCTATATAAATGTATAATAATAATGATATTAAAAATAACAGAGGGTGACTGTGGTGGGATATTGAAGTGTAAGCTCTTCTGGTGCAGAGACTGATTTGAATGACTCTGTTCTTTGTACAGCACTGTAGAATATGTCAGAGCTATATACTGTAAATGTACAATACGAATAATGTATGATACTATGGGAGAGATTGACTAACACTGGATCACTCAGAATCTGACGCAGTTGTGCATGGTAGCCAATCAGCTTCTATCCTCAGCTTGTTCAATTAAGCTTTGACAATAAAACCTGGAAGCTGATTGGTTTTTATGCAGAACTGCAGCAGATTTTGCACTCTCCAGTTTTAGTAAATCCCCCCCAGTGTGTGAGAGTGAGCTCTTCTGATATAGGGACTGATGTGACTGGTACAATGTTCCTTATACGATACTACAGAATACATCAGAGCTATATTATTAGTAGTGTATTAGTATTATTAGTAGTATAATATTAGTAGTGTCTGGCTGTGGGGTGACATTAGAGTGTAAGCTCTTCTGGTGCAGAGACTGACTTTTATGATGTTCCTTATACGGCACTGTCAGAGCTATATAAATGTATATTAATAATACTGTTTGGCTGTGGAGAGACCAGGGGTGGACTGACCATTTGGAAACTCGGGCACTGCCCGAGGGCCCGGGGTCAGTAGGGGGCCCCATGAGATGCCCCTGGTACCTTTTTCATAGGCTTTTTTGAGTTTGGGCAAGGACACAGGGGCCCCATGATCCCCTATTGCCCGGGGGCCCCATGAGTTGTCAGTCCACCCCTGGGAGAGACATTAGAGTGTAAGCTCTTCTGGTGCAGAGACTGATGTGACTTTTACAATGTTCCTTATACGACACTACAGAATATGGCAGAGCTATATAAATGTATATTAATAATGCTGTGTGGCTGTGGAGAGACATTAGAGTGTAAATTATTTGTTTATTTAAAAATTTTAAATCTTGCAAATATACAGCTTGTTATTAAAAACATATTTACATATATACAAAAAATAAAAACGAATATATATATATATATATATATATATATACATATATATATATATATATACATATATATACATACATACATACAAAAACAAAGAAGCTTACAACAGCAAATATCAGAAAAGAAAACTGCTTTTTTCTGAAAATAACATAAATAGAACTATATACATAGTTTTCATTAGAGTGTAAGCTCCTCTGGTGCAGAGATTGATGTGACTGGCTCATTGTTCTCTGTACAGCACTATGGAATATGTTAGAAAGATCTAAATGAAGAACACAAATACAAACAGTATTGCCCTATGGAGTGCAGGGACCACTTACCTCTCTGTCTCGTATCTAGTTGTCACCTGTCATTCAGGTACCTGGGGACCAGGTTATATCCACGACAAGTCCAATGGAGGGACTGTACTACGATCGTCCCAGGGATGGCTGTAATAAAGGCCTGGCATTGCACTTAGAGCCTAATCTTTGGACCTTCGCTGCAATAGGTACAAAGGTAGAAATCTTCATGTCTGAATGCCAGTGACAAGCTGTACATGACAGGAGAGTCACAGCTGAAACATAGGACCTTGCGCAACTCTTAAATAGCTTAAATATGCCAAAAAATTGCAAAGCTTTAACATCCAAAGAACCCCCCCTACCCCCCCCATTCCTGGCCAGCAAAGCTGCATGCTCAGATTAAGGGTCTAGTATGGATTTTGCAGTGGGTGAATTTTTTTGGGGGGGGGAGGGGGGGGACCCTTTGCAATTTTGCTTTTTCATTCTGGCTGTAGGATATACTATAGCAAAAGTGACATTTACAAAGAAAAGTATTATACATTTTCAATTGCTGGCAAATGACATTTCATTGGTGGCTTCTTATCCACTTCCCGTCCAGCAACATACTGGTTCATCACTGGATGGGAAGGGTGATATCTCGGTCATCGTTGAGATTTCATTTATTTCAGCCAGAGATTTCCTTCACTGTAAAAGTAATCCTAGCAGCATCTCGGTTTAATCAGATGCTTTGGAGACCACAGGAGATATCTAGGGTCTAACGGACCCCAGATCTCTTCATAAAGAGGACCTGTTACGGCCCATGGTATCACAAGGGATGTTGTTCAACCCTTGTTATAGCAATATTATTATTATTATTATACAGGATTTATATGGCGCCAACAATTTGCTCAGCACTTTACAATATAATGAGAGACAATACAGCAACAATACAGTTCAATACAAGAGGGTTAGGAGGGCCCTGCTCCTTGGAATTTACAATCTAAGAGGGAGGGGCTAGTGGTACAAAAGGTAATAACTGTGGGGGATGGACTGGTAGTAGAAGTAGAAGATTCCATTATTAGCTGAGGGCAGGATAGGCTTCCCTGAAGAGATAGGTTTTCAGAGATCGCCTAAAAGTGAGCAGAGTAGGCGATAGTTTGATAAATTGGGGTAGAGAGTTCCAGAGGATGGAGGAGGCTCTAGAGAAGTCCTGGAGATGAGCATGGGAGGAGGAGACAAGGGAGCTGGAGAGCAGGCGGTCGTGGGAGGAGTGGAGAGGATGGTTTCAGTGATATTTGGAGACAAGATCAGTGATGTAATTTGGGGCAGAGTTATAAATGGCTTTATACGTTATTGTTAATGTTTTGAATTTTATCTGTTGAGCAATGGGAAGCCAGCAATAAAAGTGATAAAAAATAAAAGAGACAGTGTATTTTTTCTAAAATAAATAATAGTAATTAAAAAGAAATTAAAGCACCTCCCCATCCCCTCTTGATTGCGTGCAAATGCGGTCCAGCACACGTATGTAAATGGTGATTTTACCTTACATGTGAAGTATGTCCGCCAACGTCAGAGTGAGAGCAATAATTCTAGTTCCAGACCTCCTGTGTAACTCTAAACTGGTAACCTGTAAAGGCTTTTAAAGTGTTGCCTATAGAGATTTCTAGGTACTTTCATTTGGTGTCATTCCATGGGTGTACACAATTTTAAAGCATAACATGATTCATATCTCTTTACTCAGCATAACATCAACGTTTATGTTTTACAAAAAAATTGGGTATTATATTGTGTTTTTGTACATTAACCTCCCTGGCGGTATGATTATTTCAGATTTTTGGTGCTGAAAGCGGTACCATTTTTTTGCATGGAAATATGTATTTTTTTTATTGTAGGCTGTAATTTTTAGGAAAAACTCACTGAAATCTGTGCGAACAAGAGTCTAGTAAACATTCCGGATATGATAAAATTTGAAACACAAAATCATAAATTATAATTTAATAAATAATCATAAAAATAATATAAAAATAATAAAAAATTAAATTCAATAATATAATCAAACCAAAATCACTGAAATTTGAAATATAGCGCCAAGTTCGCACATCGCTGAGCAAAGTCGCAGAATCGTTTTCAGTGTCTGATGATGAATTTCCCCCACGAATCATTATCACTCAATTCTACAAGTGGTTCTGATTTACTATCGCTGTTCTCTAGCCGGTCTAAAACCGCTTTTGACCTAAAGGGACACTTTTTGGACGCCATGGACATTTCTCAGTTTCCAGGCAGAAAGAACAGACAAAATGCAGGCAGGGCGCAGGACAAAGCACTCGGGACAAAATGTATGTGAAATTGGTTGAGACAGCAATGTTTTACTATGTAAAATGTAAAAAAAAAAAAATGACATTATTTAAAATTTTTAAATTTCCCGCCGCCAGCGGCGGCGGCGCTCGTACGTCCCGACGTCACAGGGGCAGGACACAGAAGCCGGATGCCGGCATCGGCCGGAGAAGATGGCTGGGGACGCTGCAGGGGACACATCGCGGGAGCGCAGGGTAAGGTAAGTGAAGCACAAATGCCGGAGCAGCGCCGCATGGTATTCCCGAGTGTAGCTCGGGGTTACCGCTCTTGGTACTGAAATGTTACCCCGAGCTACACTCGGGAATACCGCTAAGGAGGTTAAAATTCATTAAAACTCAGCGGCCAGACTCATCCACCTCACCAAGCGCTCCACATCTGCCAATCCCTTCATTGGCTCCCGATTGCCCAACGCATCAAGTTCAAGCTGCTAACCCTGACCTACAAATCCATTCATAATGTCGCCCCAAACTACATAACCTACCTGATACCCAAATACTACCGTACCCGTGCCCTCCGCTCCTCACAGGACCTCCTGCTCTCTAGTTCCCTGGTCTCCTCCTCCCACGCCCAATTGCAGGACTTCTCCAGGACTTCTCCCATCCTCTGGAACTCCCTACCCCAATCCATCAGACTGTCACCTACCCTCCTCACCTTCAGGCACACCCTGAAAACCCTCCTCTTCAGGGAAGCCTACCCCAACCTCACCTAACACCCGACCTCACCTAACAACTAACCTCCTCCACTCCACCCACCACTCCATCCCCCACAGCCATCTCCTCCTGTACCACCTTCCCCTCCCTCCTAGATTGTAAGCTCGAAAGAGCAGGGCCCTCGAACCCCTTGTGTAGTGCATTGTTACTGTCTTGTCTCATGTTATGTCCCCCTTGCTACTGTACAGCGCTGAGCATACCCTTTGGCGCTATATAAATACTGTATAATAATAATATAATAATTATTTCCCTCAAAACAATTGTGTTTGAAAAACCACTGCACAAGTTTCATGCGACGTAAAAATATGCAACACCCACCATTTTATTCTCTGCTTAAAAAATATGTAATGTTTTGAAGCTCTAAGCAGTTTTCTAGCAAAAAAAATGTGTTTTTTTCTACTTGTAGAAGAGGAATGTCAGAATTGGCTCAGACTAGAAGTTGAAAAAAAAAACAAAAAAAAACAATCAGCACACAGACCTCCTCCAAAGGTCCTCCAAAATACACGGCAAACCCTTGGAGCAATGAAACTTAATTTACTGACAATTTTAAACATTTTTTCCTTTGTAAATGTCAGCACTGCTGCAGCACTTTCTGCATCCACCAAGAATGATATGTAAAGGAACTGGGCATTTTTAATGTTTTACTTCAAGCATGTTCCCCAGGACAGGGCACCCCAAGGCTATTTTATTGACACCCCCTTGCCTATTAGCTCAGAAAATGGGCATTTTTAATTTTACAGTTTTGGATTAGGACCTGCACATCTTTAAAGTTTGCCAAACAGCACTCAAACCAAACCGAAGGCAATGTGGCTCCTGCCGATTTGTAAGTAACATGTAACTGCGATCAATACTCTTTCTCTCTATTGGCTTGCAGTTTTTAGTATTATGCTGCTCAATTAAGTCCTCATGCACACGGGACATTTTTACAGCGGCTGTTTTTGACTTTTTTTTCTACAGCTAGTAAACCCCCCAGCATGTTATCCTATGTGTCCATGCACACATACACTGGAGTCAACGTTTTTTGGCTAGAAAAAATAACCAGGACTAGCGGGTTTCTAGAGGAATTTTTTAGCTGTAAAAACGCTCTAACACTGAAAACCACAGTAAACCACCGCAAACCGGTGACCAACAAGACACTAAAAATGCAAATGCAGAAAAACGCAGGAAAACGCTGCTAAGCGCAGCTAAACGCTAATGCAAAAACGCCTAAAAAACATGAAAAACTCATGTTTTTATGTTGAGTTTACACAGCTAATACCAGCGTTATCAAAACGTCAAGTGTGCATGGAGTCTAAAGCGGTTGTAAACCCTTTCATACACACAGTGAAGTGACTGATGTCAGGTAATACACAGAGATGAAACAAATCCTCCTACCTAAGTCGTATCTGTTTATCTGCCGTTTTTTCTTTTCTACATCCATTCAGAGTGCAGAATTTATTGAGCTTGTCTGAAAAAAGGGGGTGGAGAGCTGAAGTTACTCTCTGCAGAGCTCAATGTGGAGAGATCTGAGAGCTGATTGGAGGGAGGAGACACACCCTGTGACATAAATGTACAGATTTGAGTAGCTGAAATGTGACCTGTAGCAATATGTAATCGTAAATGTAGTTTCATTTCTTGTCATTAAAGAAATATTCAGTCATAGGTACTCAGAGACAGATGGTCCACCATTAGCATCTGAAAAGAGACAGAGCTTCCTCAGGCTGGAAGTGACGCCTGGGTGCTAATAAGATTTTGTCACCTATATGTAATCAGAGTTTGTCACCTTCCTGAAGTTTAAAAGAGGAATGCAGACGTTTCGGCTTCATGACACCAGGGGGGCCCCGATCTGTCTGGGGAGCTCTAAAGTACATACATAGATCAAAAAAATATGTTTCATCCCTCATAAAAGCTAAAATATTAGTTGCATAGAGATGAAAATACTTCCTTCTGATTGGACACTCTGTGGGTTGCATCTGCATGTAAAAACCGTATTTGTGACCTATGTAGAATGCCAGAAAAATGCAGGAAATGGTTATGTGGCGCTGGATTGCGACAGTCAACAGTGATTGGTACTGTTGTGATCGGACTGATGCGCTGGTGTCGAAAATTCAATCCCCGACTCGGTGATTCAAACCGTTCCTGGTCCAATTGACTTTCGGCAGTTCAGCACCCAGAACAGTCTGTGGGCAGGTACAGGAACACCCCCCAGAGTCAATTGGCCAAGAACTAATGTCCCGCCTACCTCCATATTCCCATAAATTGAGGACCCTGACATTGGGACAGTGTGATTCGTATGGAGCTGGTTCAATCGACTAACGAATTACAGACTTTTTCTGACTTGCTCCAGTTGCAGGATAAATCTTGATAAAAGTTTTATTTCTGTTTTATTCCCTTTTATTTTATAGTGAATAGTCTATGTGTGTCTTCTTGTATTTTTTGTATTTTCTGTAACTCTTTATACTTTGTACATATTTTATGCACTGCCCACTTTCAGATATTAAATCATAAAATTAATAAGTGACTTCTGGGTACTTAAGCGGGCTCATATCTCCGGAGAGATTAGATTGTATTTTAGTGCCTTTATATGCTCGGTCAAGCTCATTGCCAATCTGTATGCAATTGCACTGCGTGTTGGCAGATTGCATGCAGATTGTAGGATTGCATGCAGCTTGTAGGATAGCTGGAGGAACCCTAGAAGGGTGTGCCAATTGCTAGGCTGCTCCTCAACCCTTAGTGTGCACCAGATTGTATGTAAGATTTGTGTCTGCCTGTGTGTGTGGTTAGACAGCTGGATTAGAGTGGAGTCTCCCTCCAGTGGTGGCCAGAGGTAGTGCGGTCTGTGAAAGTGTATCACGGCCGGTCTTATATATGGTTTTATATATTCAAAGTTAAGTCCCCTTTATTCCCTCTTACCCCAAGTCACGGCCACATGTGCACGCCTCAGTTAGCTAGTCGCTGTGGGGGTGGCGTGTGGGTGAATCGTGACACATACCCCTCCACACTGCACACAGGAACAGAGCTCCTGGGGTCAATCTGCTGGAGCTTCCTCCCCTGTCACCTTTTTTTTCTTGGTGTCAGGAAAACTTATCAGAAGTGACTCATGCTGATAGCAGAGGAAGGAAGCAGTAGACAAAAATGACACTTAGGGCTCATGTACACTGCAGCTGATAAACACACATTTAGGAGCTGTTCGGCGTTTTTTTCAGCAATCCCTGAACGCTCCCTAATGTATTCCTATGTGTCCATGTACACATCATCGTTTACAGTTGTTTACAGGCAGTTGAGTTTACAGTCGTTTTTTTGAACGCAGAAAACTTGTGTTCAGCAGTAAATTTTATCAGCGTTTCAAACGCCAAATGCTTGTAAACGCGGCTAACCACGTTTATAGGCGTTTGTGTTTGAAATTTTTTTTAACTCTTTTATTTCCAGATGCTGTCCAGAGCCTTTCTTCATCATCAAAAATGGATGCAAAGTGTTTTCCTGTTACTCAAATGGACCCGGTACACCATACTTTGAGGTTTTGCATGAAAAAAAATATGTTAGACACGGCTGCAATAATTTCTGCACAGAAATGAGCTGGAACACATCCAAACACCACAAAAAAAAAGACAGCTAATCTCAACACATACTGCTCTCTCTGCTTCTGCTCTCTCTATTTATCTCAAAATGTCTGAAATAGTTAATTTTTGACTGTTTTTCAGTGCATTCTGGGCATTTTGGAAGGTCTCCAGAGATTATGTTAAAAAAACGCTTCTAAATGCAAACGCTCATAAACGCAGACTTTTTTTAACCTACATTTTCCAGCAGTTAGTTTCCATCGTTCAGAAGTGTCCCGTGTACATGGAGCCCAAGGGCTCGTTCACACTTGGCTGTTTACCAACGCTTGCCAAACGCCCCTATAGCGTTTGGCAAGCGTTGATCCGGCGTTTGCGGAGCGTTTTTTAATGCTCCGCAAACGCCGCATTCGCGGTTTAGCGGCGGTTGCTAGGCGTTTGCCGAGCATTAAAAATGCCCCACAAACGCCTATAATGCAGTTTGAATGGTGTTACCGCTCCGCAAACGCCCCGCAACTGCGTCGCAACTGTACCGGCACCATAGACTAGAATAGGAGGCTTCAACGCCTTCTGACTCGACCAGAGGCGTCCGTTTTGGCGCGACGCAAACGCTCCCGTTAGAACAGCACCATGGGCTGTAATGTGCAGAATTGGCAGAGGCGTTTGGGAAGCGGTAAAAACGCTTCCCAAACGCCTCTCTGCCGCCTGCACACAACGCTAGTGTGAACGTAGCCTAAGTGCTCTGGATTGAGACAAGTACACACTATAGAGGGATATATTGTTTATATTTCATGTCTGAGGCAGGGGCGGACTGACAGCTCATGGGGCCCCCGGGCAATAGGAGATAATGGGGCCCCTGTGTCCTTGCCCAAACTCAAAAAAGCTTATGAAAAAGGTACCAGGGGCATCTCATGGGGCCCCCTACTGACCCCGGGCCCTCGGGCAGTGCACGAGTTTCCAAATGGTCAGTCCGCCCCTGGTCTGAGGTTTACAACCGCTTTAATATATGGTATGATTGTAACCTCCAAAGAAAAAACTGGTCACCTACCCGGGTCTATAACTGGCTTTTTAAACAGTGAACATGGAAGGCGTCACAAAGTAAAAAAAAGGACTATCCAGTTCAACCTGCCAGCCTACCCCAGTCTAATAATGGCTATTGTCGGCAAGGAACATGATTGTCAGCTCCCAGGATCAGGGCCCTCTGTTTCCTCTTGTACCAAATTGTATTGTAACTGTAATGTCTACCTTCATTTTGTACAGCGCTGCGCACACTGTTGGCGCTCTATACAGTAAATCCTGTATAATAATAATATAAGTGCATTAGGGATGACCAGCTTACATTCATGGGAAATGTACATTTTTCTGAATGGATAATAAATGAATGATTCATTATTACAATAAATTGGTGGAAAGTGTAGGGAGGCATAGTAGCCAATCAGCAGAAATGTGATGTTTGATTGGTTGCTCTGCACATCCTCGCTCTTTGCACTCCACTAATATTGCAACATACACCTCGAAGACCAATAAAGGCGGTAAGCGGCATATCAGTAACTCTCGGTGTCTTTAGGTGATCGGGGAGGGGAAAGGTCAATGACAAGCCAAGAACAGATAAGTAAATATGAAACAGTCCAATATCCAGAGATTGAGTCAAATGTCTGTCTCCCGGGAAGATTCATGGAAATGAACATACATATCACATGTCTTAAAGGGTCACTACACCTGAAAGGGATATTTTAGTTAATAGTGGAGACTAGCAGATGGAGTCAGTCCAGGCTTCATATATGTGTTGGATACTCGAAAAGTGACGTCCTTACGGAAATTTCCAGCTCTGTTCCCACCCACCAGCTCTTCCTGTTACCTTACCCATTACATATGTAAAATGAATAAAAATCCTGCAAGGCTGGTGCGAGGCCCTTATAATTGGCACAGCGGGTGTGCAAACCCAGGAACTCAGGGAAGGGATGGTGGCAACCCCTCATAATGGGCACAGCGGGTGTGCAAACCCAGGAACTCAGGGAAGGGATGGTGGGAACCCCTCATAGTGGGCACAGCAGGTGTGCAAACCCAGGAGCTCAGTAAGGGATGGTGGTAACCCCTCATAATGGGCACAGCAGTTATGCAGACCTGGGAACTCAGCATGGGGATACTGAGAAGGTGAGAACTCCTCCATAATGAGAACAGATGGTGTGGAGATCGGGGAACACAGGGCAGGGATGGTGGGAACCCCTCATAATGGGCACAGCAGGTGTGCAAACCCAGGAACTCCTGGAAGGGATGGTGGGAACCCCTTATAATGGGCACAGCAGGTGTAAAGACCCAGGAACTCAGGGAAGGGATGGTGGGAACCCTCATAATGGGCACAGCAGTTATGCAAACTTGGGAACTCAGCAGGGGGATGCTGAGAAGGTGAGAATCCCTCATAATCAGAACAGACCGTGTGGAGATCAGGGAGCACAGGGCAGGGATAGTGGGAACCCCTCATAATGAGAACAGATTGTGAGGAGATCAGGGAGCACAGGGCAGGGATGGTGGGAACCCTCATAATGGGCACAGCAGGTGTGCAAACCCAGGAACTCATGGAAGGGATGGTGGGAACCCCTCATAATGGGCACAGCAGTTATGCAGACCTGAGAACTCAGCATGGGGATGCTGATAAGGTGAGAACCCCTCATAATGAGAACAGATGTTGTGGAAATCGGGGAGCACAAGGCAGGGATGGTGGGAACCCCTCATAATGGGCACAGCAGGTGTGCAAACCCAGGAACTCAGGGAAGGGATGGTGGTAACCCCTCATAAAAGGCACAGCAGGACAGTGCCACCTTAATAGCATCATGGTCTCCTGGGCAAAGTAATGCATGGGGCTCCTATCAGGGTGATGTTACCCTGCGGCCTGCGTGGCAAACAGTGGATGAGGATAAATTATGCTACATATTGGGTGTGACTTTTTAGTCTAATTAGAATGTTTAGTCTGATTGATTACAATATTTTATTATTTTTTTACAAATTTTTTAAATAATTTTGTACATTTATTTCACAACACTATTGGGGGGTTCTTGTGATATATCTCACCATCAGGGGTCTAAAACACCCCTGATATCTCCATCCTGAAAATCCCTGCAGCAGCCGGAGGGAGAGGAAAGGAGGGAAGCTTGCAGCGCTGGCGAGAAAGGGCACACAGAGGGGGCCAAAGCGCGTGGGGAAATCCGATAGTGAACAGGAGGGGGTGATCCTTGCGTGGAATCTTATTTGGGTCACCCTGCGTCAGCTGAAAGCCATCAGGAGGGAGGAGGAGATGTCGGCTTTCAGCTGCTCAGGGTGAACCACAAAAGATCTGTTCCAGTTATTTCCTCCATCCGCGCACTCATCACCTGCTCTGTCCGCATGCAATACCCACTGCTGGGGGGAAAAACTGCCCAGGGTTGCCCGTGCGATAAGACGGCAATCCTGGGTTATCTGCAGCAGGTTTGCAAGCCCAGGAGCTCAGCGCAGGGATGGTGGGAAACCCTCATAATGGGAACAGCAGATAAAATGCATTTGAAACGCATGTCAACACGTACCAAAAACGCATGTCAATGCACTCAATGATTTTTATTTCCAATAATGTTTATTAAAAGATATTTAAAAAATAAACAGAGCATACAAAATCCATTACACATAGCAGCATACAACATCTCATTTTCGTAACACAAAGTGAGAGGCTGCAAGAATAGCGATAATAACATTCCCAAAGTACAATACAATCAATTGAAGATCCAGGCTATTAGTGTGTCCTGAATATGCGACTTGTGATCAAAGATCGAACGTTTTATCCACTTGGTCAGCCACAGTATGTAACAGGGGCGAACTGACAACTCATGGGGCCCCCGGGCAATAGGAGATCATGGGGCCCCTGTGTCCTTGCCCAAACTCAAAAAAGCCTATGAAAAAGGTACCAGGGGCATCTCATGGGGCCCCCTACTGACCCCGGGCCCTCGGGCGGTGCCCGAGTTTCCAAATGGTCAGTCCACCCCTGGTATGTAAGGAACGACTCATTTCCCATCTGCATTCAACCAGTTTGTCATCCTTTTCATATAAGAGGCATAAGGCAAACCCCGGTACCCCAATCACTTGGAGCTCCCCATTGCGACAGGTAGAGTACCCCACAAACCTCAACTTCTGTCGAGCGCTTGCTTCCAAAAGGGTCGTTCCAAAGTTCCTTCCAAAGTTTTTTTTTAGGAAAAGCTAAAAAGTAAGGAGAAGAAGAGAAAGAGACAGTTTGAAAAAAAGGTAGCCCACGGGGGTCTATAGCCCCTCCAATCTAAAGATGTATTGTCACTGTGTATTAGGTGTTTCCAGTCAAGTAGTTGATCCAGGGGTCCCAAACTCTCAAAAAAGGTCATTTTGCCTCCCCCCCACAAAGCACCTTGTCCTCATATTGATGGGACAAGGGCCTCTTCCCCACAACCCTGGGAGAAAGTTGTGGGGGTTTATCTAAATCTGGAAGGCCCACAGATCCCGCTGCCCCCATGTGAATGAATATGGGGTATAAAATAAATAACATCACAGTGACAGTTTTTGACTGGGCTTTATTAAATTAACAAACAAAAGAAATGTCTCCCGAAGTAAATCCAGCATCAATCACGATGAACGCTGCTGCCCTGAAAAAAAAAAAAGAGCGCCGCACTTGTCACTTGCCTCCGGGCGACTGATATGTTGGGTTCCCACCAGTGGTAAATAAGCAAAGAGGCGGGGTCACCTGTGACAGCGGGTGGCCCCATCCCTTTGTTTATTTCGCGTCACTAGACACCTGCCAACTGACAGCTCCAAAACTCAGGGTGGTAAATAAACAAAGGGGCGGAGTCATTTACTATTGGTGTGAACCAGAGATGTCAGACACTGGGAGGCAAGCAGTGGGGGCCAGCGTTGGCAGCGTTCATCGTGATTGATGCACTTGCTATGGGGACACCTGAGCAGGCATGCTCCCGAGCAGCTGCTTTGTGTCTATTCACACATGGAGTGTGGCTCAGCCCTGCCCCCCACGTTCTCCCCTCATTGGCTCACTGGCTGTGACTGGCAGTAGAAGCAGATGGCGAGACCCAGGAGAGCTGAGGCTCTCAAGCACATTGTTGTATCGCCATGGGGCTCAGGTAAGCATTAGGGTGGGCTGAGACGGGGGCTGCTGCACACAGGAGATTGATGGCTACCACTACTGTCTCAGCCAATGAGGAGGGAGAGACCGGGAAGAGCTGAAGCTCTCAAACACATTGCTGGATCACCATGGGGCACAGGTGAGCATTAGGGGGGGGGGGGGGGGCTGCTGCACACAGGAGATGTTTTACCTTCACGTATAGAATTCATGAAGGTAAAAAATCTTGAGCCTTTACAATCATTTTATATTTGTGCCCATAATGTATATGTAACAGTTAGCTTGAGGACGCTTTTTTCTTTCCAATAAATAGGTGTAATTTTTAGGGCCACATAGAATATATCAGAGTTATTCTTTAAAATGATTTATAATGGGATCAAGGCACTGAACCTTGAGGTCCGGCGGCGGTGGGGAGGGGTTAGTGAAATGGATCAGGCACGGGCTCCTTAGAGTTTGGAACCATTTGGTGATAAGCAGCAGTTGCATTGAACAAGCCTTATCTGATCATTGCAGCAATTACTATAAAAAGGTTTAAAGGGCGCTCGCTTGGACTGATCTTTCAACAATCGTCATGTGACCCAATCACAGGAAAGATTTTATATCGACCAGAAAAAAAAATTATTCACATTATACAGACTGAGGGTGATAGCACTATTCACAACCTCATATACAAAATGTAAGAAAGAAAGAAAGAAAGAAAAAGAAACAAAGAAAGAAAGAAAGAAAGAAAAAGAAAGGAGAGGGAAAGAAAGAAAGAAAGAAAGAAAGAAAGAAAGAAAGAAAGAAAGAAAGAAAGAAAGAAAGAAAGAAAGAAAGAAAGAAAGAAAGAAAGAAAGAGAAAATAAGTTAGGGGGAAAGGGAAGAGAAAAGGAAAGCAAGATGGAGGAAGGAAGGAAAGAGGGAGGATAGAAGGGATATTTTTCTTTTTTTATTGAAAGAGACAGTGGAGAGTGAAGGAAAGAAGGAGGGATGGAAAGGAAGGAAAGAAAGAAGGGAGGGAAAAAGATCACAAGGAAGGACTGTTATTTTTTTAAAGAGACAGTGGGGAAGGAAAATTTAAATAAGGAAGGAAAGTAGGAAGAGAGATGGAAATCAAGAGGGGAAGGAAAGAAGGTAGGAACAAGAAATGAAGGAAGAGATGGAAAGAGGAAGGAATGAATGAAGGAGGGAGGGAGAGAGGAAAGAGAGAAGAACAACAGGGAAGCCAAGAGGGAGAAAGAAAGGATGGAAGGAAGAGAGGGAGGATATAAAGACTATTTTTTTTTTCTTTTTTTAAAAAAGACAAAATGAAGGATGGAAGGAAGGAAAGAAAGAAGGGATGGAGATGGGTAGATAGGAAGGAATTACTTTTTATTCTTTTTTGAAAGAAGGAGTTGAGAATGAAGGAAAGAAGAAGAGATGGAAGGAATGAAAGAATTAAAGAAGGGAGAGAGGAAGATAGGAAGGAAGAACTAAGGTATATTAAGAGACAGTGGGGAAGGAAAAAGGAGGAAAGAAGAAAGGAAGGAGGAGAAAAGGAAAGCATGGGGCCGAGGGAAGGAAGGAAAGGCAAAACAAGGCAAGGCAAGGAAATGAAAGGGAAGGCAAGGCAAGGCAAGGAAAGGAAAGGAAAAGAAAGGGAAGGAGGATAGGGAGAGAGGGAAGAGAAAGCAAGGAAGGTCGGAAGGACTAAGCTAATTTTTCTGTTTGAAAGAGACAGGCAGGAAGGAAGGAAGGAAGGAAGGAAGGAAGGAAAGGAGGAAGAGATGGAAGGAGGAAGGCAGCACAGGAAGAGAGGGAAGACAGAAGGAAAGTAAGGAAGGCAGGAGGGAGGAAGGAAGGAAAACCAGTAGGTGTTAGGGTACATAATTTCACTGCCTGTTTATAGCTTTTCACTGTACCCAGATGTACAGAAACATTCCAGCCAGAACTCTGCAGACACCTCTCAAAATCCATAAGTGCACACAGTGGAGGTCAGGCTGAGCTGGGCAGATCTTTTCCAATCCAGAGGAGGGCGCCATCATACTGTCCACAACATTTCTACAAAGCATTGGTCCTAATCCACACCACAACAAATCCTTGCTAACCAACAAGGCCTGGTGGGGGGCAATTACACCCGCCTGTAATAAATGAAATGAATCTATCCTTTTGGTGTGACATCTAACTGGTACACAGGGGCACAGAGGTTGTCATATTTTAATTAGAAGAATGAAGACAAATTATAAACAATTAAATGAATTCCCAGGAGCAGGCCAGACATTCAGGACTTCCCATGAACTGTGCACGAGGTGGTGATGACTCTCTGAGGGGCCCCTGATTGTGTTTGTGCCAAAGTCTAATGATTTCCCTGGGATAAGAATCTGTCATCATTATCTCATGAGTCAGATTCCTCGAACTTGTACTGCCCTTGGGTAAAAAATCAAATATATTCAGTCCACTGCAAGCCGCAGAAGTGCCTTAATTTTAATTGCTAGCTCTTGGGTCAACTGCACCTGACAGTTTGTTTAGCAAAGCAATGCAAGCAGCAAAACACAAATTGCATTGCCTTTAGCAACCAGCAAAGTGAATTCTGACTCTGTGCTATGGGGTTTCTGCACTTTGCTTTTTCCTTTGTTCGTTGCACAAGTTCAGTGAAAACTGGAGATAAATAATGTTGCCTGTACTGTTGAAGCACATACAATTTTTTTAGTATATCCATTGATTGAAAGAAACTTCACCTTTCAAGAACAGCACCTGCTACGTATACATGTTTGACTTAGTCTAGGTTCACACCTAAGCAGGTTGCGTTTGAGCCGTTTCTGCATTGCCTTTTGCATTACATTTTTGCACTTGCAATTTTGACGTGTTTTAGCAGTGTTTTTGATGCGTTTTGCTTTTTTTTTCCCTTTTTTTTTCTTTTTCTTGTTGCTAGGCAGATTTAAAATGCAAAAACGTATCAAAAACGTGGCATAACCGCAATACATGCTTTTCTGCAGCGTTTCCATTGAAATCTATAGAACCAAAACCACAACTTTTTGCGTTCTTAAAAGTCCCTGACCCTTTCCAAAAAGCACACTGGGTGAATACGCAGAGATGTGAACGTGTCCCATAGGAAATCATGTTAAATTGACTACTGTGGTTCTGCAAAATGATGCGGACAACACTTCACATGGGCATTCCGTTTTTTTTTCTTCAGTTCAGTTTTCAAAGAAAAAACAGATGAGTTTACATCCGTTTTTTCATCGGTTTTTATCCGTTTGTTCATCTGTTTACATCTGTTTTTTCATCCGTTTTTTCATCCTTTTATATCCGTTTTTTCATCTGCTTTTTCATCCGGTTTCTCATCTGTTTTTTCATCCATTTACATCTGTTTTTTCATTTTTTTTCATTCGTTTACATCCGTTTTTTCATCTGCTTTTTCATCCATTTGCAGCAGTTTTTTCATCGGTTTGTTAATCCATTTACATCTGTTTTTTCATCCATTTTCATCTGTTTTTTTATCTGTTTTTTAGTCCGTTTACATCAGTTTTTTCATTTTTTTTCATTCGTTTACATCCGTTTTTTCATCTGCTTTTTCATCCATTTACATCAGTTTTTTCATCGGTTTGTTAATCCATTTACATCTGTTTTTTCATCCATTTATATCCATTTTTTCATCTGCTTTTTCATCCGTTTACATCAGTTTTTTCATCAGTTGTTTAATCCGTTTACATCCGTTTTTTCATCCATTTATATCTGTTTTTTTCATCTGCTTTTTTATCTATTTACATCCGTTTTTTCATCTGTTTTTCATCCGTTTTTTCATCCATTTACATTGGTTTACATCTGTTTTTCATCCGTTTAGATCCACTTACATTCATTTTTCATCCTTCTAGATCTTTTTTCATCCGTCTACATCTGTTTTTGGTCCGTTTACATCCATTGACATCCGTTTTTCTTCTGTTTCAGGTTCTTTTGTGGACAAAAAATAGGGTTTTCTTCCGTTCAAAAAAACAGATGTTAATGGATGTGGACATTAATCAATGTAAAAAAGATGTTCATCCGTTTACATCCGCAAGTCCATAGAAATACATGGGGGTCCATTTTTCATCCGTAAACGGACAGATGAAAAACGCACACACGGAAAGCGTGTGTGAAAGAGGCCTAAGGTGTGAACCTAGGGTTAATGGGGTTGATTTTCTGAGTGAATAGAGCCAGTTCACTGTGAAAGGTTTATGTTCGTTTTAGCCTAGTGAATGAAGTACAGCTGTGTTCACTTCGGTCATGCAGCCATGGATAAGCAAATATCTGGGATTTTATTTACCTTGCACATGTTTGGGTGTTAAAAGTGAACTTTGCTACACTTTAATTACTAAACTAATGCAACACACGATAAGAAAATCGTACCAAAAATTCCACGGGACCACTGATCGAACGATTTTCTCTTCATTGATAAGCGGGATGTTTTAACCGATAACGATATTGTGAACAAAATAATTTGGTTGAACAATAGTGAAAAATGTTGTTGTTTCGCATGCGAACGACCGATTTTCTATGCGGTGGTATGACGGTCGTACGAAAAAAATCTATCAAGCGCTATCACGCATGAGCGGAAACAGAAGATGGCCCGGATGTTTATGTCTAAGGAATCTTCGTAAACACGAATGAAAAATCCAAATGTTAAAAGTAGATTGGCCTAATGAGATAATGATACCAGAATTCTGCAGATTATATTTTATGTATCACTATTTATATATATAGGTGATGTCATAAACAATATTATACTCGTTGCTGGTCATTGTTTTGTATATCGCTCGTTCTGGCCGGAAGGGCATGGCTACAAGGTCACACGCACACCGCATCACTTCCACTTGTACGGAAGACGTCAACACTACGTATTGCCAGACAAACGATTTTTTTAGATTGTTTAATGTGGGCCACGATATCGACCAACGAATGAACGTCAGATGACCGATTGGTCGATTTTCTAATCATTTATTCCCACCTTAAGTGAACAATTGCATGTATTCAGTCGAACAAGCTGAGTCGCACAGAATTGCATGGCAAGGGATGTCTTATTGTTTCCAATGGTGCCCGTTCTAATCAATATGATGGTGCAATTTTGCGAAGAGGTTCTTGCACTATTGGCCCCATAGACTATGCAAAGTCGCACTGCAAAGTCTCGCTGTATATCGCATCAAAGTCACATCTCAGTAGTGTGAACTGAGCCTAAGCTGACAGCTTTGGAAAAAAAATGATTGAAACAAAAAAAAATAATAATTTTTCAATCTGATTTTTTTTACCAGGTCATCTTAGTGCGGTTGATCGAAACCATTCATTTCAACATTTTATCGTCCATCTCGATCAAAAGTGGCAGAAAGTTGTCATGTGCATGGTCAGCTTGGTCAGCTTAAATTAGAAATGTGGCCTCCCATTACAAAAAAAAAATGTACTGCAGCACTTAACCACTTCCAGTCTGGACACTTTTACCCCCTTCCTGCCCAGGCAAATTTTCAGCTTTCAGTGCTATCACACTTTGAATGACAATTGCGCGGTCATGCAACCCTATTGCCCGGGGGCCCCATGAGTTGTCAGTCCGCCCCTGTGCAACACTGTACCCATATGAATTTGTTTAGCATTTCTTGGAGACAGATAAAGATTTATTTTGGTGGTATTTATTCACCACTGGGATTTTTATTTTTTTTTGCTATATAAATGAAAAA
The DNA here is from genome assembly GCF_062004578.1 of Staurois parvus. Taxonomy (NCBI): domain Eukaryota; kingdom Metazoa; phylum Chordata; class Amphibia; order Anura; family Ranidae; genus Staurois; species Staurois parvus. Next base: position 5,642,339 of record NW_028318493.1, read on the forward strand.
GTCCAACATTTTTGAAAAAAAAGTGTTTTTCTTATAAAATTTTGCAAATAAATAATATTTCATCATAAATCTTGGCCAAAATGTATTCAGTTATCTTTTTAGTAAAAAAAAAAACCCAAATTAGTTTATAACCAAAAATTATAATTTTTAAAAAAAATGTTTTTACATTTTTATTTTATTTTTTTTATATTATTATTTATGTTTTTTTTTTTTACATACTGTCACCCTAGCAGTACAGTGTCACCATGGTCACCATTTTTTTTCTTACACTGATTAATTTTACACCCATAAATGCTGTAAAGGCAATAATTTCTCCTTCTCTCTGGCTGCATTCTTGCATCCATTGAGAAATACTGTGAGAGCTGTGATTGGTCACAGCTTGTCATATGGTACAAGGCTGTTGTGAATGTGACCTCTGTGATCATTCACAGATTTCACATGAAGTAAGCAATGATGTCAGAAGTGACATCTTGCTTACTATTCTTCATGTGATCACTGATTGGCCAATCAGTGATCACACGATCGGGACCTCACACAAAGGTCCCATACGATGATCAGTGTTCCTCTGGGTCCGGAGGACACCGGATCGCGATGCTGTGCACTCCCAGGAAGCGCGTACAGCTTGAAAAAGCAGGCGCCGTTTATGTATGGCAACCCGCCCCTGGACTGACACCGTCCAGCCGTTTATATACAGCAGCTGGATGGCAAGTGGTTAATTATAGGTCCATCTTCCCTTACAGTTTTTTCTTTGTCCCCCTAGAAAGTCCCAAAAAATCCCAACAATGCTTCACTGCTCCTGAATTCACATCAGAGTTGCCACTCTCATGTGGGCGGTGCCTGCTTGCATTACAGTGGGATGAGAAGATGTTGCAGGGGGCGTGGCTATTGGTTTCACTGCTGACTCACAGGCCTGTAGCATCTCAGTCAGTGCTTGGCCACACCCAGCCCCGCCCACTGCTTTTTGGAATGGCAGCACTGCCTCTGTTGCTGAACCCACGCACTGTGAGTGGGTGAATATTGAAGTTTAGAAAGGATGGGAGTGCCACACCAGATTGTATAGACCTTTAAAGATTGTAAGCTCCTATGAACAGGGCCCTCCTATCCCTCTTGTATTGAAATGTATTGTTGCTGTATTGTCTCCCTTTATATTGTACAGTGCTGAGCAAACTGTTGGCGCCATATAAATCCTGTATAATAATAATAATATAAATCCTGTATAATAATAATACTTTTTTTTTTGTAGCAGCCAACACGTTTCGTAGGCAGACCCCCTTCATCAGGACTAAAAAGCAGATAATGTAGGCACCTGGATTGGAGTGCGAGAGACAAAAATGAAGAAGGATTTGGCTCAGTCAGGGAACATAAAAGGAGAATTTCTTTACAAAATGAGGCTGTTGTATTACATAGAACTGGATTTAAGACTTGTTTAGACCTCCATACATGAGTCAATCGGTGTACTATACATAGGTGGCCTTGATGTAGAGGTATTCACCTTTCATAGGTCATTACAGAGGACAAGGTCAATTAGAGGAAAAGTGACATAACCTCCACAAATGGAAAGGCTTCTTCATAGTAAGAGCTGTGATAATGTGGCATAGGCCTCCTCAAAAACTAGCTCAGTTCACTGCATTAACCTCTTGCCTACCGGGCACTTTTACCCCCTTCCTGCCCAGGCCAATTTTCAGCTTTCAGCAGTGTCACAAGTTGAATGGCAATTGCATGGTCATGCAACACTGTACCCAAACAAAAATTTTTGCATTTTTTTTTAACAGACAGAGCTTTCCTTTGGTGGTATTTAATCACCACTGGGGTTTTTTATTTTTTGCTAAACAAACCAAAAAAGACTGAAAACTTTGAAAAAAAAAGTTTTTAAAAAATTTCTGTTATAAAGTTTTGTAAATAATTAATTTTTCTCTTTCACTGATGTGCGCTGATGAGACTACAGTGATGGGCACTGATAGGCTGCACTGATGGGTACTGATAGGTGGCACTGATGAGGAGGCACTGATAGGCGGCACTGATGGGCACTGAGAGGCATCACAGGTGGGCATTGACAGGCATCACTGATGGGCACTGAAAGGCAGAAGTCATATGACACTGACTGGCACTGATTGGAACTGTTAGGCGGCATTGATGGGCACTGATAGGCGGCACTGACGAACACTGATAGGCAGCACTGACTGACACTGATAGTATGCACTGAAAGGCAGCTCTAATGGGCAATGATATGTGGCATTGATGGGCACTGATAGGCGGCACTGACGTACACTCATAGGCAGCACTGACTGACACTGATAGTATGCACTGAAAGGCAGCTCTAATGGGCAATGATATGTGGCATTGATGGACACTGACAGGTGGCACTGGTGGGGCTACACTGATGATCAGTGTACATGTCCTCTCTGAGGAATGCCTCTTACCGGCTCTCCTCTCCTCACTTGCTCTCAGCGTGAGGAGAGGACTGCCGATAACTGGCATTTCATATTTACATGTGATCAGCTGTGATTGGACACAGCTGATCACATGATAGAGCCTACGTCATTGGCTCTTTACTGCGATTGGTGATCCGCTGTGTTCCAGGTACACAGCGCACAACCAATCGCTGCACCGCACACCCCCAGGGGGCGCGCATACCCAGCTAAAATGGGAGGACGCCAAGAGGCAAGAGGCGGGTAAAGAAGCTGGAAGCAATCTTACATTCACAAAGTATAACTGGATACTATCATTTATAGGTAATCACACCAGGCGTAGCTGATCCAGGGAATATCCAACTGTCTCCTGGGGGATCAGGAAGGAATTCTTTTTCCCTGCTGGAGCGAACTGGATCATGCTTTGCCATTTTTTTTTGCCTTCCTCTGGATCAACCGTGGGTATAGGATACTGTAAATGGAGGTTTTCTTTTGTTTTTTGTTTTTCTGTTGTTTGAACTAGGTAGACCAGTGTCTTTTTTCACTCTAGCTATCTAACTATGTACTTTTAGGCTAGGTTCACATCTATGCAGGTTGCGGTTGGTGCGTTTTCCATTTTTTAATGCTTTTTGCTGGGGGTTTTTTGGCTAATAGGAAAGTATGACAGTTCTCTTCATGTAGTGCATGCGACTTTACACTCTCTGGTACATAAGTAGCATCAAAGTTGCACTACATGAACAAAACTGCCATACTTTCTTTTTAGCCAAAAAAAATGCCACTTTGGACACACAAAGGTTCCTGCATTACTTTGATGTGACATTGATGCTGCTTGAGTGCGTTTTTGGTGCGGGTCCATTGAGGTCTATTACATGCAAAAATGTAATCTGCTGCAAGAAAAAAGTCCCTTACCATTTCCAAAAACTGCATCTGTTCAAAATGCACAAATGTGAACTAGATCCAAAGGAAATCATGTTAAGTGGACTGTAGTGTGTTTCTGCAAAATGCAAAATGCACAAAAAAAATGGATAATTGTGAACAAAAATGTGAGCTAAAGGCTGCGTAGATCTTCCCAACCATCTGAGCCAAATATCCTTCATTGAAGAAAAAGGACAGAAGGATTACCCACACTTGTATCATTTTCACTTGCTGGCTTCAGTTCAGTGCCAGGGGCGGACTGACCATTTGAGCACTAAGGCACTGCCCAAGGGCCCGGGGTCAGTAGGGGGCCCCATGAAATTCCCCTGGTACCTTTTTTATAGACTTTTTTGAGTGTTTGCAAGGACACAGGGGCCCCATGATCCCCTATTGCCCGGGGACCCCATGAGTTGTCAGTCCGCCCCTGTTCAGTGCAGTATCCAAGCGGGGAGCAGGTAGGTTTCATTACATCAAAACAAAAATCTAACATATTGCAGCTTACAAGACTTTAGGCTGGATCTTAAAACATTGCAACTACTTTGTACTGTATGTCAAAATGCGTCATAATATCACATCAATGTGTGTTAGTGCCCTGTCATACCAGGTGTGATTTGTGAATTGAAATCACACCTGAAATCTCATCTAATGAATGTGTCTTAACGTGCGATTTGCTGCAGCGCAATTTCTGAAGTAGTTCTCGCATTACTTTTTCTGCAGTTTTGTTGCGATTTCATATACATAGACTATAATGGAAATCGCTCTGCAAATTGCAAGAAATCTTTGAAAATCTTCACAAGTAGCAATAAAATCTTCAGAAATTGCACCTGAAATTGCACACAAATTGCACGATTTTAAACTGCAGCAGTGTGACTGGTGACTTACTGGCAGCATCACTAGGTGAAAGTAAAGTAAAAGAATAAGAAAACGAATGCAGCCACTCCATGCATGGTCTGGTAGACACATGACCTACTGCCCTCAGTGACACCTCTGCTGCTCATGGGCAACCTTTTTATTTTTTCTTTTAAAGTGGTGAAGACAGATGTAGTCCGGTACCACTGATTATGTAACATGTTATCTTTTATGTTTACATTTCTTTCCCCATTACTAGCTGTGAGATGCCGATCAGTCATGGTGGTGGTCTAATTATACTAATCCACACACTGCAGGACTTGGATTTCTAGGAAGAGGAAACTCAATTGGCAACTTTCAATCAATTGACTTTAACCTGATTTCCCTTCTAACTGTGCCGGAGTCGGCCATGACCTTGTTCTGACTGATTGGTGATTACTGAGAGGCCTCCTTATACAAAATGATAATGTGATTCTGTGAACCAACCAGAAGAGTGTACTGGTACCTATCTATCTATCTATCTATCTATCTATCTATCTATCTATCTATCTATCTATTTGTCCCTTTATTATCTATCTATCTATCTATCTATCTATCTATTATCTATCTATTATCTATCTATCTATCTATTATCTATCTATTATCTATCTATTATCTATCTATCTATCTATCTATCTATCTATCTATCTATCTATCTATTATCTATCTATCTATCTATCTATCTATCTATCTATCTATCTATGGTACCTATCTATCTATCTATCTATCTATCTATATATCTATCTATTATCTATCTATCTATCTATCTATCTATCTATCTATCTATCTATCTATCTATCTATCTTTACCTATTTATATCTATCTATCTACAGTATATATTTATCTATCTATTTATAGCCTATCTATCTATCTATCTATCTATCTATCTATCTATCTATCTATCTATCTTTACCTATTTATATCTATCTATCTACAGTATATATTTATCTATCTATTTATAGCCTATCTATCTATCTATCTATCTATCTATCTATCTATTATCTATCTATCTATCTATCTATCTATCTATCTATCTATCTATCTATCTATCTATCTATCTATCTATGGTACCTATCTATCTATCTATCTATCTATCTATCTATCTATCTATCTATATATCTATCTATTATCTATCTATCTATCTATCTATCTATCTATCTATCTATCTATCTATCTATCTATCTATCTTTACCTATTTATATCTATCTATCTACAGTATATATTTATCTATCTATTTATAGCCTATCTATCTATCTATCTATCTATCTATCTATCTATCTATCTATCTATCTATCTTTACCTATTTATATCTATCTATCTACAGTATATATTTATCTATCTATTTATAGCCTATCTATCTATCTATCTATCTATCTATCTATCTATCTATCTATCTATTTGTCCCTTTATTATCTATCTGTCTGTCTGTCTGTCCATCATTATGGAAAAAGGATGAGCAAGGTACATCATTGTCACTATCAGGATCTGGTCCAGTGCAATGATGTGCAGCCAGCACTAGATGAAGTGTATGTAGACAGGAAGTTGTTGAAAGAGTCTGCATTAGATCAGCAGCACTGAGAAGGAAGAAATTAAAAACTTTGAAAAGGGTATTTATGGGTCTCCCAGATCCCCCCCTAAATCATTATAAATGCCATAAATGATCAGCAAGTTTTAGCCTGAGAAAAGTAGTGGAAAATCTTTATTAGTCAGTGAAGATATTTGAAAAAATAAATTTGACTTTGTTATTTTCGCAGCAGTATGGCATTGAAATTGGTCAGAGCAGCTGTAAGCTCCATTCCCACCAGGAGATGTGACTAAGCGTATGGTTTTTACATGTGTCCGCAGGTTCCCGGCCACGTGTCGTGTTTAGGGCAGCCTATTACTTTGAACGTGCAGCCCTATGCACAAAAAATGCCTGAACCATTTTAAAAACTGTGCTGCACTAAACCACAGGATACTGCGGTACCATGCATTTCAACGTGTACATATGGAAGATGCGTGGAGGTGCCATTGAGAATGAATGCCATCGTTGTGCATCAGCAAAGAGCTAGCACATTTTTGTGCATTTCAGGAAAGGGTGCAATTTTACGCACGTCCCCCAATATGAACAAAGCCTTTTAAACCGGCTGCCCTCTTTGATATCAGGAAAGAAAGAAAGATAGAAAGGAAGGAAGGAAAGAAAGAGAGAGGGGAAGGAAGGAAGGAAAGAAAGAAAGAGAGAGGGGAAGGGAAGAAGGAAGGAAGGAAGGAAGGAAAGAGAGAGGGGAAGGAAGGAAGGAAGGAAGGAAGGAAGGAAGGAAGGAAGGAAGGAAAGAAAGAAAGAGAGAGGGGAAGGAAGGAAGGAAGGAAGGAAAGAACGAAAGAAAGAGAGAAAGGGGAAGGAAGGAAGGAAGGAAGGAAAGAAAGAAAGAAAGAAAGAAAGAGAGAAAGGGGAAGGAAGGAAGGAAGGAAGGAAGGAAGGAAGGAAAGAAAGAGAGAGGGGAAGGAAGGAAGGAAGGAAGGAAGGAAGGAAGGAAGGAGGGAAGGAAGGAAGGAAGGAAAGAAGGAAGGAAAGAAAGAAAGAGAGAGGGGAAGGAAGGAAGGAAGGAAAGAAAGAAAGAGAGAGAGGGGAAGGAAGGAAGGAAAGAAAGAAAGAAAGAAAGAATAATAGAGAAATTGCTATTCATAAACACCAAACTAAAATAAATAGTTTGTTACATAAACACCAAAGTAAAATGAATACATTGTAACAATTCACCTTCACACAAACATTATCTCAGTGTTCCAGATGAGGAGAAAGGTTGATATAAAATTATTATTTGCAGAGGCGGCCCTCAAAGGGTTACAGAATTAAGGGCCGATGGGGACCTCAGCTGTCACTGGAGGCTGTGTGAATCTGCTAATGAGTTCTGTTTCATAAGAGACATGTAGAAGACACAGGAGAATTCGACAGATATCAGGTATAAGTAGCTCAGATCAAACGCCGCTGCGGTCTTTGCATCTTGACCCCATTGCTCTCCCTCCACAATGCTGTTCATCCTCTGTGCCCTTTGTATTTGTTTTCCCATTGCAGAACCTCAGGTGATCACCGGTGGCAATGACACCGAAGGACTGGGGTCAAAAATATTTTTGGGCTTCCAGGCCCCATGGAATTTCTCATACCCGTTCAGTGCCCAGCGACTGGGCTCTGCCATCCAACTGGCCATCGATAAGATTTACAAAGAGTGGAACATGGAGCTGTTGGGTAACAGGACCTGGGAGGTTGTGTATGCTGATTGCGGCTGCAGCGCCAAAATCTCCCTCCCCGCTTTCATCAGCCAGTTCGAGAAGCACCAAATTGCCGCACTTTTTGGTCCGGTTTGTCCAGAAGCAGCCGAGGTAGGTGTGACATTCCCTAAGGCAGGTAACATGGAGCTACTGACTTCTAGGTGGCTTAGGCTCGGTTCACACTGCTGCAACTTGAAGGTCATACATTGCAACTTGATGCAACTTTGATGTTATGCGACTTTGACTTTGGTTAAAATCTATCTGTTGTATCAAAATCACATAGATTAGGACAATCCGTGAAACTTGTGTGATTTTAACATTGCAGTCGCACCAAAGACTCAGAAACGTAATGCAGGAACTTATTTTTAAGTTGCTGTGATTTGAGTCGCACTGATTAAGGAGGCGCCCATTAAAATGAATATGTTTTGACTTTTCATGCTGCTTTATAGGGTTGATTTACTAAAGAAAAATAGACTGTGCACTTTGCAAGTGAAGTTGCACTCTGCAAGGGCGTTTGCTCCAGAGCTTAGTAAATGAGGTAACTACATTTTGCAAAGATTACCCAATCACATTTAGCCTGGGTTCACATAGATGCGGTGCGGTATATCGCATGTGATTCGCACCGCATTCCTGTGCAAACCACATGCGATTTGTGTGCGTTGCGATTGGAGCCATACATTTTTCATGGCTCTAATCACACCGCACCTGCACCAAAAAGGTGCAGGACCCTTTTTTTGGTCCACACTAGAATCCAATCGCATGAGTATTCACACTTATGCGATCCAATTCTGCACATCGCACCGTGTTTTGCGGACCGCTTTCGGGGTTTTAATTTAACATGCACACCTTTAGAGGTTCACATGAACGGGGAGCGATTCTGAATTCGCACAGAAAATGCTGTGACTTCCGCATCGCATCAGTGTGAACCAGGTCTCAAGGAAAATATATTTTTAAAAAAACCTGCATTTTGCTTGATTGGATGATGGAAGCCAGCAGAGCTTTTCCTCATTTACTAAGCTCTGGAGCGACGGCACCTTGGTTTTAGTAAATCAATCCCTATGTGCTGCAAGTTGCATCAAGTCACATAACAGGTATAGTATACTTAAAACAAAAATCTTTTTTCTTGTTGGATAGGGTGTTGAAGGGTTAAGTTGTCTTGTTGACACAACAGGAAGTGCGAGGAAATCCTCCAAAGTGGAAGAATTGACACTGCATTATTTTTCCTCATTGGAAGATTTTCCCCCTTATTCCTGTTATAGTGACAACAGTCACATTTTGGATTACCACTCTGCTTAAGCCCCCGTTCACATATATTCAGCTATGCAGACAGCAATTTGCATGGGCACGAGAACCCATTCATTTGAATGGACTCCCGTGCCCTGTGACACGCAGAGAAGAAGTCCCTGCACTTCTTCTGAAAATGCAGCCCGCACGGGAACCTCAGTTCCTAGTACAGTTGCGTTTTCTAGTACGGGCGGCGTGCCATTAGAACTAATGGCACCCGCTCTTGGGTCCGCATTTCTCTGTGTGGGTGGTGCGGCTGCACAGATTTTCATGCGGATCCACAGCGGCACCACCCACACATATGTGAACCTAGCCATAATGGCTTGTAGGACAAATAGAGAAGGTGAATCTTCCCAGGTTTTGGATGGAGATACAATTTAACCATTTAACCAAGCCTTACATCACCAAGTGCAATGCAAAGCGTCAGATGCAGTGGTGTAAAGCACGCCGCCACTGGACTCTAGAGCAGTGGAGACGTGTTCTCTGGAGTAACCAACCACACTTCGCTGTCTGGCAATCCGATGGACGTGTCTGGGTTTAGCGGTTGCCAGGAGATGGTATTTGCCTGACTGCATTGTGCCAAGTGAGGGGGGATTATGGTGTGGGGTTGTTTTTCAGGGGTTGGGCTTGGCCCCCTAGTTCCACTGAAGGGAACTCTTAAGGCGTCAGCATACCAAGACATTTTGGACAATTTCATGCTCCCAACTTTGTCGGAACAGTTTGGGGATGGCCCCTTCCTGTTCCAACATGACTGACACCAGTGCACAAAGCAACATGACTGACACCAGTGCACAAAGCAAGGTCCATAAAGACATGGATAAGTGAGTTTAGGGTGGAGGAACTTGACTGGCCTGCACAAAGTTGTCAGAAAGTTGTCATGTGCATGGTCAGCTTGGTCAGCTTAAATTAGAAATATGGCCTCCCATTACATATAAAAAAATGTACTGCAGCACTTAACCACTTCAAGTCCGGACACTTTCACCCCCTTCCTGCCCAGGCCAATTTTCAGCTTTCAGTGCTATCATACTTTGAATGACAATTGCGCGGTCATGCAACACCAGGGGCGGACTGACCATTTGGAAACTCGAGCACTGCCCGAGGGCCCGGGGTCAGTAGGGGGCCCCATGAGATGCCCCTGGTACCTTTTTCATAGGCTTTTTTGAGTTTGGGCAAGGACACAGGGGCCCCATGATCCCCTATTGCCCGGGGACCCCATGAGTTGTCAGTCCGCCCCTGCCCCATAGAGCACCTTTGGGATGAATTAGAGCGGAGACTGTGAGCCAGGCCTTCTCATCCGACATCAGTACCTGACCTCACAAATGCTCTTCTGGAAGAATGGTCCAACCTTCCCATAGACACCCTCCTAAACCTTGGGGCTTCCTTGGGTGCCATTAAAGTTCATGTGTGTGTAAAGGCAGGCGTCTCAATACTCTTGGCAATATAGTGTATAAATACATTGCTTTTTTGTTGAACAATCTAGGCTTTCCCTTTGCAATATCGTCTTATGAAAATATTTTATGTAAATATTACCACAAAATATTTTTTGCAACCAATAGACAAAAAATTAAAAGTTGTACAAATTGTTACTTTTCTTAAAAGTAACACTTTTTTTTTAATCCATCAGCAGAAAAATAATATGGGAGTAGTGGAAGAAGAAATTAATTATGGCTGGTTAGGTTTGTCTAAAAGTAAATAAAGAGTTAAATAGGAATAAATTTTATTAAAACCTATTTTTTTAAAGGCAAGATTTCTTTAAGTTATGTCATATGCAAACAAAAGTCACACCTTTTGATTTTCTAATGAATGAAATAGTAAATACAATAACACTACATTGGATACAATCTTGCCTACAGCAGTCAAAAGAATAGCTTTGTGACTTCAATCTGTCCCATCTCCATCCAGGTCACGGGCTTGCTGGCCTCCTCTTGGAATGTTCCCATGTTCGGGTTTGTAAGTCAGACAGCAAAAATGGATAACATTCGTGTTTACGACACCTACGTCAAAATGGTTTCACCCCTCCAGAGAATATCTGAAGCCTGTGAGAAAACCTTAAATTATTTTCAATGGAGGTATATCGCCCTGTTTGGAGGGGCTGCAGGGGGCTCAACCTGGGAGAAAATTGATGAACTCTGGACGTCCTTGGAGAGCCAACTGGTTGTTAACTTCACTATCACAGCCAAGGTCAAATATGACCCGGGAAATCTGGACAACCTTCGGGAAGGTCTTCTCTCAGTTGCTGCAGCTGCACGAGGTAAAAAAAAAATTCCTTGGGTGGATGAGGCTCCATGCACATGGGGCGTTGTGATAATGCTGAGAACATTAGCTGTGTAAAGTCACATTAAATAGTCACATAGAGTTTTTCAGCTTTTTAAAGCATTTTGGCATTAGTGTTTTGCCGCGTTTTTCAGCGTTAGAGCATTTTTAGTTAAAAAACTCCTCTAGAAACCCACTAGTCCTGGGTTTTTTTTCCAGCTGAAAAACATCCCAGCCAAAAAACGTTGATTCCAGTCTATGTACATGGACACATAGGATAACATGCTGGGGAGTTTACTGGCTGTAGAAAAAAACATCAAAAGCCAAAAACAGCCGCTGTAAAAACGTCCCATGTGCATGAGGATTAAAAATCAAACCTATGTGGCTTACAGCCAAAGTTTAAAAAGCTATAGCTAACAAGAAAAAAGCTTTTATTAAATATAAAAATTAAGGAATGCTATCATCGTTTAAATTAAATGTATCCTCTCTTGAGAAGAGGAGATTAAGGAGGGATATGATCTCCATGTATAATACATAAGGGGGGATATGATCTCCATGTATAATACATAAGGAGGGATATGATCTCCATGTATAATACATAAGGGGGGATATGATCACCATGTATAATACATAAGGGGGGATATGATCTCCATGTATAATACATAAGGAGGGATATGATCTCCATGTATAATACATAAGGAGGGATATGATCTCCATGTATAATACATAAGGGGGGATATGATCTCCATGTATAATACATAAGGAGGGATATGATCTCCATGTATAATACATAAGGAGGGATATGATCTCCATGTATAATACATAAGGGGGATATGATCTCCATGTATAATACATAAGGAGGGATATGATCTCCATGTATAATACATAAGGGGGGATATGATCTCCATGTATAATACATAAGGGGGGTATGATCTCCATGTATAATACATAAGGGGGGATATGATCTCCATGTATAATACATAAGGAGGGATATGATCTCCATGTATAATACATAAGGGGGGTATGATCTCCATGTATAATACATAAGGGGGGATATGATCTCCATGTATAATACATAAGGGGGGATATGATCTCCATGTATAATACATAAGAGGGGATATGATCTCCATGTATAATACATAAGGGGGGATATGATCTCCATGTATAATACATAAGGGGGGTATGATCTCCATGTATAATACATAAGGGGGGATATGATCTCCATGTATAATACATAAGGGGGGGTATGATCACCATGTATAATACATAAGGGGGATATGATCTCCATGTATAATACATAAGGGGGGATATGATCACCATGTATAATACATAAGGGGGATATGATCACCATGTATAATACATAAGGGGGATATGATCTCCATGTATAATACATAAGGGGGGATATGATCTCCATGTATAATACATAAGAGGGGATATGATCTCCATGTATAATACATAAGGGGGGATATGATCTCCATGTATAATACATAAGGGGGGTATGATCTCCATGTATAATACATAAGGGGGGATATTATCTCCATGTATAATACATAAGGGGGGATATGATCTCCATGTATAATACATAAGGGGGGATATGATCACCATGTATAATACATAAGGGGGGATATGATCACCATGTATAATACATAAGGGGGATATGATCACCATGTATAATACATAAGGGGGGATATGATCACCATGTATAATACATAAGGGGGGATATGATCTCCATGTATAATACATAAGGGGGGGTATGATCACCATGTATAATACATAAGGGGGGATATGATCTCCATGTATAATACATAAGGGGGGATATGATCACCATGTATAATACATAAGGGGGGATATGATCTCCATGTATAATACATAAGGGGGGATATGATCAAGATGCATAATACATAAGGGGGGGGATATGATCACCATGTATAGTACATAAGGGGGATATGATCACCATGTATAATACATAAGGGGGGATATGATCTCCATGTATAATACATAAGGGGGGATATGATCTCCATGTATAATACATAAGGGGGGATATGATCTCCATGTATAATACATAAGGGGGGATATGATCACCATGTATAATACATAAGGGGGGATATGATCACCATGTATAATACATAAGGGGGGATATGCTCTCCATGTATAATACATAAGGGGGGATATGATCACCATGTATAATACATAAGGGGGGATATGATCACCATGTATAATACATAAGGGGGGATATGATCACCATGTATAATACATAAGGGGGGATATGATCACCATGTATAATACATAAGGGGGGATATGATCTCCATGTATAATACATAAGGGGGGATATGATCACCATGTATAATACATAAGGGGGGATATGATCTCCATGTATAATACATAAGGGGGGATATGATCAAGATGCATAATACATAAGGGGGGGGATATGATCACCATGTATAGTACATAAGGGGGATATGATCACCATGTATAATACATAAGGGGGGATATGATCTCCATGTATAATACATAAGGGGGGATATGATCTCCATGTATAATACATAAGGGGGGATATGATCTCCATGTATAATACATAAGGGGGATATGATCTCCATGTATAATACATAAGAGGGGATATGATCACCATGTATAATACATAAGGGGGGGATATGATCTCCATGTATAATACATAAGGGGGGATATGATCTCCATGTATAATACATAAGGGGGGGATATGATCTCCATGTATAATACATAAGGGGGGATATGATCTCCATGTATAATACATAGGGGGGATATGATCTCCATGTATAATACATAAGGGGGATATGATCTCCATGTATAATACATAAGGGGGGATATGATCTCCATGTATAATACATAAGGGGGATACGATATCCATGTATAACACATAAGGGGGGATATGATCTCCATGTATAATACATAAGGGGGGATATGATCTCCATGTATAATACATAAGGGGGGATATGATCTCCATGTATAATACATAAGGGGGATATGATCTCCATGTATAATACATAAGGGGGGATATGATCTCCATGTATAATACATAAGGGGGATACGATATCCATGTATAACACATAAGGGGGGATATGATCTCCATGTATAATACATAAGGGGGGATATGATCTCCATGTATAATACATAAGGGGGGATATGATCTCCATGTATAATACATAAGGGGGATATGATCTCCATGTATAATACATAAGGGGGGATATGATCTCCATGTATAAATACATCAGTGGTTCATATAGTGAACTCGGTGTAGAGTTATTCACCCTGAGGTCATCACAAAGGACAAGGGGGCACTCTTTAAGCCTGGAGGAAAAGAGATTTAATCTCCAAACATGGAAAGGTTTCTTCACAGTGAGAGCTGTGAAAATGTGGAATAGACTCCCTCAAGAGTTGGCTCTGGCCAGCTCAGTGGATTGCTTTAAAAAACGTCTGGATTCTTTCTTGGATACACAGAATATAACTGGATACTAACATTTATAGGTGAAGTTGATCCAGGGAATATCCAATTGCCTCTCAGGGGATCAGAAAGGAATTTTTTCCCCTGCAGGCGCAAATTGGATCATGCTTTGCTGGGATTTTTGCCTTCCTCTGGATCAACTGTGGGTATAGGACTATAACTTTTTTTTTTTAATGGTTGAACTGGATGGACTTTTGTCTTTTTTCAGCCAGACTAACTATGTAACTATGTATAAACAACATCTATTAAGATGTGTGATTATCATTTTCATTTTTAAATGATTATTTTAAGATTTGTGACAATACAGAGCAAAGAATGCCAAGCATAGGAAGGAGTATTTAGAGATATGAAAGATAAGATAAGTAAGATATGATATTGAAGATTCAGTTGCCAGTCTTTAAAGTTTCAAATTAGTCTATAATATACTGTGGAATTTTGTGAGGGGCCTGTAGTTAAATATATTTAATATATGACCTGCTAGTGCAAAAGCTTGGCTGAGGCTCTCCTGAATAACTGGGAAGTCATAATTAGTATAATATGACACCTTTGGGGAGTTGGCCATATATAGGCTTGCAACCAACCACACATGTATCTATATATATAGGTTCACAACAGTGCAGTTGATTTTTCCTGTCCGGTAGACTTCTTTACCAAATCTCATTTAGGCAGAATGGAAAGTCAGGAGTAGAACGTAGGAAACTTGGAAAAGTAAGAACATGAGAGAAAAGACTACATGCAGGAGGGAAGGAGGGTAAGAGATGAAAACAGGATGGGGAAGGGGGTGTAATTAGAGTTGGATGATGGTCAAAAGTTTAGAATGAAAAAAAAGGTTGAGGGGTGGTGGGGACCAAAGGATAGTAGTGGGGGGTAGAGGATACGGTCTTGGTTGTTGATGTCATGGCATTATATCAGGACCAGGGGAGATTTTGAATCTGCCATAAGAGTATGGTATTCCGACGTGAAGGTGAAGCTCCAAGATTTCTTAGTTTTAAATAGAGTAATGAAGGGTCAAAAACACCAGCCCTATTTGTGCACTGGTCAATATTTTATTCTATAAATTGTGGACCAAGTAACTAAAGAATTAATAAAAAAATACCCGGCCTTTTTTTCCCCCATTTTGGAAATTTCCTTTCACTTCTTGTCCTAGAGACACAACAGGAAATCTCTCTGAAGTAAGGGAAATCTCTCTTAGACAGTTGTCATCCGGACAGGTGTCCCCATTAGAGTATTTCCCTTCTATTCCTGTTCTAGTGACAACTAAAAAAAAACAAAACAAAGTTGGGCTTTATATATATTTTGCAGTTGATTAGTTAAAAATCAGTTCTTTCTTTTTTCTTCCAGTGATCGTTTTAGTGACCAGCTCAGCTGATGCCAAAGTTATTTTACAGGAGGCTGAGAAACAAGGATTAACAGATGGACGCTACGTCTTTATTATGTTGCAGCAGTTTGAAGTCAGTGGATTCCTGGTGAGTGTGAAAGTGATAGAAGATAAAGAAACCGACAGAGTCCTGATACAGAACCTGTGGCCCCAGGGTCACATACAGCCCTTTGGCTGGTAATATACTGCCATCCAGGTCTCTGCAGACAGCAGCCTGGGCTTTCCTTGCCTAGGTGAGGGCGAACAAATCTTTAGATGGAATTCCAGTGTTTACTGTAAATTGGTTTATTTCTTTCACACTATCTAATCTTGTGCTGTCCCTTTTCTTTATTATATTTTTATAAATTATTTTTCTGAGAGAAATGTCAAATGTGGCACAAATAATTTCAAGGTTTTTTTGCTGGCTGGAAGATAAAAAGAATGGGAAATTTGAGTGGAGAGTGGTAAACAGTTTTGCTTTTGACTGCTGGTGATTGCTGGTTCTTGTAGTTGTTTTATTTTCTTCTTTGAGGTCTTACTAGCAGCTTTTACTTTTTTAAATCCCCTTTTCTGTCACATTTAAATATTTTTTTTCCTTTTCTTCCCTCAGTCTGTCAATTAAGGGGAGGGGTTAATTGGTCATAGGTGCTCCAGGTACTATATAACTTACTGTAGAGCTCACTCTGAGCATGCCTGTATTTTGCTTGCTGGACCTTTGGTCAAGTGGACATTTGATTAAGTGAAGTTAAAAAGCCGGATTTTGAAACAGGAGTCCTCTAACCTGTAAGCAGGGGCGGACTGACCATTTGGAAACTCGGGCACTGCCCAAGGGCCCGGGGTCAGTAGGGGGCCCATGAGATGCCCCTGGTACCTTTTTCATAGGCTTTTTTGAATTTGGGCAAGGACACAGGGGCCCCATGATCCCCTATTGCCCGGGGGCCCCATGAGTTGTCAGTCCGCCCCTGCCTGTAAGTGACAACTAATATTTCCTGTTAATATTGTAACTGGGATAATGTGAGCTAGCAGGGTTGAAGGTTTTGTGCAGTACACAGGGTTCTGCATGTATGCAGCAACGGAGCAACAGCTCCAGGATGGATAGCACTGCGACAGATGTGAGCGGGTTGCCCTTCTGGAAGCTCATGTTTGAGATGTGAAAGAGCAAGTTGCAACACTAGGCGAAACCGGCAACCTTGAAAGGGGTCTTCTGCTTTCTAAGCAGGTAGCTAATGGGATTGATGTGGAGGGTGGAGGGGCTAGTCAAGATTATCAGGTAGGAAGATGGGTTACTAAAGCGAGAAGGAGTGGTAGGGGCTCACAGAAAAGGAAGGCTGGCCCTGGGTTTGAGCACCCAAACGGATTTGCCAATTTGGGTGAAGATGTGGGGGTGACAAGCTCAAGGGTGGCAGCCCAAGGTGTCGCTGCTATCCCTAACAGCTGGTAGGGCAGACCATCTGGGAGGGGTGGTGAGGGTAGTGCAGGAATGCCTGGACACTCAATAGTAATAAGGCATTCTATATTCAGAAGGACTAATAGAATAATTTATTGTCAGGATCACCGCAACCAAATTGTTTGCTGTGTCCCTGGTGACAGGGTTCGGCATGTGGTGGAACGGGTTGATAAATTACTGGGAGGGGCTGGGCATGACCCAGCTGTCTTGGTCCATGTTGGAACAATGAAAGAATACATAGAAGGTGGAGGCTCCTTAAGAATCAATTTAAAGAACTAGGCTGCAAGTTGAAGGGAAGGACCTCCAAGATGATATTCTCTGAAATATTACCTGTGCCATGCACATCTCAGGAAAGACAGGGTGAGATTAGAGGACTCAATGCATGGCTAAAGACCTGATGTAAGAGAGAAAGACTTGGGTTTCTAGAGCACTGGGCTGACTTTTCATTGGGGGGGGGGGGGGCAACCTATATGCTAAAGATGGTTTGCACCTAAATGGAAGGGGGTTTGCTGTGCTGGGGGAGAGGTTTATGGGATGGCTGGAGGAGTATTTAAACTAAGATCGAGGGAGAATTAGATTGTAACGGGGTAGACAGATCAGACAGGGGTCAGTAGTTATTGGTGGGTGGAATGGGGAAAGATGGGGGGAGGGCTATGGCAGGTGATTAGAAGGTTCTCATGCTACAAACAACCATTGGACTTGGTAGCATTTGTACGAAAATGAAAAATATGCAAAATACAGGTGCAAAAGGTGTCAATGAATTAAATTGTTTGTTCATCAATGCCAGAAGTCTGCCAAGCAAAATAGGTGAGTTTGAAGCTTTGGTGCATGATGAGAACTATGATTTAATTGGAATTGCTGAATCTTGGCTTCATTCTTCACATGACTGGACCATTAATATTCCTGGCTATGTTCTTTTTTGGAGAGATAGGGTGAAAAGGAAAGGTGGTGGTGTCTGTCTCTATGTGAGACGTGATCTCAGAGCGAGTGTGAAAGAGGACTTAGTTGATGAAGAGCGTGATGAGGCTGAAGCATTATCGGTGGAACTGCACATGGGGGTGCGTTCTACAAAGGTAATCATTGGAGTTTGTTATAGGCCACCCAGTGTTAATGAGGAAGTGGAGACTCAGCTCTTTGCACAGATCTAAAGGGCTGCAAGGGATGGGACAGTGATAATAATGGGGAACATTAACTACCCAGAAATTGGACTGGAGTAATGGTACTCCAGGAACAGTTAAAGAGCAAAAATGTATAAAAAGACTACAGGACAGTTTTATGGTACAGTTAATAGAGGCCCCAACTAGGAATGATTCTCTGCTGGACCTGGTAATCTCAAACCATGCAGAGCTTATTACTAATGCCCATATAAAAGAACAACTGGGTAGAAGTGATCTTAAAATGATTTAATTTATTGTTAGCTGTAAACAACAAGTACATACGGGAAAAATAAAAACAGTCAACTTTAAGAGAGCTAATTTTCCAAGGCTGAGAGTTGCTCTCCAAGACTTCGACTGGGAGGGAATATTGGCATTGATGTACACAACACAGAAATGGGAGTTCTTCAAAAAGACACTGCAAAATACACTGCTCACAAAAAATTAAAGGAGTACTTTGAAAACACATCAGATGTCAAAAAAATCTCATTCTGGATATCTATACTGATATGGACAGGGTAATGTGTTAGGAACATAAGAATGCCCCATCGTTCGATGGAAATGAAAATTATCAACCTACAGAGGACTGAATTCAAAAACACCCCAAAAATCAAAGTGAAAAAATGATGCAGCAGGCTAGTCAATTTTGCTGAAATTTCATTACAGTAGCTCAGAATGGTCCTCAGTAGTTTGTATGGCCCCCAAGTTCTTGTATGCGTTCCTGACAACGTCGGGACATGCTCCTAATGAGACGATGGATGGTGTCCTGTGGTATTTCCTCCCAGATCTGGATCAGGAAATTACTGAGTTCGTGAACAGTCTGAGGTGCAACCTGGCGGCGTCGGATGGACCGAAACATGATATCCCAGAGGTGTTCTATTGGATTTAGGTCAGGTGAGCGTGGGGGCCATTCAATGGTATCAATTCCTTCTTCCATTGGTCAGAGACATTCACCCCAGTAGCCTACTGGAGGTCATTTTGTATGGCTCTGGCATTGCTCATCCTGTTCCTCAGTGCACAAAGAAGCAGATACCGGTCCTGCTGATGGGTTAAGGACCTTCTATGGCCCTATCCAGCTCTCCTAGAGTAAAGTCTGGAATTTCCTCCGTGCCCTTGAGACTGTGCTGGGAGACACAGCAAACATCCTGGCAGTGACACGTATTGATGTGCCGTCTTAGAGGAGTTGGACTGTCTGTGCAACCTCTGTAGGGTTCAGGTATGTGTTCATTCATAAAACAAGCATGGTGTGTAAAAACCTTCTCCAAAATGGCCACTCCCCAACTTCCAGTTTACATCCGTCGCAACGGTCTGACGCGTTTCGTCACATCCGACTTCAATGAATACAAGCTGAGACACAAGTATTTTGTTTGTATGCACAATTTTAGCTAAATAAATGGTTCAATTCCTACTACTGCCTACTGTACTATATTGATTTGTTCTGATATATGTTATGATGCCATCGGAGATCATATATACTCTGGAATGAGAGGAACCTATATCTATTCAGTGCTGGTTGATTGTTCTAGATTGGATGGGATGTTTTACAAGGTGAGGGTTTACATATATTTTAAATGTGTTCCTAAACCCACAACAGTAAAATCAGTCTGTATATGCAGTTGTTATCCTCACTGTGGAACCTAAGGGGTTAATTCTCTGCATTGTGTAAAAACCCTGTTTGATCCTGACTTCTCTGATCCTCCCCTTCTTCCAGTGGTCCCCTCTTATCTTCTGATAAGACATAACGTGTGAAGGCACTCTGCACATGCTCAGTTTGGTGTGTATTGCTAGAGAGTGGTTTTTTTTTTGGTTGGGAGAGTGCATGTGATCAGCACATGTCCAGTAAGCACTGTCCAGACAGATGTCAGGGGTTCTGCATCCTCCTAGAGCAGAAGAAAAACTTATCTCTCAAGCTTTAACCAGTGCTCTGCTGGACACTGATAGAAGCCACAAGACTGCTCTAACGTCTGATGAGAAAAGGTATTTAACAGTTTATAGTTACTAAAATAATTGCATTTCCATCTTCTGTGTACTGTGGGGGACCAGATATAGTGAATGCAGGGTCTGGGGAGAGCAGATATAATGAATGCAGGGTCCAGGGAGACCAGATATAGTGAATGCAGGGTCCGGGGAGACCAGATATAGTGAATGCAGGGTCTGGGGAGACCAGATATAGTGAATGCAGGGTCCTGGGGACTGCGGATATAGTGAATGTGGGGTCCGGGGAGACCAGATATAGTGAATGCAGGGTCTGGGGAGAGCGGATATAGTGAATGCAGGGTCCAGGGAGACCAGATATAGTGTATGCAGGGTTCCGGGGAGACCAGATATAGTGAATGCAGGGTCTAGGAGACCAGATATAGCGAATGCAGGGTCCGGGGAGACCAGATATAGTGTATGAAGGGTCCGGGGAGACCAGATATAGTGTATGCAGGGTTCCGGGGAGACCAGATATAGTGAATGCAGGGTCCGGGGAGACCGGATATAGTGAATGCAGGGTCCGGGGAGACCAGATATAGTGAATGCAGGGTCCGGGGAGACCGGATATAGTGAATGCAGGGTCCGGGGAGACCGGATATAGTGAATGCAAGTTCCAGGGAGATCAGATATAGTGAATGCAGGGTCCGGGGAGACCAGATATAGTGAATGCAGGGTCCTGGGGAGACCAGATATAGTGAGTGCAGGGTCTGGGGAGAGCGGATATAGTGAATGCAGGGTCCGGGGAGACCAGACATAGTGTATGCAGGGTTGCGGGGAGACCAGATATAGTGAATGCAGGGTCTAGAAGACCAGATATAGCGAATGCAGGGTCCGGGGAGACCAGATATAGTGTATGAAGGGTCCGGGGAGACCAGATATAGTGTATGCAGGGTCCGGGGAGACCGGATATAGTGAATGCATGTTCCAGGGAGATCAGATATAGTGAATGCAGGGTCCGGGGAGACCAGATATAGTGAATGCAGGGTCCTGGGGAGACCAGATATAGTGAATGCAGGGTCCGGGGAGACCGGATATAGTGAATGCAGGGTGCGGGGAGACCGGATATAGTGAATGCAGGGTCCGGGGAGACCAGATATAGTGAATGCAGGGTCCGGGGAGACCAGATATAGTGGATGCAGGGTCCGGGGAGACCAGATATAGTGAATGCAGGGTCCGGGGAGACCAGATATAGTGGATGCAGGGTCCGGGGAGACCAGATATAGTGAATGCAGGGTCCGGGGAGACCGGATATAGTGTATGCAGGGTTCCGGGGAGACCAGATATAGTGAATGCAGGGTCTAGGAGACCAGATATAGCGAATGCAGGGTCCGGGGAGACCAGATATAGTGTATGAAGGGTCCGGGGAGACCAGATATAGTGTATGCAGGGTCCGGGGAGACCAGATATAGTGAATGCAGGGTCCGGGGAGACCGGATATAGTGAATGCAGGGTCCGGGGAGACCAGATATAGTGAATGCAGGGTCCGGGGAGACCAGATATAGTGAATGCAGGGTCCGGGGAGACCGGATATAGTGAATGCAGGTTCCAGGGAGATCAGATATAGTGAATGCAGGGTCCGGGGAGACCAGATATAGTGAATGCAGGGTCCGGGGAGACCAGATATAGTGAATGCAGGGTCCTGGGGAGACCAGATATAGTGAATGCAGGGTCTGGGGAGAGCGGATATAGTGAATGCAGGGTCCGGGGAGACCAGACATAGTGTATGCAGGGTTCTGGGGAGACCAGATATAGTGAATGCAGGGTCCGGGGAGACCAGATATAGTGTATGAAGGGTCCGGGGAGACCAGATATACTGTATGCAGGGTCCGGGGAGACCAGATATAGTGAATGCAGGGTCTAGAAGACCAGATATAGGGAATGCAGGGTCCGGGGAGACCAGATATAGTGTATGAAGGGTCCGGGGAGACCAGATATACTGTATGCAGGGTCCGGGGAGACCAGATATAGTGAATGCAGGGTCCGGGGAGACCGGATATAGTGAATGCAGGGTCCGGGGAGACCGGATATAGTGAATGCAGGGTCCGGGGAGACCGGATATAGTGAATGCAGGGTCCTGGGGAGACCAGATATAGTGAATGCAGGGTCCGGGGAGACCGGATATAGTGAATGCAGGGTGCGGGGAGACCGGATATAGTGAATGCAGGGTCCTGGGAGACCAGATATAGTGGATGCAGGGTCCGGGGAGACCAGATATAGTGAATGCAGGGTCCGGGGAGACCAGATATAGTGAATGCAGGGTCCGGGGAGACCAGATATAGTGGATGCAGGGTCCAGGGAGACCAGATATAGTGGATGCAGGATCCGGGGAGACCAGATATAGTGAATGCAGGGTCCGGGGAGACCAGACATAGTGAATGCAGGGTGCTGGGTTTAGTAACACTTTAACCAATGTAACTAAGCTTTAAACTCCATACCTGGGATTCAGCTTTAGGGTGTTTATATGTTTTTGCCCCTTTTTGCCAGTCTGATTACTTTTTATAATTTTTTGTTTTCTTTTTTGCATTCTTCTTTGTAGAACTTTCACAAACTTTGTAACAAAGTAACAATGTGTAGTAAAAATAAATGCAATTTCTTTACTTGGTCTTTTAGAAATTATTTATTTTTTTTACTTTCAGGAATTGTTTTGGAAAGACACTTTAGTCAGCGAAAATAATTTTAAGGCCTATGACCCGGTGCTCATGATCGCCCTGAATTCCAGTTACAGCTACACGACCTTCATGAAGCAGGTCTATGAGAAGCTGAAAGGGCCTCCGTTTTACAGCGAAATCACTTCTGAGAGCCAGGTGCTTTTATTGCTTTCTTAAAGTTGAATTCTGTGAGTAACAAACATAAAATTCATCCTAAAGGAGTTGTATTTCTGCCATCCAGTCCTGAGTTTTACACAACTCTGTCACGCAGCACAGCTCTGGCAGGACAAGAGACCTGACTTTTCTCTGCTGCACTTAAGCAACATTTACAGGTATTTTCTCTCTTCTAGCCTGTGACTGGACTGTGAAAGGAGAAGCAGCAGACTGATGAGCTCAGCTCTGTCACTCTGCTCTCTCCTCCTATCAGAGTGTTCCTTGTTAATACATTCAGCACAACTGAGTGGCTGCTTGTGTGGCTTCGCCTTCTCCAAGCTCTGCTGCAAAGGGACTGCAAGAGGCTGATACCAGGTCAAATTCATATTCTTAGCCACTTGCTGACTACGCTTTAGCTGGGATAACAGCTACAGAGTGGTCGTCCAGTTCTGAAAGAGTGTCTATTGACATACTCCCGGCACATGCCTGGCACCCTCTGTGATCAATGTGTCTTTCGGACACAACTGATCACAAATCAGGGTAAAGGGCCAATCACAGTGGCCCTGTACCAAGTGATCAGCAGTGTCCAATCACAGCTGACCACGATGTAAACACACTTGCTGGTTATTGGCAGTACTTTCCTCATGCTGTTCCTTATGCTGGACATCTACACTGATAATCAGGGCAGTGATTATAAGTGCAGCCTCAACAGTGCCCGTCAGTGCTGCTTATCAATGCTAATCAGTGCCCATCAGTGCTGCCAGTCAGTGCCACCTATCAATGCCACATATTCGTGCAGCCCCATCAGTGCCCACCAGTGTCACCTCATCAGTGCTGTCTATCAGCAATGTCCATTAGTGCAGCCCATCAGTGCCCATCAATGCTGCCTATCAGTGCCCATCAGGGCTGTCTATCAGTGCCCATCAGTGCAGCCTTCATTGATGCGCGCATCAATGAAGGAGAAAAATTACCTGTTTGCTAAATTTTTTTAATAGAAACTAAGAAAAATGTTTTGTGTTTTATTTTTTTTTTTAATGTGTATTTTAAAAGTTTGTTTAGCAAAAAAAAAACACCCAGTGGTGAGTAAATACCATCAAAAGAGCTCTATTTGTGTGAAAAAAAAGATAACATTTTCATATGATTACAGTGCTGCATGACCGCACAATTGTCATTCAATGTGTAACAGAGCTGAAAGCTGAAAATTGGCCTGGGCAGGAAAGGAATGAAAGTGTCCAGTAGGCAAGTGGTTACTACTGGTATTTAAAAAATGCATTTAAAGATGAAGACACAGGCACCTAGGAGACACGCACATCTAGCCCCTTTCCAGGAGGTCTACTCTATTGTAAAATGGCTGCAAAGACATAAGCCCAAATCCTGGAATTAGGCCAAATCTACCCTTGCAGTGCCCCCCTCCCTGCACTACAAGGGCTAAATGGACATAAGGTCTAGGAGGAACTGAAGAAGCTGCACTACTTACCTCTCCCCTGCCCTGGCCTGTTCCAGCGCTCTCCTCTTCCCCCTCCAGCACTCTGGTCTGTGTTGATCCCTTGGCATCAGCACATATAATTTAGGAATCTACTCTCTGCTGAGTGGCTGCCCTGTGAACATAGGAGGTCAGCTGGTCACTATGCGCACCATTCACAGATTGCAATGCATTTTCTAAATGAATGCAAAATTTATCTGATTGGAAGAGGTGGAGAGTTGGAGAAGTGATGTCATAATCTCCACCTCTTCTAATCAGAGAATGCTTTGCATTCATCAGAAAAGGCAAAGAATTCTCTAAATGGTGCCCATGCCCAACAGGCGACCTCTGGTGCTTGCCATGCAGCAGGGCAGCTGCTTGGCACAGGACTAGGGAGCTAGTGGAGATCACTGGAGTAGCAGTACCTACTACAGAGATTTTCAGATTCTAGAGCACTAGTGTCACCTCAGCATTATAGTTGCCCTAAAATGGCTGGTTGTATTTGTAAGACTAGGTGTCCAGAGCACCCCATCTCCTTTTACATCAGATGTTAAGAGCCCCCCACCCTCCCTTACATCGCAGGGCACCCCCATGCATTGTGCTGCTGCCGGGAAGAAGCTGGGAGGCAGAAAGTGCAGGGTCTGGAGATGGATCTGGAGGAGGGCTGGAGTCAGCTGCCAAAGTCTACTGAATGCTAGGACCAGGGAGGGCAGAGACAAAGGGATGCTGTGGCTCAGGGCGGACTGACAACTCATGGGGCCCCGGGCAATAGGAGATCATGGGGACCTGTGTCCTGCTCAAACTCAAAAACGCCTATGAAAAAGGTACCAGGGGCATTTCATGGGGCCCCCTACTGACCCTGGGCCCTCGGGCAGTGCCCGAGTTTCCTAATGGTCAGTCCGCGCCTGCTGTGGCTGCAGAGAGGTGCAGGATCTATAGGAGAAGTTCTGTCCTCCTCTGTGCCGCTCAATGCCAAGACAAGACTGTGGCAGAGATGAGCCTCTCTGCGGCTGCACGGAGAAGTGAAGGATCTGGCGGAAGAGGTCTGTCTTCCTCTTTGCTGCCTACTGCTGAGACAAGGTGGGATCCGAGATGAGGGAGGTGCTACAGCTGCAGGAGAGGTGCGAGGGCCACATGAAATTTCCTGGCAGGCTGAATTTGGCCCACAGGGCTTGTGTTTGACCCGTGTTCTAGAGGGATCCCATGTGTATGGCATATGCATAGTTACCTTGCTCCAAACTGGAACAATGTAACAATGCAAAACATTTCCATACCTGGAGTTCTTCTATAGGTAAAGATATTTGTAGATATTTGTAGATAAGCCACTAGAGCGGCCTTTCTCAATCCTTTTACCCAGTTGGAACCGTTAAAATTATTTTCAGGTCTCGGCGAACCCCTGCTAAAACCCATTTATTGGCAGCCCATTGCAAAAATGCGCCCAGTACAGGTGGGGGTCAGAAAGCTAAAACAATATCCCTGAATTATACAGGCACCATCAAATGGCAGGTCAATAAGTCACAGCTCAAGGAACCCACAGCAAGCTCTCAAGAATGGCCGCCAAACAATGAAGACCGGTAGAGGGTCCTAGCATACTGGTGGTTAGTGGGAAGAATGCTCCTTACATTAGTGATCAGTAAGATAACTGAAAAGATCACTGGTATCGGTGGTGACTTATCTGTGATGCATAAATTGTTAAGGAACTCCTAGAAAACTCTGGAGGAACCCCAGAGTTCCACAGAACCATGGTTGAGAATGTTAGTTCTAGAGGGAGCTCGCAGCACTCTGGCTTTGTGGAATAACTATGTCTAGTTTTGTACAGTTGTTGAGATAAAATACCAGCCACTTAAGAAGTGCATTGGTTTTAATGGGTTGGCTGACACACAGTCTTGTATTGTTAGATGGAACAGTAAGGCACAACCATTGTGTAGCACAGCAGAGCAGAAAGGAGAACCTGCATCGCCTTTATTATGCACTAAATTATATTTCTTTGTACCTTTTGCCTGCCAGTTAGAGGAATTGTACAAAGTGTTACTAAAGCAATCCTGACATAAAAAAAAAACTGATATGCAGCAGAGGAACTTTTAATCTATTCTCCATCGTATGAATGATCTTTGCCCTCGCCTATATTGCTGTCTTACAATAATGAAATGATCCCACACAATACATAGACGTGTCATCTCAATAACATCCAGAATTGCTGTGTGAGATTTCTGCCCACATACAATGGTGGAGAAAGTCATTGGTGTTTATGCAGAACAATCTTTCCTATATTCCTATTATGGAATTTGCTGATGTCACCAAAATGGAAAACATATCTGCTGAGTTGCTTAGATGAAAATTGCTTGCAAAAAAAAGTTTTACAAAGGTTTTACTTTCTTTCTTTTAATTTACATTGCTCTCTGGGAGAGGGGAATGTATTTATGGTACTTTAGTTTAATTTAGTGTTCATTTCTTTTTTTTTCGATCGTTCTTGATTTTTGTGTAATGTCACTCTTAAATAGTTTTTTTTTTAACATACCCATGCTATTTATGTGTATGTATGTACAGTATGTGAGTGTATGTATATATGTATGTTTGTGTATATATATATATATATATATGTGTGTGTGTATATATATATATATATATATATATATATATATATCACACTATTTTGCCAAAGGTATTGGGCCAGCCCTCCAAATCATGTGATTTAGGTGTTCCAATCACCACCATGACCACAGGTGTATACAATCAAGCCCCTAGGCATGCAGACTGCTTCTACAAACATTTGTGAAAGAATGGGTCGTTCTCAGGAGCTCAGTGACTCCAAGCGTGGTACCGTGATAGGTTGCCATCTGTGCAATAAGTCCATCTGTGATATTTCCTTCTACTAAATATTCCAGTCAACTGTCAGGCTAGGTTCACACCTATGCAGTTTGTGTTCGATCCGTTTCTGCAGTGCTTTTTGCAGTTTTTCACATGCATTTTTTAATTTTTGATGCGTTTTTTGCGTTTTTACATTTTTTGTCTTGTTGCTAGGCAGATTAAATGCAAAATGCATCAAAAACACGTACAAAATGCAGCAAAATTGCACTACATGCTTTTTGGCAGCGTTTCCATTGAAGTCTGTAGAACTTTTTGCGTTTAAAAAAGTCCTTGACCTTTTCCAAAAAATGCATCAGGTGAAAACGTGGAGATGTGATCATGTCCTATAGGAAATAATGTTAAATGGACTGTAGTGCATTTCTGCAAAATGCAAAACTCTGCGGAAACCGCTTAAATGTGAATCTACGGTTAGTGGGATTATAACAAAGTGGAAGCAACTGGGAACAACAACAACTCAGCCACCAAGTGTTAGGCCACGTCACATGACAGAGTGGGGTCAGCGCATGCTGAAGCACACAGTGCGCAGAAGTCACCAACTGTCTGCAGAGTCAATAGCTAAAGACCTCCAAACTTGGTGTGGCCTTCAGATTAGCATAACAACAGTGCATAGAGAGCTTCATGGAATGGGTTTCCATGGCTGAGCAGCTGCATCCAAGCCTTACATCACCAAGTACAATGCAAAGCGTCGGATGCCGGGGTGTAAAGCACGCCACCACTAGACTCTAGAGCAGAGGAGATGTGTTGTAGAGCAGAGGAGATGTGTTCTCTGGAGTGACCAATCACATTTCCCTGTCTGGCAATCCGATGGATGTGTCTGTGTTTGGTGGTTGCCAGGAGAACGGTACTTGCCTGACTACATTGTGCCAAGTGTAAAGTTTGGTAGAGGGGGGATTATTGTGTGGGGTTGTTTTTCAGGGGTTGGGCTTGGCCTCCTAGTCCCAGTGAAGGGAACTCTTAAAGCATCAGCAAACCAAGACATTTTGGACCATTTCATGCTCCCAACTTTGTGGGAAGAGTTTGGGGATGGCCCCTTCCTGTTCCAACATGACAGCGCACCAGTGCACAAAGCAAGGTCCATAAAGACATGGAGGAGCGAGTTTGGGGTGGAGGAACTTGACTGGCCTGCACAGAATCCTGACCTCAACCCGATAGAACACCTTTGGGATGAGTTAGAGTCTGGGGCGGACTGACAACTCATGGGGCCCCCGGGCAATAGGGGATTATGGGGCCCCTGTGTCCTTGCCCAAACTCAAAAAAGCCTATGAAAAAGGTACCAGGGGCATCTCATGGGGCCCTCTACTGACCCCGGGCCCTCAGGCAGTGCCCGAGTTTCCAAATGAGTTGTCAGTCCGCCCCTGGTTACATAGTGCCAACATTTTGCTCAGCGCTTTCCAACATGATTTTAATGCAAGGAATATGAGGAATATATAAATAAATAATATGTATAATTAAATAAATATTTTTTAATTTTTCTGTTTTGCTGTTATGTATTTTTTTTTATTCACTGAAAAAAAAAACAAAGGAGCCATTTTTCACTCAAGAACAGGTCCAGGATTGATAATAGGAACTTCTGTAACCCTCAGTCAATTAAAACACCATTATACTCTTAAAGGCCACCAAAACTTCACCTAAATTTTACCTTCACCATTAACTCCAATGCATTGCACCAAAATGGCTAATTTTACCGAAATCTTATTTTTCATTAAAATTTTGAGTAAATAAAAAAACGAATTTTTGCTCATCCCCATGAACAAGATCCTATAATTTCCTGTCTGATATGTTCTTCCTTTTTAGGTGAGCCCCTATGCTGCTTACCTCCATGATTCGGTGTTAATGTATATGCTGGGATTGAAGATAAATCTGAAGCTAGGCAGGGATGTGATGGATGGAAGGTCATTGGTGCAGAGTCTGCGAGGATACAACCACACACAGCTATATGGTGAGGACAATGACCACTCACAACCCCTTTACATCTGATCAGTCTCTTGGATGAACGTGTGCCAGAAACCACTCAGCAGCCCAACCACCAGTAAATCCAAAGGCAAAAAAGCCAGAGGCACGCCATTGAAATTCAACCCAGGTGTAACTTTATTGTTCCAGACATGCAGACACAAAGTCACCCCTTGGAGTGCCTCCTCTACAATTCAGCCTAGTTTTTGGATGAAAAGAATCAATTTCTAAACAAAATAAGGAGCAGAGCAAAATCCAATGGCACACCAAATAGGTATAAATTATTGTTCCAGACAAACACACACAACGTCTCCTCCTGATGTGTTTCACTTAGAAACTGGAAAGAAAAAGGTCACCAACACACCAAGGAATCCTCAAATGGGTCCGAAGATTTATTTAGTGGTCACATAATATGGCAACATTTAGGATCCAAGCAGGGCCCCTTCATCAGGCAGGTGCCAAAGGGGCCCTGCGTAGCTCCGAAACGTTGCCATTGTTGATATTATGTCACCACTAAATAAAGCTTCGGACCCGTTTGAGGATTCCTTGGTGGGCTGGTGACACTGTTCTTTCTGGATTGTTTGCGGTTCCCAGCCCATGGTCACTACAGCACCCAAACACCATTTACAGCCACGTGCAGGAATGTGTGTGTTGGGAAAACTACATTTTGATGACATAAAAACTGGACCTAATTGTAGAGGAGGAGGTACCGGGGATGGGGGGGGGGGGGGTCCTGGGGGTGCTGTGCTTTGGGTTTGCATGTCCTGGAACGATAAACAAAGTTACACCTGGTTGAATTTTATTGCCGTGCCATTGGCTTTTTCTCTGCCACATAGCATGTTTAGAAATGGCAGAGTCATAAGTTTGCTGCTTCTTCTGCCCGATGTGATGCCAAGACTTTGGGCATATGGACAATCCCAAACAAAATATATTCAGTTTCAAACTGATAGGAGGCATGGAGGAGCTCAGCTATGAGGAAAGATTAGAGGAACTGAATTTGTTCTCTCTTGAGAAGAGGATATTAAGGGGGATATGATCTCCATGTATAATACATAAGGGGGGATATGATCTCCATGTATAATACATAAGGGGGGATATGATCTCCATGTATAATACATAAGGGGGGGGATATGATCTCCATGTATAATACATAAGGGGGGATATGCTCTCCATGTATAATACATAAGGGGGGGATATGATCTCCATGTATAATACATAAGGGGGGATATGATCACCATGTATAATACATAAGGGGGGATATGATCTCCATGTATAATACATAAGGGGGGATATGATCTCCATGTATAATACATAAGGGGGGATATGATCACCATGTATAATACATAAGGGGGGGATATGATCTCCATGTATAATACATAAGGGGGGATATGATCTCCATGTATAATACATAAGGGGGGGATATGATCACCATGTATAATACATAAGGGGGGATATGATCTCCATGTATAATACATAAGGGGGGGGATATGATCTCCATGTATAATACATAAGGGGGGATATGCTCTCCATGTATAATACATAAGGGGGGGATATGATCTCCATGTATAATACATAAGGGGGGATATGATCACCATGTATAATACATAAGGGGGGATATGATCTCCATGTATAATACATAAGGGGGGATATGATCTCCATGTATAATACATAAGGGGGGATATGATCACCATGTATAATACATAAGGGGGGGATATGATCTCCATGTATAATACATAAGGGGGGATATGATCTCCATGTATAATACATAAGGGGGGGATATGATCACCATGTATAATACATAAGGGGGGGATATGATCTCCATGTATAATACATAAGGGGGGATATGATCTCCATGTATAAATACATCAGTGGTTCATATAGTGAACTCGGTGTAGTTATTCACCCTGAGGTCATCACAGAGGACAAGGGGGCACTCTTTACTTCTGGAGGAAAAGAAATGTAATCTCCAAACACAGAAAGGTTTCTTCATAGTAAGAGCTGTGAAAATGTGGAATAGACTACCTCAAGAGTTGGTTCTTGCCATCTCAGTGGATTGCTTTAAAAAAAAGTCCTGGATTCTTTCCTAGATACACAGAATCAGGGGTGGACTGACACCTCATGGGGCCCCCGGGCAATAGGGGATCATGGGGCCCCTGTGTCCTTGCCCAAACTCAAAAAAGCCTATGAAAAAGGTACCAGGGGCATCTCATGGGGCCCCCTACTGACCCCGGGCTCTCGGACAGTGCCCGAGTTTCCAAATGGTCAGTCCACCCCTGCAGAGAATATAACTGGATATAACATTTATAGGTAAAGTTGATCCAGGGAATATCCGACTGCCTCTCAGGGGATCAGGAAGGATTTTTTTCCCCTGCTGGAGCAAATTGGACCATGCTTTTGCCTTCCTCTGGATCAACTGTGGGTGTAGGATTATACATTTTTTTTTTGTAATGGTTGAACTGGATGGACCTTTCTCTTTTTTCAGCCAGACTAACTATGTAACTATGCATTTTTAATGCAATCTTTGGCATAAAAGCCCCCAATGGAAAATAAAAACAGATTTCAACTATACTGTGTAAGTGATCTATTATACCAACCAATGTTTTGTAATATTGTTTACCTAGTACTGGCATTTACACACATCAGTCATGCTACACTGTTAGAGGGTGACACCACTACTCCCAGCTTCCTGTGTCACCTGCCTTCTTGTTGTATAGGGACTTAGCAAAGTGATGTTGCCATTTTGTGGTTCAGCAAGAAGACAGGTGACACCGCAGATGGACATGAATTTATTCTCATTAATTAAGGTGTGTCTAAGGTTTTAGTTTTATATAGAGTACAGAATTATTAAAACCCCTGTTAGTATTTTTTCAGTGTTGTTGTACCATTGGAGAGACTTTACTTCACTTCCTGGCTGGTAGAAGTCTAGAAGAAGAGAATTCACTCTTAGACAGTTGTCAGTGGAACAAGAGGAAGAATTCTGCTTTTTTTCTCATTCTGGTGACAACTGTGTTTGGATTTCCCATCACTTGCTGTCTCAGTGACAATGGTCACCAGAACACATAGAGAAGATAAATTCCCCACCCAGTGGGGACAGAGTAATAAAAACCTGACCAAGGCTCTAAACCCGGGGTCTCAAGCAACGGCCCGCGTACCAGATACAGCCTGCCAAAGACATTTACCCAGCCTGCCGGGCCGGCCGAAAAAAAAAATCAGAAAATAAAATGGTGCCAGCCAGCAAATAGCTAGGCTACTCGCTGGGTCATCAGCTGCGAGGACCCAGAGAGCGGCAGCCTGGTGAAGACTCACCCCCTGATTTCACCTGCTGCAGCCATAGGAGCAACAGGAGAGGAGGAGGAGAGCACACCAGGCAGTGTACAGTGCATTGGGGTGTCCAGTGCATTACAGTGTACAGTGCATTGCGGTGTCCAGTGCATTAGTGTACAGTGCATTGCGGAGTCCAGTGCATTACAGTGTACAGTACATTGTGGTGTCCAGTGCATTACAGTGTACAGTGCATTACAGTGTACAGTACATTGTGGTGTCCAGTGCATTAGTGTACAGTGCATTGCGGTGTCCAGTGCGTTACAGTGTACATTACATTGCGGAGTCCAGTGCGTTACAGAGTACAATGCATTGCGGTGTCTAGTGTATTACAGTGTACAATGCATTGCGGTGTCCAGTGTATTACAGTGTACAATGCATTGTGGTGTCCAGTGTATTACAGTGTACAATGCATTGTGGTGTCCAGTGTATTACAGTGTACAATGCATTGTGGTGTCCAGTGTATTACAGTGTACAGTGCATTGCGGTGTCCAGTGTATTACAGAGAACAATGCATTGTGGTTTCCAGTGTATTACAGTGTACAATGTATTGCGGTGTCCAGTGTATTACAGAGAACAATGCATTGTGGTGTCCAGTGTATTACAGTGTAGAATGCATTGCGGTGTCCAGTGTATTACAGTGTACAGTGCATTGTGGTGTCCAGTGTATTACAGTGTAGAATGCATTGTGGTGTCCAGTGTATTACAGTGTACAGTGCATTGTGGTGTCCAGTGTATTACAGTGTACAGTGCATTGTGGTGTCCAGTGTATTACAGTGTAGAATGCATTGTGGTGTCCAGTGTATTACAGTGTACAGTGCATTGTGGTCTCCAGTGTATTACAGTGTACAGTGCATTGTGGTGTCCAGTGTATTACAGAAAACAATGCATTGTGGTTTCCAGTGTATTACAGTGTACAATGTATTGCGGTGTCCAGTGTATTACAGAGAACAATGCATTGTGGTGTCCAGTGTATTACAGTGTAGAATGCATTGTGGTGTCCAGTGTATTACAGTGTACAGTGCATTGTGGTGTCCAGTGTATTACAGAGTACAATGCATTGCGGTGTCCAGTGTATTACAGTGTACAGTGCATTGTGGTGTCCAGTGTATTACAGTGTACAATGCATTGCGGTGTCCAGTGTATTACAGAGTACAATGCATTGTGGTGTCCAGTGTATTACAGAGTACAATGCATTGTGGTGTCCAGTGTATTACAGTGTACAGTACATTGTGGTGTCCAGTGTATTACAGTGTACAATGCATTGTGGTGTCCAGTGTATTACAGTGTACAATGCATTGTGGTGTCCAGTGTATTACAGTGTACAGTACATTGTGGTGTCCAGTGTATTACAGTGTACAATGCATTGTGGTGTCCAGTGTATTACAGTGTACAATGCATTGTGGTGTCCAGTGTATTACAGAGTACAATGCATTGTGGTGTCCAGTGTATTACAGTGTATAGTGCATTGTGGTGTCCAGTGTATTACAGAGTACAATGCATTGCGGTGTCCAGTGTATTACAGAGTACAATGCATTGTGGTGTCCAGTGTATTACAGTGTATAGTGCATTGTGGTGTCCAGTGTATTACAGTGTACAATGCATTGCGGTGTCCAGTGTATTACAGTGTACAATGCATTGCGGTGTCCAGTGTATTACAGAGTACAATGCATTGTGGTGTCCAGTGTATTACAGTGTATAGTGCATTGCGGTGTCCAGTGTATTACAGTGTATAGTGCATTGCGGTGTCCAGTGTATTACAGTGTATAGTGCATTGCGGTGTCCAGTGTATTACAGTGTATAGTGCATTGCGGTGTCCAGTGTATTACAGTGTACAGTGCATTGCGGTGTCCAGTGTATTACAGTGTACAGTGCATTGTGGTGTCCAGTGTATTACAGTGTATAGTGCATTGTGGTGTCCAGTGTATTACAGTGTATAGTGCATTGTGGTGTCCAGTGTATTACAGTGTACAGTGCATTGTGGTGTCCAGTGTATTACAGTGTATAGTGCATTTTAAATATTGTATTGTTTTTTCCTGTTTTCTTTGTACTACAAATAAGTTATGTGCGGTGTGCAGAGGAATTTATTCATATTTTTTTCACACTATAGTCCGGCCCCCAACAGTGTGAGGGTCAGTGTACTGGCCATGTTTAAAAAGTCTGAGGACCCCCTGCTCTAACCTTCCACACACCATCCAAAAGGAAAAAAAATGTCTTTATGATACAAGTTAATTGTAAATCTTTGTGGTTCTATGCTTACATCAGTAATTCTGCTACACAGGAGTCACTGGCCTGCTGAGCATTGATGAAAAGGGAGAGCGTTTCATTGATTACTCTGTATATGACCTGCAGTCGAATGGCAATGTGTCCCGATTCATCCCGGTTCTGCAGTATGACAGTTACCGCAAAACAATCAGGTAAGTGTGTAGCAAGGTGTTAGGCATGTAAGGGTTTATTTACTAAAGCTGCAAAGTGCAAAATCTGGTGCATTTCTGCATGGAAACCAATCAGCTTCCAGGTTTTATTGCCAAAGCTTAACTGAACTGAAGTTAGAAGCTGATTGGCTCCCATCAGGGGTGGACTGACCATTTGGAAGCTCGGACACTGCCCGAGGGCCCGGGGTCAGTAGGGGGCCCATGAGATGCCCCTGGTACCTTTTTCATAGGCTTTTTTGAGTTTGGACAAGGACACAGGGGCCCCATGATCCCCTATTGCCCGGGGGCCCCATGAGTTGTCAGTCCGCCCCTGGCTCCCATACACAACTGCACCAGATTCCGTATGACCCAGCTTTACCCCAGGTTCACACTTAAGCGTTTTCCGCAGCGTTTTGCATTTTGCAGAAACGCAGTACAGTCCATTTAACATGATTTCCTATGGGACACATTCACATCTCCGCGTTTTCACCCGGTGCGTTTTTTGGAAAGGGTCAGGGACTTTTTTGAACACAAAAAGTTGCATTTTTGGTTCTATAGACTTCAATGGAACCGCAGCAGAAAAGCATGTAGTGCGTTTTTACTGTATTTTGATGAGTTTGCATTTTAAATTTTCCTATGAACAAGAAAAAGAAAAAAAATTAGGAAAAAAAAGCAAAACGTGTCAAAAACGCAGATGCAAAAACACAAAAACGCAATGCAGAACCATCTAAAAAACGCAACCTGCATAGGTGTGAATCTAGCCTTATAGTAAATCTCCCCCATAATTCTAACTTTTCACCACTAGATACACCTCCTATATATAGTTCCTTAAAGCGGAGTTCCACTCACGCTGTCAAAAACTAAAAGTCAGCAGTTACAAAAACTGTAGCTGCTGACTTTTAAAAAACAGCCACTTACCTGTCCCTCAATCCCATGGTGTGTCCCCCGCAGCCCGTTTCACCGGCCGTCTTGTATTGCATACACCACCACGGTGGCCGGCATCTTCAGTGTGGGCACCCGGCTGTGACAGCTTGCGGCTTCACAGCCGGGTACCCACTGCGCATGCGCGAGTAGCGCTGCGCTTCATGAATGGTCCTGTAGTCTTCTGGGACCTGTCACGTGTCCCAAAAGACTACAGGGAGGGAGGACACCTTCCGCTTCTGATCGCCTAGTCGATCAGACCAGAAGTGGGAGCGGGTACCTGTCAAATTCGGGTACCCGCTCCCCCCCCCCGGCGGGGGGAGCAGTCCTTAAGGTGGAACTTCCCCTTTTGAGTGGAGCTCCGCTTTAATTGAAATCATTTCGCAGGGCAATTTTGCTCTGGCTAGGGATGGGGCAGGCATGGCATCAGTGTGCCCTCTGCCATGGACTCTGGTCGCCATCTTGGGAGAGCCTGTGTTGGATTGCACAGAGAAGGTTTCAGCATCCATCTTTGAGACAGAGAGGTTATATAAAGCCCCTGTTGTGTCATTTTGGTGCACCCAGTGTGGTTAGTTTCAGGTAAGAAAGATAGGTTTAGCTTTGGGAAAAGGTTCCTTACAAGGAGGGACAGTTTAGGGACCCATCAGACACCCTTGGAGACCACCTAGTGCCTTGGGGAAAGTCTGCTTACTAGTGTTTCAGTTAACTGATCTACAGCTCGATGTACAATTCTGGTATCTACCAGGTGCTGGGATGCATCAACTCCTGTGTGCATGTGCAGGAGTTACGTCACCCCATGCTGGCCAGTGAAGATAGCTGAAGACCCCTCACCCTGAAAAAGCCAAGGAGATGTCAGCACCAGAAAAGGAGAGGAGGTGAATATTTGCAAACTTTTTTTTTTCTATATCAATTATTTGATTTGTTAGTCCTACAGATGCCTTCCAATACATCAGCTGGCCTGGACCGACTCGCCCTAAGGACCGTCCAGACTGTGGCTTCTCCAATGAGCTGTGCAAGGTATCGGTAATTGGTAAGTGTGCTGGAAGGATTACATACTAACATCGTGCTATACTTACTTATTGTACCCTATTAGGTTGTGAGATCTTCTACCTTCTGTATTTTCCTTTATATAGCAGTGCTGGGAGCGAGGGTGGAATTAGTGGCAGTGCTGGGAGCAAGGGTGGAATTAGTGGTAGTGCTGGGGGAGGTAATTAGTCGCAGTGCTGGGGGGGGTTGAATTATTGGCAGTGCTGGGAGCGAGGGTGGAATTAGTGGCAATGCTGGGGGGGGTGGAATTAGTGGCAGTGCTGGGGGAAAGGTGTAATTAGTGGCAGTGCTGGGGGGGTGTAATTAGTGGCAGTGCTGGGGGAGGTAATTAGTGGCAGTGCTGGGGGGTGGGGTGGGGTGGAATTAGTGGCAGTGCTGGGAGCGAGGGTGTAATTAGTTGCAGTGCTGGGGGGGCGTAATTAGCGGCAGTGCTGGGGTAAAGGTGGAATTAGTGGCAGTGCTGGGGGGGTATAATTAGTGGCAGTACTGGGGGAGGTAATTAGTGGCAGTGCTGGGGGGGTGGAATTAGTGGCAGTGCTGGGAGCTAGGGTGTAATTAGTGGCAGTGCTGGGGGGGTGGAATTAGTGGCAGTGCTGGGGGAAAGGTGGAATTCGTGGCAGTGCTGAGGGGGTGGAATTAGTGGCAGTGCTGGGAGCGAGGATGGAATTAGTGGCAGTGCTGGGGGGTGGAATTAGTGGCAGTGCTGGGGGAAAGGTGGAATTCGTGGCAGTGCTGGGGGGAAGGTGGAATTCCTGGTAGTACTGGGGGGGAGGGTGGAATTCCTGGCAGTGTTAGGAGAAGCGTGGAATTAGTGACAGTGCTAAGGGGGCATTAGTGGCAGTGCTGGGGGGGGTGGAATTAGTGAATTAGTGGCAGTACTGGGGGGGAGGGTGGAATTTGTGGCAGTGCTGGGAGGAGCATGGAATTAGTGACAGTGCTGGGGGGGGGGTTAGTGGCAGTGCTGGGGGGGAGGGAAGTTTAGTGGCAGTGCTGGGTGGGGGGTTGGATCAATGGCAGTGCTAGGGAAAGGGTGGAATTAGTGGCAGTTCTGGGGGGATTGGATAAGTGGCAGGTGGCTTCTCCATTATGCTCTATGAAGAAAAGGTCAGGAGAGCTCTATACACTACCTGCTGGCTCAGTGAAATTTAAGTTAATCTGCTGATCTCAGGACTGCAGTGGAGACTATTGATGGCAACTATTATAACTGACAGTGGTACTCACTTTGTTTCCAGCTCCTTGGTGTCTGCAGCAGTGACACCTATGCCGAGATCATGAAATGGGGTCTCTACCAGCTCCTCCCCCTTCATGATCATCACAGGTCAACTGACCTCTAGTCTCTGCCCTCCAGCCATGATGTGAACTGAATGAACAGCTGCAGAGATGCTGGTCACGGGTCAGCTGACTTCTAGTGTCCACCCCGGCCATGCTGTGAAGTGAACAGATGGCAAGCTTGTCACAGGTCAGAAGCTTGTCACAGGTCAGCTGACCCCCAGTCTCCGCTCTCCAGCCATGCTGTGTAGTGAATGGGCAGCAGCAGAGAGGCTGGCCATGGGATACCTGACCTCTAGTCTCCGCCCCACTAGCCATGCTGTGTAGTGAATTGGCAGCCGCGGAGAGGCTGGGCAGGCAGTGCGGGTTTAAGAGGCAGTCCAGCTGCCACAGCTATCCAGGAAAGGGGCGGACTGACAACTCATGGGGCCCCCGAGCAATAGGGGATCTTTGGGCCCCTGTGTCCTTGCCCAAACTCAAAAAAGCCTATGAAAAAGGTACCAGGGGCATCTCATGGGGCCCCCTACTGACCCCGGGCCCTCAGGCAGTGCCCGAGTTTCCAAATGGTCAGTCCGCCACTGATCCGGGAATATTTCCAATTTTTAGGATAGAGCCCGGGAGCGAAGGATTAGTGCCCCATCATTGGTGTCAGTAAAATAATTGATGCCTCACCATTGGTGTCAGTGGGAGGAATAATGCCTCATATCAGTAGGAGGGAAGTGCCCCAAGGGCCCAATGAAGGCAAGGAAAGGGCCGTATCTGGCCCACAGGCCACGGTTTGGAGCCCACTGCTCTGTAGACTCTACTCTCTAACTCTCCTCTCCTGGAATACTCTGCTCTGCTGGATGACTCTGCTCCTTCCTCTATCTAACTCTCCTCTCCTGAAATCCTCTGCTCTGCTGGATGACTCTGCTCCTTCCTCTATCTAACTCTCCTCTTCTGAAATACTCTGCTCTGCTGGAGGACTCTGCTCCTTCCTCTATCTAACTCTCCTCCCCTGAAATACTCTGCTCTGCTGGAGGACTCTGCTCCTTCCTCTATCTAACTCTCCTCCCCTGTAATACTCTGCTCTGCTGGAGGACTCTGCTCCTTCCTCTATCTAACTCTCCTCCCCTGAAATACTCTGCTCTGCTGGAGGACTCTGCTCCTTCCTCTATCTAACTCTCCTCTCCTGGAATACTCTGCTGTGCAGAAAAGGTTTCCAGTAATTCCAGTTTCTCTTTCCATTTGCTGCAAGTTATGTATTACATGTCATTCCTATTTGGTTATATATGTGTTGCACAGCCCTGTAAAAATGTATAATAATAATAATAACAACAATATTTTAAAAGTAATGTTACATTATTTAACTTTTTGGCAGACACCCCTGTGATCGCTCTGATTGCCACCTTCGTTGTGTGCGCTGTGGGAGGAGCTTTGTTTGTCTTATTACTCTTATTTCAGAAAGGAAAACTTAAAAAGCAGAATGATGATGACACCTGGTGGCAGATTAACTATGAAGACATTTCAATTCCGAAGGACAACAAGGTATGATGACCTCCAGCAGAGCAGAGTATTCCAGAAAAGGAGAGTTATAGAGGAAGGAGTAGAGTCCTCCAGCAGTGCAGAGTATTTCAGGAGAGGTTATAGAGGAAGGAGCAGAGTCCTCCAGCAGTGCAGAGTATTTCAGGAGAGGTTATAGAGGAAGGAGCGGATTCCTCCAGCAGTGCAGAGTATTTCAGGAGAGGTTATAGAGGAAGGAGCAGAGTCCTCCAGCAGTGCAGAGTATTTCAGGAGAGGTTATAGAGGAAGGAGCAGAGTCCTCCAGCAGTTCGAAATATTTCAGGAGAGGAGAGTTAGATAGAGGAAGGAGCAGAGTCCTCCAGCAGTGCAGAGTATTTCAAGAGAGGAGAGTTAGATAGAGGAAGGAGCAAAGTCCTCCAGCAGTGCAGAGTATTTCAAGAGAGGAGAGTTAGATAGAGGAAGGAGCAAAGTCCTCCAGCAGTGCAGAGTATTTCAGGAGAGGTTATAGAGGAAGGAGTAGAGTCCTCCAGCAGTGCAGAGTATTTCTTTTACAAAGAGCTTTATTGAATAGTTAGCAAAAAATAAACAGACATTCGGAGCATAAATTCAAAGACCAACAATTATGGAGCATATTAAAGGACGAGGAACTTGGTCAAGGCAAGCATCAATAAAGGCAGAAGCTGAAAAGTTTACATAGGAGCCTTGTAGGAATAGGTGGAGGAAGGGGTTATAAGGAAATGATTAACAAACCTTTGTGGGTCAATGATAATGTAAACTCCAGAGAGAGTTTTAGC
Source organism: Staurois parvus (assembly GCF_062004578.1). Taxonomy (NCBI): domain Eukaryota; kingdom Metazoa; phylum Chordata; class Amphibia; order Anura; family Ranidae; genus Staurois; species Staurois parvus. The sequence continues at coordinate 5,683,096 of NW_028318493.1, forward strand.
TACATCAACATTATAGAAAACAGGAGAGGCCCAAGAAGAGGCTTCTCCAAAAAATTGTTCAACCTAGAGAGTGTATTGCGGATGTAGCGCAGAAAACAACAAGCACAATCCGTAAAATATATTTAAGGACAAATTGAACGGCAGGATAGGAAAAGACATACAGTAGAGAGACACGGACATCACAAACAACAACAAAAAAAAAAAAGGGGGAAGGGGGTAAATTGGGGCTCCAAGGGGATCACAGCAAAATCCAACCTCATATCGACAGGAGGGATTGGTCGAATCTCGAGGGTTGAGCTACATCCAACCAGGGGCGCCATATCTGCAAAAATTGTGTATGGGTATCTAACAATATGGCCGTCAATTTTTCATTAACCATGATGAAATTCATCCGGTTTTTGACAGCCTCAAAACTAAGGACAGGAGTCTTCCAAGCCCTTGCAATTGTCAATTTAGTTGCCATAAATAAGTGTGATGCCAGCTGCCGTTCAGAACGGAGAAGACCCTCCAATGGTTTAAATAGAAGCGCTTCATACGGATCACGCTTGATATCTGTGTGAAGAATAGTGCGGAGAAGGGCGTACACCCTAATCCATAATCTACTTACTTTAGGGCAGGTCCACCATATGTGGGCCATGGTGCCCAATTGTTGGCAACCCCGAAAACAGACTGGGGAATATGTAGGGATAAAACTAGCTAGGCGAGCAGGCGTATAATGACATCGGTATAGAATTTTGTAGGCATTCTCAAGGATAATGACATTCCTAGAACATTTAGATATTGTTTGGGTCATGTTCTGCCAGTCCTGTTGATCTAGGGTCCCCCCTAATTCAGACTGCCAACGCAGATGATAAGAACGAACCGGAGGGGTTCTATAAGATATAATGGAAGAATAAATCAAAGAGATCAAACCCGGGGCATGAGGTCTATGTCTGCACTGGCTTTCAAAAGGGGACAGACGATAAGGTCCCGAATGCGTACGTATCAGTGTTTTCAGGAAGTGATGAAGTTGAAGGTAACCAAAATGTTCTCGAAGGGGGATATTATAAGAAGAGCGCAGAGCGTCAAAGGTAATTATTCTAGTGGGAGATAGAAGTGAGTGAACATCATAAAAACCATGCGCCTGCCACCATGCAAACTGTCTAGGATTATCCCTACCCGGAGGGAATAATGGGTTATGTAATAGACGTAACAGCGGCAGGTGAGGAGAGATAAGGCCAGCGGAGTATTTGATAGAATCCCAAAGACGTAGCGATAACGTCAGCGTTGGACTAAGGGTAGATGGACGTTGAGAAGGAGGAAGCCATGGCAAGGAGGAGAGCGGTATTGGGTGAGAGTCCATCATATCTACAACAGCCCACAGAGGGAAGTGATGAGATGCATGAACATGAGCCAAGGGGGCAATGTTAGCCGCCAAATAATAAGACTGGAGATTCGGAACCGATAACCCGCCCGCACTCCGTCGCGCGAATAAGATATGTTTGCTAATTCTGGGTCGAGAGGAGCTCCAGATAAAGGATAGAAGTTTTCGCTGATGGATACGCAATATATGCGAAGGTACTGGAACTGGCAAAACACGAAATAAGTAAAGTAGTTTTTGGAGATAGGTCATACGGATTGCATTAATTCTGCCGAACCCTGACAGCGGGAAATGAGACCAAGAGGACAATAACTCAGTCAGCTCATGAAAACCAGTAGGAAAATTAGCCTGATACAGTCCATCATAGGTCGGGGTAAGCTTAATTCCTAAATACGGTAATGCCGAAAGCCATTGAAAAGGGAACGTTTGCTTCAGAGTAACCAAAAGTGATGGTGAGAGGGTAACTGACATAGCTCTTGATTTTGCTGGGTTGACATGTAAACCTGAAAGGGTTGCAAAGGAATCGAGGACTGCGAGCAAATTGGGCAGAGTAATCCCCGGGTTCGAGATTGACAATAATATGTCATCTGCAAACAAAGACAATTTATGTTGGGAGCCCGCCACATCAATCCCCTTAATATCAGGATGTAAACGGATGGCTTCAGCCAACGGTTCCAAGGCTAAGATAAAAAGTAAAGGGGAAAGCGGGCAGCCTTGTCTAGTGCCTCTGGCAACCGAGAACAAAGAAGACTCGAATCCGTAATATCTAAGCTTCGCTTGAGGAGATGTGTATAGCGAAGAGATCCATCGTAAGAAGGAATGGCCAAAGCCAAAGCGGTGAAGGACCGATAGGAGATACGGCCAGGATAAAGTGTCGAAGGCCTTATTGATGTCTAAGGATAAGAGCATCATATCGAGTTTATGAGTATGGGCCAAATGTTGCAATTGTAAAATACGTCTGATAGCATCTCCAGCCTGCCTGTGGGGAACAAATCCCACCTGGTCCTTTTTGATCAAACGAGAAAGGAAGGAATTCAATCGATTAGCCAAGATCTTGGTAAGAATCTTCATGTCGATATTGATAAGAGAAATAGGCCTATAATTCGCCCAAGAAGAGTGGTCTCGATCCGGTTTAGGGATCATAACCACATTAGCAGTTAAGGAGTCCGGGGAAAAATTCGAACCTCCCTTCACCGCGTTAAACATAGCGGCAAGGTGGGGAGCGAGCACATCAGCTAATTTCTTATAGTATAGCGCTGTATAGCCGTCAGGACCTGGACGTTTGCCCGTTTTCAGGTCTGCTATGCATTGCAAAACCTCAGATATTTGGATATTACGGTCCATTAAATCCTTATGGGCCGGCGTTAAAGTAGGCAAGGGTAGGCGTGCTAAAAAGTCAGAAATGGACTGAGGGTCAGCCCGAGTGGGATCATAGTAGAGTTTAGCTAGTCGGTGCCGGAACTCCTTCAAGACCGCTACAGGGTTGCTCGGAAGAGTATTGTGGCGAGTGCGTAGAGATATCGGTTTGGGATGTTGCGCGAAAGAACGTAATCTACGGGCCAACATAGAGTCTGGTTTGTTTGCTTTGCTATACCATTTCTGGCGAGTCCAACGTAAGGAGCGCTCAGCCTCATCTGTTAAGCACAGATCCAATTCTAAACGAGCCTGATCCAACAGTCTACGATTCGACGGGGAAGGTGACTGTTTAAATTGGGCCGACACAGAAGCTAACCTCGATTCCAACTGACGTTGTTTAAACTGTCTTTCCTTTTTTCGCCTCGAAGCTATGTGGATAATATGACCCCTAAGAACCGCTTTGTATGCTTCCCATAATGTTACCGAAGAAGAGACAGAACCCGAATTTAATTGAAAATATTCCTGAGGCTTGCGATGTAGTTCCGTCTGAATCTCCATCAGCGAAAGCAAGGAGTCATTCATTATCCACGATGAGGAGGCCGGCCTACATAGGAGAGATCGGCAGACTACCAAAATAGGCTCATGATCTGACCATGGAACCGTTAAAATTGAAATAGAGCGAACCAAAGGGAGGTGTTTACGGGAAACGAATGCATGGTCAATTCTGGAATGAGAATGATGAGATTGTGAATAATAAGTGTAGTCTTTCCCCCGAGGATGAAATTCACGCCATAAATCCACCAGATCATGGGTACTTAACATGCGTACAAAGGACTTCGCTGATGCGGAAGGGTCAGAGCGCTCTGCTGGATATTTATCTAATGCAGGGTTTAGTACTAGATTTGAGTCCCCTGCCATCAAAAGCGTGCCCCTTTGGTGTGTAGCCAGAAGAGAACATAAGTGTGACAGAAAAGGCCCAGGGTTAACGTTAGGAGCATAGTAGGACAGTATAGTAACATCTATTCCATGAATCGTGCCCTGGAGCAGAAGGTATCTGCCATTGGGATCAGCAATACGCCTCACACAGACAAATGGAGTTTTACTATGAAAGGCGACCAATACGCCTCTCTGTTTAGTAGGGCCATTAGCTTGAAATATCTGAGGGTAACGTGCATCAAAATATTTTGGGGCAGAATTAGTGGAAAAGTGAGTTTCCTGCAAACAAGCAATGTCAACTTGGCGAGCCCGGAGAAACTTAAATATCTTTACCCGTTTCTGTGGAGAGTTCATCCCCTGGACATTCAGTGATAACCAGTTCAACGACATGGTGGTCTAAAAAAAGGAAGAGTAAATCCACTGCGGTCCCCGGGAGCCCTGGAAAAAAATTTACAAAAACACAAAACACACATGACAAAGGACAAAGAGAAAGAGACGAAAAAGAAAAGAAAAGACATTAAGACATCTGATATACACGCAAGATACCTGTGTAACATGGAGATTGATTTAAACAATATAATTATCCATTGTGGGTAAAACACCCACATAAGGGCTAGGTAGCGGGCGGGACAAAAGACCAGACCGCTAGCCAGCTCGGTGGGGGACACAACCATCCACCGGAACAACTCGGCATAGATATAAAATACAAAAATATTATACAAACAACTGAGGCTAATACACCCGTAAATAAGCAATCCGAAACTTGCAAGACTATAGAGATCTCAGCCAGTCAGTGCAGTGAAGAGAAACCTCTACTCTAGATTGGAGGAGGTAAAACACACGGAGATATATAATCCCTGAACATATCCAAAAACAAGTCCAGAAGGTGGCAGAAAAAATCCACATAGGACTAAGCTGTATATTGACGGCCAGCCTCTAAACATCAAGTTGCGGAGACTTCCTGAAAACGTTGGGCCTGTAGAGATTGGAGGGCCTGTGGGCCATTTTGACTAGAAGGAGATTTACGCGAGGACTGGGAATTTTGAAGACGCGTAGGGAGTGGAATCTCCTCACTCTGGGATTGTGGCAGTTCCAGCTTAAGCTCCCTGAAGTGGTGCCGAAGATCCGCTGGTGAAGAGGCCTGGAATTGGCGACCTTGAAAGGAGAAGAAGAGCTTGAAAGGGAAGCCCCATCTGTACTTTATATCAGCCACTTGAAGAATTTTAAGATAGGGTTTTAAGGTACGACGTTTGGCAATCGTGACTGGGGACAAATCCGCAAACAGATGAACAGAGTGACCCTGAAATTCCAGAACCAAACGATTCCGAGCCGCCTGCAGTAGACGTTCTTTAGTGCGATAAAAGTGGAATTTAATAATAATGTCCCTGGGAGGCCCCTCCATGGGCTTGGGTGCTAAAGCTCTATGGATACGGTCGAACTCCAAGCGCTCCATGGGAATTTCAGGAGCCAATTCCTGGAAAAGAGCAGTGGCAGTACCCTGTAAATCGGTGATTGCCTCTGGAATTCCGCGGATGCGGAGGTTATCCCTGCGTGCTCTATTCTCGGCATCCTCCAGCTTATCTTTTAAAGAATCCAGTTGAGCATGTAGGTCCTCAACTTCCTGTTCATGACCTTCCAAGACTGTAGTCGCCAGATCCATACGCTGCTCCAATTGATGGGCGCGAAGGCCCAACTCCTTTAGGCCCTTTGCCAAATCAGAAGACAATTTACGCGAGGCTGTTGTAATCTCCTCTCGCACTATAGCACGGAATTTGTGTAGCAGGGCTTCGGGATTGTGTTCCAAAGAATCTGCCATCCCTGATGGAAATTGCCGCTGACTATCGCCATCTGACTCAGGGTCACCTGGAAGCTGGGTATTGTCATCCGGCTCAGGCGGGTTAGGTATCAGCTTAGCGACGTGGCCCTGTGAAGGGAAGTGCTGTTGGGCCCGATGTTTGGGTTTAGTGCGGGGAGTGCGATGCATTGCAGGGAGTAGTCCACAGGACTCCAAAACGTTGTCAGGTTATTGAAGTGATACGTTAGGGTGTAGAAGCCTAATGACCGAGGAAATTGTCACGGTGGCACGGCACAGGGAGGTAGCTCTGGCATTTTCCCCCTAGCTCGTGTGCGCGTCCCCCACCGGGGAGGTGTTCACAGAAGATTCACTAGATGCTGGAGCCAGTGAAATGTAGATGGTTATAATCACTAGGCCGGGAGTGCAAACTGTATAGAGGCTACCAAAAGGTATCCCTGAGACCTCTGATTTATCCACTTGTGGAGAGGGTTATAAATAAATCCATCCAGTGCAGCTGCTGCAGTATCTCAGATCCCTGGGGTCACACTGGGATCCTGCAGGGATATGATACGATCCACAGGGCCACCAGGAGGTTCGGGGGGGGTCCCCCCCACCTATCTCAAGGACTGACCTTTATGCCAGGGTTGGATATACAGGCCAGTGATCCGGCTGTGCGGCGATCCGTCCGCGGCGGTGATCCGCTCCGGCCGCGGATTTAGGAAACACCGCGGCTTCACACACCACGGTAGGCCTCAAATCGCCCTGCGCCCCAGATGCTCAGGAAGAAGGCAGAAGTCTTCCAACAGAGAAGAGTATTTCAAGAGAGGAGAGTTAGATAGAGGAAGGAGCAGAGTCCTCCAACAGAGAAGTATGTTTGAAGAGAGGAGAGTTAGAGGAAGGAGTAGACTCCTCCTGCAGTACAGCGTATTTCAAGAGAGGAGACTTAGATAGAGGAAGGAGCAGAGTCCTACGGCACTGCAATGTATTTCAGGAGAGGAGAGTTAGACAGAGGAATCAGCAGACTCCTCCTGCAGTACAGTGTATTTCAAGAGAGGAGAGTTAGAAAGAGGAAGGAGCAGAGTCCTTCAACAGAGAAGAGTATTTCAGGAGAGGAGTGTTAGATAGAGGGAGGAGCAGAGTCCTCCAATAGAGCAGAGTATTTCAGGAGAGGAGAGTTAGATAGAGGAAGGAGCAGAGTCCTCCAGCAGTGCAATGTATTTCAAGAGAGGAGAGTTAGATAGAGGGAGGAGCAGAGTCCTCCAATAGAGCAGAGTATTTCAGGAGAGGAGTTTTAGATAGAGGAAGGAGCAGAGTCCTCCAACAGAGAAGAGTATTTCAGGGAAGGAGACTTAGAGGAAGGAGCAGAGTCATTCAGCAATGCGGAATCCTCCAACCTATATTCTAATAATATGAAACGATTAATAGATTGTTAGAGAATGGCCTTCTACTCTAGAACATGTTTTCCCACAGTAGCTGATATAAGTAGATCATACTGTTTTTGCTATGACTCTTTTCTTAGGCCAATCCTGGGGAATCGCCCTCCAGTACGCCGACAGCATCAAAGAAGTTGGGGAGTTTTGGCTCCAGTGCTGTCATCTCCAGCAACCAGAGCTGTGGCTTCACAGACAAGCAAGGAAAAGAGGTTGTCTATACCACCATTGGTCTCTATCAGGTACCGACATCCCATCCAACCAAAACAGTTTTTTGGGGGTGGGGAATGTTTTCTGTGCATAGATTCCAGAGTACAGCATAGTTTTACAGGGGTTAGGCTAATGTGATTGAAACCTCCCATGAAGAACATGACAAAAATAAGTTTTAACCTTTTATACAAATGGCTTTGTTAGTAATAAAGTTCAGTGTATAGATATAGTGACAGATCATCTTTAATATTTCAAATCCTTTGAAAAATCTGTATTGCTCCCCCTACCCAACCATAGTTAAAGCCAAAGTGCAGCCAAAAACACAAATAGAAAAATCAGCACAAGGGACATAAATTACAGGTAATATGATGTGTCCCTTATGTTATTCTTCTCCTTTCAGTAATAATCCTCCTTGGTAATGCCCCTTTGCCCCCCCCCCCCCTGTACTCCTACCCCTGCTGCGGTAATCTTCCAGTATGGTGGGGTTTAATACAGCTAAAAGATTGTCAGGAGCTCTCATCAAGGGAGCTTGACTATGCTTGCCCTTTTCTGCCAGATTCACCATTCAAAGAAGCCAGTACTACAGCTTCTATGAGTGACACAGGATCTATGAATGAGGGATGGGTGGATGTCTGATAGGTCTGCCCCAGGGGCGGACTGACAACTCATGGGGCCCCTGGGCAATAGGGGATCATGGGGCCCCTGTGTCCTTGCCTAAACTCAAAAAAGCCTATGAAAAAGGTACCAGGGGCATCTCATGGGGCTCCCTACTGACCCCGGGCCCTCGGGCAGTGCCCGAGTTTCCAAATGGTCAGTCCGCCCCTGGTCAGCCTCTTTATTATTTTGCAAAAATGATTTTATTTTTTAAACTGGAACTTTCTCTCAATCAACATAGACTATTCTGAATCCTTTTGCTACTAGCATTAGTAAATAGATAGAAAAGTATATCATATTTGCTTGTTTTGGACAATTTTTAAATTTCTTCAGTTATGCAAAGCATGCTGGAGCTGACAGGGGAGAGATCTGTATTGTTTACATACAGACATCTCCCCTGTCAGTGTCCTTTGGCGATCGCTGGGTGCCGGCTGGGAATCCCCGGCCGGTAGCCAGTGATCGACAGCCATAGCCAATTACAATTTATATTGTAAAGCACTGAGAAAACTGTTGGCGCTGTATAAATCCTGTATAATAATAATAATAATAGCCGCCAATGCCATCTACCCGGAAATGCTAAATCCTTTTTATATATACAGTATATATTATTTTGCGCAGTATTTGTGCTATAGGACTGCACAATAATTAAATTAAATAGCGCTTTTGGTTTGTGGTGCTCAGATACAGTGTAGTTCTGCTTTAATATAACTAGAAATGTCAGTGTTAGTTTTTAGAAAAAGTGTTACTGTTGATAAAAAGTATACGTTTTATTCTATAATCTGTCCCAATTAAAATTACATTACCATTAATATTTCCTACAGGGAATGAAATAAAGGCTTAAACAATGGGTTAATAATGAGTTAAATAGGAACAAACTATATTTAAATAATAAAGACATTTTTTTTTACTTTTGATGTAGCATGTCCAACGTCCACAACTGGTTAATAGTAATGAACTTTTATCTTTATCTTTTATCACCTGGGGCCCCTGGGCAGTGCCCATGCATTAAGACAGCCCTGACTCTTCTTTACATTTTTGCGGGAGTATATAATTTTTTAATGTTTGAAAGTCACACCCACCATGTAATGTGCTTTTCTTTGGCATGTGGCGATTAAGGTTTTTTTAATCTACTATACTAATATATGGGGTTTTTTTTTAGGGTAGTAACGTGGCCATTAAGATCCTCACTGACCAAACAGCATCTTTACGAGTGAAGAAGCCATCGGTGCTAAAGGAGTTCCGCATGGTGAGTATTCCTGAAACTTTCATGAGAAAAATACTTTCAATGCTGACCTCCCCATGTTAATAACAAATGTAAAAAATCTACCTTTTGTGTTTGAAGTCCTCCAGTAGTGCAATTCCTGTGCCTAGGCACTCCTTCTCTGTAGCCTGTAACGGTATTTTTTTTTTTTTTGCTAGAAAATCAATTAGAACCGTCAAACATTATATATATATTTTTACACAGAGGGCCTAAATTGCAATTTTTTGGGAAAAAATGCACTTATATTATGTTTTTGTGCATTAAAATTAATTAAAGTGTATTTTTTCCCAAAAAATTGCAATTTAGGCCCTATGGATAATATACTGTACTTAATTTGTCGTCGTGCAATTTTAAAGCATGACATGTTTGGTATCTGTTGCCTTTTGTGACTTCATCTTTTATATTTTACGAAATAATTGGGTATTATATTATGATTTTGTGCATTAAAATTAATTAAATACCCAATTATTTCATAAAATATAAAAGATAAAGTCACAAAAGAAAACAGATACCAAACATGTCATGCTTTAAAATTGCACATGACGACAAATTACGTACATTATATTATCCATAGGGCCTAAATTGCAATTTTTTGGGAAAAAATACACTTTAATGAATTTCAGTGCACAAAAACATAATATAATACCCAATTATTTCGTAAAACATAAAAGATGAAGTCACACAAAGAAAACAGATACCAAACATGTCATGCTTTAAAATTGCACACGGCAGCAAATTACCTACATTATATTATCCATAGGCAATGCTTCAAAAGGCTTTACAGGTTAACAGTTTACAGTTACGCAGGAGGACTGGTACTAGAATCACATGTGTGGTGCGATTGCCATTTACGTACCAACGCATGCATTCGCAATTGCGCGTGAGCATGGTGGGACTGGGGCACTTACATTTTTTTTTAAATATTTATTTTATGTGATATAAACCCCCAAAGTACAATGCAACAAAATAAATTCACATAATTTAACCTCAATATGTCAAATAAATAACACAATACCACTTAAAATCTTATAAATGTGTCACAAGAGACATATAAGAATAAATTTGTGAATAATTAATAAACAACTCCTGTCCTCAAAGTGCATAAAGTCTCTGAGAGGTGGTGGATCGCATTGGTGAAATACACATGTTCTTCAGGAGCATACACGGCAAGCACGCATGTAATTGGATATATGAGCTATCACAATAAGAGCACAGTATATGTGAAGTGGGTTGCAGACTTTATGTACTTTAAGGACTGTAAAAATAGTTTTTTACATTGTCTCTTTCGTTTTTTTTAAAATTACTTTTATTGCTATCACAAGGAATGTAAATATCCCCTGTAATAGCAATAAATCATGACAGGTCCTCTTTACTGAGACATCTGGGGTCTATTAGACCCCAGGTCTCTCATCTACCTTTTAGAGTATCCAATCAAACCAAGATCGGTTTGAATAAATGCCTTCCCAATCCAAAAATGGATTGTTTACATTCTGCTCAAACGGGGTTCCAATCCCTGATCAGCTCTATGACCAGTCGGTGGAACCATCAGCTTCAGTGCTGGGCTCCCCAATCGTATGGGAGAGCCCAGAGAGGTACTGGGGCAGGTGGCCGGGAAGGGAGGGGGTTTGGATGTTGACCCCTCCCACCACCCATAAAAGCAATCCAGTGGCTATTTAGCTGCTGGGATCATCTATACATTGTAGACCTTTGCCGACCCTAAAAAAAAAAGATACCGGGATCATGACTGCAGTTGCACTCAAAACAACAAGCTGAAGTTCGAAGTTGATTGGCTATCATGCAGAGCTGTACCAGATTTTGCACTCTAGTTTTAGTAAGTCAACCCCGATCAGGGGCGGACTGACCATTTGGAAACTCGGGCACTGCCCGAGGGCCAGGGGTCAGTAGGGGGCCCCATGAGAAGCCCCTGGTACCTTTTTCATAGGCTTTTTTGAGTTTGGGCAAGGACACACAGCGCCCCATGATCCATTATTGCCCGGGGGCCCCATGAGTTGTCAGTCCGCCCCTGATCCTGATGTGTTACTGGAGGACAGCTTCAGTTACTGGGGGGTAGTGTTCTTTGAAGGAATACCTGAGGAGTTATTTCAACAATCTGCACTGGCTACACATTCCCATACTGGTCTCCAGAGTGAATGCAGTGTTGAGGGAGCCTTAACTGAGCTTTCCCTGCTCAACTGGAACTGTTCTCTATGCTAAGTACTGACCCTCTATAGTGGATTTCTGTCCCTGTACAACCACTCACCCAAAGCATGCCTAAGTAACATGGATTCCCTTATTTAAAGCATTCCCTCATCCAAAATGGACGCAGAGTTTCCTAAGAGTTGTGTCAACTTCGTCTCAAAGCACTGGACAGAATCCCTAAGAGACCAATTCACTTGGAGACCCCTCTTCACATGCAGCTTTGGCACAAGGCCACTTACAGGTGGGAAGACTAACTGTACCTGCCTACAGCCCCACCAGTCATCAGAGCACCAGTAATTGGAAGAGATGGGTGGTAGAGTAGCAGCTCTGACCAAAGAAATAAAGGCCTGCCTCTATCAATATGTCCTCCTCCACAAGTTATGATTAGTCAGTAATGGTTAAAAGATTGACTGTAGGAGGCCCATGGCTGTGGATAAGGGGGTACCACCAGTCCTCCTGTATGGGGCCCTGGCCAGCTGGGGGGGCCCAGGCAGCTGGGTGAATTAGATGTGGGCAGAGAAGGTGATCGGCATGGCTGGGGGGCAATTACTGGAACCAATACCCTGTATGGCTCTCTCTGCAGCAACTGAAATCTGGCTTCTCCTCTCCCTCCCACTGGGCTTCAGCTGCTGCAGAGAGAGCCATATAGGGGATCGGTTCCAATAATTTCCCCCCTGGTGCACCTATCACCCTCCCTATGTATCATACATTTCCCCTGCTACGCAGGCCCTCCTGTGTGCCCCCACAGTGCTGCTTCTTCCTACCAGCAGCTACCAGCACACAATAGGATCCTTCAGGATGGAGAGTTGGGGAAGGGTCCTCTATGTTACATTTACCAGCCCCTTCATTTTCTGGATGAACACAATGAGTGATTGGTACCAGTCCCTCACTGTTTTCATTCATAACAGAAGCATAGTAAACTGTTTTTTTGTTTTTTTGTTTGAGGGGGGGGGGGGGGTCCTGTCAGGTTGTCTGCATGGGGCCCCGTGGTTTCTAATAGCAGTCCTGAGGAGGCCTATAGGCATTTCTTATGACTTGTCCTTTTTGGCCACAGCTTCCAAAGTACAGGTCCTCTTTAAATCTGTTTCTGATATGTTAGTTACAACAGTATTCTTAGTTGGATAGAGTCTCATATGAGTAGAATTGTAAAGTCTGTATCCTCTAAAGCCTTTGCTTTCTTTCTCCAGATTCGAGAGTTGAAACATGAGAATCTCGTCACTACTTTTGGTGTCTCCATTGAGCCCCCCAATGTCTGCATTCTGACCCAGTACTGCAAGAAGGGCAGTCTGAAGGTACAGGGTCTCATGGCCTCTTCATGCGGTCTGACAATTATTAGCCTTTCTTACAGATGCTGATCACACGTTGAATGAAATATTCTTCTCACTAAGCGTTAGCTGGCAAAGCCATGTCATGATTGTCATGAAGAGCATGACATACAAAAGAATTTGGATCATCTAAATTACATTTTTTGAAAACTAAGACTGTTCTGATGCAAGTTTTAATTTTCTGCTTCAGTTCAAGGTTGGCTTCATTTTAGTTGAAGTCCAGGTATGATCCTAATCACATACCAATGTGGCGGTACCCCCATAGGAGCCTGCAGTAGGATAGGTTCATATCTATGCAGGTTACATTTATGCCTTTTTCTGGAGCATTTTCCTTTTTTGTAACACGTGGCTTTGGTGCATTGTTTCTGCTTTTTATGCATTTTGCAGAGTTGACAGAGTTCTGAGTTCATGTAGTGTGACTTTGAAGCAGCTTTGATGTGACTTTACACTTTCTGGCACTCAAGTAGCATCATATTCTCAGAAAAGTTGTGCAGGAACCTGTCACATATTAGGGTCAGGGTTAAGGGCTAGGCTTAGTGTCCGTTCACATATATAAGGATTGGATGTGGTTTGAACTGCATCCAATCAGCATGACGTGAAAAAACTTTGCTTCCTATGGTGCCTGTTCACATATACTATATTGCCAAATGTATTAGAACACCTGCCTTTAAACGTACATTAACTTTGATGGCATCCCAGTCTTAGTCCGTAGAGTTCAATATTGAGTTGGCCCCGCACTTTGCAGCTATAACAACTTCAACTCTTCTGGGAAGGCCGTCCACAAGGTTTAGGAGGGTGTCTATGGGAATGTTTGACCATTCTTCCAGAAGTGCATTTGTGAGGACAGGCACTGATGTCGGACGAGAAGGCCTGGCTCGCAGTCTCCACTCTAATTCATCCCAATGGTGTTCTATCAGGTTGAGGTCAGGACTCTGTGCAGGCCAGTCAAGTTCCTCCACCCCAAACTGGCTCCTCCATGTCTTTATGGACCTTGCTTTGTGCACTGGTGTGCAGTCATGTTGGAACAGGAAGGGGCCATCCCCAAACTGTTCCCATAAAGTTGGGAGCATGAAATTGTCCAAAATGTCTTGGTATGCTGACGCCTTAGGAGCCCTTCTGTAAGGGACCGCCCGGCGGTACCACTAGCACTCCACTGATCGGATGTTCCCAGCGCACGGAGTCTAAGCCCCAGAGTACTTGTTCACCAGGGCCCCTGATGGTGGGGATGGACTTGGAGTACCCCAGGACCAGGTCGTGAGTACTGAGGACGCCCGTCAGTGGTAGGGGTATTCGCCAGGGGCTCCCACGGGAGAGAGCCAGGTATGAGGAGGTCTGGAGACCCCGTTGAGAGGGACGGATGGATGGATGGATGGCTGAGCAAGTGCAAGGTCATACAAGCCGAGTCGGTAACTATCGGGACGGTGCGGTACAGAGCAGCGGGCAAAGAATAGTCGGGTCACACGCCAGGTCAGCAACAGCAGGTCAGATCCAATAGGGGGTATTCAGGAGAGAGGTCAGGCAAGCAAGGGTCAAGAACAGGAGAAAACAGCAAGGTCAGGGCACAATCCGGGTCAGCAACTTACTTTAAACAGGTTCACAGGTACACAGGATTCAAGAGACCAAAAGGCACTGAATGACAGCTCAGGGCCGTTTAAATATCCCGCCCTGCGCTGTCATTGGTGCCAGGCGCGCGCCCGTGGTCTCTACTGCGCATGCGCGAACCTGGTTGCCGCGGTCGGCCAAGTCCCGGCGCCCGCGTACAGGGCGGTGTACTGCGCCTGCGCCGAGCCCAGCGGCGCGGCGATCTCCGACACCTTCACTGGAAATAAGGGGCCAAGCCCAACCCCTGAAAAACAACCCCACACCATAATCCCCCCAACACCAAACTTTACAATTGGCACAATGCAGTCAGACATGTACCATTGCCAGGAGGGCAACCGCCAAACCCAGACATGTCCATCGGATTGCCAGACATAGAAGCGTGATTGGTCACTGCAGAGAACACGTCTCCATTGCTCTAGAGTCCAGTGGCAGTGTGCTTTACACCACTACATCCGACACTTTGCATTGCACTTGGTGATGTAAGGCTTGGATGCAGCCACTCGGCCATGGAAACCCATTCCATGAAGCTCTCTACACACTGTTGTGCTAATCTAAAGGCCACACCAAGTTTGGAGGTCTTTAGCTATTGACTTTGCAGAAAGCTGGTGACTTCTGAGCACTGTGCGCTTCAGCATACGCTGTCCCCGCTCTGTCATTTTTCGTGGCCTACCACTTGGTGGCGGAGTTGCTGTTGTTCCCAGTTGCTTCCACTTTGTTATAATCCCACTAACACTTGAGCGTGGAATATTTAGTAGCCAGGAAATGTCACGGATGGACTTATTGCACAGGTGGCAACCTATCCCGGGACCACGCTTGGAGTCACTGAGTTCCTGAGAGCGACCCATTCTTTCACCAATGTTTGTAGAAGCAGTCTGCATGCCTAGGGGCTTGATTTTATACACCTGTGGCCATGGAGGTGATTGGAACACCTGAATCACATGATTTGGAGGGCTGGCCCAATACTTTTGGCAATATAGTGTATGTCCGGTGCACTGGAGGTGCGGATTCAGTGCGGTTTTAAAAAGAGTCATGTCCGATTTTTGAGCAGTGTGGTCCGCTTCAGATGCAGATTACAGGCTATGGACTTCCATGGGAACCGTTTCTAAACCGCATATGTGTGAACAAGATAAGATCCTGAGCTAATTCTGTCCTTAACCTGATGTGAACCTGTGAACAAATACTGTATCAATTAGCTGTGAAACCTGAACTTCAATCTGCACACATGTGTGAATCAGCTCTTAGGGCCAGTTCACACCATGGAAATGCATTCCAGATGAGTTCCAGATGTGTGTCCGCACTCACATTTTTGGCGCATTCTGGTGCAGTTTTGATGCATTTTTTATGCATTCTGGTGCATTTTTGATGCTTTCCGGTTAATTTTTTGCCTCTCTCTTTCTTCCATTTAAATAGGAACAGGTGCGTTCCAGTGTGTTTTTGGTGCGTTCCAGTGTGTTTCTGATGCGTTTTTACTGTGCTTCAGCTCTACTTTTTTTCTGCAACTGGAATGCACTGGAACTGCAAGCACTGATGTGAACTATGACATTGACAGCCTTATACCCTACTTTCTGTGCATTTTGGATGCAGAAAAAAAGCACACTGAAACGTATGTAGTGTGAACTGGCCCTCACGGTTAAATGTTAGGGTTAGGCTGAATGGATCCTCCTGAGTCAGCCCGAGCTCTGCCTGGGGGCCAGCCCCCCTAGAACTAGGGGTCCCTCCCAGGCCACCAACAGCCTCCTCAGCACTCTGTCAGCCTGACTCTTTCCTAGTTATGGGTTGACCTCACCACTCTACAAGGGTCTCCAAACTTGGGATTGGTTAGACTCCCATAAACATGCCCACTGTCTTCTGGAAGCTTCCATGGTCCTCCAGAACCAGGTGGAGGCAAAAGAGTCCCAACCTGTTAAGTCATCCAGCCTGACCTGTAGTAACCCAACCTGGGGTGGGGTCATTCACTTGTTACTGCTGCCATTTCACTTTTTTTAAAATGAATTCAAGGCATTCTCTGGTTGGATGAGGAGGCAATCCTCCTCTCTGCCTCATCCTATTAAAGAACGCCTTGTGATCATTTAAAAAAATACGTCAATGCTGAGCGAATGCGTCAATGCTGAGCGAACAATCCCCTGCATCTGCCCCTTTCATTCATAGGATTTCAGTTCCTTCAGTCATTGAGTCTCAGCAACATATATGGGAGCGTGCATGCAATTACAGTCCACTTAGGATTGCCCACTCCTCCAGACTGACATCCACCCCATCAAAGAATTTTGATATTTTCATAACTCCTCCCAAGAGCCAACCCACTGCTTGCATCAGGGCTGAGGGCTCTTGAGAGGAGTACTGAGTCAGGGTGCTGTGATGTTTTCAGGAAGCTATGTACAGCATCCTGCTAGCCCCTCCCACCAGCCATGATCTGCCTGCATTGCATAGAGAAGGACAGAGAACCAGTAATGCCATCATGGGTAGCAAATAAAGAATGTAATAAAAACAGAACAGGGTTTATTTAAAAATAGCATTAGTGTGTTGTTGAGGGTGGAGGCGAGGAATCAGAGAAGCAAAATATAAACAGTAAACCTCTGTGTTAAACTGCCACATCCCATAACTAGATACAAATATTAAAAAAACAAAACAAAATCAGGACACAATTGGGCTGTGTATATTGGAAAGTATATATAAGTGTGTTTTGTTCCTGTATATATACAGTAACTTTGTAGATAACCGCTTATATCTTCTGAATTTTAGGATGTTTTGCACAATAACGACATTGAGCTGGATTGGGTCTTCAAGCTCTCCTTTGCATATGACATTGTTAATGTAAGTCTCCTTTATCTATACTTGCAGTAGCCACAAAGGGGGTAACTGTCCACAGGCCCAGGTCTCAGTAGTGGCTGCCAGGCCTATCCAGCTGGGTGCTGTTCCCTGTTCATATCCTCTTTCCACTGATCTATGAACCTTAAGTAGAGAGTCCAGGGGCGGACTGACCATTTGGAAACTCGGGCACTGCCCGAGGGCCCGGGGTCAGTAGGGGACCCTATGAGATGCCCTGGTACCTTTTTTCATAGGCTTTTTTGAGTTTAGGCAAGGACACAGGGGCCCCATGATCCCCTATTGCCTGGGGGCCCCATGAGTTGTCAGTCCGCCCCTGGTAGAGACTTAACGAGAGACTATATTTGGCCATTTTATTATTATTCTACGGGATTTATATAGCGCCAACAGTTTGCTCAGCGCTTTACAATATAACGGAAGACAATACAGTTCAATACAAGAGGGTTAGGAGGTCCCTGATCCTTGGAGCTTACAATCTAGGAGGAAGGGATAAGAAAATAGAAAGTCTATACACGTAAAGGTTTTTGTATAGGGATAGAAGGGATGTGTTCTGTTTCAAATGCATTTATACATTGATATACCTTCACAGATCCTGTCTGCCATGACAGTATAGTCACCTGCTAAATTGACATCATCCACAAGCAGCTTAAGTCCTCAATAAGACACAAAAGTTGAATTCAATGTCATTTTATTTCATATAAGTGCTGTTCAGAGGATGTTTTTCCAATCTTTTGAAATGTAAGGAGATAATGATTTTCCTAGGTCCTGTTTGTGCTAAGAAATAACACTGACTGATGGAACATGACAGAAACAGGGTCTAGCTAGAACTCTACAACAACTCCATAAGAGGAAAGAAAACTACTCACTGTATTAAATCTCTTATATCCATGTGTGTATCCGTCCAACAAAAAGATCCAATATGCAAACACCCCAGTGCGTTACAAGGGGTAAGGAGCTTAAACTGATATTAAAGGTTCATTTTTAAAAATGGTTTTGCACAGAGCAGCCCTGATCTTCTTCTTTTCGGGTCCCCTGCTGGCGCTCCTGGCTTCTCCTCCTTGACAAATGCCCCCAATAGCAAAACGTTTGCTATGGGGGCATTGGTGTGTGCTTGTTCCCGAGCCCCTCTTTATCCGTACAGATCCTTACAGATATAGCCATGGCTCAGCCCTGCCCCCCGCTCTCCCTGTGATTGACAGCAGAGGGAGCCAATGGCTTCCATTGCTGTGTGTAACAGCGTATACCCAGAGATGGATGCGGTTCAAGCATTTTGGCTTCAACCTCCATCTTGGCAAAGGGATTAACCATCCTGACAAATATATTTCTCCCTCATTCTTCCCCCCTCCCTCCTCAGAGAGGCCCGGCGACATTTGGCCAGTATGTGTGTGAGTTGGGAATGTCACAGGAGGGTCATAGGAGCTATAAAGCCCCCCAAGGGAGCTGGGGTCTCCCTGTCCAAAGAACCTGCAAATTGTAACACCTCGTAAGAGATAAGGCAAGCTTTCCCAGGAATTGAAAGAGATTCCAACCTAATAAACCTAACTCTGCGTAGGTGACAGAATCAGATAAACACTTTTCAAAATCCATTTCTCCCCTATGTCTCATATCTTGGAATATGAGAGACTTACATAAAAAGTGGACTTATCGACAGATTAGCCACAAGAAAGTGAACAGTTAGGTCACTCGCATTGTCTCGGATACATACGAAAACAGAAAAGTAGATCTTGTGAACCGTACAGTGTATAATTTCATGATTCATATCTAATCAATCCTCAGACATGTCTGCATAATCTACCCATGGATGGAATGTCACTTGTGCAGCTGGAAAGTTATGGGCCAAAATATGAGTTATGGGAGATTTTGGCTCTAGTTGAGGTATCCACCCATATCTACACGCCCTAAACGGGGTATTGGTCCTTGACTTCAGAGCCACCCCCTGCTGGGGACTATATAATAGGCTGTCAGGTCTAAGAGTAAGAGTTGAAGACGTCTCCTATTTTAATATCAATACCACCTGGGGAGACCCGTGCCCTTTTGCTCTGAAACTTGGATCTGCTCACCCAGGACTTTGGCAATTACCTTAACCCTTTCACCTCTCTCTGATATCTCTTTGCTGTGCCGTTAGTCTCTGTATATTTATATAAATATATCTTAGTTAAATCTTTTCTGTAAATATTTTTATTGCACCCGTTTGACCTTTTTAGTAATAAATCTTTCCTTCTGAAAGTGTTGAACTGTTTCTATAGCGCTTCATTGCAATTTACGAATTCCTACCTCTAAAGAGAACGCTACTGTGTTTAACTCTCCGCATAATCGGCCTGTGGTGACCATATTATGCAGACGATTATCTCAACCATTATAGTGTTTTAGCTGATATTGCCGAGTTTCCTCTTTCTCTGTACAAAAAGGAGGTGGTGGCAGTGTGAAGGGTTAATTGCATAATTAACCTGACCCAGTAGTAATCACTCAGGCTGCCGGTACATAGATTGTGGTCCAATTAGCTGGAAAATCGTTGTGCAGGGTGCAGCTGGGTGTGGCATTGTTACGCACGTGACATCGCGGTTTTAGATCGGCTAGTCCAGGGGTGGGCAAACTTTTTGACTTGAGGGCCGCAATGGGTTCATATATTGGACCCGGGGGCCGGACCAAGAGTAGATGAATGATGTGTATGTGTCATCCATAGTAAGTATAGTAATACTCCCCCATAGTAAGCATAGTAATTAATCCCCCATATAGTAATTCATCCCCCATAGTAATTCATCCCCCATATAGTAATTCATCCCCCATATAGTAATTCATCCCCCATATAGTAATTCATCCCCCATATAGTAATTCATTCCCCATATTAATTCATCCCCCATAGTACTATTCCCCCCCAAGTAGTAAGACAAGTCCCCCCTGTGTTAATTTTTTCTTACCTTTGCTCCACGCGTTCCTCTCGCCGTGTTCCCGCGACGTTCCGGTCTTCAGGGCGGACTGTGAGAGGAGCCTAGCTTCCCTCACATTCGTCACGCTGCCCCGCCTACACTCATCCTGACAGCCAATGTATCCCGCGCCGTTCCGGTCTTCAGGGCGGACTGTGAGAGGAGCCTAGCTCCCCTCACGTTCGCCACGCTGCCCCGCCTACACACATCCTGACAGCCAATGTATCACGCTCCGCGGGCTGGATTAAAAGGTCCGCCGGGCCGTATACGGCCCGCGGGCCGTAGTTTGCCCATTGCAGGGCTAGTCCTTCGGTCACGAGTTTGGTGAGAAGGTCTGGGGTCTGACACCGCGAATGTGACACTGTGTCTCAGCCAATGAAGAGAGGGAGACCCGGGACACACTGAGAGGGGGCTCAGGTGAGTATTAGGGGGGCTGTCAGGGGAGCAACACACAGAAGGTTTTTTACCTTTATGTATAGAAACGCCTTCAGCCTTTAAAACCACTTTAATCAAACAGGATTTCAAGTAGAACTATCAGCAAAACTTTTTTTCATTTTGGATAGAGTAAGGAAGGGTTATACCCCATGTCATTTTATCAATATGCACCCCATTGGGGAGATTTCCTTTCACTTCCTGTCCCATAGCCAAAACTGGAAGTGAATGAAAATCCCTACAAATTAAGGAAATTCCTTGGGGACCCCCAGGTCTTCAGGATCAGTGTGCCCACTGGAAAATTTCCCCTGTATTACTTTTTTGGAAACAACCCAAAATTTGGGGTTTCTTTTACTTTTGCTATCAATGATAACAGTAAACAGGACAAAGAGAGGGGGGATCTCCCTAATGGGGGGCGCAGACAGCAATAACAACTGACAGGGGTTCTAATCCACCTCCACTCTGTCCAAAACTAAACAAAAAAATGTTGCCTTTAGTTATACTTTAAGCTTCTTTCCAAGTGAAACATGTTAGAGAGTTTGCATCTCAGATTGATTAAGCTTTTTGCTGGACTGATGAATAAATGAATATGAGTCTTTTAATATAGTATGCAGTTCTTTTGGTGCTGCTATAGACAGTGGCGTCCCCAGGCAGGTGCCGGGGGTGCGCGCTGCACCGTGTGACACCTTCTGCATGGGGTGACACCGGACCCGCTTCACGAAAAGGTAAGTTGTAAAGCAAAGTTGCAGATCCGATCCATCCTGTGGGAATCGTCGGCTTTCTTTACAACTTACCTTATCGTGGAGTAGGTCCGGTGTCACCCCGTATAGGTTGCATGCCGACGATCCCCGCAGGATGGATCAGAACTGCGGATTGGGGAGCATAATGAATCAGACTCAAATCCATTATGCTCAATCCGCAGATCCGATCCATCCTGCGGGGATCGTCGGCTTTCTTTACAACTTACCTTTTCGTGGAGCTGGTCCGGTGTCACCCCGTATAGGTTGCATGCCGACGATCTCCGCAGGATGGATCAGATCTGCAGATTGGGGAGCATAATGAATCAGACTCTGATCCATTGTGCTCAATCCACAGATCCGATCCATTCTGCGGGGATCATCGGAGGGGGTGTCACCAAGTGTAATCGCACTGGGTGACACCAACCCTAGGGACACCCCTGGCTATAGAGTCGATTTTAGGAGCCTAAGACTGTAAAGAACATGCTCCTGTCACTGGGGAGAGCGGGGAGAAACAGAACCTTGAGCCGAGCATTTTTTCCTGGTTTATAGGGTCTAGCTAGGACTGAACAAACTAGCACAAAACAGGAGGGTAGAACCAAATCACATACAGTAGGTAAAGTAGTTCTAGTGGCTCTAAACTGCTATTTGATGTCAGCATACAATAGTAACCTAATACAGTTCAATAAAATAGCAGCAAAAACACATATGGGTGGGCCAGAACATAGTGCCAGAGTCACCAGGGTGCTTTTGATTTACATCCCTTAAAGTGTATGTACACCATATATCTATTTTTCAGTATATATTTATCTTTATGCCTCACTGTATACAGTTTTCTTAAGACTGTTAAGTCTAAATCTCGATTTACACTACTGCTACCTGAAAGTCGCGCGACTTGCAGTGTGACTTTGCCAGGCAACTTCACTATCAGGGGCGGACTGACTATTTGGAAACTCAGTCACTGCCTGAGGGCCCGGGGTCAGTAGGGGGCCCCATGAGATGGCCCTGGTACCTTTTTCATAGGCTTTTTTGAGTTTGGGCAAGGATACAGGGGCCCCATGATCCCCTATTGCCCGGGGGCCCCATGAGTTGTCAGTTTGCCCCTGTTCACTACTACTTTGAAGCAACTCTGAAGAGACTTTCAGGGAATGCCTGTGTAATCTTCCTGTAATGTCGGATCCGAATCACATCATTATAGATTAGGATCTGACTTGGAGGCAAATTCCATTAAAGTCTATGGGCACAAGTCGGATAGAAGTCACCTTGAAGTAGTACAGGAAGCTTTTCTAAAGTCAGAGCGACTTCAGTAGTGCCACTTAAGACAACTCTCATTGACTAACATGGGATTTCACATGTCATGTGACTTGGGGGTCTCACAAGTCGGATCCCAAGTCGCAGCAGTGTGACCTGAGCCTTAATGCAAATAAACAAGACAATTGGCGATGTGAATAGTGTAGGAATTCCTGGCAACCAAAAAGATTTTATAGCTGATCTGCCTCCTGGGAACTGTTCAGTAGTAGGGGATTACCCATTGGCCAGCATGCTTACTGAATATACCTGTATATGTCTCCTCAGGGGATGGGCTTTCTCCACAGCAGCCCTCTGATCTCTCACGGAAACCTGAAGCCCACCAACTGCCTGGTAGACAGCCGAATGCAGGTCAAGCTGTCCGGCTTTGCCTTATGGGAATTCAAATATGGAACGACACATCGAGACATCACTCTTAAAAATGTCATCTACTCTGGTATGCGACACAAATCCTGCATAAAATCACCTCAAATACTAAAGGGGAGGGGCCAACCGAAACGGATTCATTGGTATGGTGTGATTGAATCAGGCGCTGGCTCTTTGTGTGATGATGGTGAAACACCATACCACCATCGTTCAATTTGACCCCCCAATGTCTTCCCATTTTTTTTTAAAGCAGAGACCCTAGAGAATAAATTAGTGGGAGTTGCATTTTTTAATACTGCACAATATCTCCGCAACAGTTTTTCAAATGCAATTTTTTTTGGAAAAAATACACTTTTTAAAAAAATTTTAATGCAAAAAACCCCACAATACATAACCAAATTTTTTTTGTAAAATATAAAAGCCATGTAAATATATAACAAACCAGTCTTGTTTTAAAACTGCAATCGCCCATGCAACAGTGACAAGTGAGGTCAAATTTTCTACTCATAGGCAACACTTTATAAGCCTTTACAGGTTACCACTTTAGATTTACAGGGGGTATCTGGTGCTAGAATTACTGCCCATGACCTGACGTTCGCTGTGATACCTCATATGTGGTGGGCGATCGCTGTTTGCATGTGTATGACCGATGCAAGCATATGCCTTTACGCACAGGGGGCCCCACGGGGTACTTTATTTTTTTTCTTTATTTCTTTATTTTTCTTTACACTGTCAGTTTAAAAATGTTTTTTAAAATAATTTTTATTGCTGTCACAAGGAATGTAAACATCCCTTGTGACAGCAATAGGCAGTGACAGGTACTCTTTGTGGAGAGATCTGGCGTCAATATCAAATCCCTCCGCTGCTCTTAAAAGCATTTAATCACACCAAGGTCGATATGATTAAATTATTTTCCTTTTTTTAAAAATGGCACCCTGTATTTCCGAGTAAGGTGATGTACAGTTGCAAGAAAAAGTATGTGAACCCCTTGGGATTATGTGGAGTTTTGCATGAATTGGGCATAAAATGTGCTCTGAACGTCATCTAAGTGTGCAATTAAACCATGGCAACATCTAATGTTTGTGTAGTATTATGTTCAACAGACTGTGTTATTCTATTGTTGTGACTTAGATGACGTTCAGAGCACATTTTATGCCCAATTCATGCAAAACTCCACGTAATCCCAAGGGGTTCACATACTTTTTCTTGCAACTGTAAGGTCATCTCTTCCGGTTTGTTATATCATAGAGCATTGGTTTCCAAATTGCAGCCCGGGGGGCGGATGTGGACCTCTGCTTGCCTTTCTGGCCTTCGGGTCACTGTTCTATCAACTGACACCAATGATGGAGCAACATTCCCCTTACTGACACCATCAATGGGGCACTATTCTCCTCATTAATATCAACAATTGGGCACTATTCCTCCCAATAAAACCAATGATCGGTCACTGATGCTGAGCATTTTCTATTCCTGCTGGCCACAGTCCGGCCTCCCTAAAGCCTGAAGGACAATAAACTGGCTCTTTGCTTAGAAAAATTGGAGACCCTTGTCATGGAGCCCAATAAAACCAATCTGGTCTTTGTTGGGCTCTATGATCATCTGGCACCGGCTAGTCAATCAGGACTCCCGGTGGAATGGGAGATCCTGCTAAAGACACGTCACAGGTCCCAGAAGGCTGTGGAACCTTTTGCTAAGTGCAAAGCGGCTTGCTCATCCACAGTGGGAAGCCAGGTGTGAAGCCACAAGGAATCACAGCCAACTGCCCACAGTGAACCAGTTGGATGAGGACAGGTAAGTGTCCTTTTATTAAAACCCAGCAGCTTAAGTATTTGTAGCTGGTGACTTTTCATTTTTTTTCCAACAGGAAGAGCTGCTTTAAGTGCTGTCCGAATTCAGGTGCTGAAAATATTTGTGTCTGCCAGAATAAGCTGCATCCAATTTCAGAAGCAGAAAAGCCTCATACTGTTGATGTATCCACTGAAGGACAATCCACCCTAATCCTCAGCCTTTGCTCTCTCTGTATTACTATAGAACTTTACTGGACGGCTCCAGAGTTGTTACGGATGGGGAGATTCCACTTTCATGGCACGCAGAAAGGGGACGTGTACAGCTTTGCCATAATTATGAGAGAGCTCATTCATAACAGCGAGGACGGACCTTTCCAGGACCTCAACATGGAACCAGAAGGTAAAATGTTTAGGAGGATGGAAGGGTTATAGAGCAGCCATGCTCAGCCAGAGTTTCCTCGAAAACCCTAGGGTTCCTCCAGAGGTTTCCAGGGGTTTCCTGAGTTGTGGCTGGTTGACTTCCCACGCAGGCACCATAAGATTGGAGGTCAGCTAACCACATTTGAAGGAACTCCTGGAAACCTCTGGAGGAACCTTAAGGTTCCACAGGACCCTGGTTGAGAATGGCATCTCTATAATCCTTCTATCCATTGTAGATGGCTATCTGGCTTTTCCATATGTGACACCAAAGATCTGTTTAGATGCCTGTAGCATGGCATTCCTCCCACTGACCACCAATGAATTGGTTTTAGCAGGGGTTCCACTGAGACCTAAAAATGATTTCAAGGGTTCCTCTTGGGTAAGAAGGCTGAGAAAGGCTGTCATATAACAAATCCAGAGGAAAGGTGCAAAGAAACTGACTGTTACAATGATCCCCTATGTGGCTGAACCAGGGGCGGACTGACAACTCATGGGGCCCCCGGGGCAATAGGGGATCATGGGGCCACTGTGTCCTTGCCCAAACTCAAAATAGCCTATGAAAAAGGTACCAGGGGCATCTCATGGGGCCCCCTACTGACCCCGGGTCCTCTGGCAGTGCCCGAGTTTCCAAATGGTCAGTCCGCCCCAGGGCTGAACCATTGTGGGCAACTTACAGCCTACAACTAATCATTTCTATAGACTGAACCTTTCCTATAAATGGCAGTAAGGATCGAATAAAACATATATAAAAATAAGGATGATCCACAGAATATAAATGTTCTCCTTGAAGGCACCTTTATCAATCAAAAACCTTGAGGTGCATTTAAACCTACCTTCAGCCTTCCCTTCAGTTTTTCACAGTTGTAACAGCTCCTCTCCTGGACTGCAATTACTTACTCTGATTCCTGCACACTGTGAGCTTCTCACAATATGCATTAGAAGCTGAAACAAGTCAGAAAGAATCATCGCATTTCCTGTCTGGAGGTCATCTTGCATCATCTAGCTCTTTCCTCCCCAGCTTGACTGTCCCTGGTCTGCCCTTTCATTCCCTGGATTTCAGCTCTTTCAATCATGGCAGCTCAGCATCACATGTGGGCATGCCCTAGGAGGTCAATCTGCATGCAAATACAGTCTGCCTAGGAACGCCCATTTTTCCACATTGACACCCACTCATCAAAGCATTTTCATATTTGCATAACTCCTCCCAAGAGCCAGCCTATTGCTTGCATCAGGGCTGAGGGCTCTTAAGAGGATTACTGAGACAGGTTGCTGTGGGGTTTTCTGGAACCTAAGTGCAGAAACCTGCTGGCACCTCCCACCAACCATGATCTGCCTGCATTGCATAAAGAAGCACAGAGATCCAGTGATAATGCCATTCGTTCTAAAATAAGGTGTGTAATGAAAATGGAAAGGTTTTATTTAGAAATGTGATTAGCATGTATGTAACGGAGCCGACCCCGACTGCGCTTGGGTACTTCCGTTAGAATACCGCTTCCCCGTCCGAACACCGACAACAGACACCACAGCAGACCATACAAGACTAGACGACACCAGTCTTGAAGTAAACCAGAAGGTAGACTAGTTTATTTTAACACAGGTACAAGATATATGCACTTAAGGGGACAATCCCCCCTCCCTGCATAATGACACAGGGCAGGACAATCTACATTTAAAAACAAGAGACACACAAGTATTCAAACTTCACACCAGCAGACAGTCCCATCAGGAGGGAGGGCTGCTGGAGACACCCCCCCCCCCACTAAGCTAATACACATAAACACATACATCCCATAATAGTTTGCTCCCAAGCAAGACACACAATAGAACAATGGGAGGCAACCACACAACACTAAACAATCAACAACCCCCACACAATATTAGGACAGATCACCATGTACCCCCAACAGGCACAGGGTAACCCACATGCAAGAGGGACATGGGGAGCCGAGACAGGGATCTCCCCACCTCTCCAAAGTGAGCTGGGTTCCATGGGTCCCCCACCCAAAGTGACTCCCGTCACAATGTACATAAGGGGGAAAGGTGCAACTGGGCAAGGCAAAATATAATCAGATCACATTTCTGCTTTAAATAAAGAAATATGTAGATTTTCCACTAGATGGAGTTCTTGTTGGTTCAGTGCAATGAGGTGGAGCAGGAAAGCATTGCATATATGCTAATGTAGCTGCTCAGACCAGGCTTTATAACCATTCTCTATTCTATTCAAAAGTAAAAAAAATATGTTGTTGCTAAAGTTAGACTTTATTATTAATACCACCCCTTGACTAAGACTGTCTGAGATGAGCGTGACCTTATAAAAGAAAATTCAGACAGATGAAGCTGCTTTAAAGCTGATCTCCACTTTAATGTCCCTTTAAATAACTCATTCTGGCCAAGCTGGCCCATGCTGGCCCAAGCTGGCCCAAGAGAACTGTTTTAAAGCTAAACACTAAACTCTTATTTTAAATTCAGAAGTCATTCAAAGAATCAAAGACCCGAACGCCGTGGTTCCGATGAGACCCTCCATTTCGGTGGAGAAATGTAACGAGCGCATTATCACCATGCTGAAGATGTGCTGGGATGAGAACCCAGATCGGCGGCCGTCCTTTGTCTCTATAAAGAGGAGTCTACGAGGAGCCAGCCCTGAAGGGTGAGACACGCCCCATTCTTGGCTTTTTCTGTGACAATCGGCCATCAGGCCTTTACCTGTGTACAGTAATCTATTCTATATCTGCAGACACGTCAGCATTCTAGACAACATGGTGAATAAGCTGGAAAAATACGCCAATCATTTGGAGGATGTGGTGGAGGAGCGCACCGTGCAGCTCATGGCCGAGAAAAAGAGGACAGACAAGTTGCTGTCGACAATGCTGCCGAGGTAGGATGGTGAGCTGGTTAGAGATGGTCTAGGCCCTTGGTCTAGGGCAAAGGGGTTCCAAACTTGGGTCACATGTGGCTAACTACAATATTTCATCTGGCCTTTAGCCAAGGTCAGTGGCATATACTCAGTGTGCACAGATTGAGGATTAAGGTCAGCAGAGGCAGCCTATGGTCTCCGCTAGGGATGCACTAGTACCCATTTTTGATCGGTGAGTACGAGTACCGATACTTTTGGTCAAGTACGCATATAGGTAGGTATATAAATACCTGAAATAAATAAGTACGCGCCGATACCGATACTTTGCGGTGCGATTTGCGTACATACAAAATGTGTGGATGCAAATTGCACTGCAAAGAATAGAATGCGATTTGAACAGGAATGCAGTGCGATTCCTGACCAAATTGCATGCGGTTTCCCCACTGCTCCTGTGTGAACCCAGGCTTGTCACACAGGAGTGGCGCGGGAAACCTCCCTGCACCGAACCCATGCTGTCACAGAAAGAAAAGCTGGAGATCTCCTAGATTGTAAGCTCGAAAGAGTAGGGCCCTCTACCCCTTGTGTGCTGTTTGTAGTTGCTGTACTGTTTCATGTATTGTCCCCCCCTCTATTGTACAGCACTGAGCAAACCCTTTGGCGCTATATAAACCCGATGTAATAATAATAATAATAATAATAATATGAAATCCCCGTGGTTTTCTCTCCTCTCAGTGCAGGGATGACAGTACGGTCTAGACTGCTTTTGATTGGACAGCACCGTCACCGTACTGTCATCCCTGCAAGGAGAGGAGAGAAATCCACTTCATGGGTCTGGGGATTTGAAATCCCCGCGGCTGTTTCTCCTCTCCTTGCAGGGGTGACAGTATGAGCTAGATGGCTTCTGATTGGTCAGCACTGTGATCAAAGGCCGTCTAACCCATACTGTCATCCTTGTAGTGAAAGAAGAGAAATCTGCAGGGATTTAAAATTCCCAGCTGTTCCTTCTGTGACAGCATGGAATCGGTGTAGGTAGGTTTCCTGAGTGTTCAAACTGCATGTTATTCTTTACGGTGCACTTTTTGTCCATACATTTTGTATTGACGCAAATTGAACCGCAAAGTATTGTCTCAGGTGTTCTGAGCATTTTCATACTCAGTATCAGCACCAATATCGATATTGGTGCATCCCTAGTCTCTATTTTAACCTCCCCCCATAACCCACACCCGCACTGAGTAAAGGCGGACTGTGTTGGGGACCTTAATGTAAGGGTGGACTTTAATGGGGACTCAGATGTAAGGGGGGACTACGATGAGAACCCTTATGTAAAGGGGACTATGATGGGGACCCTGAAGTAAGGGGGAACTTTAAAGTAGGAGACTATGATATAGGGTGACTCTGATGGAGACCCCTGGTGTAAGGGGGACTATGATGGGGACCCTGAAGTAAGGGGGAACTTTAAAGTAGAAGGAGACTATGATATAGGGTGACTCTGATGGAGACCCCTGATGTAAGGGGGACTATGATGGGGACCTGTGACATAAGGGGGACTATAATGGGGACCCTGAAGTAAGGGGGAAAGGGGGAACTCTGATATAGAAGGAGACTCTGACAAAAGAGGGGACTCTAAGGGGGGACCCTTATGTAAGGGGAACTATGATGAGGACCCTGAAGTAAGGGGGAACTCTAAAGTAGGACACTCTGATATAGGGTGACTATGATGGGGACCCCTGATGTAAGGGGGACTATGATGGGGACCCGTTATGTAAGGGGGACTATATTGGTGACCCTGAAGTAAGGGGGAACTCTGATATAGAAAGAGACCCTGACATAAGAGGGGACTCTAAGGGGCGACACTGATGTAAGGGGGACTCTGATAGGGAGTCTGATGTAAATGAGGACTGTGAATGAGATCCTGATGAAAGGAGGACTCTGATAGAGATTTTCTTTTTTGGCCATGAATATTTGTAAACTACACAATGTGGCCCTCAGGCCAAAAAGTTTGGAAACCTCTGGTCTAGGGTGACAGAGCTTCAGAGAAGAGATAGGCTGACTCTTTTCACAATGAGGTGAACGTTCTCCACTATTTCCCTATACAGCTCAGTAATTCACAATCCTCAGCTCATCAACTTCCAGAGCTGTGCAAAGTGTGGGCCCTGTTCGAAGACAGCCATTCTGAGATAGATTGGGCATTTCTTGTCATTTATAGAGTATATAGAACAAAATGGGTATCTATGGCTTCATGTCCACCCAGAATTCATCTCGGCACAACTGATATCTGATTAGGGCTCAGACCTACCACAGCCTTTACATTCCTTAGGTAATTGCCTGAGGATTGGGAATCACTAAATAAGCCCCCTTCTGTGAATCAGTCCATCATGGATCGATGTGGCTCCTCTGCTCCACCAGTGGTAGATGTATGTTGCTTGTAGCATGGAGTCCAAGGAGTGCCACCCTTCCCCAGAGACCTGTGCAAGGAGGTGAGGGTTGTATCAATCTTCCAGGTTGCAGTTTTTAGCTTTATTCCACCAATGACAACCGCCGAACTAACAAAGCCAAGTATCAGATTTCCATGGAAGGGAATCATCCATAAAGATGGTCAGGGCTGAAGGCCTTCAGGCAGAGTCGTGTAACAGGCCGAAGGTCACAGAAAGCAGCAGATACTATAAATAGAGAGATACTAGGCCATATTTGTAAAAAAAAACTCCATTATGGGGACAGTGACATGTTCTCTTGAAAGAGCAACCCTCACCCGCTAATACTCAGTTTTTTTGAGTTGTTGTAAATACTCTGTTCTTCCAGGTATGTGACCTCTTCCCAGGATGTGGTACCTCAGCCTGACTGGCCAATTGCCCAAAAAATGTCATGTGGAGAGGGGGCAGGGGTAGACATTATTGCAGTGTAATCAATAAAATAGATATATGTGAGCGCACACGCAAAAAATGTATATAGCAGCTGTGCACCAGGTAACGATAAAAACCTCTAAGAAACAATGTAAATTAAAAGTGCAGCGCTAGAAGGGAAATACAGTATGAGTAATAAACGTATATACATCGTTAGATAAACAGTTCTTTAGGTGACTTGAAGTGACCTCAGGTGCTCTCATGTGCCTGTATCCTCCTATTAGTAAGGTGCTGTGATATATACAGTGCGGAAAGAATGCGCACTCACCAGAACGCGCAATTTAATGAGCGTTTGTATATATTTGTCCTAATGTCATCTGCTAGTCTGGGTAATGTCTGGAATCCAGTGTATTCCCTTCAGTGGTCCTAGATGCTGATAGTAGAACATCAAGGTGGTCCAGGGTTCCCCTCAGGTGATAGCTCAGGTACTGCCCTATGGGGGTTGTAAGGGCTCCCTCTCAGGTGGTCAAGTGGGTAGCTGTAAATTAATACTCCCCAGGGGAGTCAAAGCAGAGACATCTCCATAGTGTAGTATAGTATGGGGTTTATTGAAGTATAAACGAAGATTCTTGCAACAAGTAGAATAAAAACAATGTGTACTAACCAGTGCATAAGATGGCCACCGGAGCTCCACGATGCTCTGGCGGCGTGACGTCACGGCGTTGCTGGCTCCTCCTATGCGTTTTGTGCGCATGCACGTCGTCTGGGGGGACTTGCCAATCTCCCCCTGGGGAGTTACAGCTACCCACTTGACCACCGGAGAGGGAGCCCTTACAACCCCCATAGGGCAGTACCTGAGCTAATACCTGAGGGGAACCCTGGACCACCTTGATGTCCTACTATCAGCATCTAGGACCACTGAAGGGAATACACTGGATTACAGACATTACCCAGACTAGCAGATGACATCAGGACAAATATATACAAACGCTCATTAAATTGCGCGTTCTGGTGAGTGCGCATTCTTTCCGCACTTTATATCACAGCACCTTACTAATAGGAGGATACAGGCACATGACAGCACCTGAGGTCACTTCAAGTCACCTAAAGAACTGTTTATCTAACGATGTATATACGTTTATTACTCATACTGTATTTCCCTTCTAGCGCTGCACTTCTGATTTACTTTATTACAGTGTGTGCAAGCCTTAACACACCCAATACTAAGATTGCATGGGGAATGCAGGTCATTCAAGGGTCCAATTCCAAACAAATTTTCTTTAGAAAATCGGATATTTCATGCATTTTGTAATCCGATGGTGCCACCATTGATTTTGAACATTCAACCAACCAAGCCTTCAATTTCACATGTTGCTACAGAAAATAATTTTTGTGGACAAGAATTTTCTTTTCTTTCCAGGTAACAGCTCACACTCATTTCTTTTTCATTTTTATTTCTTGCACGATTCTCCCATCATCTATTTGAAATTCGGTTGTTTTTAACAAAATTTCAAACATGCCCAATCACTCAAATTCGATGGTCACACGAAAATCGGCCGTTTCTATGACCCACTAATGGTGCGAAATTTGAATGAAAATTCTTAGAAAAGATTTTTGAAAGAAAATTATTTCAGAATTTGACCCGTGTATGAGCTGGATGAAGGGACTGCGGACTCCAACAAAGAAACAAAGTTTGACCCAACTAACTGTCAACTCTTATTTTAGCACAAGATGGCATCATTGCAACACAACTGCTTTATAACTGCTTTGGTCGAGGTGCCAGAAAGAAGCCTTTACTGCATCAATGACACAAAAAGGCCCGGTTAGGCATGTCAAGGTGTTGTCAGGCATACTGTAACCGGGCTTTTTTGTGGCATTGGTGCAGTAAAAGCTTCTTTCTGGCACCTCGACCAAACAGCTCATTTTTGTTCAAGTATCACCGTATTGTACTCCTTAAAAACAACCACACCATCTTTTTCCAGAGCAGCCTGGATTTCTTTTGAGGTTGCCTGTGGGTTTTTCTTTGAATCCCAGACAATTCTTCTGTCAGTTATAGCTGCAATTTTTCTTGGTCTACCTGACCTTGGCTTGGTATCAAGAGATCCCCAAACCTTCCACTTCTCAATAGGTGACTTAACAGTACTGATTGGCATATTCAAGGCTTTGGACATCTTTTTATGTCCTTTTCCATCTTTATAAAGTTCCATTACCTTGTTATGCAGGACGTTTGACAGTTCTTTTCTGATCCCCATGGCTCCATATCTAGCCTAGTCAGTGCTTCCATGTTATGCAGGCCATAGATGGGTCGAAAATCGGCCGATTTTTCGGCCGAAAATAAAATCGGCCGATTTTCGGATCGTTAGTGGGCGATTTGGTTGGCCGTTTTTCGGTATTTTGGCCGTTTTTTTTTTTCGGTAAAGTTGGAAAAAAATCGGCCGATTTTGCCGATCGGCCGATTTTCGCGGCAATTAGTGGGCAAATCGGCCGATTTTTTACCGATAAAAAATCTGCGCATGAGCAGTGACCTGCAAGAGGAAGACAAAAAGAAGAAGAAAAAGAAGAAGAGGAAGACGATGAAGAAGAGGATGAAGAAGAAGAGGAAGAAGAAGAGGATGAAGAAGAAGAGGATGAGGATGAAGAAGAAGAGGAGGATGAGGATGAAGAAGAAGAAGAAGAGGATGAGGATGAAGAAGAGGATGAGGATGATGATGATGAAGAAGAGGATGAGGATGATGATGATGAAGAAGAGGATAAGGAAGAAGAAGAGGATGAGGAAGAAGAAGAGGATGAGGATGAAGAAGAAGAGGATGAAGAAGAAGAAGATGAGGATGAGGATGAAGAAGAAGAAGAGGATGAGGATGAAGAAGAAGAAGAAGAAGTAGGATGAAAATAAGAAGAATTCCAGTCCAGCAAAAAGTGTCTCTGCAGAGAGCTCCGCTATTTCTGACAGTTCTCTGACAGTTCCTTGACATTTACAGCGGTTGAAACATTGTATCTATTTGTTTCCGAATAAAACATCTGTATCCTAAATGGAAACAAATAGATACATTGTTGCAACTTCTATAAATGTCAAGGAACTGTCAGAGAACTGTCAAAGAAATAGCAGAGCTCTCTGCAGGGACACTTTTTGCCGGCTCTAGACGGGTAGAAAATCGGCCGATTTTTTTTTACCATTGATGGTAACGTCGGCCACTTGAACAACTGATTTTTCGTTTTTTAAAAGAAAAATCGGCCGATTTTCGACCCATCTATGGCCTGCATTAGAGCTAACAAATTTATTGACTATTTGTACACTGACACTAATTGCAGTTTAAATAGCCACAGATGTGGGACATTAACCTCTAATTGGCATTGTAACCCGTGTGTGTCACCTTGTGTGTCTGTACCAAGGCCAAACATTCTAGGGGAGGGAAAATTTTGATCCAGGCCATTTGGGTGATTTCTGTAATCATTATGATTTAAAAAGGAGCCAAACAACTATTTGATAATAAATGGCTTCATATGATCATCATCCTTCAACAAAAGAGTATTTTTTGGCATGATCAGTCAGATTTTCAATACCAATGCCAAAATTTCACAATTTCTGCCAGGGTATGCAAACTTTTGAGCACAACTTTGTGTGTATATGGAAGAAATATATATTTGAAATATATTTTAAAAATATACATATACTTGAAATGCTACAAATTCGACCATATTCAATATATTTCAAAAACATAGTTCAATAAATATATATATTTAAAAATAAATATATATATATATATATATATATATATATATATATGTATATATATTGAACTATGTTTTTGAAATATATTGAATATGGTGGAATTTGTAGCATTTCAAATATATGTCAATATATTTGGGAAAAATATTTTTAAAATATATTTCAAATATATATTTCTTCCATATGGGTACTGTGACCTCTGTGAGAAGTAATATATTTGATTGTTACACTTTACTTAGCATGCATGTAACATGAAAAATAGAATATATTTGATGTCAGGTCCACTTTAAGTAAGCAACTCTGTGTTCAGCTTTATCTCAGAGCAGCTGATGGCTGGTAAATCGGTGGAGCCGGAGAGTTTCAGCTCAGTCACCATCTTCTTCTCGGATATTGTGGGTTTTACGACGCTGTGCTCTTCCAGCACCCCACTGCAGGTGGTCGATCTTCTCAATGACCTGTACAGCCTGTTCGATGAGATCATCAAAATCTACGATGTATACAAGGTACAAAGATTACAGAGATTTTTTTCTAAGATTAATTTTTATTGGACTTTACAACTTTTACCTTACAAAAATAAAACAATTTCCCAAAACCTATTCTCCTCCACGTCAAAGTGTAGATAGCATAGTCCATGAAGTCAATTTTTTTGCATATTTTCATGCTACATGCACAGGGCAGCCCATTCATTGCCCTATGGGTGTTGTATGAAAACATACAAAAAAAATGCATTTTCACAATACAGAATGTGTGAACCTAGCCTAATGCACGTACATTGCCTCCGGTCAGTACAGATGGACAATTATCAAAATTATTACCAGCTATACGATTAAAAGCTTCCATCGCACAAAGGTAATAAGGCCCAATATAGTATTTAAAGTGGGAAGTTCCACTTGTTTGTCTCCCCCCCCCCCTCCACTGCCACATTTGACACTTTTTTGGGGGAGCAAGTACCTGGTTTTGACAGGTACTCGCTCCCACTTCTAGTCAGATGACACGGATATCTGATCCAGAAGTTTGGGCCCCCCTCCTTCCCCTGCAGCCTTCTGGGACATTTCACAGGTCCCAGAAGACTGTGGGACCATTCAAAAAAAGTGCAGCACATTTTGCGCATGCGTATTAGGAAACTGGCTGTCAGGGCTTCACTTCCGGTTTGCCTTACTGAAGATGCTGGCACCTGCACCTAAAGCGGATTGAAGAATCGGCTCAGGTGTGGACATCCCTGGATCCATGGACAGGTAAGTGTCCTTATATTAAAGTACAGCAGCTACAGTATTTATAGCTGCTGATATTTCATTTTTTGGGGGGGAGCCTGGAGCTCCACTTTAACCACTTCCTATCCAGCCGATGTATATAAACGGCTGGATGGGGGAAGTGCAGGGGTGGGTTTCCGTTCATAAACGGCGCCCGCCATTTTGGACTGTGCGCCCTCCCTTGGACCTCTGTGTGAGGTCCCGATCATGTGATCACTGATTGGCCAATCAGTGATCACATGAATAGTAGTAAGCAAGATGTCACTTCTGACATCATTGCTTGCTACATGTGAAATCTGTGAATGATCACAGAGGTCACATGGTACAGGGCTATTCACAACAGCCTTGTACCATGTGACAAGCTGTGACCAATCACAGCTATCACAGTATTTCTCAATGGCTGCAACAATGCAGCCAGAGAGAAGGAGAAATGATTACTTTTACAGCCTTTATGGGTGTAAAAGCAATCAGTGTAAAAAAAGAAAAAAATCTTCATCAACCCCCACAAGTAGTATAGTGTCTCCATGGTGACACTGTACTGCTAGGGTGACAGTATGTTAAAAAAAACATAAATAATAATATAAAAAAATAAATAAAATTGTAAAAAAGTTTTTTGAAAAATTATCATTTTTGGTTATAAACTAATTTAGGTTATTTTTTTTTTACTAAAAAGATAGCTGAATACATGTTGGCCAAGATTTATGAAGAAAGATTATTTATTTGCAAAATTTTATAAGAAAAACACTTTTTTTCAAAATGTTTGGACATTTTCATTTATATAGCAAAAAAAAAAATCCCAGTGGTGAATAAATACCACCAAAATAAAGTTTCATCTGTCTCAAAAAAATGCTAAAAAATACATATGGGTACAGTGTTGCATGACCGCGCAATTGTCATTCAAAGTGTGACAGCGCTGAAAGCTGAAAATTGGCCTGGACAGAAAGGGGGTGAAAGTGTCCGGACTGGAAGTGGTTAAGGAGATATTTCTTAGTTTCAGTGTAATAGGTCAGTGTGTCTGTAGTGCTACAAATTTACCAAAATATGATAAAGACTCAAAAATTTTATTTTAGTACTATGATGCTAATAGCATTGGTAATAAAATGCAAAAAATGTGTCAACAGAATAATGGTGTCATGTATTTTATATTTAGAATGCTTTAGTTATAGCAGCCTCCTGGAAATATATATGAGTATGTGATTTGTTATTTCTTGCTGTTTGTCTTAGAGCTCATTCACGCATGGGGTTGGGGGGCCCGGCTCAACCGCGGCATTTTTACAGCCCCCATCCACTTCCCCCTTTAGCTGCAGAGGTAGCGGATGGGGGTGTATACATACTGCAGTCACAATCCTTTGCATCTGTGACAACAGTTTTACCCTGTGTCACGTTTGGCAGGTGTAGAGGCTGCCAAATGTGACCCATTCAAGTGAATGAGGCTGCTCCACAGGCACCCTGCAAGCACACAGGCAGTTGCAGTTGAGCTGGTGCAAGGATCAAGGGGTGAAAGCAGGTGCTGAGGAGGCGATACAATACCTCCTCATCGCTTGTCAAATGCTCTCTCAAGAGCGATCCAAACACTGATCACTCTTCAGAGGGCACCACTGGTGTGAATCTAGAGTCCCAACTCTTGCAGTAATTCAAGGAAACCCAGAAGTGAGTTATTGTGTCTTTATTAAACAAGAATGCCATTTTACAAACTACAATTACAGGAATAAAACACAGGCAGAGAACTACTAGTATACATACATACTGCACGCACATACACAAACTACATCTTTTTTGGGTATTTTTGCATTGGTACTGGACCCCCATTGCAGTGCTGAGTTACCCATTTCCCTTTTTTTTTCTTCTTTTTTTATTGGTCTTGAAAAAGGTTTTTAAAAATTGGCAAAACGTTCTGGCATGTGACTATACATCTCAGCTTCCTGATAGTGGGGGGCTGAGTTACAGGACTCTGTGCAGACACATGGTAAACCTATACTCCATAGTCTGTTCAGCCTCAGGTAAGATGCAGGCTGTGATTGGGAGGGGGTGCGTGCCAGAGGCAAGCTATGATTGATCAGGGGGCGTAGCGGGTGATCATACTGCCCAATGCAGGCATGCAGGGGCGGACTGACCATTTGGAAACTCGGGCACTGCCCGAGGGCCCGGGGTCAATAGGGGGCCCCATGAGATGCCCCTGGTACCTTTTTCATAGGTTTTTTTGAGTTTGGGCAAGGACACAGGGGCCTCATGATCCCCTATTGCCCGGGGGCCCCATGAGTTGTCAGTCCACCCCTGCAGGCATGCAGTGTGTCTGCACAGTGTCCTGTACCCCCAAAATGGCCAGCCAACGGATGAAAACTGACCATGCTAACTCAGAAAGGAAAAAAAAACAACTGGCAGGATCAACCAGGTACTTCAGATGGAAGACATACATGAAACGATAGAGACTATGATTTATAAAATATATTTACATATACATAGAGAAAAAAACTGAGTATTTAAGGTAATATACACTTTAATTGCAGGTTGAAACAATTGGGGACGCATATATGGTCGCAAGTGGTCTTCCGCTCAGGAACGGTCTCCAGCACGTGGCAGAGATTTCTACAATGTCTCTCCATTTTCTCAGCGCCATGATGACCTTCCGCATACGACACGTACCCAATGAGAAGCTGAAGCTGCGGATCGGACTGCACACAGGTACGCCTTTATTTCATAATTGAATCTTGTATGTGTTCAGCTCTTCGCAGACACAGATCAAACCCTGCTGCACCTCTCGCCTTGTGACAAAGCTACGATGTACAGTCTGTCCACGGGAGAGGAGACTGAGGAAATGCTTCCTCCTGCCTGCAGCAGATTGATGACATCATCCCAGCGTACGCAAAGCCACTGGACTGGAGCTGTTTTTCTAATAAGAGGTTGAGCTTTGCTGAAAATGTTGGGTTGTATTTGTAAAAATTCATCCAGTGAATGTTTGCATGGACATTCATTCAGTGTGAATGGAAGCCAAACAAAACCCATATTATTAGGCTATTTTCTGTGCTGATTGAATGTTCTCCATTGATTTAAAATGGAATATACCACATTTGGTCACTAGATGGCAATAAGTATCATAGGTATTTGCCATAATACTTAGTACCATCTAGTGGCCAACTTTGGTATTTTTCATTTTAAGTCAGTGGAGAACATTCAATCAACATTAGATTTGTGTTATGCTATGGAAAATGTTTTTTTATAAGTGGACCCCATAGTGTTGCCTGTATATTGTGAAATGGCTGGAATTTACTATTTACAAGTTCAATGGTTGATAAAATGTGAGGCAGCCCCCCTCATCTGCCATTAATTGACTTTCAGTCTTTCATCAGTTAAATGTTTGTGTCATCTCTGAGCCACCATCTCAGTCCAGGAAGGTGATGGTGACCCCGGGTGATGCCTGCATAAAAATGGTGCCGTCCTTCTGGAGAGAGAAGCAGATGAAGACATTGTCAGGGGGAGTACTGTGATCTCTGTGAGAGGTATTAAGTATCTGGTGGTGTCCAGGGGCGTCCCTAGGGTTGGTGGCACCCGGTGCTGTAACACTTGGTGACACCCTCTCCGACGATCCCCGCAGGATGGATCGGATCTGCGGATTGAGCATAATGGATCGGAGTCCGATCTATTATTCTCCCCAATCCGCAGATCCCATCCATCCTTCGGGGATCCTCAGCTTGCAACCTATACGGAGTTAACTGATTTCTCCAGGAAAAGGTAAGTTTTAAAGCAAGCCGATGATTCCCGCAGGATGGATCAGATCTTCATCTTGGGGAGTATAATTTATTTATTTCAGGTACTTATATAGTGCTGTCAATTTACGCAGCGCTTTACATATATATTGTACGTTCACATCAGTCCCTAACCCTCAAGGGGCATACAATCTAAGGTCCCTAAACTTACATTCATACTATGGACAATTTAGACAGGATCCAATTAACCTACCTGCATGTCTTTGGAGTGTGGGAGGAAACCGGAGTACCCGGAGGAAACCCACACGGGCAAAGGGAGAACATGCAAACTCCAGGCAGGTGGTGCCGTGGTTGGGATTCGAACCAACGACCCGAGTACTGCCAGGCGGAAGTGCTAATCACTAAGCTGCTGTATAATGGGTCGGACTCTGATCCATTATTCTCAATCCGCAGATCCCATCCATCCTTCGGGGATCGTCAGCTTGCTTTACAACTTACCTTTTCGTGGAGCGGGTCCGGTGTCACCCCGTGCGACAGGTGTCACCCGGTGCAGCGCGCACCCCCCGCACCTGTCTAGGGATGCTCCTGGTGGTGATACATTACTTGGCATGCTGCAGTTAACATGGAACATACAGTATATCTGATGACAGATTCATTTTAGATGCATTTTGTATCCTGTATTATCTAACATACTGCTCTCTGCCCCCTGCTGGTTGTAGGTCCCGTGGTTGCTGGTGTGGTGGGGGTGACCATGCCCAGGTACTGCCTGTTTGGGGACACAGTTAACATGGCATCAAGAAT
Organism: Staurois parvus; assembly: GCF_062004578.1. Classification (NCBI taxonomy): domain Eukaryota; kingdom Metazoa; phylum Chordata; class Amphibia; order Anura; family Ranidae; genus Staurois; species Staurois parvus. The sequence goes on from NW_028318493.1 coordinate 5,723,197, forward strand.
GGAAAGCAACAGTCTACGTAGGTAAACTTGGTGCATTTTATTAGTTTTCTGTGATGAAACCATCCCTGCTAGATTAAAGCAGAACTCCAGCCTCCCACTCAGTCTTGCACAGTTGTCCCGGCTCCTTTGCTGGACTGAAATGGCTTTCTCTGATTTCACTGCACACTGTGAGCTTCTTACCATGTGCATTAGAAGCTGCAGCAAGTCAGATACAGGCCACCTCATTTTCTGGCTGCCCCTTTCATTCATTGGATATCCTTAATCACGGAGGCTATATGTACACTATATTACCAAAAGTATTGGGCCCGCCCTCCCAATCATGTGATTCAGGTGTTCCAATCACCTCCATGGACACAGGTGTATACAATCAAGCATCTAGGCATGCAGACTGCTTCTACAAACATTTGTGAAAGAATGGGTCGCTCTCAGGAGCTCAGTGACTCCAAGCGTGGTACCGTGATAGGTTGTCACCTGTGCAATAAGTCCATCCGTGACATTTCCTGGCTACTAATTATTCCACGGTCATCTGTTAGTGGGATTATAACAAAGTGAAAGCAACTGGGAACAACAGCAACTCAGCCACCAAGTGGTAGGCCACGTCACATGACAGAGCGGGGTCAGCGAATGCTGCAGCGCACCAACTGTCTGCAGAGTCAATAGTTTAAGACCTCCAAACATCATGTGGCATGTGATGCCGTGGTGTAAAGCACGCCACCACTGGACTCTAGGGCAGTGGAGACTTGTTCTCTGGAGTGACCAATTACCCTTCTCTGTCTGGCAATCCGATGGACATGTCTGGGTTTGGCAGTAGCCAGGAGAACAGTACTTGCCTGACTGCATTGTGCCAAGTGTAAAGTTTGGTGGAAGGGGGATTATGGTGTGGGGTTGTTTTTCAGGGGTTGGGCTTGGCCCCCTAGTTCCATTGAAGGGAACTCTTAAGGCATCAGCATACCAAGACATTTTTGAAAATTTCATGTTCCCAACTTTGTGGGAAGAGTTTGGGGATGGCTCCTTCCTGTTCCAACATGACTGCGCACCAGTGCACAAAGCAAGGTCCATAAAGACATGGAGGAGCGAGTTTGGGGTGGAGGAACATGACTGTCCTGCACAGAGTCCTGACCTCAACCCCATAAAACACCTTTGGGATGAATTAGAGTGGAGACTGCTTCTACAAACATTTGTGAAAGAATGGGTCGCTCTCAGAAGCTCAGTAACTCCAAGCGTGGTACCGTGATAGGTTGTCACCTGTGCAATAAGTCCCTCCGTGACATTTCCTGGCTACTAAATATTCCACGGTCAACTGTTAGAGGGATTATAACAAAGTGGAAGCAACTGGGAACAACAGTAACTCAGCCACCAAATGACAGAGCGGGGTCAGTGCATGCTGAAGCGCACAGTGCGCAGAAGTTACCAGCTTTCTGCAGAGTCAATAGCTAAAGACCTTCAAACTTGGTGTGGCCTTTAGATTAGCACAACAGTGTGTAGAGAGCTTCATGGAATGGGTTTCCATGGCTGAGTGGCTGCATCCAAGCCTTCCATCACCAAGTGCAATGCAAAATGTCGGATGTAGTGGTGTAAAGCACGCCACCACTGGACTCTAGAACAATGGAGACGTGTTCTCTGGAGTGACCAATCACGCTTCTATGTCTGGCAATCCGATGGACATGTCTGTGTTTGGCGGTTGCCCTCCTGGCAATGGTACATGGCTGACTGCATTGTGCCAAGTGTAAAGTTTGGTGGAGGGGGGATTATGGTGTGGGGTTGTTTTTCAGGGGTTGGGCTTGGCCCCCTAGTTCCCGTGAAGGGCTCTTAAGGCATCAGCATACCAAGACATTTTGGACAATTTCATGCTCCCAACTTTGTGGGAAGAGTTTGGGGATGGCCCCTTCCTGTTCCAACATGACTGCACACCAGTGCACAAAGCAAGGTCCATAAAGACATGGAGGAGCCAGTTTGGGGTGGAGGAACTTGACTGGCCTGCACAGAGTCCTGACCTCAACCTGATAGAACACCTTTGGTATGAATTAGAGTGGAGACTGCGAGCCAGGCCTCCTCCCCCGACATCAGTGCCTGACCTCACAAATGTACTTCTGGAAGAATGGTCCAACCTTCCCATAGACACCCTCCTAAACCTTGTGGACGGCCTTCCCAGAAGAGGCACAGCAGGTGTACAGATCTGGGAAATCAGTTGATAGATCCCACCAATAAAGTCCCCAGGAGACAGAAGAGACTTCCAGCAGATTTGACTCTCTATCATCCATAAAACAATGAACAGCTTGGGGTGGCTCTTTCCTCATTAGTCCTAAATAGAGGCAGATTTGTATGTTCTTGTCCTATTTATATATCTCTTTATCCTGACAGCCCTACGGATTCATGCCTCTGAAAGCACGGCCAGCGCTCTGAGAGACCTCGGGGGCTATGAAATAAAGGAGAGGGGGTTCATCCAGATAAAGGTGAGAGCCAAGCCCATCCCTAACACTGACTTCTCTTCTGCACTCCATCTTTGCAAAGCCCATAGCTCAGGCAGCTAATTAACGCCAATCATGTACCTCAAACAAGTGCAACCAGTGGTGTATTTAGGTTTCATGCTGCCCCAGGCAACACAAAAATCGCCCCACCCCCACGGAGAGACCCTGACACTGACCAACACCCCCCTCCCCCATGAAGAGAGCCTCACATTGACCAACAACACCCCAGCCCCCCCAACTGAGAAAGCCTTCCACTACCACCGCCCCCCATACACTCATAACCCCCCACCAGGGGCAGACTGACCATTTGGAAACTCGGGTACTTCCCGAGGGCCCAGGGTCAGTAGGGGGCCCCATGAGATGCCCCTGGTACCTTTGTCATTAGCTGTTTTGAGTTTGGGCAAGGACACAGGGGCCCCATGATCCCTATTGCCCGGGAAACCCCATGAGTTGTCAGTCCGCTCCTGCCCCCCACCACCAGACATCCCGGGAATGAGAGTCAGGCTCTGCATTCACCATCAAGCAGCCCACAACCTCTCTCAGATCCCACCTGCTCCCCATGCTGCATGTGTCCCTTCCTCCATCCCTTCTTTCGGGTGGTGGCGCTGCCCCCCTAAAAAATGCTAATGTCCCCTTGAAAAATGCCACCCTAGGCAAATGCCTTGTTTGCCTTGTGGTAGATACGCCCCTGAGTGCAACGTGTTCCTATGCGGTGTGGGAAAACGCATATTTCCCACACCACAGTTGGTGTGAACAGGCCTGAAATCAGCCTAATACATTCCAGTAACGTGTTTGAACCAGGGATGAGCTTGGGTTTGGTCAGCCATGAGAGGAAGCTCTCAGTGCCAACCCAATCAGTTGCTTGTGACATTATTGACCCAAAATGGCCACATTAACCACCTGCAGACCACCCCATGTATACAGTATCTCCCAGAAGTGAGTCCCCCCCCCTCACATTTTTGTAAATATTTGATTCTATCTTTTCATGTGACAACACTGAAGAAATGACACTTTGCTACAATGTGACGTAGTGAGTGTACAGCTTGTATAACATGTAAATTTGCTGTCCCCTCAAAATAACTCAACACACAGCCATTAATGTCTAAACCGCTGGCAACAAAAGTGAGTCCACCCCTAAGTGACAAGGTCCAAATTGGACCCAATTAGCCATTTTCCCTCCCCGGTGTCATGCGACTCGTTAGTGTTACAAGGTCTCAGGTGTGAATGGGGAGCAGGTGTGTTACATTTGGTGTTATCGCTCTCAGTCTCTCATGCTGGTCACTGGAAGTTCAACATGGCACCTCATGGCAAAGAACTCTCTGAGGATCTGAAAAAAAGAATTGTTGCTCTACATAAAGATGGCCTAGGCTATAAGAAGATTGCCAAGACCCTGAAACTGAGCTGCAGCATGGTGGCCAAGACCATACAACGGTTTAACAGGACAAGTTCCACTCAGAACAGGCCTCGCCATGGTCAACCAAAGAAGTTGAGTGCACGTGCTCAGCGTCATATCCAGAAGTTGTCTTTGGGAAATAGACGTATGAGTGCTGCCAGCATTGCTACAGAGGTTGAAGGGGTGGGGGGGTCAGCCTGTCAGTGCTCAGACCATACGTCGCACATTGAATCAAATTGGTCTGCATGGCTGTCATCCCAGAAGGAAGCCTCTTCTACAGATGATGCACAAGAAAGCCCGCAAACAGTTTGCTGAAGACAAGCAGACTAAGGACATGGATTACTGGAACCATTTCCTGTGGTCTGATGACACCAAAATAAACTGATTTGGCTCAGATGGTGTCAAGCGTGTGTGGCGGCAACCAGGTGAGGAGTACAAAGACAAGTGTCTTGCCTACAGTCAAGCATGGTGGTGGGAGTGTCATGGTCTGGGGCTGCATGAGTGCTGCCGGCACTGGGGAGCTACAGTTCATTGAGGGAACCATGAATGCCAACATGTACTGTGACATACTGAAGCAGAACATGATCACCTCCCTTGGGAGACTGGGCCACAGGGCAGTATTCTAACATAACGACCCAAAACACACCTTCAAGACAACCACTGCCTTGCTAAAGAAGCTGAGGGTAAAGGTGATGGACTGGCCAAGTATTGAGCATCTGTGGGGCATCCTCAAACGGAAGGTGGAGGAGCGCAAGGTCTCTAACATCCACCAGCTCTGTGATGTCGTCATGGAGGAGTGGAAGAGGACTCCAGTGACAACCTGTGAAGCTCTGGGGACCTCTATGCCCAAGAGGGTTAAGGCGGTACTGGAAAATAATGGCGGCCACACAAAATATTGACACTTTGGGCCCAATTTGGACATTGTCACTTAGGGGTGTACTCACTTTTGTTGCCAGCGGTTTAGACATTTTGGCCCAAATTTATGAAGAATTTTTTTTTTGGATATGTTTTATAGCAGAAAGTAAAAAAATATTGTGTTTTTTTTCAAAATTTTCAGTCATTTTTTAATTTATAAAATAAAAACCCAGTGGTGATCAAATTTTACCAAGGAACGATTTATTTGTGTGAAAAAAATGCTATAAATTTCATTGGGGTACAGTGTTGCATGACCGAACAATTGCCAGTTGAAGTAGCACAGTGCTGAATAGCAAAAAACTGGTCACGAAGGAGATAAAACCTTCTGGAGCTGAAGTGGTTTATGTCAACATCATTAGCCTAGTATGGCAACATCAGATCAATGATGTCACAAGTTCCCCCTCCTTGCGTATATGCAGCTGTAGGGCGGGGAATGACAATCTCTTTACGACTTTGACCAAACATAGGTTTGGACCAAACCAAATCTCATCCCTAGTTCTTATCCTTCCACACTTTATTCCAAACTAAAAAAAAAAAAAGTTCTTATTCACAAATATGTATCCAAGTGACAGCTTTAGGTGAGCTGAAGCAAGCTCAAAGGAAAAGTAATGAGATCCCGATTTGTTTCCCAGGGGAAGGGGAAGCAGAGGACTTACTGGCTGAAGAGTAAGGCTGGTTTCCGGATGCCTCTTCCAGACTTTCCAGAAGATTTCAAAGATCCTCTCCACAGCTTAGAGGTAGGTAGCCCAGAGCTGGCCGGCATCACTTTTAGTATAGGTCCTCATTCACACGGGACATTTTCATAACGCTGGGAATGGGTGGACTGACCATTCCAGCACTCGGGCACTGCTCGAGGGCCCGGGGTCAGTAGGGGGCCCCATGAAATGCTCCTGGTACCTTTTTATAGGTTTTTTTGGATGTGCTTTGAGTGTGGGCAAGGACACAGGGGCCCCATGATCCCCTATTGCACGGGGGCCCCATGAGTTGTCAGTCCGCCCCTGGCTGAGAACGTTAGCTGTGTAAAGTCACGTTAAAAACCTGAGGTTTTCAGCTTTTTTAAACATTTTTGCATTAGCGTTTTTCCCGCGATTAGCAGCGTTTCTCCGCATTTGCATTTTTTAGCGGTTTTTTATTTAGCAAAAAAAAAATTGTCAGGGGTCAAAAAAAGTACAAAACCGCTGATTTGCAGTGTTTTACTGTGTTTTTCAGTGTTAGAGCGTTTTTAGCCCTCGTGCACACCTGACGTTTTGATATTTCTGGTAATGTTAGCTGTTTAAAGTCACGTTAAAAACGTGAGCTCTTCAACTTTTTTTAGTGTTTTTGCATTAGCGTTTAGCAGTGTTTTTCCGCGTTTGCGTTTTTTTTGTTTACCAAAGAACAAATATTTATCTTGGGTCAAAAAAGTCCAAAAACGCCGGTTTGTAGTGTTGTTTACTGTGTTTTACTGCGTTTTTCAGCGTTAGAGCATTTTTAGCCCTCATGCACATTTGATGTTTTGATAACGCTGGTAACGTTAGCTGTATAAAGTCACGTTTAAAAATTTTTTAGTTTTTCAGCTTTTTTTAGTGTTTTTGCATTAGCATTTAGTGGCGTTTTCCTGCAATTAGCAGCGTTTTTCTGCGTTTGCGTTTTTTAGCGGGGGGGGGTTTTCACCAAAAAGTATTTTTCTTGGGTCAGAAAAAAGTCCAAAAACGCCGGTTTGCAGTGTTTTACTGCGTTACTGCGTTTTTCAGCGTTAGAACGTTTTTAGCCCTCATGCACACTTGACATTTTGATAACGCTGGTAACGATAGCTGTGTAAAGTCACATTAAAAACCTGGGGTTTTTAAACATTTTTGCATTAGCGTTTAGCGGCTTTTCCCCGCAATTAGCAGAGTTTTTCCGCATTCACCTTTTTTTGCGGTTTTTTATTTACCAAACAAAAAAAAATTTGGGAGGGGGCAAAAAAAAGTCCAAAAACGACAGTTTGCATTGTATTACCGCGTTTTTCAGTGTTAGAGTGTTTTTAGCCCTCGTGCACACCTGACGTTTTGAGATTTCCGGTAATTTTAGCGGTTTAAAGTCACATTAAAAACGTGAGCATTTCAGCTTTTTTCTTAGTCTTTGCATTAACGTTTAGCAGTGTTTTTCCGCGTTTGTGTTTTTTGCGTTTTTTTTTTTTAAAAATATATTTTTCTTAGGTCAAAAAAAGTCCAAAAACGCCGGTTTGCAGTGTTTTACTGCGTGTTACTGCGTTTTTCAGCGTTAGAGCATTTTTAGCCCTCATGCACGCTTGACATTTTGATAACGCTGGTAACGTTAGCTGTGTAAAGTCACGTTACAAATGTGAGTTTTTCAGCGTTTTTGCATTAGGGCTTAGCTGTGTTTTGCCGCGATTAGCTGTGTTTTTCCGCATTTACGTTTTATTGTCGGTTTTTTTGACCAAAGAAAAACATTTTTTTTGGTCCAAAAACACCGGTTTGTGGTGTTTTGCCGCATTTTTCAGCGTTGGAGCGTTTTTACAGCTTAAAAATCTCCTCTAGAAAACCTCTAGTCCTGGGGGTTTTTTTCCAGCCAAAAAACATTGATTCCAGTCTATGTGTGTATGGACACATAGGATAACATGCTGGGGGGTTACTGGCTGTAGAAAAAAACGTCAAAAGCCAAAAACAGCCGCTGTAATAACGTCCCGTGTACATGAGGGCTAAATAAGACGTCTTCAGAATATTGTGGACAGTGCAGTCATGGACATGGACTAAAAGCAGCTGACCATCTAGACAAAAGGTGGTCTCACAGAAGGGCTTGGGGCAGGGGCGGACTGACAACTCATGGGGCCCCTGTGTCCTTGCCCAAACTTAAAGCCTATTAAAAAGGTACCAGGGGCATCTCATGGGGCCCCCTACTGACCCCGGGTCCTCGGGCAGTGCCCGAGTTTCCAAATGGTCAGTCCGCCCCTGGCTTGGGGTATGCAGTAAGCTTTCGATGTCTGGAGATCATTGATGTCTGGAATCTGGATGCCAAAACCAAATTTATCAGTGTCTGTAGCTCTGTGACCAATTAGCCTCCCTAAGGCTAGGTTCAGGTGGTGCCGTTGTGGATCTGCATGAAAATCCGTGCAGCTGCACCACCCGCACAGAGGAATGGGGACCCGTGGGCGGGTGCTATTAGTTATAATGGCACGCCGCCCGCATTGGAAAACGCAACCGTACTGGGAACCGAGGTTCCCCTGTGGGCTGCGTTTTTCGAAGAAGTGCAAGGACTTCTTCCCTGCATGTCCCGGGCCACGGGAGTCCATTCAAATGAATGGGCTCTCGTGCCCACGCAAAACGCAGACTGCACGGCCACATATATGTGAACCGGGGGTAAATGTTTGCATTTTTTTTTTTTTTTGGCCCAAAAGGATTCTATTTCCTTTCACCGTGATTCTGCCTACGATTTAAAAATGCACTGTCAAAACGCACATTCGTGTGTTCAGGTGCCATCCATTTCAATGGCACCTGAAATCGTGGAACATTTTTGCCACGGTTGCAGCGCATTTTTTCGTGCGATAAATGCACCGCGATCGTGCAAACAAAATTGTGCGACGCTAAAAAAGTTCCAGAACGGTTTTTGGGCACCGCACGTTCAGCGATTTTGCTTGCTCGATCGCAACGCTTTTGTTCTGCAAACACAGCAAAAACGCCACGCATTTTCAGGTGTCATTGAAGTGAATGTCACCTAAACACTTGAATATGCGTTTTTATATTTTTACAGAGTGTTTTCAAATCGCAGGCAGAATGTTGTGAATCTGTATGAATGGAGCCTTATATTTGTGCAAACCAAGAGCACAGAGAAAGATGCACAGCTCATTCTGCAGGCTGCAGAGGTTTGTTTGTAAACAAACCTCCTGGGCTGTATATGATAAGCATGAATGGCTGTTATAGGGACCATGGGGATCAACATGATTGGAAACCACAGTGATTGGTGCTTACTCTGTGATCTGCAGCTGTCAGTGACAGTGCAGTCTTTGAGCTATAAAGTGATAGTAAAGGTTCGTTTATTTTAAAGAAAATTATACTTACCTGCTCTGTGTAGTGGTTTTGCAGAGAGCAGTCCTGATCCTCTTCTTCTCGGGTCCCCCTCTAGCTATCCTGGCTCCTCCCCCTTGACCAGTGCACCCAATAGCAAGCTGCTTCCTATGGGGGCACTGCTCCGTGCTTGCTCCCGTGCTTCACTCTATGCATCCATAAGACACGGTCACCGCTTGGCTCCATCCCTGCTCTCTCCTTATTGGCTGTGATTGACAGCAGTGGGAGCCAATGGAAGAAAAATATATTTGAAATATATTTTAAAAATATTCTTAAATATATTGACATATTTGAAATGCTACAATTTTGGCCATATTCAATATATTTTGAGATATATATATATATATATATATATATATATATATATATATATATATATATATATATATATATATATATATATATATATTGCATGTTGAAATGTGTTTTTAGTCCAAAATATATGAAAAATATTTTTAAAAATACATTTCAAATACAGTATACTGTATGTCTTTGAAAATAAAAATCTACATTTTTGGAATGCATTTACAAATGTATGTAAAAATATATGTTAAAATGACTCTTTTATATGTTAAAAAAAATTCTGAAGAATATATTTATAAAAAAATGTAAAAAAATATTTTAAATATATTATGTAATCTATAAAAAACACATTTCAACATGCAGTGTGTGTCTGTGTATATGTATGTGTGTGTGTGTATATGTGTGTGTGTGTATATGTATATGTGTGTGTATATGTATGTGTGTGTGTGTATGTGTGTGTATATATGTGTGTGTATATGTATGTATGTGTGTGTGTGTGTATATGTATGTATATGTGTGTGTGTATGTGTATGTGTGTGTGTGTGTGTGTATATGTATGTATGTATGTATGTGTGTGTGTGTGTATGTGTATGTATGTGTGTGTGTGTGTGTATATGTGTGTGTGTATATGTATGTGTGTGTGTATGTATATATATATATATATATAAATGTATTGAATATGGCCAAAATTGTAGCATTTCAAATATATGTCAATATATTTGGGAAGAATATTTTTAAAATATATTTTTCTTCCATATGGGTTAGCCAATGAGGAGAGAGAGACCCGTGACAGCTGAGGCTGCCATGCACATCCCTGGATAAAAAGGGGGCTCGGGTGAGTATTATGGGGGCTGTGGTGGGAGCAGCACACAGAAGATTTTCTACCTTCATGCCTCCAATTCATGAAGTTAAAAAAAAACTTTCAGCCTTTACAATCACTTTAGGGCTAGGCTCACACCTATGCAGTTTGCTTTTCATCCGTTTCTGCAGTGCTTTTTGTGGTGCATTTTTGTATGCATTTTGGGTTATTTCCCAACTTGTTACTGGGCAGATCAAAACATAAAACGCATCAAAAAATGCAATACATGCATTTCTGCAGCTTCTCCATTGAAGTCTATTGAACCAAAATGCAATGTTTTGCGTTTAAAAAAAGTCCTTGAGTCTTTCCAAAAAATGCACGGGGTGAAAATGCGGAGATGTGAATGTGTCCCATAGGAAATCATGTTAATTGGACTGTAGTGCGTTTCTGCAAAATGTAAAATGCACTGCAAAATGCTAAGGTGTGAACCTAAACTAAGCGCACACATGTTTTTATTTGAAAAAATTGAAAACAAGGTGGATCAGCTGGCTAATTAGTAAAATTAGATTTCCACTACGAGCAAACCAGCTTTATCAGCTGACTTTCCCCCATCTGCATATTAAATTTTAAACTATCAGAGTCAACTACAATTCAATGCAGTATTAGAAATTAGACAACATAGTCTTGCTTCTTAGGAATGTTGTAAAAAATCAGGGTGAGCATTTAGGAATACGTTACAAATTGACCCAAATTTGTATACTTTTTTTCTTGTAGGAGGAAGAGATCACCATGCACTGAACAGAGGACTGTTGCTGAATATTAGTAAAATAAAAGTTTTTTTTATCCTTTATTAACATGGTGGCTTGTTTGTTTTACTCTGACACTTTTGCTGCAGCACTTTCAGGGGTGGACTGACCATTTGGAAAGTAGTGGTCAGTAGGGGGCCCCATGATCCCCCCCCATGATCCCCTGTTGCCCGGGGGCCCCATGAGTTGTCAGTCTGCCCCTGGGCACTTTGCAGAGATTATTGAACCACTGATGTAATTGTCTGCATAACAGGAGCTTACACTTTGTTCTCACACAGTGAGGCCAGGGTGAATGGAAGATTGTAGAATGTTTTTTCATCATGGTAGTAAATCTTCAAAAATAGATGAAACAACATTTTTGGGGAGATTTACTAAAAATGGTGCACTCAGAATCTGGTGCATGAAAGCCAATCAGCTTCTAACCTCAGCTTGTTCATTTAAGCGTTGACAATAAAACCTGCAAGCTGATTGGTTTCTATGAAGTGTTGCATTGGAGGGGGGCCAACACCAAAAATTCATTGGCTACTTAATTGATACTAATTTGACTAAAAAGATTATTGGGAATTTTGACTCCTCTCATTGAGCTATCTTCCCCTGACCATGGTATGTGTATTATGGTATGGCATGTATTGCTAGTGTTCTGAAGTCTATTGGTCTCTACAGAGTTGCCTCTGTTTCAAAAACATATGAATTGAATACAGTCAGTGACATTCCAAGGCAGGTGCGGGGGGTGCGCGCTGCACGGGGTGACACCTACTGCACGGGGTGACACCGGACCCGCTGCACGAAAAGATAAGTTGTAAAGCAAGCCGACAATCCCCGCAGGATGGACCGGATCCATCCTGCGGGGATCGTTGGCTTTCTTTACAACTTACCTTTTCGCGGAGCAGGTCCAGTGTCACCCCGTGTAGGTTGCATGCCGACGATGCCCGCAGGATGGATGGGATCTGCGGATTGGGAAGCATAATGGATCAGTGTCCGATCCATTATGCTCAATCCGCAGATCCCATCCATCCTGCGTGGATCGTCGGCTTTCTTTACAACTTACCTTTTCGCGGAGCAGGTCCAGTGTCACCCCATATAGGTTGCATGCCGACGATCCCTGCAGGATGGATCGGATCTGCGGATTGGGAAGCATAATGGATCGGAGTCCGATCCATTATGCTAAATCCGCAGATCCGATCCATTCTGCGGGGATCGTCGGAGGGGATGTCACCAAGTGTTATCGCACCGGGTAACACCAACCCTAGGGACGCCCCTGAATACAGTATATTGGGGTCCAACGCTATCTAACACTTTCTCAAAAAGATAAAGGGAGAATGCAATACCTCCGATAGAGTTGGTGGTGGAAACTGAACTCAGAACCTAGAGCTGCAAGACCAGGAGAATTGGTTAGCTACCAATTTCACGTTGGAGCAACTGAATGATCTTCCATTGGAGATTCTGAGGACTGGGCTGTATTGTACATGGCATTGTACATATACTTCGGGTGGTTGATGCAAACTAGTTTTTCTGCTGAGCTGGTAGCATGTGGGACAATTTCTTGGAAACAATACACTAGTTCCCTTTGTCCTACTGCCTTTTTTTTCTGATCTTCAACATATGAATTAGGCTATCAATATACACATTTCAGGGAACGTATAGTATATTTTCAATGTGCTATATTTTTTAATGTTTACTTTTAAAGTCATTTTTACATTCTTCCATGCTTGCTGTACCATATTTTCATGATGATGTTACAATGGCGGATTTGTAGTAATTTCCTGTAGGTTAATCTTTTTTTTTCACTGCAATCGCTCTCCCTAATTACAACTTCTAAGATAAAGTCTCCACCAAAAAGAGTTTATTGTTTTGAGTCAAACCTTATCAGTAAAAGGTGGCTTTATTACAGCCTTTCTCAACCTTTTCAACACGAAGGAACACTTGAAATAATGTTCCAGTCTCAGGGAACCCCTGCTAAAAATTACTATGTCTGCAACTCATGATACATTAGTGTGATGGTCGGTGGGAAGAATGCTCCTTACACTTGTGGTCATTGGGAAGAATGACCCCCTTATTGATGGCTAAAAAGATCAATGGTGCAGTGGCGTCCCTAGGGGGGTGCAGGCCGCACCGGGTGACACCATCACAGGGGGTGCAGGAGCAGGATGCCAGCAGAGCTTCTGGACTCTGTGAAGGTCCTGGCCAGTTATTGGGGATTCCCGGTACAGTGAGAGCTGCCCCCCGGTGTAGCGGCAAAATGAGTATCCTGTGAAGATATGTATCCCCTGAAGCAACTGCGCATGTTCTGGTTTCAGGCTGATGGAGCCGATCGCCAATCTCTGACTTTAGCACATAGGTTCAACCTATAGGGGGTTAACTGATCTTGCAACCCATAGTGATCCATGGGATCAGCTTCAGCACTTTGCAGCCTGTAAGGGATTAACTGTGGCAGCTCTGTGCTAAAGTTGAAGATCAGCCTGAAACTGCCACATGCGCAGTTGCTTCAGGGGATACATATCTTCACGGGATACTAATTTTATCGCTGCACCGCTCCTTCCTCTCTGGAGGAGTGAAACCACGTGTTGTCACACCGGGTGACACCAACCCTAGAGACACCTCTGCAATGGTGTCACTGGGAAGTTATTTGAGAAGCAGAAATTGCTCAAGGAACCCCTAGCAACCTCTGGAGGAATTCTAGGATTCCTCAGAACCTTGGTTGAGAAACTTTGTTCTATTTCATTGGTAGTCAGAGGGAAAGAATGTTCCTTTACATTGGTGGCCAGTTGATGGAAGAATCTTCTCTTTAATTGGTTATCCGTGAGTGGAAGAATGTTTCCTTACATTGGTAGCCAGTGGGAGAAAGAAGTTCCCTTATACTGATAATCATTGAGAGGAATTCCCCTTACATTGGTGGTCAGTGTTAGTAGGAATATCACCTTACATTGGTCATCTATGGAAAGAAGCATGTCCCCCTATAGTAGGAGAAAGAATGACCCATATCTTTTGAGTAGGTAGAAGGGAGAATGCCCCCTGTTACTTTAGGGGTCATTTTATTGGTGGGCATTAGAAGCCAGAATAACCCTTACATTGGTGGTCAGTGAGCAATGAATTTCCCTTTAAATTGGTGGTTAGTGGGAGAAAGAATGCCCCCCTGCATTGGCATCAGTGGAAGAAACAATACCCTCTTACATCGAGTTATTACTAGCCGCCAGCACAGTGGCTAAAGGGTTAGCACTTCCACCTGGCAGTACTCGGGTTGTTGGTTCAAATCCCAGCCACAGCACCACCTGCCTGGAGTTTGCATGTTCTCCCTGTGCCTGTGTGTGTTTCCTCTGGGTACTCCAGTTTCCTCCCACACTCCAAAGACATGCTGGTAGGTTAATTGGCTGCTGTCTAAATTGGCCCTTGTATGTGTATGTATGAATGTGAGTTAGGGACCTTAGATTGTACACCCCTTGAGGGTTAGGAACTGATGTGAATGTACAATATATATGTAAAGCGCTGCGTAAATTGACGGTGCTATATAAGTACCTGAAATAATGATTAGAAATGTTATTTAACCACTTTAATACAGGGTACTTTTACCCCCTTCCTGCCCAGGCCAATTTTCAGCTTTCAGCGCTCACGCACCATGAATGACAATTGTACACTCATGCAACAATGTACCCAAACAAAAGTTTTATCATTTCATTCACACAACTGTAACTTTCTTTTGTTGGTATTTAATCACCACTGGGGTTTTAATGTTTTGCTAAATAAACAAAAAAAAGACCGAAAATTTTGAAAAAAAAACAAGTTTGTTTTTTATAGGGGTGTATACTTGTGAGCTACTATGGTATCATTAAATTAAATTCTGAGGAGCGCGACACACATAAGTTTGTTTTTTGTTTCTGTTATAAAAATGTGCAAATAAATAATTGTTCTTCATAAATTTAGACCAATATGTATTCTGCTACATGTCTTTGGTGAAAATAACCCAAATAAGTATTTATAATTTAGTCTGTAGGAAAGTTATAGACTCCACAAACTATCGTATGTATCTGAAAATTGATCAATCCTGATGCACTGATGGCCGATCTAATTTCTTGAGGCCCAAAAATGTCAGGACAGTACACATCCCCCAAATGACCTGTTTTACAGCACAGCATCATCGTGTAACTGGTGTGGCAGTGATCAGGAACACTGACTGTTGACAGTACAGAAAACAAAATTTCAATTTTTACATTTTTTTATTTATTCAAATTTTTTTTTATTTATGTTTTACAATTTGTTTTTATAACACACTGTGACCAGAGTAGTATAATGTTCATAGTAACAGTGTATTACTCTGGGAAAGTGATTAATTTTTTTATTTTTTTTATTTACACATTATAATTGCTTATAGCAAAGAATTTCATTGCTATAAGCAAGCATTTACCCTAATATTTATAATTCATTCAGGTTTTTTTGTGATTGGCCACAGCTAATCACATGACAAAGATGGGCTGTGATTGGCCGACCAGAGGGATGAAAAATGAGTTGATTTGAGCTTTAAACAGCCAATAAATTGGCTGGGAAACTGGCATTTTCCAAAACCGGAAGTGGCATCCTGGGGTGTCCTCAGAACCGGAAGTAGCTTTTAATCTCCTTTCTCTTTGACTTTTTAGGGTTTAAAGCCCTGCTCCATCCATTTTTCAAATTTTTAAGTTTGTACCATGTGATCATTGTGCCCAATCATAGCTAGCAGCACAATTGTATACAATGGATGGCATGAAAAGAAGCCATCCTTTGTTTACAATTGTCATGTGAACCGCTGTAATTGGTCACAGTGGTCACATGGTACTGGCAATGGCCAGTACACAGATCTGTCATTGGCTGTGGACACGATCCGGGAGGACGTCATATGATGCACACCCAGATTAACGAAAGTCCTGCTCGGCCGTCAATTTTCTATTGGCCGGATTAGAACTGGTTAATCAAAATATATGTATAGTGTATACTACGAAAAAAAATTGGTGTGTGTCACTAAAAGAAAAGGTGTCACTTAAATAAAAGGTGGCAACCCTACCCAAGATGGCAGGAAGGGGGCCTGCTGCAGAACATGTGAAAGGGTCCCATTGCGGGACCATAATAAAGGGCCCCACGATGACGTAAAGGGCCCTGGGACCAGTGGAAAGGGCCCCAGGCCTAGAGGGAAGAGCACAGCACAGAGATCAGGGGGGCCCTTCATGGTTTTGTGCATTGGGGCCCTGAAAGTTCTAGTTACGCCTCTGCATTCAGGGCTCCCCCCACAGGCAATTGGTTCCTAGGGAACAATATTAGGAGTACAAAGGGCCACTGGCCCTTAATATATAGGACATGCTACTTCTAGATGTAGCATAGGCGACTGGCCACTAATGCAGGCCATAGACGGGTCATTTCATCTGCATGAAAAATCGGCCAATAATCACACCGTTAGTGGGGCCAGCCCGTCGGCCATTTTTTGCGGATCTCATTTATTTTTATTGGTCATGCTGGAAAATTCGCAAAAAATGGCCGTTTTTCGTGGACATGTCTGGCAGCATCGGCAACAGGACCGACCAATTTTTCGTTTAGCAGCCAAAAAATTGTCCAATAAACGGCCCGTCTATGGCCTGCCTTAGGCAAAGCACGTGGTATAATGGCAGGAGCAGGGGCGGACTGACAACTCATGGGGCCCCCGGGCAATAGGGGATTATGGGGCCCCTGTGTCCTTGCCCAAACTCAAAAAAGCCTATGAAAAAGGTACCAGGGGCATCTCATGGGGCCCCCTACTGACCCCAGGCCCTCAGTCAGTTTCCAAATGGTCAGTCCGCCCCTGGGCAGGAGGACACTGAATGGGGGGAGCCAAGAAAATTTTGCCGTAAGGCCAGGTGACATGTAGTTTATATATATATATATATATATATATATATATATATGTGGAGAACATTTCTGAAAATAGATATGCTGGTAGGGTTACAGCCATTTTGTCTTTGTCCATAAAAATAAACACAAGTATCACAAAACTGGAAAAAAAACACTTTTATGTACAGGTTTAATGCACCATTGTGAAGCATGTAGATTAGGACACCTCCAGGAATTCAGACTCCAGCCCCGTAGTTCATTTAGCTAACACATAGTCTAGAAGTTTGTCCACTCTTGGACCTTGTAAAGGCCGGGCAGTTGTCACAGGTTCATGCATCCTGCTACGCAGCTGGACAGCCATTTTCCCGAGGCCAACGACTGAGAATCTGGGTGGTAGAATCCATCTTGTCTGCAGGTCTGAAAACCCCGCGTTGAGGTGGTCCGGGTTTAGGTCAGGATTGTACAGATCCCCACAGTGAGCAGGAGATGGTGCAGGATCACTGAAGCCATAAAGATCAATAAAAGTATTTTTAAGGGAAATATAGACATTCTATTCACAATCAAATACTGTATGTCTACAGCAGGGGTCTCCAAACTTTTCCGTTCCAGGGTCATGTCGCATATTTTACAAATATTTTCGGGTTGAAAAAAATCAGTTGAATGAGTTTATCAAATTTAAAGTGTTCCTAAACCCACAACAGTAAAATCAGTCTGTATATGCAATAAAGCATGCTTGTTATACTCACTGTGGAACCTAAGGGGTTAATCCTCTGCATTGTGTAAAAATGCTGTTTGATCCTGACTTCTCTGATCCTCCCCTTATCTCCTATTCTGATAAGACAGACAGAACCAGTAGCCACATGCACATGTTCAGTTTAGAGTGTATTGCTAGAGAGGTTTTTTTCTGGGAGAGTGCATGTGATCAGCAGAGGGCTAATCAGGACTGTCCAGACAGAGGTCAGGTGTTCTGCATCCTCCTAGAGCAGAATTAAAACTCCTCCTACAAGCTTTAACCAGTGCTTAGCTGAAGTCACAAGACTGCTCTAACTGCTGATGAGAAGAGGTATTTAGCAGTTTATATTGACTAAAATAATTTAATTTCCATGTTGTGTGTACTGTGGGAGACCAGATATAGCGAATGCAGGGTCCGGGGAGACCGGATATAGTGAATGCAGGGTCCGGGGAGACCGGATATAGTGAATGCAGGGTCCGGGGAGACCAGATATAGTGAATGCAGGGTCCGGGGAGACCAGATATAGTGAATGCAGGGTCCGGGGAGACCGGATATAGTGAATGCAGGGTCCGGGGAGACCGGATATAGTGAATGCAGGGTCCGGGGAGACCGGATATAGTGAATGCAGGGTCCGGGGAGACCGGATATAGTGAATACAGGGTCCGGGGAGACCAGATATAGTGAATGCAGGGTCTGGGGTTTAGTAACGCTTTAACCGCTTCCCTCCTGCCATATAAGGAAATGATGGGCGCAAGGTGGTTCTCTCGCTCTGGGAGGACCCCGGAGGCGTGCAGCGTGGCGATCGGTGGTGTGCTGTGACCCTGGGACACAGTGGATCACCGATCAACGGAAAGAGCCAAAGACGTCAGCTCTGTCATGTGATAAGCTGTGTCCAATTACAGCTGTTCGCTTTTAAATAAGGGAATGCCAGTTATCGGCATTCCTCTCCTCATGAGCGATCACGCTGAAAAAGAAATAAAAACTAAGAACATTGCTGGGAATACTACCTATATACAAAAGGATGTGTGTTTTATGACCCGTGCAGTTATTTGTGGCTTTCTGCCTCTATATATAGCCTCAAATTTCAATGTAAAGGTAATAGTATTAAAATCAAATTGAACTCTTGTTAAAAAACAAAAACTATTGGCAATAGCTTCCTTGTTCATTAGAACTGTAAGTGATCTGAGTCGTATCATTCGCTCATGGGCTTACAAAAAGTCTACCTCCACCAGGGCCTTTTTTTCTCAAAAAATAGGTACAGGAACGCCCCCCTTCTGAGTCACTTCTCTCTGTCCCCTACCCACCTCTGAGCACCGTCACTTGGTTCCACCTCCTACTCACCTCCGAGCAGCGTCACTTGGTTCCACCTCTGAGCACCGTCACTTGGTTCCACCTCCTACTCACCTCCAAGCAGCATCACTTGGTTCCACCCCCTACCCACCTCTGAGCATCGTCACTTGGTTCCACCTCCTACCCACCTCTGAGCACTGTCGCTTGGTTCCACCTCATACCCACCTCTGAGCACCGTCACTTGGTTCCACCTCCTACTCACCTCCGAGCACCGTCACTTGGTTCCACCTCCTACTCACCTCCGAGCACCGTCACTTGGTTACACCTCTTACTCACCTCCGAGCACCGTCACTTGGTTCCACCCCCTACCCAACTCCGAGCACCGTCACTTGGTTCCACACCCTACCCACCTCCGAGCACCGTCACTTGGTTCCACCCCCCACCCACCTCCGAGCACCGTCACTTGGTTCCACCCCCTACCCACCTCCGAGCACCGTCACTTGGTTCCACCCCCTGCCCACCTCCGAGCACCGTCACTTGGTTCCACCCCCTACCAACCTCCGAGCACTGTCACTTGGTTCCACCCACTACCCACCTCCGAGCACCGTCACTTGGTTCCACCCCCTGCCCACCTCCGAGCACCGTCACTTGGTTCCACCCCCTGCCCACCTCCGAGCACCGTCACTTGGTTCCACCCCCTACCCACCTCCGAGCACTGTCACTTGGTTCCACCCCCTACCCACCTCCGAGCACCGTCACTTAGTTCCACCTCCTACCCACCTCCCAGTGCCATGACTTTTAGAGAATACAGAACCAAGTATCATTTTGTGGTGCTAAATAATTTGTATGGAATTTGTTATTAATAACAAGAAAAGCAGAAAATTAGATCCCCCGCAGCCAGCAGCAACAGCCACCCACCAGCAATAATTGGTCCCCATGACAAAATACCACCCCAGCAACAATAGACCCCTAGCAGCTACAACAGATCTCTCAGCAGCCAGCATCAATAGATTCTCCAGCCGCTATCAACAATGGACAATAGACCCTTCCCTCAACAGTAGATTCCTTCCACCAACGATTAACCTCCATCAACAATAGACCCCCCACCAGCAACAACAGACCTCACCAGCAACAATAGACCAACACAAAATAATAGATCACCTATAGTGACAATGGAACACCCAGCAGCCAGCAACAATAGATCCTCCAGCACCCCTTGCCATTACATGCATTCAAAACTGAGTTCCCCCACATTTCTGCTGAAAAAGGCCCTGATCCTCACCAGCATTCAGTATAGCTGGGCCACTATGCTCAATGTGTAAGCAGTGGTCTCTCTGCTGCAGTCTGAAATGCAGTACATTAAAGCTAGAGCCTTCCCCTTGGAAAGCTTACATTTCCTGCTGAGCAGAGACCTCAAGGTTTGACTCACAGGGAGGGAATGTCAGACTGAAGCAGAGAGACCTCTGCTTACACACAGAGCAGACAGTCCTTCTCTGCTGCATGACAGCTGGGAATTATCTTTTACTACTGTGGGCTGTTTTACTATCTAGAGGAAAGGTAAGCCTCTGCTCACCCCATCTAATGAACAAGGACGTTATTGCTAGCTTTTTTTATGTGTGGGGGTCCATCTGGGCCCTTGCATAGCAATTATACGGTATACCTTTATTTAGCATGATGGTAATAAACAGAGGTGTGTAGGGATGTGCAAATGTTGGTTGTGTACCAAGAGTAATATAACCATTATATATTTTCATAAATGATGCGTTACAATATAAGACAATATTTAAAGTGTTATTAAACCCTGAACCCTGCATTCACTATATCTGGTCTCCCCGGACCCTGCATTCACTATATCCAGTCTCCCCGGACCCTGCATTCACTATATCTGCTCTCCCGGACCCTGCATTCACTATATCTGATCTCCCCGGACCCTGCATTCACTATATCCGGTCTCCCCGGACCCTGCATGCACTATATCTGGTCTCCCCAGACCCTGCATTCACTATATCCGGTCTCCCCTAACCCTGCATTCACTATATCTGGCCTCCCCGGACCCTGCATTCACTATATCTGGTTTCCCCGGACCCTGCAGTCACTATATCTGGTCTCCCCGGACCCTGCATTCACTATATCCAGTCTCCCCGGACCCTGCATTCACTATATCTGATCTCCCCGGACCCTGCATTCACTATATCTGATCTCCCCGGACCCTGCATTCACTATATCCGGTCTCCCCGGACCCTGCATGCAGTATATCTGGTCTCCCCAGACCCTGCATTCACTATATCCGGTCTCCCCTAACCCTGCATTCACTATATCTGGCCTCCCCGGACCCTGCATTCACTATATCTGGTTTCCCCGGACCCTGCAGTCACTATATCTGGTCTCCCCGGATCCTGCAGTCACTATATCTGGTCTCCCCGGACCCTGCATTTACTATATCAGGTCTCCCCGGACCCTGCATTTGTAAGGGTGTGCAGGCATGAAATACTGATGTGTAATGTTAAACTGTAATATGCCTGCAATATGCTCTTTGGTCAGTAGATGGCAGCAAAGTACAAGAATCGATTTTGCAGTGACTTTTGCTAAGACAAGATAAATGCCTATTTACCCTATAAAGTTTAATGAATACTAATTTAGGGGCCGAGTAGGACCCTCAGAAGGGTCATAGTGAACTGTAAATACAGGTTTGAGGCTGCAATTAAGAAAAGACTTACTGTATCACAAACTCTATGGGAAGGGGAGGAGTTCCGGTGCAGAAGAGGAAGTGACAGGAAGTCTGTGTCTGGCTGGTATATGCTGAGGACGTCTGGAGAATCTGTGTGGGGCCTGGAAGAGGATTTACGTCTCACAGTGGAGTCTGGCGACGGCACCTAGGGAAGATTCACCAAAACAAGACCAGGAAACAAGTGACTGTATGGTCCGGTTCTGGAGTGGATCAGGAAAAAGCACCAAGAGCCTGCCAGGGAACTGTAAGTGCGGCTTTGCCGCAGCATATCGCACCACACGTGTTCAGTGACATTTTGGATATACCAGAAAGTTACAAGAGACACACTCCGCTTTCCTTTGGATTACAAATAGTATTGCGCAATACGTAGGGTGCACCCCAATGTTATAT
This sequence comes from Staurois parvus, assembly GCF_062004578.1. Lineage (NCBI taxonomy): Eukaryota > Metazoa > Chordata > Amphibia > Anura > Ranidae > Staurois > Staurois parvus. Next base: position 5,744,894 of record NW_028318493.1, read on the forward strand.
CTTGCTCAGGAACATTCAGGCGCAGCCAGGCTGCTTTCTGGACATTGGGGAAAGTCTGCAAGTACGGGGTTAGTGTTAGACAGTATTATTCTTACTGTATGGTTATGCGCTGTTATCATTCTGTTTACGTATGCTCAGCTACATGATCACTATAACTGTTCAGTAAATGTAATTGTTTTAAAAGAACCGCTGTCTGTGTCTGTGTGGCATCGTGTACCCTCTGAATCTGTGGGCCCAGCCCTCGGCTTTCCTTCACATTCACTATATCTGGTCTCCCCAGACCCTGCATTCACTATATCCAGTCTCCCCGGACCCTGCATTCACTATATCTGGCCTCCCCGGACCCTGCATTCACTATATCTGGTTTCCCCAGACCCTGAAGTCACTATATCTGGTCTCCCCGGACCCTGCATTCACTATATCTGGTTTCCCCGAACCCTGTATTCACTATATCTGGTCTCCCCGGACCCTGCATTCACTATATCCGGTCTCCCCGGACCCTGCATTCACTATATCCGGTCTCCCCGGACCCTGCATTCACTGTATCCGGTTTCCCCGGACCCTGCATTCACTATATCTGGTCTCCCCGGACACTGCATTCACTATATCTGGTCTCCCCGGACCCTGCATTCACTATATCTGGTTTCCCCGGACCCTGCATTCACTATATCTGGTCTACCACAGTACACAGTACATGGAAATGCAATTATTTTAGTAAATATTAATACTAAATACCTTTTCTCATCAGCAGTATATAGCAGTCTTGTGACTTCTATCAATGTCCAGCTGAGCACTAGTTAATCTTGCAGGAGGAATTTTCATTCTCCTGTGAATGTCCTTTGAGGTTGCATGACCCCTGATCCTCAGTCTGGACAATACTGATTGGCCCTGTGCTGATCACATGCACCCTCCCAAAGAAAAAATTTTTTAGCAATACACACCAATCTAAGCATGTGCAGAGTGCCTCCTAGGGCTCTGTACTATCATCAGATAGACTGGGGACAGTAGAAGAAGAGGAGGATCAGAGAAGACAGGCTCAAACAGCATTTTTACACATTGCAGAGAATTAACCCCTTAGGTTCCACAGTGAGTATAACAAGCAGGCTTTACTGCATCTACAGACTGATGTTACTGTTGTGGGTCTAGTAACACTTTAAGTTTTCAAAATGGAATATGTTTGACATAAAGATGATGATGTATGCACATGCTGGTTTGGATTTGGGTGGATCCCCATAGAAAATATGCTGAAGTGACTTTTCTTCATTAGAGATACTAACTTGCTTGGAGTCCTTGTTTGTGCACATATTGGACCCTTATTCATTGAACACCTCTGTATCACAGATAGAAAGGGGTATATATTGCATAGCAAGGTAATGATAACCAGAGCAATGGGATAGAATACGAGACAGAATTTTTATTATATTGCTGTTTAATTCATAAATTCCCTTTTTGCTGCTCTAAAGTAGCACAGAAACAGAATGAGACCTGACCCTGACCACTCCATAAAGGATAACTTCACTTTTCGTAACATGTTACACCCACATTCTCCCGTGAATGTCCTTTGAGGCTGCGTGACCCCTGACCCTCTGTCTGGACAATACTGATTGGCCCTGTGCTGATCACATGCACCCTCCCAAAGAAGAAAAAATCTTTTTAGCAATATGCACCAATCTAAGCATATGCAGAGTACCTCCTAGGGCTCTGTACTATCATCAGATGGATTGGGGACAGTAGAAGAAGAGAAGAATCAGAGAAGACAGGATCAAACAGCATTTTTACACACTGCAGAGAATTAACCCTTTAGGTTCCACAGTGAGTATAACAAGCATGATTTACTGCATATACAGACTGATTTTACTGTTGTGGGTTTAGGGTGTAACAAGTTACACCCCTGATCCCCTGTTGTGACAGCTAACTTCTCACCTGATAGCTGTCACAATTTGTTTTAAAAAGTGACTGGGTAGGGCTCCCCCCGGGTGGGGCTCCCCCCGCCCGGACGCATCACTCATTCACAGTATTCTGTGAATGGGAAAACTGCAAGTCCTTTGCAGCTGTAACTCTCAATGAACTGCCATGGTGCTGCTGAGCAATGTGGTGCTGCTGAGCTCATTGGCTCTCCCTGTCAGTGTGACATGCCTGCCTGTGCCATGTATGTGCACACTGACAGGCACATACTGATCTGCTGTTTGCTGGTGCAATGCTTTCCAGGTTCCCAATACACAAAATAGTAAATGCACATTTTTTTAAACCGGCAAATTATGTGCATTTATGATTTTTTTGTTAAAAAGTGAACTTATCCTTTAAGGATTAAATGAACTCTGAGAGCTGTGATTAAAAAAAGGAAGGCAAAAAACAACCAGTCACCAGTATTGCCTGTGGACTCCCTACAGCCGATATTCCACCATTACTGACATACGTCTTTGTAGCAGCAGGTCTTTCCTTCCCCGTGTTAGAGCCTCCAATACGGTGAAAAGTGAGCAGAACTGTAGGTGACATCACCAAACCTTTCTCCCAATCTGCTGCCTCTGACTGCTAGCGTCATCAGTGTCCTAAACCACATATGTCAGACACAAGGCTCACGGGCCGAATCTGGCCCCCCAGGCCATTTCATGAGGCCCTCGCACCTCTCCTGCAGCTCTGTCCCCAGCTTCTTCCCGGCAACAGCACATAGTAAGGGGGGTGCACCGTGATGTAAGGGAGGGTGAGGGACTCTTGACTCCTGATGATGGTGGTGGCTCTTGATATCTGATGGTGGGGGGGCTGTTGATATCTGATGTGGGGGGGGGTGTGCTCTGGACATCTTCTTAGATTTACTATGAGCATAATACAATGCTATGCCGGTTGAAAAAGAGGGTCACACAATGCTGGTACCAAGAAACTTCATTGGTGACTGCTCATACGGACACCAAGTCAGAAGCATGTCCTCTCTGAGAATTCTCCAATAAACATTCTTATGGATGAAACCAGAGGTGTGCGACCCTCCTTTTCAGACTTCCATTGTCTATTACAGAAGTGTGGGTGGGCTCTGCGCCTGCCCTTCACAGCTTAAAGCGGAGCTCCACCCAAAAGGGGAAGTTCCGCTTTAAGCCTTTGTCCCCCGCTCCCCATTAAGGATTGGCACCTTTGAGGAGCAGGTACCCAAATTTGACAGGTACCCGCTCCCACTTCCACTGTAAGGCCATCGGAAGTGGAAGTTGTCCTCCCCCACCCCTCCCCGTAGTCTTCTGGGACACGTGACAGGTGCCAGAAGATGATGGGGCCATTCATAAAGCGCAGCGCTTCTCGCACATGTGCAGTGGGCACCTGGCTGTGAAGCAGCAAGCTGTCACAGGTGGGTGCCCACACTGAAGATGCCGGCGCCAGGGAAAGAAGACGGCCGGTGAAACCAGCGGTGGTGAGGACATCGCGGGACCAAGGGACAGGTAAGTGACTGTATTTTAAAAGTCAGCAGCTACAGTTTTTGTATCTGCAGACTTTTTTTCTTTTTCAGCTGGAACTCCGCTTTAAGTCTTATTATTATTATACAGTATTTATAAAGCGCCAATAGTTCGCTCAGCGCTGTACATTACAAAGGGGGACAGAACATGTGACAGAACAATACCAATACAATGCAAAACATGAGGGGATTGAGGGCCCTGCTCTTTCGAGCTTACAATCTAGGAGGGAGGGGATGGTGGCACAGGAGGAGATAGCTGTGGGGGATGGAGTGGTAGGAAGAGTGGAGGAGGTCGGCAAGTTAGCAGGGGGTGGGGTAGGCTTCCCTGAAGAGATGGGTTTTCAGGGTGCGCCTAAAGGAGAGGAGAGTAGGTGATAATCTGATGGGTTGGGGCAGGGAGTTCCAGAGGATGGGTGACACCCTGGAGAAGTCCTGGAGGCGGGCATGGGAGGAGGAGACTAGGGAACTAGAGAGAAGGAGGTCTTGTGAGGAGCGGAGTGTGCGTGCTGGGTGGTACTTGGATATTAGGTCAGTGATGTAGTTCGGGGCAGTATGATGGACAGCTTTGTACGTCAGTGTTAGGATTTTGAATTTGATCCGTTGCGCAATTGGAAGCCAGTGGAGGGATTGGCAGAGAGGGGTGGCGGAGACGGAGCGGTTGGAAAGGTGAATGAGTCTGGCATCCGTATTCAGGATCGACTGAAGCGGGGATAGCCTGTGGCGAGGCAGGCCAGTGAGAAGGGAGTTGCAGTAATCGAGTCGTGATATGATGAAGTCTTAAGTTATGGCTAAATCCAGTAATACCGGTAATAGAAATCAGAGGCAATTATTTAATATGATAAAGAGTAGATACATTTATATGGGCTTACAGATACAACCGGCACTCTGAGGGCAACCATAATGCTGGTGCGGCTCGCAATGACCGCGTTTGCCAGCCCTGTCCTAGATGATCCTACACTGCAGATATACAGCTATGAAGCACTGAGCAAACTGTTGGCGCTATATAAATCCTGTATAATAATAATAATAATATAAATCCTGTATAATAATAATAATGAAACTTTGCGCACAGGAGTGCCTAGACACCCTCACATACCAGGAGGCGCAACGCTAGCAGGAATTCCACACAAGAGCAGGATACTGCTCAGGCACAATTACATTTCTATAAGATAGAAAGTCTTCCCTTTTTTAGTTCAGTTCCACTTTAATTAGAGATGTGTCTGGAAATCTGTCTCAATTTCATGAAACTTTGTCTTATTTCCTGTGTTAGTTCTATCGCAGACTTTTGCAAATATGTCTCAGTTGGCTGCCCAGGACTGCGGGTGTACGGATCACCAATACACAGAATACACACGTCACATGCTCTGCAGCCTGATTTGTATCTAATATTGGCACCAAGTTGCTCGATACGTGTCCTTCAAAGTTTACATGGAATAAACATGTCTACATTACCTGCAAGTCTGGCGTTAAGTAAGGAAGCAGCACCTAAACACAAGAAAACGTGATCATTGATCATTTTAACTAGTTATAAGCAAACAGAATAGATATGTTTATATACAGCACAGTGGCTAAATGGTTAGCACTCCCGCCTGGCAGTACTCGGGTCGTTGGTTTGAATCCCGATCACGGCACCACCTGCCTGGAGTTTGCATGTTCTTACTGTGCCTGCGTGGGTTTCCTTCGGGTATTCTGGTTTCCTCCCACACTCCAAAGACATGCTGGTAGGTTAATTGGCTCCTGTCTAAATTGTCCCTAGTATGTGTATGTATGAATGTGAGTTAGGGACCTTAGATTGTACGCCCCTTGAGGGTTAGGGACTGATGTGAATGTACAATATATATGTAAAGTGCTGCGTAAACTGATGGCGATATATAAGTACCTGTAATAAATAAAAATATACACTATATTGCCAAAAGTATTGGTATGCCTGCCTTTACATGCACATCAACTTTAATGGCATCCCAGTCTTAGTCCACAGGGTTCTACATTGAGCATTTAATCTCTCAGGAACCCAGGTGACCATCCCAGTGTCCAGAGGAGGGAGATCCACATCAGGCCATATTCCAGCTTACCTTTAAAGGGGACCTCTGGCTGACTTCTTACCACCCCAGGCTCCAGAGGAGGGTTATCCATCCCAGGCTGTATTCCATTCTACCGTAGAGGAGACCTCTGGCTAATTACTACATATTAACATACTGCACACTTAAAATGCGCATCTGGTGAGTGTGCATTTTTACTATACCCCGCACGTCACCGGAATTTTGTTTACTACTGGGATAACAAGATTCACCTTTATCCAGATTACTGATATTTATTGGAACTCTCATTTATCTTTATTACATTTGTTTGGACTTTCTTAATTATTTATTTATTTCTTTGATTATCCACCATGACATCATATTTCTCCGGATAATTAGCACTTTATTTAGGCATCATTTAGCACATATATATATATATATAATTTATTCCGGATCATCAGTACTGTATATCTAGCACTTTATATATCCTTGAGATTATAGTCATTTACGCATATCCAATTTAGTGCTGCACATATATATATTTATTTGTCATTTAGAAGGTATACGGTTTTCTTTTTAGTGTACTAGCTGCTAATATTAAGTGCTCGCTGAGTTCCACTTTTACTCTTCTGGGAAGGCCGTCCACAAGGTTTAGGAGGGTGTCTATGGGAAGGTTGGACCATTCTTCCAGAAGTGCATTTGTGAGGTCAGGCACTGATGTCGGGGGAGAAGGCCTGGCTCACAGTCTCCGCTCTAATTCATCCCAAAGGTGTTCTATGGGGTTGAGGTCAGGACTTTGTGCAGGCCAGTCAAGTTCCTCCACCCAAACTCGCTCCTCCATGTCTTTATGGACCTTGCTTTGTGTACTGGTGTGCAGTCATGTTGGAACAGGAAGGGGCCATCCCCAAACTCTTCCCACAAAGTTGGGAGCATGAAATTGTCCGAAATGTCTTGGTATGCCGACACCTTAAGAGTTCCCTTCACTGGAACTAGGGGGCCAAGCCCAACCCCTGAAAAACAACCCCACACCATAATCCCTCCTCACTTGGCACAATGCAGTCAGGCAAGTACCGTTCTCCTGGCAACCGCTAAACCCAGACACGTCCATCGGATTGCCAGACAGAGAAGTGTGATTGGTCACCCCAGGGAACACGTCTCCACTGCTCTAGAGTCCAGTTACAACATGCTTTACACCACGGCATCCCATGCTTTGCATTGCACTTGGTGATGTATGGCTTGGATGCAGCTGCTCGGCCATGGAAACCCATTCCATGAAGCTCTCTATGCACTGTTGTTGTGCTAATCTGAAGGTCACATGAAGTTTGGAGGTCTTTAGCTATTGACTCTGCAGACAGTTGGCGACTTCTGTGCACTGTGCTCTTCAGCATGCGCTGACCCCGCTCTGTCATTTTACGTGGCCTACCACTTGGTGGCTGAGTTGCTGTTGTTCCCAGTTGCTTCCACTTTGTTATAATCCCACTAACAGTTGACTGGAATATTTAGTAGCCAGGAAATGTCACGGATGGACTTATTGCACAGGTGACAACCTATCACGGGACCACGCTTGGAGTCACTGAGCTCCTGAGAGCGACCCATTCTTTCACAAATGTTTGTAGAAGCAGTCTGCATGCCTAAGGGCTTGATTGTATACACCTGTGACCATGGAGGTGATTGGAACACCTGAATCACATGATTGGGAGGGCGGGCCCAATACTTTTGGCAATATAGTGTGTATGTATGTGTATATATTTATATATATCATTGTACTTCTATGGTCCTTGTCATTGGTATATTTTTCATATAGATCTAATCATTTAATAACATTCAGTGCCCTATTTATTCTAGCCTATAGCTCCCTAAACTCTGTATTTTCCTGCCCTGGAACACAATATCATTTCAAGGCAACAAAAATAAAAGATAAGATCACCTTCCTATTTCCTCAATTTCATTAGATGAGATATTCACTTGCATCCAAAGGGAGTATATAATAATCTTACTGCACTATATAAGACTCGGGGTGTCACATTTTATTTGTCTGAATCATGTAGATTTTATTTATTTCTTTTAAGACCCTGGTCACACTGAGTGCAACTTGGCATGTGATTTGCATGTCCTGTGACTTGCAAACCGCATGCCAAGTCACACCCTGTTGTCTGCAATTACAGCGGTCATATCGGTGCGATTCTGTGTTGGTCGGATTTTCAAAGTAGTACATGCACGACTTTTGGTGCGATTTGCATAGACATCTGTGTCAGGTGTCTTGCAAATCGTATCTAAAATCGGCATCTCACCCGACTTTGAAATCGTGCGACTTCACTGTAAGCTTGATGTGAACGGGGTGTAAACATTGCAAGGATAAACTGCAGCTAACCAGCTAGAAACACAGGTGATTTATATTTGTAAACCATTATACCTGCAAACCGATTTGGGATTCTGTTCAGCCAGTCTTGTGATTCAGATGCCCCTGCCAGACAGCTCACTACAGACTCTGTATGTACTGTGTAGCCAGTTGGGAGGATACTTACTCCGCAAGACAAATTCAGCCACCAGAACCCCTCCCGTCTGTTCCTTCTGCTGCCTTCGCTTGCTGCAGGTCTGACAATGATAAAAAGGAGATATTCACAGTCCATCAGGTTCAAGGGATTTTCAGCAGTTGCTCAGCAGTGTTTCTTGGAATGAGTAAAGAAGCTATTTAGTTTGCAGCATAAAGTGTTTGTTTTTTATAAAGTGTTTATTTCTGTGATTAATAGACATTCACATTTTACACCAGTAATGCCTCACCGAAACCTATGGGGTGCATTTATAAACTATTTGCAGAGATATTCAGCCGATGAAACTGCTTGTACATTTGTTCTGCGCAAATGGGGGCAAAATCGCATGTTCTTAGGTGTTTTCCCTCCAGGTCCAAAGTTCTCCAGTTATACAGAAAAGAGTGACTCAAGAAAATTCTGCACTATGACCACTAGATGGGGCTGATGATCATAGAAAATATATTTTATTTATTTATTAAGATTTTATTATATTAAGATATTTTTTTTTAATTATTCTTATCTACTATGATCATCAGCTCCATCTAGTCACCATAATGGCCAAATTTTCTTTTCTGTATGGATGAGTCACTGTTCTGACATGGATTCTGTATGGATTCGCTCTGGTTGACCTGGAGACAAAAATAGCCTAATACCATTCGATTTGGTCCCCATTCCCACTCACTACATGCGTTTCAGTTGCTTTTTTTCTGCATCCAAAATGCACACAAAGTAGGTGATATGGTTGTTAATGTCATTGCATCAGTGATTGCAGTTCCAGGGTGTCCGGCTGCAGAAAAAAAAGTAGAACAGGCTGCATTTTTCCTGCACAGAACTGAAATGCACATGTCCCTATTTAAATCAAAGAAAAAGAGAGGGGGAAAAATGAACCGGAAAGCATCAAAAATGCATCAAAAACTCACTGGAACGCACCAAATCCACACAGGAATGCACATTTTTCTATTTAAATCGAAGAAAAAGAGAGGGAAAAAATTAACCGGAAAGCATCAAAAATGCAACGGAACACAAAAAATGCATCAAAAACGCACCGGAAACCATCAATAATGCATCAAAAACACACTGGAACGTTTAAAAAAATGCTAAAAATGCACCGGAACGTACCAAAACCGCACTGGAATACACATGTCCCTATTTGAATCAAAGAAAAAGAGAGGGGGAAAAAAGAACTGGAAAGCATCAAAAACTGCATCGGAACGCGTCAAAAGTGCATAAAAACGCACCAGCCCACACCAAATCAGCACGGGAATGCACATGTCCCTATTTAAATCGAAGAAAAAGAGGGGAAAAAATTAACTGGAAAGCATCAAATATGCACCGAAACAAATAAAAAATGCACCGGAAAGCATCAAAAATGCATCAAGAACGCACCAAAACTGCACTGGAACGCACATGTCCCTATTTAAATTGAAGTAATAGGGAGAGGGGGGAAAAAATTACCTGGAAAGCATCAAAAGTGCAATGGAATGAGTCAAAAATGCATAAAAAAACGCACCGGAATGCACCAAATCCGCACGAGAATGCACATGTCCCTATTTGAATGAAAGAAAAAGAGAGAGGAAAATATGAACTAGAAGGCATCAAAAAGCAACGGAACCCATAAAAAAGAATGCTTCAATAATGCATCAAAAATGCACAGAACGCACCAAAACCTGCACTGGAATGCACATGTCCCTATTTAAATTGAAGAAAAGAGAGGGGGAAAAAATTAACCGAAAAACATAAAAAATGCAGCAGAACATGTCAAAAATGCATCAAAAACACACTGGAACGCACCAAATCCGCACGGGAATGCACATGTCCCTATTTAAATCGAAGAAAAAGAGAGGGGAAAAAATGAACCGGAAAGCATCAAAAACGCACTGGAACACAAAAAAATGCATCAAAAAACACACTGGAACGCATCAAAAATGCACTGAAATGCACCAAATCCGAAAGAGAATGCACATGTCCCTATTTAAATCAAAGAAACAGAGAGGGGAAAAATGAACAAGAAAACATCAAAAACGCATCGGAACACATAAAAAACCACACTGGAACGCACATGTCCCTATTTAAATTGAAGAAAAAGAGAGGGGGAAAAAATGAACCGGAAAGCATCAAAAACGCACAGAAAACGCGTAAAAAATACAAAAAGCATCCGGAACGCACCTTAACTGCGTTTCCATAGTGTGAATCAGCCCTGAGTGTCATTTACAGACAATAAAACTTACCACCGGGCAGGAAAACTTTTCGCTGTCGCACAGGAAGGTCTCACAGTGCAGCCAGACCTTGGACAGTTTGGGAACATTCTGGAAGCGGAAGGCGTTAAACTGGAAGGTGGCCCGGCTGTTCTTCCCGTTTTCATGTACCAGAATGGTGTCATCCGAGGCGCACCTGGTACCAGAAATTGCCATTAATACAAAAGCGTAAAACTCGCCCAGATAGGAAGAAACGCACACTGCGGAAAGGTGGATTGGCTGTGATGGGCAATGCCCACACAGTCCCTGTTCTGCACATACACTCTGTGGTTTACATGGAAGATACTTACCCTTTACTGATGAGCTGCCACTGAATATGGTAAGCATAGTCAGGAGCCGGAGTGGCCCAGCAATAGTTCAGCACCACCTTGAACCTGTAAAATACACACAGAATAGGTTATAGTGAAGTGTTGATCCTTTTTAGCTCCATCTAGTGGGCATAATGTGGTATTTTCCCCAGTTACCTTAATGAGGAAAATACTGCATGATGACCACTAGATGGAGCTAACAAGCACAGAAAATAAACATATTAGGCCAATTACTGGGATTGTTCGTGACAACACTTTTTTTTTATACATGAGCCCCATGGTGTACTAAGATATAGTACTTGCAGGTAACTACAGAATAGTGAACATCATAGGCAGTGATAGGCAACTTCAGCGCTCGAGCTGTTATAGAACTACAAGTCCCAAGAGGCATTACAAGGCTTTGACAGCCTCAGGCATGACTCCCAGGAGAGGCGAGATGATGGGATTTGTAGTTTCAGTTCAGCTGGAGTGCCAAGGTTGCCTACCCCTGATCATAGGTATCAGAATGAGGGCTGCTACAGCTTAAATGGAACATGTATTTTTTTTTTTGTATATGTATTCACTTTCTAAGTTGTAAACCCTACCTCCAGACCAGGGGCGGACTGACAACTCATGGGGCCCCCAGGCAATAGGGGATCATGGGGCCCCCGGGCAATAGGGGATCATGGGGCCCCCGGGCAATAGAGGATCATGGGGCCCCTGTGTCCTTGCCCAAACTCAAAAAAGTCTATGAAAAAGGTACCAGGGGCATCTCATGGGGCCCCCTACTGACCCCGGGCCCACGGGCAGTGCCCGAGTTTCCAAATGGTCAGTCCGCCCCTGCTCCAGACAGTATTAAAATCATTACCTATGCTCCTCCTCCCCAGATCTATTTTTAGATGGGATAGGACAAAACAATATATTACTTATCCTAATCCACAGCTTGACTGTCTTCCTTGTAGCCAATTCTAGCTGTGACCAGGGGCAGACTGACCATTTGGAAACTTGGGCACTGCCCGAGGGCCCGGGGTCAGTAGGGGGCCCCATGAGATGCCCCTGGTACCTTTTTCATAGGCTTTTTTGAGTTTGGGCAAGGACACAGGGGCCCCACAATCCCCTATTGCCCGGGGGCCCCATGGGTTGTCAGTCCGCCCCTGGCTGTGACAGCCGGCCGCCACAAAGCCGTTCTATTTTCTGGTCCCCGACTGGTCCCTCTTTCTGACATTATGATGTACAATGCAGGACCAGTGGCCACATCCCATCCTAATGACATGGGCGTAGGTCCTGCATTGTACGTAATGATGTAGGAGTGCTTGTCCACATTCTGGCACTGTAGAAGAGATGACCAGACCATGTATTATATCATCCCCCAGATCAAATGAACAACAGATCCTTCATCAGATGTCATATTTGATGATCTTGTTATTGCCCAGAGTTCAGTTTTAAGACTAAAAAAATAAATGAATCGATTCTTGACATGTTTACCTGGCTATTCTTAACTGCTTTGCTGAAAAACTCTTGGGGGTAGATTTACTAAGGCTGGCCATACACTATACAATTATCTGTCCAATTTCTGCCCGATTTCCTTTAGATTTACCTTCAACTATGTAGTGCAAGAGCCGCCTAATTGGATACAGTTGAAAGTGTTGTTTAGGTTTGACCTCCTATTTTATGGTTTTCGGTAAATCTAAACCAAAAATCTCAAGAAAATTGTATAATGTATGGCCAGCCAAAAACTGGTTCACTCAGAATCTGCTGCAGCTGTGCATGGTAGCCAATCAGCTTCTAACCTCAATTAAGCTTTGACAATAAAACCTGGAAGCTGATTGGTTTCTATGCAGAAGTTCACCTAATTTTGCACCCGCCAGCTTTAGTAAATCAACCTCTTGGTGGCGATGCTGAATGGTGCATGAATAAGGCTGCGTTCACACTAGCTTTGTCAGGAGGCATCAGACAGGCTTTTGGGAAGCGTTTTTAACGCTTCTCAAACGCCTATGAAAATTCTGCACATGGCAGCACACAGTGCTGTTCACACGGAAGCTTTAGCGTCACGTCGCGGCAAAACTGACGCCTCGTGTCGAGTCAGGAGGAGTTGAAGCCTCCCATTCAAGTCTATGGTGCCTGGCAGGCGTTTGCGGTGCGGTTGCGACGCGGTTGCAAAGCTTTAATACCATTTAACTTCATTATAGGCGTTTGTGGTGCGGTTTTAACGCTTGGCAAACGCCTATCAACTGCCTCAAAACCGCACATAGGGCGTTTTGGGAGCGTTTGAGGAGCGTTAAAAACGTTTCCCAAACGCCTGTCTAACACCTGTCAAACGCTATAGGGGTGTTTGGCAAGAGTTAGAAATACAGTGAAGTGTGAACGAGCCCTAAAGTTACTCACAGCTGAATTATCAGTAATGTGACAACAATTGCAGTCAAGCTTAACCCCAGGTTGACACCTAAGCAGGGGCAGACTGACAACTCATGGGGCCCCCGGGCAATAGGGGATCAGGGGCCACTGTGTCCTTGCCCAAACTCAAAAAAGCCTATGAATAAGGTACCAGGGGCATCTCATGGGGCCCCCTACTGACCCCGGGCCCTCGGGCAGTGCCCGAGTTTCCAAATGGTCAGTCCGCCCCTGCACCTAAGTGTTTTCCGCAGCATTTTGTAGAAACGCAGTACAGTCCATTTAACATGATTTCCTATGGGACACGTTCACATCTCCGCGTTTTCACCCGGTGCTTTTTTTGGAAAGGGTCAGGAACTTTTTTGAACGCAAAAAGTTGCATTTTTGGTTCTATAGACTTCAATGGAAACACTGCAGAAAAGCATGTAGTGTGTTTTTGCCTCGTTCTTGATGCATTTTTGACGTGATTTGTTTTTAAATCTGCCTAGCAGCAAGAAAAAGAAAAAAAAAAGGAAAAAAAAAGCAAAATGCATCAAAAGCGCAGCAAAAATGCAGGTGTAAAAAGGCAATGCAGGAACAGGTCAAACACAACCTTGCATAGGTGTGAACCCAGCCGAAGTGTTTTTTACATGGGATTACATTTCCTATTCCCAATAAGGCAACAATGGTTTGCTGTACCTGCTGCTGATTCCTTTGGCTTCGACTCCAGCGTAGACATCGGAGCCGATATCTGATGTCTCCACAACAAACGGAGCTTCTTTTTGGGTGGAAAACTTGGCATTCTTTCCAGAAAAATAAAAGCGACCAAACACATGCAATAAAGTTTCATGTTATTCCAGAATTCTAATAGGTAATAAACATATGATCCTGTGTAGAGGCCACTGAATCATTATCAGTTTGGCTCAGATATTAAACCTCTATACAGGGCAAGCACATGACTGGAGGAACTGAGGGGCAGCACAGTGGCTAAATGGTTAGCACTTCCCCCTGGCAGTACTAGGGTCATTGGTTCAAATCCCAGCCATGGCACCACCTGCCTGGAGTTTGCATGTTCTCCCTGTGCCTGCATGGGCTACCTCCCACACTCCAAAGACATGCTGGTAGGTTAATTGGCTCCTGTCTAAATTGGCCCTAATATGTATGAATGTAAGTTAGGGACCTTAGAATGTACACCCCTTGAGGGTTAGGGACTGATGTGAATGTACAATATATATGTAAAGTGCTGCGTAAATTGACGGCGCTATATAAGTACCTGAAATAAATAATAAGATCATATTTATACTACGTTTGGGTTGGGCCCCGAGGAAGAGACTCAAGCTTCAGCCTTGGTGTACACCGCTGCGACTTCAGGTGCGACGTGGAATGTACAAATCGCACCTGAAGTTGCATCTAATGTATTTCTATGGCACTGTCTTATTCAATGCGATTTGAAATAAAGCCGTTTCAAAAATAGTTCCTGCACTACTTTTTTTGATTTCATTGTGACCTGCATTGACTTCTGGTAAATGAAGTCACAAGCCGCAGTGAAATCGGAGGTACAAATCGCACTGATCTGCGGCTTTGAAATCTCGCTACTTCAAGTGAAGTAGCGCAATTTCAAAGTTGCATTCAGGGTGAACCAGAGCTTATGGTCATTTTGTTGGAAAAACATATGAAGGCACAACAAGCCAAATACCCAATTCTATGTGAAAAATAGATTGTGACTGCAAATGCTTGCTTAAAGCATGACACCAGCCAAAACTTTCTAAGTCTAGAGCAGTATGTGCAGCTCACAGTACATTAGCACGGTGGTCAGGGGGAAGAATGCTCCTTACATTGGTGGTCAGGGGGAAGAATGCTCCTTACATTGGTGATCAGTGGGAAGAATGCTCCTTACATTGGTGATCAGTGGGAAGAATGTCCCTTACATTGGTGATCAGTGGGAAGAATGTCCCTTACATTGGTGGTCAGGGGGAAGAATGCTCCTTACATTGGTGGTCAGTGGAAGGAATGTTCCTTACATTGGTTGGTGATCATGTTCCTTACATTGGTGGTCAGTGGGAAGAATTTTTGTTACATTGGTTGTCAGGGGGAAGAATGCTCCCTACATTGGTGGTCAGGGGTAGAAATGCTCCTTACATTGGTGGTCAGGGGTAGGAATGCTCCTTACATTGGTGGTCAGGGGTAGGAATGCTCCTTACATTGGTGGTCAGGGGTAGAAATGCTCCTTACATTGGTGGTCAGGGGGAAGAATGCTCCCTACATTGGTGGTCAGGGGTAGGAATGCTCCTTACATTGGTGGTCAGGGGTAGGAATGCTCCTTACAATAATGGTCAGTCGGAAGAATGCTCCTTACATTAGTGGCCAGTTGGAAGAATGCTCCTTACATTGGTGGTCAGGGGTAGGAATGCTCCTTACAATAATGGTTGGTGGGAAGAATGCTCCTTACATTAGAGGCCAGTGGGAAGAATGCTTCTTACATTGGTGGTCAGGGGTAGAAATACCTCTTGCAATAATGGTCAGTGGGAAGAATGCTCCTTACAATAGTGGCCAGTTGGAAGAATGCTCCTTACATTGGTGGTCAGGGGTAGGAATGCTCCTTACATTGGTGGTCAGGGGTAGGAATGCTCCTTACAATAATGGTCGGTGGGAAGAGTGCTCCTTACATTAGTGGCCAGTGGGAAGAATGCTTCCTTCATTGGTGGCCAGTGGGGAGAATGCTCCTGATAGTGCCTTCCTCTAGCTGGGCTGCTAGGTTACATTTAGTTTTTGGCTCCACGGTAGTGAGTGGAGCAGTGATTGATTGGGCTGGTCTATTCAGGGTGTCCTGAGCTGAGAGTTTGATTCCTCCCACCTGCCTCTGAAAGAAGCTTCCAGAGTATAGAGCAGGGATAATCAAGTGATCATTTGAATATTTATCATGCTCCAACCAATCCCTGGAATGAGACATCCAGAAGGTGGTTGAGGAGATGATAAACGTGCAGGAGGCCTGAACAGAGTGTTCATCTCCCTCCAGGGAGGATTTCAGCTCTTTTGGGGCTGCTGCTCACCATGAGGGCAGCTCTGCCAAGACAAGAAATGCACCCGTGAAGCCTTTAGTATCTTTCCTGTGATAGTGTTTGCAACATATTCTTCAAGCTCCATGGTTTCCTACTTTGTTCCCGTGCCTTGGACTTCACCTTTGCCTGATCCCTACCCTGTCACCTTGGTTGGATTTTCTTGTTATCGACCTTGGATTGGACTTTGACTACCCTCTGGACTCAGTCTGCCTTGTGACCCCAGATTTAACCCTGACTACTCTCTGAACTCTGCCCGCCTTGAACCCGGACTGCCACTGCACCACTTTGCCTGTATGTCAACCCCAAGTACCCGTTTTCTGCGCATAGCTCACTCCTGCCCCAGCATGGTGGCCAGGCAATAAAGCATTGCGTATAAGACCTGGGGGAAACTGAGTACTGGTAGGCCTGCTTGCCTTATGGGAAAGAAGGCTGCTGTAGGCGAAGAACACTGAACCAGCTATGGTATCTGACCACCAACGCTAGGGGTAAGCTTTACATTATCACAAGCAAGACACTAAAGGTTTGGCAGGCTTAAAACAGGTTTGCACACCACTCCTTGGCAATCACCCTTCAGATAGACAGTCAGACAGGGAAAGTGCAGCTCAGCCAAAACCACAATGCTGGAATAAGACCTTTAGCTTGCATGGGTCAGGAGCATTACACGCTTCTGACAAATGCTCCTTACATTGGTGGTCAGTGGAAAGAATGCTTTTCAGATACATAAAGAGATGGTTGATGCCAGTGGTTACTTATCTGAGAGAAAAAAGCTACTTGTTGCCCAAGGAAATCCTAGCAACCTCTGAAAGAACCTTAGAGTTCCATGGGCACTGGCTAAGAAAGGCTGGTTTCTAGCATTAAAGGATTAGACCTTTTATTAGGTTTTTTATTACTTTGTTCTTTGTGGGGAGATTTGTTTTTAATGCATGTCTCAAAGTCATGGTACCTAACTGAAATTAAATGAAAATCTGTTTGAAGGAAGGAGAAATCCCAGTTTTAAATATATCACGTGTCCTCATTGGAAGTCACCCCCCCAACTTTTGGAGCTCCCCTGCTTTTTCTCCCATTGTATAATGCTCACTATTTCTAATATGAAGACACAATGAATCTCTGCAATGAGGACCCAGGCAGCACTAAATACCCAACAAAGATTTTTACCAATCCCCACTTCAGCTGAAACTAGGAAAAAAAACATTTTGGCTGCAATTTTAATTTTGATAAGCCAGTGTAACAGTTACCATAAGCCTAGGAAGGGCCTTCTTGGAGAACATTGCACTCTCAGCCATCAAGAATTTAGGATTGCAGGTTGAACCCTAAGGTACTGCTTTCCTTAATGATTGTATAATGCAGATTGGAGTAGTTAACTTGGATAATATTGTCTAGTGCCCATATGCATTTTAATATTTTGTATATGTTTGTGAAATAAGAGGTTTTCTACTAGACCTTGAACTCGAACAAAATATAATAGTTGCAGTCATTTCAACATCTACCATGTCTAAACTGCCATGCCATGACTAAACCTATTGTGCAATGGAAAGTCTATCCTATCTCCCTATAGCTGACAGAGGGACTACATGAACATATAAAGGGATTTGAGCTCATGGCTTTTGTCTGTTGAAGATTTACTTTTGATTTTAGGTAGTTGCCTCCATTTTGAAGCATACGAACTGAAGCAATAAGGACCAACCACTTTGATACATGCAAAAAAAATTCCTGCCCAAGGGTAGCCTACCCATAAATCTTGGCTTGACTCTCTTTTTAAACATATCAATAGACCCAAAAGTCACTCAAAGTGATCCTTCTGATTGGCCAAAGAACCAACTGGATGGACCTTGCCTGATTTGCCCTCAAGAGAGGCCAAAATGCCAAAATGAAAGTCAGAAGGAGAGGAAGCTCTGAAAGACTCACAGAGTAGAAATTGAGAGACAGTTGGGTTTCAAAGGATCCTGAGCTCCCGTTCTTCACGTGAACTGTGGCTACTCTAGAAGTAGGAAAAAAATATGTAAGACTAAAACATACATGAGTGAGATGTGTCTGGCTAATTCTGACTCAAAATGAGCTGTGCTGTAGGGAGAAGACTCACCTTTGGTCAAAAGCCGCATGAGTGACCAAATAGTTGGACTGGTAAGTGCAGGTGAAGGAGTAGTTCACAGGCTGGTTTTTCACAATCAGGGTGCTGTCGTTGGACACTATTGAGTTGTAGAAATGATAGATTGGGTTCTTGAACTGGGAAGCAAGTTCAGAGTGATAAATTGTAACTCTTTTTCCAATTATAACCTAAATCATGTCTAAAATAGTTAATTATTTTACGACTTTACCTATTCTTACCACTTCTTACACGGAAAATTAATGTACAATGTTGAGTCTTAAAGTAGTTATGGAAATGGTATGAAAGATCATTGATGGTTGATGAGTTCCATTTGTTTTAGCTTGTGATTTTAGAGATTCCTGATCTCATAAAAGACAAACTTCACACTTATCCAATTCCCTGCAGACATTGTATTTTGAGTAGAAATCCCATTCAGTATTAATAGAAAACGAAATTAGGGGATTTTTGTGTTGTCTTAATTTTGGGTAAATTCTGGAATTTTTGCAGACGTTTTTGCCATTTCAGCAAAATGCATTGGAGTCAGTGAGAAATCAAAGTGGTTTTCAGTAGTGGGCCAACAATCAGATTTTTTAAGTCCAAAGGCCCCATGTCATGAGAATGTTAATTAATCTTGCGGCAGAGAACTAGGAGTGTGCAACTGTGTGTGTTCCTAGTTTTCAGTTAAGTCAAGTTAACTGACACATACCAATGCTGCAAAACTTGGTCTGGGCGTCTAAGTTTCAAAAAAGTTCTTGTCCCAAAAAGGTTAATAAGGTTTCAGGGGTGAAAGCTATTGACATGGATCTTTATGTATTTTGACAGTATTGTGTTGCAGCCCACCTGTCCCAAATGTACTTAAATTACTTTATTTCTATCTTTCTCATTGCATTTCTAATTCTCTTCCTATCAGCCCCTCAGAATAATACAATGCCTATCACCCCTGACTCACTGTCAACCTCAACACCTGGGGGCATATTTTTAAAACGCTGAAACTGACATTCAACACACATTTACTACATGTGAATCTTCCATACTTACATCGGACTGTGTTCCACAGTATGTTTTATTTCTGGGTGACAGGTCCGGAATGGAAAATTGATAGTAACCAGACTCAATAATGCCGTTATAACACACTCCACCTAGGGCCAGCTGGCTAATCTCCCATCCATAGGGGCACTCTGGAATTTTAGCCACAATAGACTTAGGATAGCAATGTACTATGATCACATCTGGAACAAAAAAAAACAACAAAAAATATCAGTTTTCTGCAGTGCACAAAACTACTGAAAAGACACTTTCATTTAAAATACAGTGACACCTAGATAGCTGCACCTAACTTACCTCAACCTAATCAACTAATGCAAGAAAAAAACAACTCAAGGTTTCTGTGCTCTAGTTTTCACAAATCAAGTCAGATTTTTTTTTTCCTGTTTCCTGTGCTTTGCAAACAAATATTTTTAATCTGCAGTAGAAGGTTATTGTTTTTATATATGGGATATGACACGCTGTGTCTCTCTCTCTGGGTACAATATAATGATATAAGGTAGAGTAGAGAGGAGTGTAGTGAACTGGAGTAGAGTAGAGTAGAGTAGAATGTAGTAGAGCAGTGAAGAGTGAAGTGAAGTAGAGTGGAGGGGGGTAGATTAGAGTAGGGTGGGGGGAGTGAGTGGAATGAAGTAGAGAAGAGTGGAGAGAGTAGAGCAGAAAGGGGTGGATTAGAGTAGACTGGAGTAGCATACAGGAGATAATAGTAGAGTAGAGTACATTAGAGTAGAGTGGAGTAGAGTGCAATGGCGTAGAGTTGAGAAGGGTGGAGTAGAGTAGATTAAAGTAGACTGGAGTGGCATAAAGTAGAGTAGAGTAGAGTGGAGTAGGTTAGAGTAGAAAGAAGTAAAGTAGCGTGGAATGGACTAGATTAGAGTAAAATAGAGTAGAGTAGAGAAGAGTGAAGTAGAGAACAGGAGAGTGTAGTGCAGAATAGAATAGAGCAGAGTAGACTAAAGTGGAGAGAACTGGACAGTAGAGTGAGTAGAGTGGAGTAGAGTAGATCAGAGTAGACTGGAGTAGCATACAGGAGAGAATAGTAGAGTAGAGTGGAGTAGAGTACATTAGAGTAGAGTGGAGTAGAGTACATTAGAGTAGAGTGGAGTAGAGTACATTGGAGTAGAGTGCAGTGGAGTAGAGTTGAGAAGAGTGGAGTGGAGTAGAATAGAGTGGAGTAGAGTAGAAAAGAGTGGAGTAAAATAGAGTGGAGTAGAGTGGATTGCAGTAGAGTAGAGTAGATTGCAGTAGAGTAGAGTAGAGTAGAGTAGAGTGGATTGCAGTAGAGTAGAGTAGAGTAGAGTGGATTGCAGTAGAGTAGAGTAGAGTGGATTAGAGTAGAGTAGAGTAGAGTGGATTGCAGTAGAGTAGAGTAGAGTAGAGTGGATTGCAGTAGAGTAGAATAGAGTAGAGTGGATTGCAGTAGAGTAGAGTAGAGTGGATTGCAGTAGAGTAGAGTAGAGTGGATTGCAGTAGAGTAGAGTGGATTGCAGTAGAGTAGAGTGGATTGCAGTAGATTAGAGTAGAGTAGAGTGGATTGCAGTAGAGTAGAGTGGATTGCAGTAGATTAGAGTAGAGTAGAGTAGAGTGGATTGCAGTAGAGTAGAGTGGATTGCAGTAGAATAGAGTAGAGTAGAGTAGAGTGGATTGCAGTAGAATAGAGTAGAGTAGAGTAGAATGGATTGCAGTAGAGTAGAGTAGAGTAGAGTAGAGTGGATTGCAGTAGAGTAGAGTGGATTGCAGTAGAGTAGAGTAGAGTAGAGTGGATTGCAGTAGAGTAGAGTGGATTGCAGTAGAATAGAGTAGAGTAGAGTAGAGTGGATTGCAGTAGAGTAGAGTAGAGTGGATTGCAGTAGAGTAGAGTGGATTGCAGTAGAATAGAGTAGAGTAGAGTAGAGTAGAGTGGATTGCAGTAGAGTAGAGTAGAGTGGATTGCAGTAGAGTAGAGTAGAGTGGATTGCAGCAGAGTAGAGTAGAGTGGATTGCAGCAGAGTAGAGTAGAGTGGATTGCAGTAGAGTAGAGTGGATTGCAGTAGAGTAGAGTAGAGTGGATTGCAGTAGAGTAGAGTAGAGTGGATTTCAGTAGAATAGAGTAGAGTAGAGTGGATTGCAGTAGAATAGAGTGGAACGGACTAGGTTAGAGTAAAATAGAGTAGAGTAGAGAAGAGTGAAGTAGAGAACAGGAGAGTGTGGTGCAGAATAGAATAGAGTAGAGTAGACTAAAGTGGAGTGAACTGGACAGTAGAGTGAGTTGAGTAGAGTGGAGTAGAGTGGGGTATATTAGAGCAGCGTGGAGTAGAGAAGAGTGGAGTAGAGTGGATTGCAGTAGAGTAGAGTAGAGTAGAGTAGAGTGGATTGCAGTAGAGTAGAGTAGAGTGGATTGCAGTAGAGTAGAGTAGAGTAGAGTGGATTGCAGTAGAGTAGAGTAGAGTAGAGTAGAGTAGAGTGGATTGCAGTAGAATAGAGTAGAGTAGAGTAGAGTGGATTGCAGTAGAGTAGAGTGGATTGCAGTAGAGTAGAGTGGATTGCAGTAGAATAGAGTAGAGTAGAGTGGATTGCAGTAGAGTAGAGTAGAGTGGATTGCAGTAGAGTAGAGTGGATTGCAGTAGAGTAGAGTAGAGTAGAGTGGATTGCAGTAGAGTAGAGTGGATTGCAGTAGAATAGAGTAGAGTAGAGTAGAGTGGATTGCAGTAGAATAGAGTAGAGTAGAGTGGATTGCAGTAGAGTAGAGTGGATTGCAGTAGAGTAGAGTAGAGTGGATTGCAGTAGAGTAGAGTAGATTGCAGTAGAATAGAGTAGAGTAGAGTAGAGTGGATTGCAGTAGAGTAGAGTAGAGTAGATTGCAGTAGAGTAGAGTGGATTGCAGTAGAATAGAGTAGAGTAGAGTGGATCGCAGTAGAGTAGAGCAGAGTAGAGTGGATTGCAGTAGAGTAGAGTGGATTGCAGTAGAGTAGAGTGGATTGCAGTAGAGTAGAGTAGAGTGGATTGCAGTAGAGTAGAGTAGAGTAGAGTGGATTGCAGTAGAGTAGAGTAGAGTGGATTGCAGTAAAGTAGAGTAGAGTGGATTGCAGCAGAGTAGAGTGGATTGCAGTAGAATAGAGTAGAGTAGAGTAGAGTGGATTGCAGTAGAGTAGAGTAGAGTGGATTGCAGTAGAGTAGAGTGGATTGCAGTAGAATAGAGTAGAGTAGAGTGGATTGCAGTAGAGTAGAGTAGAGTAGAGTGGATTGCAGTAGAGTAGAGTGGATTGCAGTAGAGTAGAGTAGAGTGGATTGCAGTAGAGTAGAGTAGAGTGGATTTCAGTAGAATAGTGTAGAGTAGAGTGGATTGCAGTAGAATAGAGTGGAATGGACTAGGTTAGAGTAAAATAGAGTAGAGTAGAGAAGAGTGAAGTAGAGAACAGGAGAGTGTAGTGCAGAATAGAATAGAGTAGAGTAGACTAAAGTGGAGTGAACTGGACAGTAGAGTGAGTTGAGTAGAGTGGAGTAGAGTGGGGTATATTAGAGCAGCGTGGAGTAGAGAAGAGTGGAGTAGAGTGGAGTGGACTGGAGTACAGTGGATTGGAGAGAAGCAGATTAGAGTAGAATGAAGTAGAGAAGAGTAGAGTGGACTGCAGTAGTGTAGACTAGAGTGGAGTGGAGGAGGGTAGATAAGAGTAGGGTGGGGTGGAGTGGAGTGGAGTAGAATAGCAAGGAGTGGAGTAGAGTAGAGTAGAGTGGATTGGCATAGAATAGAGTAGATTAGAATGGAGTAGAGAAGAGTAGAGTATAGGAGAGGAGATTAGAGGAGAGGAGAGGATAGAACACAGATAAGTCCTATCCAAGGACAATAGGAATAAACAAATGTGACTTTACAGAGGAATCTGTAGGAAGCCTAAAATATGGTGCAAAAGAGGTACAAAGGCATTGTAATTAGTAAAAGCTGCAGGATGGCTCCAGATGCTGATTTTATCTTTCAGACTAAAGAAATTATAGAAAGTATGTGGAACAATCAGACATATTTGAAACAATACATGTCCATCGAGTTCACCCAATAGAAAAATAACTACATTGAAAATCTACATACTCAGAACCGTAAACACACAGTTGATTCATGGGAAGGCAAAAACCCATGTAAAGCCAGGCCCAATTTTCTCCAAGCAGTAGAAAAAAAAATCCTTCTTGATCAATTGTGAACATTTCCGTGGTCAGCAATCTACAGTCTAATACATTCTAATATCCACTTATATGTTTTTGTACTATAAACATATCCAGCCTTTTTTTTTATTTTTAAACACCCCATAAAAATTGTGCTATGGGTTCCATGATTCGTAGTTACACCCTTCCATAATGGCGCTATGTAATAAAAGGATATTAATAGCTAAAATCAGCCACACCATGGTAAAGGCATAAAGTTTTACCTTAGATGCAACTCTTTTCTAGTTATCTTTAGTATTGTTTATTCACAAAAAATATAAGATATGCACCATATTTTCTTTGAAATGACAAATCTTTCTGGGGGCATAAACAGGTGGAGATTTTGTCACCAATAATTTCAGATTTATGCCCAATGTTGATTCCCAGGATGCCAATCAAGGCTGTGACTGCTTGCACTGCAATGACAGTGTAGTCTATTGTGGCTAAAATTAATTCTTTCTACCATAAAAAAACAAAACAAAAAAAAAAAAAATATATATATATATATATATAATTTTATTTTTTTTTAATCTGAACAACATTTTTGGTACATCCAAAAATTATTTTCTTTTTTTAACGCTTCTATCTGTTCATTACAAGCTGCATTTTAATCTCTTGCATCAATTACAAAACTGTGGAAAAACTTAATGGTTATAAATGGTGCACATAAGATTACAATGTATTTTTGTCCATATTCTTTACCTTGTTTATTGGGAATGCACTTTCCTGCAGAGTTTGCTATCAAAACAATGAACACAATGAGGGTAAAAAGCACCATTTCTTCAAAGAAACTAAAAAAAAAAACTTTCAGTAAAGCAATAACCAGCCAGTATCTAAAAAAGCCCAAGGTCTCAAAGATCCAGGATTGTCACCTTCAATGCCTCCATGTTCTGTCCCTGGAAGAAATAAACAACAAAAAAAGTGCCTAATTATTTCTCTGTAAAATATTGATTCTCAAAATCACAAATATCACTAATAAATAAACACACATTCATATGGATATTATAAATCCTCTGTAAAAACACATTTGTAGTTGCCAAAATATTTATAATTTATATTTACTTATTAAAAAATAAATTATATATATATATATATATTTATATTTATATATATATATAATTTATTTTTTAATAGGTAAAAAAAAACAATAAAAACTAATAAATAAACTAAGTTAATTATTTTACTTATAAAATCCCATCATCCATATATCATCATTCACTTCGAATACATTGCTCTATATTTTTTCAGGCATAATGCATGGACTAGAAAATACATTGTTTTTAATAATAACAGTCTACTATGTTATGTAGCATTGAAGAAAAGCCCTGCAGTTTAAATTTTGGGTGTGTAAACAAATGTTTCACAAACCCAGTGCCCTTATATTAGTTTTCTTTTTATATATTCTTATATTTTCTTGGCTGTCATTAATTTATTTTCTGAGACCTTTTTATTTCATTTTTTTTTTATTACATGGTTACAATTTATTATTATTTTTTACAATTGATATTTAAAGTGTTGATATTTTTATTATATATCAACAAGCACTGTACCCCTCACTTGTATTCTATGCATTCTTTGTTCCTTATTTGTATTCTGTTAGAGCCTGCTTATTAATTTATTTTCCGACTCTCTTTATTTTATTTTTTTTCAATTACATAGTTACAATTCATTATTATTTTTTATAATTGATATTTAAAGTGTTGATATTTTTATGACATGTCATAAAGCACTGTACCCCTCACTTGTATTCTATGCATTCTATGCATTCTATGCATTCTTTATTCCTTATTTGTATTCTGTTAGAGCCTGCTTATTAATTTATTTTCCGAGTCTCTTTATTTTATTTTTTTTTCAATTACATAGTTACAATTTATTATTATTTTTTACAATTGATATTTAAAGTGTTGATATTTTTATGACATATCATCAAGCACTGTACCCCTCACTTGTATTCTATGCATTCTATGCATTCTTTATTCCTTATTTGTATTCTTTTAGAGCCTGCTTATTTTGGCAGCTGGTAAAATGTAAACAAATGTAAAAAAAAAAAAAAAAAAACACAATGTAGTCTGTCTGATGTGGTTCACAAAAAAAACCAAAAAAACATACTTGTTGTTGCATCTGTGGTGTGGTTTCCATCGAAGCACACCACCCATGAATTGTGACGCATGTAAAACGTATCTAAAATGCATCACACTGACATTGCACAAGTTCTACTGATTAAAAAAAAAATTAAGAGCAACAATATGTAATAAATGTAACAAATATTTTAATTAGAAAATATAAAACGTTGTGCTCTCAATAATGTCTAATGCCATTACTGTTGTATTAAAAATAATATAAAAAACCAAAATAATTTGATAATGATTGTGTATTTTTTTTTTTGTAAGGATAAAAAAGTAATTTCCTCTTACCTGCTATATTCAAGGTTTGGCAATTTGGACACTCATGACTTGTCAGCCTGTATATAGGTATTTTTTCCCCTTGTGTGTTGTCCTGTACAGATATCTCCCCTTTTATAGACTAGAGGCTAAAGAGTAGTGATCCAGAGATAAGTGTCAGCTGCCAATAGAGGAGCAGTGTTCCAGCTGACACTGAAGACATTCTCTATGACCTGGCAATGCTCAGGAGCTGTCTGTGGCTCGGCAATACATTTGCATAATGATCATTCACATTGTAAATATCCTCTGCAGGTTTATTGTATGAATGTATGCGCTTAAAGGGAAACGATCGTAGTTTGGGCTCAATTTGACCTAAGTGGGTCCATAGGCTTTTAGTGTAGAACTGTGAACACACACACAAAACTAAACACCAGGTGCAAAAAAAAGTGAGCACACAAAAAAGTGCACAGTGTGTACACATGGTCCTCCAATGAAGAGAAAGGACCCTGACCCCGATCCCCTGGGGTGCAAGACTCCTGACTGCTTTCTGGACCGGCAGAACTAATTTTTTTTTCCTGAAGCTCCACGGCGCAGTAAACACACAGAAAACTAAACACCAGGTGCAAAAAAAAAAGTGAGTACACAAAAAAGTGCACAGTGTGTACACATGGTCCTCCCCCAAAGAGGAAGGACCCTGACCCCGATCCCCTTGGGCGCAAGGCTCCTGACAGGGGTTGGAGTACTTGTGGTTTGCCCAGGCAAAAGCAGGCAGACCCCTTTATTCGGGGGGCCTGCTGAAGCAAGGTCTATCCAAGTACCAGGTGGGTCTCCCCCAAAGGCAGGCCCCATTGGTGGGAGAGAACCTGACCAAAAGGCCACATGCACTCACCTCAAGACATTCAGGGCAAGTCCAAGGACCTACACCCTACTAGTTGGGGTGAGTAAAGTGCAGTTTTCTGTCCAGAAAATGCAAAAAAGACACAAACACGAATAAAAAAGGGAAAGGGGATGTCCATCAAGTCAAAGTGGATGAGACTGCGGTCACCACCTGGATACCCCAGGGATGCTGGGCAGTCGGCCCAGACCCCCAACAGCATGATGGAGTAGGCCAAGCCACCATGTCTTCTCTAGAGCGGCTGAGAGGACTTCAGGGAGAAGGACCAATCCATACTTCTCCCCAGCGGTGAGTATGTTCTTCGAGAGAGGCAGAGGTTGGCTGGGTGAGTAATGCTATGTTTGGGATAATTTGTTTGGGGAGCTGTGTGGGTGCTGGCATTTAGGGACTGGAAGTAAAGACTAACTTCGGAGTCCACCCATCTGGGGTTTCCTCCTGCATTAGTCTCCTGCCGAAAGGGGAGATATGTGACGGGAGTCACTTTGGGTGGGGTGCCCATGGAACACAGCTCACTTTGGAGAGGTGGGGAGACACCTGTCTCAGCTCCCCATATCCCTATTAAGTGTAAGTCACTCTGTGCTTGTTAGGGGTACAGGATGATCTGTCCAAATATTGGGGGGGTTGTTTATTGTTTAATGCCATGTGGCTGCATCCCATTGTTCTATTGTGTGTCTTGCTTGGGAGCAAACTATTATGGGATGTATGTGTTTATGGGTATTGGCTTGGTGGGGGGGTGTTTCCAGCAGCCCTCTCCCCTGATGGGACTGTCTGCTGGTGTGTCTCTTGTTACTAAAGGTAGACTGCCCTGCCCTGTGTCATTATGCAGGGAGGGGGGGTTGTTCCCTTGAGTGTATATATCTTGTGTCTGTGTTAAAATAAAGTAGTCTATTTCCTGGTTTATTTCAAGACTGGTGTCGTCTAATCTTGTATGGTCTGCTGTGGTGTCTGTGGTTGGTACAGGCAGACCATACTTCAGACAGGGAAGCGGTATCCTAACGGAAATACCCAAATGCAGTTGAGGTCCGGTTCCGTTACAGTGTGTGCATATATATATATATATATATATATATTTGTATATAAAATCTTTGCTTCTAACTTTTTAAATTAATTCCTGGCTGCTATATAAAGAGCACCAATGACAGGCTACATAAAAAATAAAGTGCTTAAACACTAAAATAAGGCCTGGTCACACAGTGTGTACTACAGTGTACACCTGCAGAAGGGCGTGTACAGGTGTTGTGTGCACCCCCTAGCAGGCAGTCCTATTGATGTCAGCTAGGACTTCCAATTCAATACGCCTGCAGAAGGCAGTCCTAGGACTTCCAATGTCAGCTAGGACTTCCAATTCAATACCCCCTAGCAGGCAGTCCTATTGATGCCAGCTAGGACTTCCAATTCAGTGTACACCTGCAGAAGGGCGTGTACAGGTGTTGTGTGCACCCCCTAGCAGGCAGTCCTATTGATGTCAGCTAGGACTTCCAATTCAATACGGGTGCAGGTGCATGGCCCCAAATGCAGACAGCAGTACGCCCCGTATGAATGAGGCCTAATAGTAATAACAGTATGCTTTATTACATATAAAATCACTGTGCCATTAAAAGAAGTAGTTGCTTGCCTCGCTGTAAGGATGATGCATCTCTTGGACACAACACCTCACACTGCAGCTTTCATTACACATATCTGTATGTCACTAATTGATATATATTGCATAGTGATTTTACTGTGTATATACTGTATGGTAAGGGACTTCATGATTAATAAAAATAAAACAGTATTTTTAAAGTGGCTGTAAAGGCTCAAGGATTTTTAATCTTCCTGCATTCTATGCATGAAAGTAAAAAAACCTTTTGTGTGCAGCATCCCCCCCTTAGCCCCGCTAATACTTATCTGATCCAGAGATGTGCATGAGAGTCGTGGCTCTCCTGGGACTCTCACTCCTCATTGCCTGAGACAGCAGTGGCAGCCATTGGCTCCCGCTACTGTTAATCACAGCCAGTGAGCCTATGAGGAGAGAGGGGCCGCACAGCTACTAAAATACGGCATGAGTTACAGTATATTATTAAGTCATGCAGTATTTTAGTAGTGAAAACATTCTTTACTGTTTCAGCCGTCAGGGAGGTTCCCCGCTGACAACTGAATGTAAAAAGAATTGCCAGCATTGCCTGGCATTTAAAACATTTAAAAAACCGGCGTAGGGTCCCCCCTTCATTCATACCAAGCCAAGCCCTTCGAGTTTGGTATGGATCTTGAGGGGAACCCCACACACCAAAATTTAAAAAAAAATGGCATGGGGTTCCCCCCCAAAATCCATACCAGACCCTTATCCGAACATGGATAAGGAAAGGGGGGGGAGAGCAAGCGGCCCCCCCTTCTGAACCATACCAGGCCACATGCCCACAAATGGGGGGATGCCTTGTGGCAGGGGGGTTCAACTTGGGGACAAGGGCCTCACAACCGTGGCTGATGGTTGTGCTGGTCTGCGGGCAGGGAGCTTATCGGAATCTGGAAGCCCCCTTTAACAAGAAGGCCCTCAAATTTCGCCCCCCTCCCCCATGTGAATGAGTATGAGGTACATGGTACCGCTACCGATTCACAAAAAGAAAGTGTAATGTATAAATGACAGGAAACAGTCTTTGATAAGTCCTCTATTAAAAACAAAAATTAAAAAAATGTCCCCCAAAGTAGATCCAACGTCAATCACGATGACCGCCGCCAATGCTGACCTGAAAAAAGGAAAAGAAATCCAACCGCTCCGCTCTCAATGCTGGCTCCCGCCGGCTGACAGCTGCACTGGGATGACAATTCTTAAATACTGTGATAACATCACAAGGGGTTGGGGCCACCCCTGCCCCCTTGTGATGTCATCATGTGCTGTGATTGGACAAAGCATTGCACCTGACCTGTGGTCAGGTGCATTGCCTTGGCCAATCACAATGCACTGTCAGGGTGCAGTGCATTGTGGGGTGTGGCGGGCAAACAGCCTGCTGAACGCCCTTACCGCTCATGTGTTCGGCTCGAACCAGGGGCGGACTGACAAGTCATGGGGCCCCCGGGCAATAAGGGATTATGGGGCCCCTGTGTCCTTGCCCAAACTCAAAAAAGCCTATGAAAAAGGTACCAGGGGCATCTCATGGGGCCCCCTACTGACCCTGGGCCCTCGGGCAGTGCCCGAGTTTCCAAATGGTCAATCCGCCCCTGGCTCGAACAAAAAAACCCAACCCTATTTAATACATGACAAAGGATTCCCAGAGAGATGAGCTCATCAATCTGTTGCTTCTTCTATCGCTGTCCAGTCACAGGTTGGGGGGGCAAGGCCTGTAACATGTTACTAAACTGCAGCAGAGAAAAATCAGGTCTCCCGTCCTGCCAGACAAGGCTATGATGTGTGGCAGAGCTGTGTAAATCTCCAAACTGGACAAATGGATGGAGAGAAATACAAATACATTGTCACATGAGCATATACAGTGTATATATATATATATATATATATATAAAATCTTTATTTTAGGTTTTTGCCTGAAGTTCAGCATTTTCAGTTTCCACCAAACAGCGAGAGATCAGATTTATGTAGTCCGTCCCTTTAATAGTGTACCCTACACTTAAAGGCGCACTCCCCCAGACAAGTAACAAATGAGGGTCCTATCTGGGAGTGACTTTTTAGATCATCTAATGTACAGAGTGGGTCAAGGGGAGCAGAGCTGACCATGTTGGTTTCCAAAGCTGCATATAACAACACAAGTTAGAATACTTGTGTTGTATGAAGAAACATGATATAGCCCGTGCTTCCCCTTTAACATTTTAATTGCCCAATATGCATCACCTGAAAGGACGTAAAGCTCCTGGCTAGAAGAGACTTGGACGTTTGTATGGAGTAAATATGTACAATCTCCTGAGATGATCTCATTGAATGATTCAGCGTCTCATTGTGGCCCGAAAGCCGATCCCGCTATTCAGAGCGTGCGCACAAAAGGCGCAGCCTAATCAGGGCAGTGGCAGCATTCCGGGGAGTGGACAGCAGTTTATATTACACAGCTGTCTGTCTATATGTGTAATCTGCATCAGAATGACGGACGAATAGAATCGTCTCAGTCATAACAGTGCGCGATACCGGACCTGATAACAGCGCCGTGTCTCTCACATGGTAAATCCAGTCCTTGTACGGGCAATTTATTAAAATGTATGTAAACCCCAACAATGAACTGCTGTTATTTGCTCCCTTTACGTCTGTTAAATATCCAATTGGCACTTTTTATTATATACAGTTGTGTTCAAAATAATAGCAGTGTGTTGAAAAAAAGTGAATAAAGCTCAAAATCCTTCTAAAAGCTTTTATTTCCATACACACAAATACATTGGGAACACGACACATTCTATTCCAAATCAAAACATGAAGAAAAATATATCAAATATGTGTTGTTCCTCTAAACAAATTGAAGAAAAGTGAATATTAGACTGTTCAAAAAAATAGCAGTGTTTGTATTCTTCTTTACAAACTCAAACATTCACTATATAAACTGAAAAATGTTTGAAGATTTTGCTTTCCTTTGAATCACTTCATGAATATTTGGTTGTAGTCGCACTGTTTCTGAGAACTGCTGTACATCTGTGTTGCATGGAGTCACCCAACTTCTGGCCCCTGTGATCAGGTATTCCAGCCCAGGATGATTGGACTACATTCCACAGTTCTCTATTTCTTGGTTTTGCCTCAGAAACTGCATTTTTGATGTCACCCCACAAGTTTTCTATTGGATGAAGATCCGGGGATTGGACTGGCCACTCCATAACGTCAATCTTGTTGGTCTGGAACCAAGATGTTGCATGTTTACTGGTGTGTTTGGGGTCATTGTCTTGTTGGAACACCCATTTCAAGGGCATTTCCTCTTCAGCATAAGGCAGCATGACCTCTTCAAGTATTCTGATGTATTCAAACTGATCCATGATCCCTGGTATGCGATAAATAGGCCCAACACCGTAGTATGAGAAACATCCCCATATCATGATGCTTGCACCACCATGCTTCACTGTCTTCACAGTGTACTGTGGCTTGAATTCAGTGTTTGGGGGTCGTCTGACAAACTGTCTCCGGCCACTAGACCCAAAAAGAACAATCTTACTTTCGTCAGTCCACAAAATGTTGCGCCATTTCTCTTTAGGCCAGTCAATGTGCTCTTTGGCAAATTGTAACCTCTTCAGCACGTCTTTTTCCCAACAGTGGGACTTTGCGGGGGCTTCTTGCAGATAGCTTGGCTTCACATAGGCGTCTTCTAATTGTAACAGTACTCACAGGGAACTTTACACCTTCTTTCATCTTCCTGGAGCTGATTGTGGGCTGAGTCCTTGCCATTTTGGCTATTCTTCTATCCATTCGAATGGTAGTTTTTCGCTTTCTTCCACATCTTTCAGGTTTTGGTTGCCATTTTAAAGCATTTGCGATCATTTTAGCTGAGCAGCCTATCATTTTCTGCTCTTCTTTATATGTTTTCCCCTCTCCAATCAACTTTTTAATCAAGGTATGCTGTTCTTCTGAACAATGTCTGGAACGACCCATTTTCCTCAGAATTTCAGAGAGAAATGCACTGTAACCAGCATGTCCAACATTTGCTGCCTTCCTTCCTTAAATAAGGGCAATAATTGCCACCTGTTTTTCAAAGAATGAATGACCTCATTCATAGAACTCCACACTGATATTATTTTGAACATGCCCCTTTCAATTAGTGATTCAATTACACAGAATCAGCAGCATACATGTCAGGACTGCTGGGTCTGTTGGATTTCTATTACTCTACTACACCTGCTAGTAAATTATTTGCCATGTAGAAATATCATTTCTACCAAAAACAGTGATTGATCCGGTTAGTGATGTCTGACTGCTATTGTTTTGAACTTAACTGTATATATTGTACATCTGTTTGATAACTGCAAAAAAAGTACCACTTGATCCTGCCAGAGATCATGTGAGCTGATAAATTCCTGTGCAGTATTTTTTGTCAGTTACATTGTTGCATGATGATGACTATAGAACCTCTATTCTCTATGTCAGATGTGTCAAACACAAGGCCCATGGACCAAATTCGGCCCTTCAGGCCATTTCATTTGGCCCTCGCACCTCTCCTGCAGCTGCAACACCCCCTTTGTCTCCACCTTCACCTGGTCTCAGCAGTTGGCAGCAGAGAGGACATATCTCCTCATACACGTCCTGTGCCTCTCTGTGCAGCCGCAGCATCCCCTTGTCTCTGACTCCCCTAGTTTCAGCATTCAGCAGTCTCCAGCAGTTGGCTCATTTCTCCTGTGATCCTCCTCCAGACCCTGCACTTTCTGCTTCCCAGCTCCACCCCCAGCTCCGGGTGCACTGTGATGTAAGGGAGGGTGGGGGATTCTTGACATCTGGTGGTAGTGGTGGTGGTGGGGGGTTCTTGACATACCATGTTAGAGGGTGTGGGGTGCTCTAGACAGATACAACTGGCCCTTTGAGGACAACCATTATGCTGATGCAGCCTGCAATGAAAATTATTTTGACACCCCTGCTCCATGTTATTGAGAAGAGGAAGGGGTGTACTGTAAGTATGTCCTAGGATGACAATGCTGCTGCTCCATATATACAGTCCAGTGAGCGATCATTGTCACCTTAGAACAGGAATATACTGTTGGCAGGATTACCATGTGAAAATAAAGGAAAACCAAAAGTCCTGCCACTGGCTAACTTTTATATACCTATATCTGGCAATTTGATAGAAATTAGCCAGGAGAGGAGAGGGGGAGACATTCTGTAGTCCTGCTCTAGGGTGGCAATGCTCCCCAATAACATATGTACTGTCAGGATCAAAATGTGAAAATAAAAAAACTGTCCTGCCACTGGCCAGTTTTAAACACTTATAGCTAACAATTTGATAGAAATTAGCCTGAAAAGGAGAATGAGAAGTGTTCTGTAGTCCTGCCAGGATAAGTAGTACTGTCAGGATCACCAGGTGAAAAGAAAAGAAAAAAAGATGTAAATGCATTCAGTCTCCAAATCTAGGGACTGGCAAGTTTCAATATACAGGCATACCTCAGTTTACGAATGCCTCAGCTAACGTAATTTTCGGTTTACAAATGAAAATCCATTGAAAAGAATGCCTCGGTTTATGAATTTGTTTTGCAATACAAACAGATTAATTGGTTTACAATGCATTTACAAATTTTTTTTTAATCATGTCCCTGTACAGTACTGTGCCTTCTAAAGTGCACTTTATAAAGCGCTTTGAACAGATAAAACTTTTTTTTACTTTTTTCTGGCCTCTGGAACGGATTAATTGGTTTTCAATGCATTTACAAATTAATTTTTAATCATGTCCCTGTACAGTATTTATGTCTTTAAAGTGCACTTTATAAAGCGTTTTGAACAGATAAAAGACCTTTTTTTTTTTACTTTTTTCTGACCTCCGGACCAGATTAATTGGTTTTCAATGCATTCCTATGGGAAATTGCATTTCGGTTTCCAAATTTTTCACAATACAAAAAGTCCCACAGAAAGTATTACATTCATAAAACCGAGATACGCCTGTATTACATATTTGGTTCTTGGGTTTAGATATGCTTTAAAGATTAACATTCCTGTCTTGTCGCATTTCCTGCAAAATATTGATTCCAACCGTAAGAAGTTAATCTGGACAATTTATTCATTACATTTGCTCACATTTCTATTGCCCATTTTTCCAGAAAGCTTCCTCAGTTTATGTACATCTACTGTAAGCTTTTTTTATTTAATTTTTTTTTTATCCCAGGAATGTGGGGCATTTATCCAGAAATGGGGGACATTCAACAGGTGCCAGGGATGAAGGTGCTCTTTTCCCAGGGATGGGGCTACTCTAGGTGTGCCAGTAATGGGGTTCTAAATGTGGGCTGGGGGAGCGTGCTCCATGTATGCCAGGGATGGGGCATTCTGTGTGTGTCAGGAATAGGGGTGCTCCATGTGTACCAGAGATGGGGATTCAGATTCAGAATACTTTATTAATCCCAAAAGGAAAGTATTCTGAATGCTCCATGTGTGCCAGGCACAGGGGCAGTCCAAATGTGCCAGGGATGGGGGTACTTCATGTGTGCCAGGGACACACTTTTAGGTATTTCTCTTATAGAGATCACAGTTCTACTCCTGACAATGCCTTTCTCTAAGTTTCTTTATGGAAAGACAGCACCAACTTTGTTCAGGCATCATCCAGGTTCAATATCTACTTTCTGGACTGAAATGCCGACATAAATATGTAAATCCTGTTGTCTGTGCTATTCGTAGCTGTGTTCAGAAATGTCTGACACAAATCAACCCCCACTGCAGCCTCTCACCGTGTGACTTGTTACAATGTTGCTGTCTGTTCATTGGAGGAAAAGAGACTGAGGAAAAGCTTCCTCCTGCCTGTAGCAGACTGATGACATCATCTCAGCTTAGGCAAAGTCATTGTACTTGAGCTCAAGGATGTCTTTTTAATGATAAATATGGAGCTTTTCTGAAAAAAAAAAGGTCAGGAATTTCTACATGTGGACTTTTACGATATTAATAGTTATTTATTAGGGTCACGTGTATCAATATATTTCACTTATAGCAGAAAATAAGTAAGATTTAACGTCCCTTCTGACAAAAACAAAGAATGCAATAGAAACAGATCATGTCTGACATTGGCAAAGACAAAAGTGTTGGGAACAGCAGCTGCAACAATAACAATGAAGCCAGTGAAGTTATGAATTTATGGACAGTTCCCGGCTCTTGCGCTCAATAATAAATGAGTCGGGCTCAGCAGTGATGACATATAACACAGGTTTGAACTCGGTAGAGATGTGATGAAGGGCTTAAAGAAGATTTTGAGAAATGCTTTGCAAAGATTTTTCACTACAAGATGTGAAAGCTCCAACCTGACAGGGCTTTCTTTCTGCCGGAACGCGGCGGTACTGCGTTCCGCCACCTTTTTCTTCTTGTCCCCGCTCACCGACTGCCTCTGCAGAGCTGACAAGCTATGCAGAGCAGCGAAAGTGACAGGTGCCGGACGCGGCTTGTTTATGTCATGCTTGCGCGTGCCCGGCACCTGTCACTGCCGCTGCTCACAGCCGGTGAGCGGGGACATGCACGCTTCACCCCCCCCCCCTCTACCGCCAGCGTGTAAACATCGGGGGCGCGGACGATGGGCGAGGACACTATGCACGCTTCACCGCCCCCCCCCGCCGGCGTGTAAACATCGGGGGCGGCGCGGCGACATCAACGGCAGTGACAGCGTGGACGCAGGGGCCGTACAGCTTGGAGTAGGTAAGCTGCGCTCGGCTCCCTGTCACTGACTGCAGTATCATGTATTGCTCTAAATTTTTACTCTCTCCCCAGCCTGTGCCCACCTAAACTATCCCAACCACCTGTGCCCACCTAAACTATCTGAGCCCACCTAAACTATCCTCACCCACCTGAGCCCACCTAAACTATTTCAGAACGCAATTGCTCAGCGCTCAGCGGCGCCGATCGAGAGCGCCCCTCCTGTGCATGAGGAACAGGAAAGATAAATTCAGTGATGGACGGTATTTTTTGGAGGAAAAGGTGGCAACCCTAGGGGAGCCTGTAGGAGCAGGCACATCTACCAGACAGGGTACACATGCATGCTAGACTGATTTTATATCTATGCTGGACGTTTACAAACGGCCTGCCATGATTTTATATCTATGCATGTGTTCCTGGTGTCAGTACGGTACTGATTTTATATCTATGCGTGTGTTTCTGGTGTCAGTACGGTACTGATTTTATATCTATGCATGTGTTTCTGGTGTCAGTACATTAGTCATTTTATATCTATGCATGTGTTTCTGGTGTCAGTACGGTACTGATTTTATATCTATGCGTGTGTTTCTGGTGTCAGTACGGTATTCATTTTATATCTATGCATGTGTTTCTGGTGTCAGTACATTAGTCATTTTATATCTATGCATGTGTTTCTGGTGTCAGTACATTAGTCATTTTATATCTATGCATGTGTTTCATGCAGATCATGCAAGAGGCAGCCGGGGGTCCGATGACATCATTTCCCTTATATGGTATGTACGGGAAATGATGTCATCGGAAGCCCCTCCCAAATTTTACTTGCATTCCTGTTCTCTAAAGGGGTGGTCCTAGGGTTTGATGGGGGCGTGGCCAGGTTTGGGTGGGGGAGTTCCACCACCTTTCCTCTGAGAAAAAAAGCCCTGCAACCTGATGAAGCAAAAAGGAACGAAGATCTGTACACCACAATGATGGTATCACTGAGTCTCTCCCAGCAATCAGACAGCAACTTCCAACCAGAAAGAAAGGATGAAGGATAAAAGTGTACATGTACTATATATCTAACATCCTTCTTTCTTTCAGTCTATCTATCTATCTATCTATCTATCTTTCCATCTTTCCTGGGGCATCATAACCACACAACAGATTAACGCTCTGCCTCTTAACCACATAGGACAAGATATCTTTAAGTTTGCTTCCCTCTCCGCCCATGGACATTTTTCTTTCTGTCCTTGCAATGGCAAGATATCAACATTATTTGGACCCCTCAGCCTCACATATCAAGGTTGCTATAAAGAGTGGCTCATTTTCAGGGAATGGTGATAGCCATAATACCATAGTGGCTGTAGAGCCCATGGTTTTCCACCTAAGTCTAGAACCTCCCATGAAACTCCTAACAAGGTCAGACCTTCTGAGCAAGGGTTTGAACATCCATATTTGGACAAACGTAACCTAATGACATGGAGGCCAAGTTGGAGGCTACTTCCAGGCTGTGATATCTACAGTACAAGAAAACACTCTACCACCATAACTTGCCACAAGGTATGGGAACATTTTCTGGAATCAACCTTTTGAAGGTCATTCAAGCCTTCCTCAGCATAAATAATGTGCTAGACTTCCTGCAGGACAGCTCAAAAGAAGGACTATGTTGGAATATGCAAAAAATTCTTGTCTCTACCATATCTTCCTTAACTGGCACTAGATGGGCCACAAGTTCCCCTTGTAGTTCAGTTTCTCATGGTGTGTTTGGAGAGACATCCTCTTAGGAAATCAACCTTTCTACAATGGGGCCTATCATTAGTTAGATCCGTCCTTTTTTTCAGCACCTTTCATGCAGCTCAAGACTGTTCTTTATGAAGCCTGACTCTTAAAACAACCTTTCTTGTAGCAATCATGTCTTCCAGATATGTCTGAGCTCCAGGAGTTGGCATTCTACTCCGCCATTTTTTTCCGGATAGAGTAGTCTTAAAATGATACTAAACACACACTGTTTAACTTACATTAACCCTTCTCTTTCTGTATATGGATGATGGCACTGTAATTATTTTAATTAAAAAAAAAACAACTAAGTTTCTAGTCCTCTGCTGCTGGTCACATGTTCAAAATAAAAATAGCCCTTTGGATACAGAGTAAAAATAAATAATTAATAACAATACATTGTTTTAAATTGTCATACAAATATATATTTTAAATCAAATCTGTTATTTTTCAGTTATTATTTGGTAAGAACATGGTGTGGGAGGATATCTGCCAGTCACAGGCTGTATTACACCCCTCCAGCCTGTCTCTTAGAATCACAGGAGGGTGGCGCCTCCATCAATCAAAACATAATTTCCCACCCCCATTGTGTTTAGCTGGTGAGTGGGCATAGAGGAGGAGGTAGGGAGTGTGCTGTCATTTACCACTGTGTATACTCCCACACGTGTGACTCTATAGTCACATGGGCTGCTCAGATGTGTTAGGGAGGAAATGCTGAGCATAGAAACTCATTGAAAACTGAGCATGTACAGTGGTTGCCAAAAATGCTCTGCAAAATCCCCAACTTTATTGGAGACATGATCCAAAGGGGGATATAGAGAACACCAGGATCACCCAGGTTTTTTGCAGAATACAGAAAACGAATCACATAGTGACTGAGTATGAACAGCATGTAATACAGCATTTATTGATAGTTTTTTATGTTGTGGGTTTTGTGACACTTTAAGACTGCTACTTCATTTCCTACCAAAGGTAAGTTCTGCTTTCCACCTGAATAAGGACATAGCTCTTCAACCTTTCCAGAGGAATCAGGTTCACCTCATGTACTAGATGTTGGAAGCACGTTAAAATCACACTTCGAAGCAGCTACAGTGTTCAGACCTTCAGAAGGACTCTTTCTCATTCCTTATGGAGGCAATAATGAATGTTAGCCTTTTGGCTAGTGAAATTAATCGTGTAATTTTACAATATCAGTTCTTCCTTTCCTGATTTGTCTGGCTGGAGAATACACAGAACTGTGCTATGAAATCAAGAAAATTACTGCACACGGTGCAGTAGGGTAGTATGACAGACCCAACTGGGACAGGGTCTTTTGGAGGGAACTGTAGGCTGGTCTCTTGCCTACTGACCATGGGCCCTGACATCTGAGGAAGCTCTATTCTTTGGGAGGTGTACACCTTGGGGGACCTTTTAATTCGGATTAAAGTCCATGTGTCCCCGAAACACACATACTGTGAGAACTGGAGGACCAGGATACAGATTTGGTGTCTCTGTGCCCAAACCAGCATTGACTGCTTCAACCCCTCTCCTAGACTCAGAGACTCTAAAAGCAGATGTTAATACACTGCTCACTAAAATTAAAGGAACACTTTTTAATCAGAGTATAGCATCAAGTCAATTAAAACTCTTGGGATAATAATCTGGTCAGTAAGTAGCAGAGGGGGTTGTTAATCAGTTTCAGCTGCTTTGGTGTTAGTGAAATTAACAACAGGTACACTAGATGTGCAACAATGAGACAACATGCAAATAAAAAGATGGCCACCACCCAAGTCTATAACTGGCTTATATGGCAAGGACACATAAACAGGCATCACATAGCGAATGAAGGGGAGAGAACAATGTTCTTGGACAACTTGCCAGCCAGCTTGCCAACAACCGAATTAACCTGTCGAACAGTATGTATTTATAACAGGGGTTGCAAATACATATGTAAGCCACAGAGCCACGTCACGGCACCCTGATAATCTGTGGTCCTAACTCTAGAGCCCACCCCTCTTAAAGGCAAATGAGTGCACAGGACCCTAGCATATAGCACAATGGCAGCCAGGACATCCTAGTGCATCCTTTGCCTTTAAGAGGGGTGGGCTCCCTCGGGTCCACCTGCCCTTGGTCTATCCATTAAATACATGTGCCTCTACTATGGGGGCTCTCATAAATTGTAGAGTTAGGACCACAGATTATCAGGGTGCCGTGACGTGGCTCTGTGGCTTACATATGTATTTGCAAATGTGTGCTAACTAAACCCCTGTTATAAATGCATACTGTTCGACAGGTTAATTCGGTTGTTGGCAAGCTGGCTGGCAAGTTGTCCAAGAACATTGTTCTCTCCCCTTCACTCGCTAACCATGAGACAACCCCCAAAACAGGAATGGTTTAACAGGTGGAGGCCACTGACATTTTTTTCCCTACTCTTCTTTTCTGACTGTTTTTCACTAGTTTTGCATTTGGCTAGGGTCAGTGTCTCTACTCATAGTATGAAGCCATACCTGGACCCCACAGAGGTTGTGCAGGCAGTCCAACTCCTGCAGGATGGCACATCAATACGTGCCATTGCCAGAAGGTTTGCTGTGTCTCCCAGCACAGTCTCAAGAGCATGGAGGAGATTCCAGGAGACAGGCAGTTACTCTAGGAAAGCTGGACAGGCTGTAGAAGGTCCTTAAGCCATCAGCAGGACCGGTATCTGCTCCTTTGTGTAAGGAGGAACAGGATGAGCACTGCCAGAGCCCTACAAAATTACCCCCAGCAGGCCACTGGTGTGAATGTCTCTGACAAAACAATCAGAAACAGACTTCATGAGGGTGGCTTGAGGGCCCGACATCCTCTAGTGGGCCCTGTGCTCACTGCCCGGCACCATAGAGCTCGACTGGCATTTGCCATTGAACACCAGAATTGGCAGGTCCGCCACTGGTGCCCTGTGCTTTTCACAGATGAGAGCAGGTTCACCCTGAGCACATGTGACAGACGTGAAAGGGTCTGGAGAAGCCATGGAGAACGTTATGCTGCCTGTAACATTGTTCAGCATGACTGTTTTGGTGGTGGGTCAGTGATGTTCTGGGGAGGCATATCCATGGAAGGACGCACAGACCTCTACAGGCTAGACAATGGCATTCTGACTGCCATTAGGTATCAGGATGAAATACTTGGACCCATTGTCAGACCCTATGATGGTGCAGTGGGCCCTGGGTTCCTCCTGGTGCACAATGCCCGGCCTCATGTGGTGAGAGTATGCAGGCAGTTCCTGGAGGATGAAGGAATTGATACCATTGAATGGCCCCCACACTCGCCTGACCTAAATCCAATAGAACACCTCTGGGATATCATGTTTCGGTCCATCCGACGCCTCCAGGTTGCACCTCAGACTGTCCAGGAGCTCAGTGATGCCCTGGTCCAGATCTGGGAGGAAATCCCCCAGGACACCATCCGTCATATCTTTAGGAGCATTACCCGACATTGTCAGGCATGCATACAAGCACGTGGGGGCCATACAAACTACTGAGTACCATTCTGAGTTGATTTCAGAAAAATGGACTAGCCTGCTGCATCATTTTTTCACGTTGATTTTCGGGTGTCTTTGAATTCAGTCCTCTGTAGGTTGATCATTTTCATTTCCATCAAACGATGGGGCATCCTTACATTCCTAATACACTACCCCGTCCATATCAGTATAGATATCCAGCATGAGACTTTTCCCCATTGAGATCTGATGTGTTTTCAAAGTGTTCCTTTAATTTTTTTGAGCAGTGTATTTTATCAGCTCAAAACAAGCTGATGCTGAAGTCTTTTGCTGTAATTTGTTTATTAAGGTGTGATATGTTTACCTTTGTGTATTTGTCCCACAGTTAATTGAGTCACCTATTGTTTCTGTCTGTTGGCTAGTCCTCCTGGATGTTCCTACATAATGGGATTAGTCTGGTGCCAATTTGACCTTGTTACCTAATCAGTGTGGGATGTTTACCCCAATGTGGAATGCTTGTTTTTATTGTTCACATGGGGACTGCCCCTATTTCTGAAGTGTATAAAAACCTGTATTTCTGTTCAATAAACAGTTCCAGTTGCACTTAAGCTAGTGTCGTCTAGTGTCTTTGGGTGCAATGCCAAGCTATAATACCTTGGTCCTGTGTCCCAGCAGTGAGGAAGCAGTTCTCTGATGGAAACACCCAGGCACTGTGCCAGGCAGTCCATCACAGGTACAGTAGTTGGCAATTTTCTGTCCAATGCATGCTCAATTAGGACTTGTATTTCAGATCTGGCGCTGTGCCCGGCTGCAGGGCAATTGATGTTGTGCATACATTGGCCAGATACAGCACTAGATCTACGAAAGACAGGAGTCCCCTACTGCACATGCCCTGACAAGACAGTGCAAGTTGCTGCTACTGGGCATGTACTGGCCAGGGGCAGTGCCAGGTTTCAGAAAGACAGGAGCCCCTACTACACATGCACAGGTCAGGCAGTGCCAGTTGCCACTACAGTGCAGTACCAGGGCACTAAAAGTCGGTGGCCCTTACTGTGCATGAAGTGGGAGCACGCACAATAGGGTGTCAACAGGGAGATACTGGAGACAAAGAAGACCCTATAGGCAGAAACTCAACAGAAGAATCTTACATAGGCTGGTAATGCTGTAAAGACTGCACAAAACTGGGGAGAGGAAACAATGGTGAGCTCAGGTACACAGATACATTTATTTATTTTTTCTAGCAGGGTTTAAAATCACTTTAATCTCCACTGCAGTGGTTTTCTCTTTCATCCTTCCCTCCTCTTGTGATCTGAAACAAGTCTGGAGTAGTTGATCTTCCCTGCTAGATCTTTATCATAGTGAGACATGATATGATAAATGTCATCCTCATCCAGGAGGATGTTGCAGAGCTTCACCATTGATCGGAACTCCGGGAGTAGGAGGTAACCCCAACCGTGTGTGTCCAGTTTCTGGCAAGTTTGTAGAAGGTTCCTCCAATCCACTGAGGACAGCTGGAGAGAACAGGAAAAATATAACTGTGATTGCTAACAGTCTCCATGATCATACAGTTGAACTAGATTATAGAAGATCAAACTGAAAGGATCTGTCCATCTAAAAGAAGTAATATAGTTGTAGGTTAAGCATGGTGAGCTGTAGGAGTTTAGCTTCTAAGTACAGAAATGGTGGGAGCCCCTCGTAATGGGCACAGCAGGTGTGTAGATCCAGGAGCTCAGCACAGGGATGGTCACCACGGCCATATAATAGGCACAGGACACCTGGGAACACAGCACATGGATGGTGGGAACCAGGGGCGGACTGACCATTTGGAAACTGCCCGAGGGCCCGGGGTCAGTAGGGGGCCCCATGAGATGCCCATGGTACCGTTTTCATAGGCTTTTTTGAGTTTGGGCAAGGACACAGGGGCCCCATGATCCCCTATTGCCCGGGGGCCCCATGAGTTGTCAGTCCGCCCCTGGTGGGAACCCTTCATAATAGGTACAGAAGGTATAAAGTAAGTCAGTGCCGGATGGTGAGAACCTCTCATATGGGCACAGCATGTGTGTAAACCAGGGGACTCAGTGCAGGGATGGTGCTCCACCTCATAATAGGCACAGTAGATACCTAGACCCGGCACATTAGAACTGGAAAAGTAGGAGCCACTCATAACTGTCACAGCAGGTGTGCAGAGTTCTCATCCACAGAGTCCCTTACAGATAGAAGATCCATTCCGGGGTGAACTTTCCATGTTGAAAAATCAGGTTTGAGTTGGCTGACCTTTTAAAATGTATCTGAAGCAAGAAAATCCCAATATAGACACCTGTTCTTGGATTAACTGTCTAAATGGAGGATTCCCTCACTTTGGAGAGATATCTCCTTACTTCCTGTTGTGTCTACGGGACAGGAAGAGAAAGGAAATCTCTCCAATGAAACACAGCAAACAAAACCAAGCCAAAGCCAAGTTTGGATTTAGATATACTTTTATACTTCACCATTTTAACATTAAGAATATTGACCCCCAACATTTGTTTTTATTTTTGCCATTTTTCAACATGTAATACTATTTTAACCTATAATGCTGTTATACCCTATAATTGTTATATTATTATATCCTATAATTATTATTGTATCTTCTAATTATTATATTACTGTAACACTAGTATATCTTATAATAACTATATTATTAGATCTTATTATATCCTTTATTTTTAACATTATTATAACACTAATATATCTTATAATTATTATGTTATTATATTCTATAACCATTATATGATGATATCCTATAATCATTATATTATTATAAACACTATATTATTATATCCTATTATTATTACATTATTATTATTATATCCTAATATATCCTTTTAATTATAATATTATATACTAGTATATCCTATAATCATTATATTATATCCTTTATTTTTAATATTATTATAACACCAATATATCCTATAATTATTATGTTATTATATTCTATAACCATTATATGATGATATCCTATAATCATTATATTATTATAAACACTATATTATTATATCCTATTATTATTATTATTATTTTATTAATATATCCTAATATATTCTTTTAATTATAGTATTATATACTAGTATATCCTATAATCATATTATTATATCCTTTATTTTTAATATTATTATAACACCAATATATCCTATAATCATTATGTTATTATAAACACTATATTATTATATCCTATAATTATTATATTATTGTATCTTCTAATTATTATATTACTGTAACACTATTATATCTTATAATAACTATATTATTAGATCTTATTATATCCTTTATTTTAATATTATTATAACACTAATATATCTTATAATTATTATGTTATTATATTCTATAACCATTATAAGATGATATCCTATAATCATTATATTATTATAAACACTATATTATTATATCCTATGATTATTATATCCTATATTTATTGTAATATTATA
Organism: Staurois parvus; assembly: GCF_062004578.1. NCBI lineage: Eukaryota > Metazoa > Chordata > Amphibia > Anura > Ranidae > Staurois > Staurois parvus. Next base: position 5,789,364 of record NW_028318493.1, read on the forward strand.
ACACTATTATATCCTATTATTTTTACATGATTGTAGACTATTATATACTATAATCAGGGCTTTTTATCAGCGGGAACGCAGGGGGAACACAGTTCCGGCACCTCCAGAAGTGAATGTATGTAATGGCATGTGGTGTGTTGGAGGATCTATTGTTGCTGGCTGCTGGGGGTTGATTGCCACTGGGGGCCTATTGTTGCTGGTGGGAGAGCTATTGTTGATGAGGGGGCCAATTAATGATGTAAGGGATTTACTGTTGAGGAAGGGGTCTATTGATGCTGGCTGCTGGGAAATCTATTGTTGCTGGCAGGGGTCTATTGTTTCTTGGGTAGATCTATTGTTACTGGGGGAGGTCTATTTTTGCTAACTGTAGGGAATCTATTTTACAACATTTCTTGATATTATGAACAAATTCCATATCAATTACTTAGTAACACAAAATATTATGTTTGTTCTGTATTCTCTGAAAGGGGTACTACTAGGGGGTGGAATCAAGGGACAGTGATCGGAGGTGGGTAGTGGGAGGAGACAAGGAGTGACTTGGAAAGGGGGGGGGGGGAGAGTACCTGCTACTATTCTCTGAGGAAAATTATTATTATAACACTTTTATATCCTATAATTATATACTATTATATCCTATGAGCATTATATTATTCTATCCTATTACATCTTATAATTATTATTTTATAGAAATCGATTGTATAATTAATATAATACTATTTTATTTTATACTTCGTATATTATTACGTATATCCTCTTAGATCCTATCATTTAATAACCCATTTATTACCTTCTGTCGTAGTTTGAAGGAGATTTCATTCAGACTCTGATCTATGGGCCCTCTCGGAGGGGTCACCGGTTTGACTTTGGCTCCATTCTGTCTGATTGTGGAGGTTTCGGTCTGGTAGGGTTGAAGGAACTTCACATAGGAAATTCTGCAATGACAGAATGAAGACGTTGTAGACATTTGAGTCAATATTCCACCAATCACATGATAGCGTTAGCTTACTTGTCTGGCCCGTGTCCGAATTTGGCAGCCAAGGTGTCACATTGGTGAATAGTGAGGTCTGGGCTCAGCTCCTGCAAGATGTCAAGAAATTCTTCTTTGGTGACACATCCCGAATTCTGAGGGTCCAATTCCTGGAACTGTCGCCTGAGGTCAGGCAGGAGGAGTTTGACCTAAAATACAGAAATATATTCAAACGCCCCAATGTCAGGACCTGCTGGAGGGTTATAACCTGTGCATATTTTTTTTTCTGCCATCTGTGCCCCATTAGGGGGATTTCCCTTCACTTCCTCCCCCATAGTCAAAACAGGAAGTGAAAGGAAATCCCTCCAAAATGAGGGAATTCCTGGGAATTTCTGCACATTGTATGTAGGACAGCCCATTCATTTCAATATACTGTTCTATGTGAAAAAAAATGCTTAAAAAAGGTCCCTGACCATTTTGAAAAGCTGCCTGCAAATCACTTTCTGTTGTCACCAGGACGAATAAGTGAACTTTCTTAGTGGGGAATCAAATATTTCCTACCTAGTTTCCTGGCTGGAGGACATCCAGCATTATCTAGCTCTGCCCTCCCCAGCCTGACTGTCCCTGGCCTGCCTCTTTCATTCATTTGATTTCAATTCTTTCAATCATGGAGGCTCAGTATAACATGTGGGAGTTAGCACATCTTCACATTGTGTGCATTAGTGGCTGCAACAAGTCAGATAGAGGCCACCTCATTGTTTGGCTTGAGAACATCCAGCATCATGTAGCACAGTGGTCCCCAAACTGCGGCCCAAAGGCTGGATGTGGCCCTTTGCTAGCCTTTACCCAGCCCTTGGGGCATTATTCCTAACACTGACACTAAAGTGGGGAATAATTCCCCTAACTGACACCAGCAATGGGACACTTTTCTTCCCACTAATATCAACGATGGAGCCCCATTCCATCCACTAACATCAATGATGGGCCAATATTCCTTTCAGTGATAGCAATGATGGGGCACTACTACTCACTGATGTTGGCCCTAAGACTTTTTCTACCCCCACTGGCCACAATCTGGCCCCCCTAAAGTCTGAAGGACAGTAAACTGTGTTGTTATATCACATAGACATAGGATTCTTCAGTTGTCCAATCTGTTGTCTTGTATCAACTTATAAGTCGACCTCAATGCTCTGTGTAATGGGGCAACTATGTGGCAAATGAGGTTTAATGTTGATAAATGTAAGGTTCTGCACTTGGGGGCTAAGAATATGCATGCATCATACATACTAGGGGGGGTACAACTGGGGGGTCAATGGTGGAGAAGGATCTGGGGATTCTGGTAGATCACAAGCTTAATAATGGCATGCAATGCCAAGCTGCGGTTTCTAAAGTGAGCAAAATCCTCTCTTGTATTAAAAGAGGTATAGACTCCAGAGAGAGATATCATTTCCTCCGGTACAAATCATTAGTAAGACCTCATCTGGAATATGCAGTTCAGTTTTGGGCAACAATTCACAAAAAGAACATTGGGGGACTGGAGAAAGTACAGAGAAGGGTAACTAAACTGATAAGAGGCATGGACGAGATCAGCTATGAGGAAAGATTAGAGGAACTGAATTTATTCTCTGTTGAAAAAAGGAGATTAAGGGGGGATATGATCTCCATGTATAATACATAAGGGGGGATATGATCTCCATGTATAATACATAAGGGAGGATATGATCTCCATGTATAATACATAAGAGAGGATATGATCTCCATGTATAATACATAAGGGGGGATATGATCTCCATGTATAATACATAAGGGGGGATATGATCTCCATGTATAATACATAAGGGGGGATATGATCTCCATGTATAATACATAAGGGGGATATGATCTCCATGTATAATACATAAGGGGGATATGATCTCCATGTATAATACATAAGGGGGGATATGATCTCCATGTATAATACATAAGGGGGGATATGATCTCCATGTATAATACATAAGGGGGGATATGATCACCATGTATAATACATAAGGGGGATATGATCTCCATGTATAATACATAAGGGGGATATGATCTCCATGTATAATACATAAGGGGGATATGATCTCCATGTATAATACATAAGGGGGGGGATATGATCTCCATGTATAATACATAAGGGGGGGATATGATCACAATGTATAATACATTGGGGGGGATATGATCTCCATGTATAATACATAAGGGGGGATATGATCACCATGTATAATACATAAGGGGGGATATGATCACCATGTATAATACATAAGGGGGGGATATGATCACCATGTATAATACATAAGGGGGGGATATGATCTCCATGTATAATACATAAGGGTAGATATGATCACCATGTATAATAAATTAGGGGGGATATGATCTCCATGTATAAAACATAAGGGGGGATATGATCTCTATGTATAATACATAAGGGGGGATATGATCTCCATGTATAATACATAAGGGGGGATATGATCTCCATGTATAAATACATGTTCATATTGTTCATATTGTGAACCTGGTGTAGAGCTATTCACTCTGAGGTCATCACAGAGGACAAGAGGGCACTCTCTACGTCTGGAGGAAAAGAAATGTAATCTCCAAATACGGAAAGGTTTCTTCACAGTAAGAGCTGTGAAAATGTGGAATAGACTCCCTCAAGAGCTGGTTCTGGCCAGCTCAGTGGATTGCTTTAAAAAAGTCCTGGATTCTTTCCTATATACACAGAATATAACTGGATATATCATTTATAGGTAAAGTTGATCCAGGGAATATCCGATTGCCTCTCAGGAAGGAGCAAATTGGATCATGCTTTGCTGGGTTTTATTGACTTCCTCTGGATCAACTGTGGGTGTAGGATTGTAACTTTTTTTTTTTTTTAACGGTTGAACTGGATGGACTTTGTCTTTTTTCAGTCAGACTAATTATGTAACTACAGTGAGGAACAGAAGTATTTGAACACCCTGCGATTTTGCAAGTTCTCCCATTTAGAAATCATGGAGGGGTCTGAAATTCACATTGTAGGTGCATTCCCACTCTGAGAGACAGAATTTAAATAAATTCAGGCAATCACATTGTATGATTTTTAAAGAATGTATTTGTCTTGCACTGCTGAACATAAGTATTTGGACACCTGAGAAAATCAGTGTTAATATTTGGTACAGAAGCCTTTGTTTGCAATTACAGAGGTCAAACGTTTCCTGTAGTTCTTGACCAGGTTTGCACTGCAACAGGGGTTTTGGCCGACTCCTCCACACAGATCTCCTTTAGATCTGTCAGGTTTCGGGGCTGTCGCTGAGCAACACGGAGTTTCAGTTCCCTCCAAAGATGTTCTATTGGATTTAGGTCTGGAGACTGACTAGGCCACTCCAGGACCTTGATATGCTTCTTTCGGAGCCACTCCTTGGTTATCCTGGCTATGTGCTTCGGGTCGTTGTCATGTTGGAAGACCCAGCCACGACCCATCTTCAATGCTCTGACTGAGGGAAGGAGGTTGTTGGTCAAAATCTCACAATAAATAACCCCATTCATCCTCTCCTTAATACAGTGCAGTCGTCCTGTCCCCTTCGCAGAAAAGCACCCCCAAAGCATGATATTACCACCCCCATGCTTCACAGAAGGGATGGTGTTCTTGGGATGCAACTCATCCTTTTTCCTCCAAACACGAAGAGTGAGGTTTAGACCAAAAAGTTCTACTTTGGTCTCATCTGACCACATGACTTTCTCCCATGCCTCCTCTGGATCATCCAGATGGTCATTGGCAAACTTCAGACGGGCCTGGACATGTGATGACTTGAGCAGGGGAACCTTCTGTGCAATGCATGACTTGAAACCATGACAGCGTAGTGTTCTACCGACAGTGACCTTTGAAACTGTGGTCCCAGCTCTCTTCATGTCATTGACCAGCTCCTCCCTTGTAGTTCTGGGCTGATTCCTCACCTTTCTTATCATCAGTGATACCCCACGAGGTTAGATCTTGCATGGAGCCCCAGTCCGAGGGAGACTGACAGTCGTCTTTAGCCTCTTCCATTTTCTAACAATTGCTCCAACAGTTGATCTATTTTCACCAAGCTGCTTGGCAATTGCCCCGTAGCCCTTTCCAGCCTTGTGGAGGTCCACAATTTTGTCTCTGGTGTCTTTTGACAGCTCTTTGGTCTTGCCCATGGTAGTAGTTGGCGTCTGACCGACTGTGGGGTGGACAGGTGTCTTTGAAGAGCTCAGACAGGTGCTACTAAGTTAGATTAATGAGTGGAGTAGAGGTGGACTTTTTAAAGGCGCAGTAACAGGTCTTTGAGAGCCAGAATTCTTGCTGTTTCTTAGGTGTTCAAATACTTATGTTCAGCAGTGCAAGACAAATAAATTCTTTAAAATCATACAATGTGATTTCCTGAATCTTTTTTTTAAATTCTGTCTCTCAGAGTGGGAATGCACCTACAATGTGAATTTCACACCCCTCCATGATTTCTAAGTGGGAGAACTTGCAAAATCGCAGGGTGTTCAAATACGTCTGTTACTCATTGTATATCCAATCCATAAGATTTATACATCACACACAGAAGGTGACGAGTGTATTTATAAATGTATTTTCCCACAGCAACAAGTCCAACAGTTCTTTTCCAGAAAGAGATTTAATGTTCTCAGCAACAATCCTTAAGACAGAGGTACAGACAAGGCAGATGACAGGCTACTTAGAATATTCATACAATCAGACACCTTCAGAGGATCCACTTCCTCCTGTCACAACCAGGGGTGGACTGACAACTCCTGGGGGCCCCCGGGCAATAGGTGATCAAGGGGCCCCTGTGTCCTTGCCCAAACTCAAAAAAGACTATGAAAAAGGTACCAGGGGCATCTCATGGGGCCCCCTACTGACCCCGAGCCCTCGGGCAGTGCTCAAGTTTCCAAATGGTCAATCCGCCCCTGGTCACAACTCAACCAAAAAACCTTCCATAATATACACCTTTTCCCATTGACCAAAGTGTCGAGCAATCTGATTGGTTGGTTTTATGAGCATGTTTGATCCTATGTGTTACAAACAATGTATCTAGATCTAGAACAGCTGCATGCATAGATTTTAATTAAAAAGTTCAATGGATACTCCTTGTCTTGTTTATGGCAAAACTGCAATCTTTACCAACCTTGTACAAAGGTGGAAATTCTCTTCACCATAAACAACACTATGAATATTTAAGAGGCACTAAACCCATTTACCATGGTACTTCTCATACTGTTTACGGGAAAATTGGGTGTTTTTACCCTTCCTGTATAGGTAAAGACTATCTCTTTAACAAAGTCTATTTCTCATAATCAAGGGCCTCATCAATATTTAAGACCTTTCCAAATCTAATCAGATAAACTTGCATTTTACAATGCTGGTAGATTTGCAAACAACCTGCTCTGAAACGTTCCCTGACTTTCCACATATTTATCCAAAAACAGGTTAGCCCAACATAACAAAGGTAAGATAATTACCTCGTGCATAAATGAACATAGTAAGGAGTCCTTGGCTATCCTTTTGGCCAAAAACATGAATATACACTATATATATATATATTTACAATATCCTGCAAACTGGCCCTTTGTTTGGAAAGTTTGGAGACCCCCAATCTAGCACTTTTCTGTCCCAGCCTGGCTGTCCCTGGTTCACCCTGTTCATTCATTGGATATCTGTTCTTTCAATCAAGGAGGCGTAGCATTACATGTGGGCTTTATCTAGGGTGGTCTGCATGCAAATACAGCAGGCTTAGGAACCCCCACTCCTCCAGACTGACACCATCCATCAAGGCTTTTTAAAATTCAACATTAACAGCCTCCCAAAGCCCAGGGCCGGACTGACAACTCATGGGGCCCCCGAGCAATAGGGGATCATGGGGCCCCTGTGTCCTTGCCCACACTCAAAGCTCACCCAAAAAAGCCTAAAAAAAGTACCAGGGGCATTTCATGGGGCCCCCTACTGACCCCGGGCCCTCTGGCAGTGCCCGAGTGCTCAAATGGTCAGTCCGCCCCGGTACAGCACTCTGCTAACCCCTCCCACCAGCCATAAATTGCCTGTATTGCATAGAGAAGCACAGTGAGCCAGTGATGACATCATTGGACATAAAATGAGTTATGTAATGACATGAAAAGGCTTTATTTAAATCTTTCATCGGCATGTTGATGAGTGTCGAAAGGAGGAAATGGGGGAGCCAAAATATAAGCAGATTAAACTTCAACTTCATATATTTATATATAGAGGGCCTTGGTGCAAGAAAGCACGAAGGGCTCCTCTGACCCATTTCTGAGCCATTTCCATTGGGATTGGGGCCCTTGCCATTGGTCTTTGGTCCCTTCCCACTGATCCTAGGACCTTTTCCATTGGTCCCAGGGCCCTTCCCTCCAAGGCCAGAGCCCTTCCCACTGATTTACTCTCTTCATGGGGCCCTTTATTATGGCCCCACAGAGGGACACTTTCACATGTTCTGCAGCTGGCCCCCTTCCTGACGTCTTGTGACCCCTCCAAGCTGCTGAATGCCAGGACCAGGTCATAAGTGTGACCTTTGTGACCCTGGTAGTTCTGCCATTGTTTAGATCACTCTTTAAAGGGCACTATTTGTTAATCATTAAAAATAACAGATTGATGTATCAATTCTGTATCAAAATTTTGTTCACAAGTTTCAGAATATCCCCAGTCTAAACAGTTTTACTGGAACTGACTGGGAGTTTCAGAGTTAATGTATCGCTGAGCGATCCACATTTACAGGACAAAGCGCCACAGCGGTCCACTTACAAACATGATTAGCTCCGCAGTCAGCTCCATTGAGTCCTGTCGCTCATTATATAACATTGGGGTCTATAACATCTCCTTCTCCGATTTCCCACCTTAACCCGTACAGCCAAATAAAAGCTCTCCACGATTAGGATCGGGGCTCTTTATTCTCAGCTCCATTAGCTGGCCCGTCAATGTCTTCCTCGCACACTGGGCCCATTGTCCTCCTATGTCCTCTTTCTCTGGAGCAGACTAATTGTGGATGAAATGGGAACACTGTCTCGGAAGATACAAGGTTTCTATCAATTTATGGATGGGCTATCCCTATATCATGGGAACTCTGGAAGTCTATGGACAGGGGCAGCTAATATTGTATATTTGCCTTGCACAGAGACTGGTTTAGTACTCAGGGAAGAAAAACAGATAGCTGGATGATCTATGCCTCGATAAATTCATGGAATTCATGGCTAGCAAGATTTCAAAGAAAATCCACTGGAACAGGCTTTTAAAGTCGAAAACTCCAATGGATATATTTTTGTCCTTCCTGATTGAGATTTACACAGCTCCGTGCCAGCCAGCAGTCCTGATTTATATCTGCTGCTGATGAAGGCTAATGACACCTACTGAAAAATGTTTTTAAATAAAAGGCATTTTTTAATAATTAAAGCAATATTAAACCCAAAAGCAAACATTATATTGCAGCTTACCAATTCTTAGATGTGATGACTGCATTTGTTTTCTTTTTTCTCTCATTCCTATATTTTCATCTGGTGATCTGGCCAGAAAGTCTATTGTTTTTTCAAAAAGAACAAGCTCTGTTCCAGCTGTGTCAGTTTACAGGGATAAGACACACCATTCAACACTGACAGAGGTGCTTAAAATTATCAGTTTTATTTATTTATGTAAAACCTTTATCCCAAAATTAAAATACTGCTTGTGTAACTGCAGTGTGAGCTGGAGTTTGGATTCAGTTTGTTAGTGTATCTAAATCTGCTAGTGCATCTAATAATCCCCTCCCCACAGACAATGCTGCTGTCCAAAGGTGTCACTGTGCTCCTACATCCAGAGTGGGTGCTCTAATACATGAGGTGTGTTACTAGGTGAAAACAGAGGGAGAAAAGAAAAAAAAAAAGAAGGAAACGAATGCAGACAACACATGTAATGATTGGTAGGCTGCAATATATTACATTTTTTATTTTTGGTTTAATACTGCTTTAACCTCCCTGACGGTATTCCTGAGAGTAGCTCGGGGTTAACTTTCAGTACCAAAAGCGGTAACCCCGAGCTACACTTGGGATTACCCTGCAGCGTTGCTCTGGGATCCCTTCTGCACTTACCTTGTCCTGCGCTCCCACGATGTCCCCCCTGCAGCGTCCCCGGCCATCTCCTCTGGCCGATGCCAGCATCTGTCTTCCGGGTTCCATTCCCTGCGAGCGTCAGTACCAGGGGCGGACTGACCATTTGGAAACTCAGGCACTGCCCGAGGGCCCGGGGTCAGTGGGGGCCCCATGAGATGCCCCTGGTACCTTTTTCATAGGCTTTTTTGAGTTTGGGCAAGGACACAGGGGCCCCATGATCTCCTATTGCTCGGGGGCCCCATGAGTTGTCAGTCCGCCCCTGGTCAGTACATACGGGGGACGGAACCGGCGGGAAATTAAAAAATTTAAAAAGTGACATTCACTAAATACACTAAAATCACATAGTATAACATTGCTGTTTCAAACCATTTCACATACATTTTGTCCCGAGTGCTTTGTCCTGTGCCCTGCCTGCATTTGTACTGTTCTTTCTGCCTGGAAACTGAGAAATGTCCATGGCGTCCAAAAAGCGTCCCTTTAGGTCAAAAGCGGTTTTAGACCGGCTAGAGTACAGCCATAGTAAATCAGAACCACTTGCAGAATTGAGTGATAATGATTTGTGGGGGAAATTCGTCATCAGACACTGAAAACAATTTTGTGACTTTGCTCAGCGATGTGCGAACTTGGCGCTATATTTCAAATTTCAGTGTTTTTGGTTTGATTATATTATTGAATTAAATTTATTATTACTATATTAATATTTTTTATGCTTATTTATTATATTATCATTTATGATTTCGCGTTTCAAATTTTATCATACCCGGGATGTTTACTAGACTCTTGTTCGGACAGATTTCAGTGAGTTATTCCTAAAAATTACAGGCCTACAATAAAAAAACAACATATTTCCATGCAAAAATAATGTACTGCTTTGAGCACAGAAATATGGACATAATCAGACCGCTAGGGAGGTTAATATAAAAATGTGATTTTTTTTGTTTGTTTGTCGCAGGTCTGTATCAAGTCATCTATCAAGTATCAAGGGGTAGGACAGGGGAACTGGGCGTAGTAGTGCATGCAATAGTCACGGAGCATGGCTATGAGCAGCTTGGAGGAATGATCGATGTTTACATCGCTGCTTCCGACAGGAGCTCCCCACAGGTGCACTCACTGAACAGTTGGCAGTGACAATTGAACTCACTGCCTGAGCTCAGCAAAAGGAAAGATCACAAATTGGGTTTGTGGCAGGGGAGGAGCTGACAGCTAGAAATGGAAGCAGTAAAGAAGGGATTTTCTTTACAACTCATTAGCATTTCCTTGGAGAGACAAAGACAGGTATTTATACATGAGCTTATGGAGCTGTATTTAAATGTTCATGAGAGTTCTTTTAATATGTCACTACAAGGGAAACAAATGTGTACTGAACCACTGAAAACAAAAGCACTTTTATGAATCTTTTAAATGTGGAGTGTTAAAGTGTGACAGGGCACAGAGGTCTGAAAAAACCCTGCTCACTTCCCGATTTGAACTTGTGGAAACCATCACTCAGTGGGCGGATTGTGCATGCTGGGGTGGCTCCATCTAGTGCCTGTAGATACCTTTATTCTCTGATTCTGTATTACTCTATTTTACTATCTCTGTCTATTTCTATCTTTACTTCTCTCATTTTACTTTATCCCTTTCTTTCTCCCCCTCTCTCTCTCTCGCTCCTTCTTTCTCTTTCTCTCTCCCTCCCTCCCACTCTGTCACTCTCTCCCTCCCACTCTCTCTCCCTCTTTCTCTTTCCTTCTGTCCCACTCTCTCTCTAACTTCCTCCCTCTCAGTGCGAATGTGTCAATCATTTGCAAAGCCCTTACAAATCTTCACCATAATTTGCTTAATATGTTCATTTCCTAGGATTGTAATCGCCATCTAGTGGCAATAATACAGTATTTTCCTGATTGAGGAAAATAATGCACTATGGACAGTAGATGGAGCTGATTATCCTTGAAAATAAACATTTTGATACAAATTTTGGTGATCTTTGACACCTGTTTACACAATTACATAGATTCTTTTTCTCTCTCTCTCTTCATTTCTATCTCTCTTTCTTTCATCCTTTCTCTATCTCTCTTTCTATCTCGTTTTCATTTGTGCTTTCTCTTTCTACTGCACTTTCTTTCTTTCTCTCTCTATGTTTCATTTCTCCTTTCTCTTTCTATCGCTCTTTTTTTCTTTCTTTCTTATTATCTATTTGTCTTTCTATCTCTCGTTCTTCCGTCCTTTCTCTCTCTGTCTCTTTCTCTCTCTCTCTTTTGCTTTTTTTTCTTTCTACCTTTGTGTTTCTACTTCTTTCTTTCGTCATTTCTCTCTCTTTCTTTTCTCTTTTTATCTCTCTTTCTACTTCTCTTTATTTCTATCTCTGTTTCTTTCTCTCTTGCTTTTTTTTTTCTTTCTCTCTCTTTCTTTCTCCTTCTCTTTCTTTCCTTTCTCTTTTTATCTCTTTCTACTTTTCTTATTCTACCTCTTTCTTCCTTTCTCTTTCTATCTCTCTCTCGCTCTTCCTTTCTCTTTCTATCTCTCCCTTTTTATCTTCTTTCTTCCTTTCTCTTTCTACTTCTCTTTCTTTCTCCATTTCTCTCCCTTTTTTTTTCTTTCTGTCTCTCTTTCTTCCTTTCTCTATCTCTCTTCCTTTCGTTCTTTCTCATTATCTCTTAATTTTTATAATCTTCCTCTCTTACGTTTTTGAAAGTTATTTGCAAATAATTATGTAAGAGGTTCACAGATAGAAGCCATAATGAAGCCATACTAGGAATTTAGATGAGATGAATCAGAACTTTCAAGTTGGTGACAGCTATCACTCAATACTGATATTACTTAGCACTAAAAATCAAACATAAGGTGGAGAATATGTCAAGGCATGAAAAACTGAATCCAGAGATAAATGGTATTTAGGACATCACATGACCGCATCTCATACATTTCTGCACCTCAGCTTAAAGTTCTCCTTGAGGTGCAGGAGTCTCTTGCTTCACTGAATAGCAGTTGACCATAAATTGGTCACAATGCTTCTATTCAATATTGGTAAGTCCTGCTACTCATAGTAAACAGGATAGATTCCACAGCAGAAAGTCCAGAAACAATTGTACTAACAACACTGATGCTGGGCTTGCTTCTCTTACCTTGGTCTGCAGGAAATTGGCGATGATCTTGGTGTCGGAATTCAGTTTTAGAGAGCGAATCAGGCAGTCACCATCACCTCTGACTGGTGGAGAGATTTTAGCATTGAGAAAACACGAGGATTTGATGGAAAAGCCAAAGTGTCTGACAAACTGGAAGTAATCCACTGTCTGGTCCTGATTCTGGATCAGCGTTCTCCAGACCTTACCAACCTCCTCTCTGGACATTTCTGGATGAATACCACATCTAGAATAGGAAACAGGCTTTGTCATATATTCTTGGTAACAGCTAGTTTTTGGGGATGAGGCTTGGATTTGGGTCAAACATGAATTAATCGCGAACCCAGAACCTTCTAATGTGCACTTTGCAGCATCTGAATTCCCAGCTCTTTTTTTAAGAACTACATCTTACTGTTCCATAACACCACTTGCAGCTTTAGGGCATTTAAAGGATTTATGCAGTTTCAATGTTACCCTCTAAACAACATGAAAAGATCCCTTCCCCACTGAAAAGTATTTTTTAAAACCATGTCCCCAATGGTGGGTATTTTTAATACCATGATCCCCATGGCAGGTATTTTTAATACTGAGCCCCATGGTGGGTATTTTTTAATATCATGTTCTCCATGTCAGGTATTTATGTAATACCATGATCCGCATGGCAGGTATTTATTTATTATCATGTACCCCATGGCAGGTATTTTTAATACCATGATCTCGATGGCAGGCATTTTATAATATTATGTCCCCATAACAGGTATTTTTAATATCATGTCCCCCATGACAGGTTTTAATACCATGTCCACCATGGTCAGGTAGTTTTTTTTATACCATGATCCCTATGACAGGTATTTATGTAATACAATGTCCCCCATGGCAGGTATTTTTTTATTATGATGTTACTCATGGCAGGTATTTTTTAATACCATGGCCCCAATGGCAGGCATTTTTTTAATATCATGTCCCCATGATAGGTATTTTAATACCATGTATACCATGGCAAGTATTTTTTAATACCATGTCCCCCACGGCAAGTATTTTTTAATACCATGTCCCCCATGGCAAGTATTTTTTAATACCATGTCCCCCATGGCAGGCATTTTTTAATAACGTGTCCCATGGCAGTTATTTTTTAATACTATGCCCCCACACTAGTGCAGTGAAATCAGTCTTCACCGTTGTCACCCTATGGATATGGTAGTCTTATTAGTATTATATAGGCAGAACATTGGTAATGAACTTTAAGTAAAAGACATACCAATTAAAACCCAATGCCAGCAAACATTTTTTAAACTGTTACAGAAACATTTTATTTGTTTTGGGTTCAAAACCATACAAATAAAAGATGACCATTGTAAGCACCCCCAGCAGTGTTTTACGGTTCATTTCATGTAACTCTCACTTTTGCTGTACAGCTTGGCCTGTTACAGGAAGTGAAAAAAATAATGGATCTACTGGAAGGACCAGCAGGTAATAAAACTATACTATGGAGGTGGGGTACCTCTGGCAAGTGATCCTTTATTGTCAACCAGTTCATCCAATCTGACTGGCAATCTGGCAAACTGGTTCACTCATCTTTATATAGTAGGCAGCTGTGACAAAGACAGTTTAGATCCACGCCTGTGCAGATCCATTTCCTCAGACATGGATTTCCCCTTTAAGAACTTAAAGTAATATCTTGAAACAATGTATCACCATAAGGATTTTTTTTTGAAGACCCAGATACTGACCGGATGGTGGATTTACCTTTTCAGTAGCTGGTACAGGCTCTCTGCTGTCATCCTCCTGGTATTCATGGGATCCATCTCATTGAAATTCCTTTCCAGAAATTCATAATTATTCTTAACAAGATTTTTTATGACTCCAGTAAGCTGAAAAATGATGACATTTTATGCTGAAATTAGAACTTTACTATTTTAATTTGTTTGATCTTCAACATTTTGCCTTTTCTAGAATTATACATTTTTTTTTGTGGCTACACCACAAAACTACTGAGTGAGGAAAAGAAATCCATTCCGCTGGTAATTGGACAGAGTGGAGTCCATTATCTTCTCCATCAATGTACAGGTTAACTGATAGTTGCAAATGTCCCCTATAGAGGATTCTGCTGGGTCCCTTTCTTAGGTTATGCCTGGTCAGGTATAGGATTTAATGGGGATCCTACTTAAAGACACAGTCCACCTTTCACAGCACAGCCACGTCATCCATTCATAGATTGCTGAATGGGTAGACTACAAGTCCCATTTGCCCCAGTGCAGTATTCAGGCACTGGGGAAAGTAACAGAACTCATTTTCCAGAGTTCTGTTACTTGTCCCAGTGGCTGAATACAGGTGCTCCCGATGCATGAGACTCTGGATATAATCGACTCATTAGTATTGCTCTTATAAGACCAGGGGCGGACTGACCATTTGGAAACTTGGGCACTGACCGAGGGCCCGGGGTCAGTAGGGGGCCCCATGACATGCCCCTGGTACCTTTTTCATAGGCTTTTTTGAGTTTGGGCAAGGACACAGGGGCCCCATAATCCCCTATTGCCCGGGGGCCCCATGAGTTGTCAGTCCGCCCCTGTATAGGACGGAAGGTAGTTGTATAACATTTAATTCATACTGTGTGTGGCCCGGGTCATTTTAAGGTGATAATGTTATCATACTTTATTTTAATGTGAATTGAGGATCTATTTAGCCTAATAGGTCTATTACCTTTTTGTGAATTTAATAAAGCTGTTGGTTTTATTCATACCGCTGTTGGTTCTCTTTTTAAACCTCTTTTTTTTTGAGGGGGTCTCTTGGATCCCCCAACATCTTTTTCTCTATACTTTGGTTTTTGAGGACCCCACCATGTTCAATAAGGCGAGTCAGTGATGACCGTAGCAACCATTTTTTGGCTCCCTAGTTAGGGAGAGGTAATAATAGAATATTTTTTATTTTATTAATTGATTATTTTAAATCATACAACTGACTCTAAGTCAGGATTTTTGACTTCATGTAAAAATTGATGCAGGTCTGAAGCCAAAAGGTAGTCCAACCAAATAGTATCTTGATTTAGACTTTTCATTCGCTCACTTTGCATTTTGTAAATTGATAAAAATAAACAATTAAAATATATATTTTTTAAACCAATCTTACTTTATAGCATTTCTTCCCACCATAAAACGTTTGTACAGTACTGTGTATATTCCTATATACAAAAAAATGGTGTTCTTTTTTTACCTGCTCCACATTCCTCACTTGTGCTTTGTCACTTTTCCCCTTATTGCCGACTTTACTGACTTTTTTCGATTTTTGGCTGCAGTTGGTCAGAATTGTTTTGTTTCCGCCCCACAGACTCAAATTCTCATCCCTGTATTTAGAGAAAAGTAACTTTGTTTCTGTTTGTGGTATATGGATGTGAGTGCAAGCACATTCACTGATCACATATAAATTATAATTATACTTAATTATAAAAGCCTCCAATTATCCCACTGTACAACACAGAATTCATGGAGCCATTCACAGCATTCTCAGCTCACTTCTACTGATCTCCTGCATCCTCTTTCCATTTACTTCCTGTCTATATGAACTCCAGTGATGGCTGCCTGATGGGAACAACAGTGGACCATGTTTAACAATTTATGCTAAAAACAGAAATATATGTGTAAGCCTCAGTGCCTACGCCAAGGCACCTCTGTGTACTGCAGTCCTAATGCTATAATTTACAGAGTCTCCCATGTTGCGTGTTGTGCATTGCCCTTCCATGGGCACCTTACTGCAAAGGCTGGTTATAGATTGGGTTGGTTGCCACATCTTTGAACAGTGTACCATACCTGTGTGATGTGTGTTGAAATGGCCACTTGTAGTCTCCATCAGAAACCTGGGTGACAACACATAAGCATAATTGGTAGACAGAGACAGAGCGTTGTCACCCTATAACAGGAAGTGCCTGAACAGAGACTTTCCTGGCGGGATCATCAGGGTTCAGTTTCTTTTTTTATTCCATTTACAGTAGATACAGTCCATGCATACCTTGTGCATTGTATTTATTATTTAAGGCAACACATACCAGAGATGTTTTAAATGAAAGATGCAGGTTTAGAAATATTGGAAATGGTTTTTGAAATGACAATAAGGTGTTGAAGCTTACCTAAGAATTTAGTAATTGTCTTTACATCCACTTTAAATGCCTAGGCTTTAGGGCTGTCATAGAGATCCTGTCTTTGCTACACAGTAATATGGCACAAAGCATGCAGCCAGTGAAAAGTCTGAATTCCCATTCTGTGTCAGTGATTCAGTGAGTATTGAAGGGTGGATGAAGATCACAGCCCTGAAGTCAGATCACACATTTCTATCACTTGGGTTCCCTTTAAAGTATGATGTTACATCGTTACATAGGCTGAAAAAAATGGTCCATTGAGTTCAACCAATAGGAAAAAATTGATAATTAAATAGATTAAAAACCTGCATATACAGAACCCTTATCTCCAGCTGATCCAGAAGAAAGGAAAAAAAAACCCATAGCCATTGCAGAGTCTATCAGTATTTTAGAAATATGACTTTCAAAATTAAAAAGTTTAAAAAGTTTGAACTGTCATGCTTGAGTTTGACCAGTAGAGGGCAGTGTCTCACCATTCTCTGTAACAATGGATACTTTGTATTAATCGCCATAAATATATATTCAGTAGATAAAATGCTCTTCATCTGCCAATCAAAAGTCTTGTCTGCTGACAGCGATCTCTTATCTCTCAGGGCTGGTTTGCCATTTCATTCTTTACCTGCTATTGAACTTGGCCATGAAGTCCAGGTATCTGATGGCTCCATGATGATCGACTGGAATTCTCTCCAGTAAGTAGGCGAATTCTTCATCTGTCACCTTGATGTAGAACCTGGGAGCAGAAACACAGAACATGAGGTCTTCTGGATCAGAGCTGGGAGCGGCCTAAAGTGAACTAGTCTTAGAGGAATACCTTCTCCAAGTAACAGCTTAAAGTGTAACTCTAGCCACAGCTGTGAAGGGTTAGAGCCTTGGCCACCTTTTTATTGATACTTGTTTGGAGAATTTCCATCACTTTTATGTCAATAGCTGTCAACCTCCCTTCACTTTTTATTGGGATACAAGGTGAAGGTTTGCCACAGACAGCAATAAAAATCTGACAGGGGTTCTAACCTTTCTACACTCCATGCATCAGCTCCGCTTTCTCCATAATTGAGGACCTCATGGGGCCGGAAGGAAAAGACCGAGGAGGAAGAGGACCGTGTTTGTCATGTGACCGGCCTGAAGACATTGGAAAAATGTAGGTATACGAAGAAGAAGCAACACATACATGCCAGGGGGCGCTGTAACACATTGTGATGCTGTGATGCGCATTGTGATGCATTTGTGCCGTGTGCTGTTTTACTTTGGAGACATGCTGTTTTCAGGGGTGGACTGACAACTCATGGGGCCCCCGGGCAATAGGGGATCATGGGGCCCCTGTGTCCTTGCCCAAACTCAAAAAAGCCTATGAAAAAGGTACCAGGGGCATTTCATGGGGCCCCCTACTGACCCTGGGCCCTTGGGCAGTGCCCGAGTTTCCAAATGGTCAGTCCGCCCCTGGCTGTTTTGTATCTCTGTTGTGCAGAGGGATACAAAGCTGCATGTCCATGCTGACAGGAGAGAGACCACTGTTTACATACAGGTCTCTCCCCTATCAGCTTTACCAATGATCGCCAAGTGCTGACCAAGAATCACCGGCCGGGATCCGGTGATTGACGTCTAATAGCTGCGCGGGTAGGGTGGTGTGCGCGCACGCGCCTCCTACACAGAAATGCAAATTATGTATACTGTATATACGTGACTTTGCGCAGCCATTCTGCCCTGTAGCAGTACTTCTGCTATAGGGCGGGTGGCAAGTGGTTTAATTATCAATGGGATATCTAACATTGCCGTTATATGACAGGTTTCCTTAAAGTGGTATTAAATTCTCTGCGTTTTTTTAGCTTATCACATTGAGAGCACGGCAGAATAAACATTTATCAGTTTATTCTTTGGTAAAGTTCCTACCCCAGCACTTGCAGTTTACAGCTTTCAATACTTCTGGCTCCTGACCTCTCAGTACTGCTTCCCTGAACTTCCAGTCTTCACAGGA
Source organism: Staurois parvus (assembly GCF_062004578.1). Classification (NCBI taxonomy): domain Eukaryota; kingdom Metazoa; phylum Chordata; class Amphibia; order Anura; family Ranidae; genus Staurois; species Staurois parvus. Next base: position 5,807,648 of record NW_028318493.1, read on the forward strand.
AATGGATAACAGGGGGCAGTGCAGTCCAGCACACGGAAGTGCCTTGGCATCCAAGGCTATGGGGCTATGTGCTTCTATTGATGCACACAGTGTAGGGAGACAATTCTAGTCCCGACATGCAAGGGTGGCTCCATAAGATGCTGCAAGAGAAAGGAGCCACCCTGAAACTGTAAACCTGGGGCAGCGGTCAGTTATGGCACCACCCTAAACTGGAACATAGGCAAGGATTAATCATCTTAATACCACCGTATATAAATATAAATATATATATATATGTCCTGGTCAGGGGTGGACTGACAACTCATGGGGCCCCCGGGCAATAGGGGATCATGGGGCCCCTGTGTCCTTTCCCACACCCAAAAAAGCCTATGAAAAAGCCAATGAAAGGTACCAGGGGCATCTCATGGGGCCCACTACTGAGCCCGGGCCCTCGGGCAGTGCCAGAGTGATTGAATGGTCAGTCCGCCCCTAGTCCTGGTATAGAGGTGGTCATACCGGGATCATGGTTGAGGCTACGACCATGATCTCGATATCGTTTTTTACATCTAGCGATTCTGCACATTGGATTTCATCACTTCCGCTTTTGGTTTGTTGTAAACAAGCCACTGATGCTTTAGAGGCCAGAGGATAACTCCGGGGTCTCATAGACCCCAGATCTCTCCCTAAAGAGGACCTGTCACGGCCCATGCCATCACAAACGATGTTGTTCATCCCTTGTGATGGCAATAAAAGTGATTAATAAATTAAAGGTCCAGTGTAAAAAGTAAAAAATAAAATAGATAATAATAGAATAAATGTTAAGCGCCCTGTCCCCCCGTGCTCACACACAAAGGTGAATGCATGCGTCATTCCTGTACACGTATGTAAACAGTGATCACACCACATGTGAGGTATTCCCGCGAACATCAGAGCGAGAGCAATAAATCTAAGGCCAGACCTCCTGCGGAACTCTAAACTGGTAACCCTGTAAAGGCTTTTAAAGTGTCGCCTATAGATAATTTAATGTATCCAAGTTTGTCACACGTGCACAGTTTCAAAGCGTGACATGTTTGGTGTCTATCTACTCGGCATAATATCATCTTTTATGTTTTACCAAAAAGTATACTAGGATAAAAAAGCTGCATACTCAGTAAGCGATTAAAATCAACTGCTGAAGTGTTATACCTCTTTGTGCCGACTGGACACACCTTTGTGGCCGCTCGGCGGGTGGGTCTTAATGCCCAGTTGCCACATACTGTATATCTGGCTTTGTGTAAGCAATTTACTGTGCTCTGGCAGGGATTGGTAAGCTCCCGATACATACTTGTGATCAGGAACTTTCCAATCATGTGACCACTGTGACAGCCAATCACAATGGGTACATGATCCGGACGCCCGTCCCCTTTTGTAAAAGGCCGGGAGGCGGTTGTCATGAAGGGGTGAAACAAATGAGGGTTTAATATCACTTTGATTTGATATAAATACATTTCACTGTATAAATTACCTCCTCTCCAGGATTCCTCTGAAGTCTTGCTGACTGATTACACCCAGGTTGTTGGTATCGGCCTTCCTAGGGGAAAGCGAAACACATTGGATTGAGACTTGAATCTTCTTACAGTGAACATGATTGGATAAGTTGTATTAGCTTGGTCTAGTCAGGAGAACATCCCCATAGCCATCATCCTGAATGGCACCCCAAACACACTAAAGGCAATGCACCCACATTGAATTCCGCAATGCGTGACAACACATGGTCTTCCAATTGTGCTCCTGCGTTGTCACCATGTCACATGAACTTTCGATGGAGACTACAAGTGGCCGTTTCAATGCACATTACACAGGCATGTTCTGCTGTTACCACCATCAGGGAAATCTGCTCTGCAAAACCCATTATTCTGATTCAACTACAGGATGATAAACCTTATCTCCTATGATGTATACAGCTATACCACATGGTGTTGAATTTATCCCTTGCATCGGGTCAGATAGTTTAACTCAATGAATAAACTCACATGTTGAGGAAGCCAGATGAGGAAACCCATTTGAATCTTCCGTTTAATGGCGAATATTCATAGGTAGAAAAACGTTAATGTTGTAAGCCTCATGGAAGATGTATTCAGGAAGACAGGATACAGTGGAATGATTACAGAGAGAGGCAGGGGGAGGAGTATACGCAAGTACGGTGAGAGAAAGAGCTCACCTTAGACAGAAGGAGACAGCCTAAAGACATAGAGCAATGATAAACAAGTGATGGTCACAGAGAAATAATAATAAATAGTGTAACACAACACCCATGCACATTAAATGTCATCCAGTTAGGGTTTACATTTACTTTAAAGCAGAACACCAGCCAAAAACAAAAAAATCAAAAGAATGCAATTCTGAAAGAATAGAATTCTTGAACGATAAAATAACAAAACAGCTTTTGTTACAATATTCACCTTCAGTCCAGAGATTTCCCTACAGTAGTTTGTGCTACTAGATGCCCTCAGTCTGATTGCCAGCATCATTCAACCTACTTCCTCTGAGCCCAGGTCCTCATGGACTCTCCCCCAGCCCATGACCGGACAGTAGCAGGAAAAGCAGCACAGTGATGAGTTCATCTCTCTGTCACTCTGATCTCTCCTCCTACCAGCATGCTCCTTGTCAGCATATGAACTGACTGGCTGCTTGTACTGCGTCTTCCTCTCACACTCCAGCCCTGCTGTACATAAGCTGATACCAAGTCACATTCAGGTAATTAGATTTCTTGCATTTAAAAATACAAGTAATGATGTATTAATGATTACAGAGCTGTAATTGTCATTTATATCTGCCTGAAGTTCAGCTTTAAAAATACACACTCACCTGAACTCATCCAGGAGGGCGCTGAAGTCAGCATGGAAATAATGCAGCAGTTTCTCCTCCAGGGCCCTGGTAGTGGACGCTGAGTTTACAGAGAGTCTGTGTGCAGACCTGAGCATATCAGAAAAGCTTTGTCAGTTTAAAATCCATTTACTAAAATGTTTCAGAATTTCATCACATTCTGACTGTGGAATGAAAATGACAAGCTTCTTCAAAGAATGAAATCGTTACCCCCCCTATTCAATGCAAAAAGTGGCTTCCACCATCCCTGCAGTGTGGTCCTATGTCTGCCTCGCCCATTATGAGGGGCTCCCACCATCCTTGCTGGATTTTTCTTTATGTAAACCAGTGCATGCCTTTATCTAGCCCTTGGGAATTTCACCCACAGATATGAAGTGCTATTCTTCCCACTGATACCAATGATGGGGCAATATTCCTTCCACTAACACCAATGATGGGGCAATATTCCTTCCACTAACACCAATGATGGAGCACTATTTCTCCCATTGATATTGACGATGGGGCACTATTGACACCAATGATTAGGCACTTTTCCTCCCCCTGACACCAACAATAGGGAACTATTCCTTCCACTGATAGCAATGATGAGACACTATTCCTTCTACTGATACAGACTTTGGGGTTTTATTCCTTCCACTGACACAAATGATAAGACACTATTCCTTCTACTGATACAGACTTTGGGTTTTTATTTCTTCCACTGACACCAATGATGAAACATTCCTCTCACTGATACCAATGATGGGGCACCATTCCTTCCACTGACACCAATGATTAGACACTATTCTTTCCATTGATACAGACGATTGGGCACTATTACAACCACTGATATCGATAATAAGGTGTTATTCCTACCACTAATACCCATTATGGGGCACAATGTCATTTTTTTATTCCCACTAATCACAGTCCGGCTCCCCTAAAGTCTGAAGGACAGTAAACTGGCCCTTTGTTTAAAAAGTTTGGGGACCCCAGTTTTAAACCATAGAGAATGTAACAGGAAGAGCTGGAACACTCAAAACTCCCAGCTGGCCAAGTACAGTGTTGAAAATTTGGGCAGGGTGGTCTGATTGTCCGAGTATCCAAGACAAATAGGAAGGCAGGGGGTGACTACCAACCAGATTTTGGGTGGACTGAGCCTTTATTGTTAGAAGGTAACTCTTCTTTTGCTGGAATATTGATATAAACCATCTATCTACTACACAGCCTTTTGCAATTTAATTCAGCTCCAGTCTACATATCCTATAGATTCTCCGTTTACACCACTCAAATATTTCTACTAATTGTGACCCCACCTGTTTTCCTTGCTCAGGATTTTGTGAGTTCTTCCGCTCTTCCTTCTTGTCTGAGTACGTTGTAGAAAGTCCACATAGTCCACATCAGAGGAATTCTCATCTAAACCACAACGAGCGAGGAAATGACCCAACTGCTCCCCAGTGAGATGGAGCTGGAACTTATCCAAAACCTTAAGGAAATCTTCTCTTGAGACCTGGTGGAAAGCCAGATTATTCCAGCTAAAAACTGTATTTTCTTTATCCCAACACCAATACCAAGACATTGAATCAAGGTAAAATCTCAATGCCAAAGAAAAGAAATAGATTTCACTGATTTTAGGATACACTTTATGGCCAAAAGTATGTGGAAGCCTGATCATCACACCTATATGAGTTGGTTGAACACCCCATTCCAAAACCATGGCCATTTATATGGATTTGCCCTCTTTGTGGCTAAAACCTCTTGCACGCTTCTGGAAAGGCTTTCCACAAGATTTCGGAGGGTGTCCATTTGTGAGGTCAGGTACTGATGTTGGATGAGAAGACCTGTGTAACGGAACCGACCCCAGTCTGCGATTGGGCACTTCCATTAGAATACCGCTTCCCCGTCCAAACACCAACCACGGACACCATAGCCGACCAAACAAGACTAGACGACACCAGTCTTGAAGTAAACCAGGAAGTAGACTAGTTTATTTTAACACAGATACAAGATATATACACTCAGGGGACAATCCCTCCTCCCTGCATAATGACACAGGGCAGGGCAATCTACATTTAGTAACAAGAGACACACCAACAGACAGTCCCATCAGGAGGGAGGGTTGCTGGAGACACCCCCCACTAAGCTAATACACATAAACACATACATCCCATAATAGTTTGTTCCCAAGCCAGACACAATAGAACAATGGGATGCAACCACATGGCATTAAACAATCAACAACCCCCCACCCCAATATTAGGACAGATCACCCTGAACCCCTAACAGGCACAGGGTTCCTTACACATAAGAGGTATATGGGTAGCTGAGACAGGGGTCTCCCCACCTCTCCAAAGGGAGCTGGGTTCCATCGACCCCCCCAACCAAAGTGACTCCTGTCACAACCTGGTTCACAACTGGAATTCCAGTTTGTCCCAGAGGTGTTCAGTAGGGTTAAGGTCAGGGCTCTGTTCACAATATTCGAGTTCCTCTTTTCCAAACTGGTCAAACTATGTATTTATGTAGCTGACTGTGTACACAGGGGAACAATCATTCTGGAACAGAAAAGGGCCGTACCAAACTGTTACCACAAGATTGGAAGAGTGCAATTGTCTATAATGTCTTTGTATGCTGTATTGTCAACCCTTCACTGGAAACCCTTGATCTCAATAATTTGGAGAGTTTTCACATACTTTTAGCCTGATAATGTCAGTTTTGCGATGGAGAGTCATGGGAATAACATAGGGCACAAAATACAGGCAAGATCCAGATTGTTAATATAATAGGTGGAGGCTTTATGATAAATCTTAGAAAGTAAGTCACTTGAGGGTTAGGGACTGATGTGAATATACAGTATATATGTAAAGTGCTGCGTAAATTGACAGCGCTATATAAGTACCTGAAATAAATAAATAAGATAAGTACATAGAGCTTGAGGACTCAGTTGTAGTCACAGTGGTGAATGAAGTGTAAATTGGTGAAAACTAGACAATTTGTTGATAAAAAAAAAAAAACCCCATTGCATTGTGCACATTTGTGGATTTTATTCATTGTTTTAAATGTGGCACTTTTCAGATGCATTTTAGGTTGTTTTAATTGTGTTACTGTGCGATCCTGAGAGAAGATACTTGTTGATGGAAGCTTCCCCAAAAGATTCAGCAAGCGAGATTTTTTCGAATGTAAAAGTATTAATGTAGACTTAGAGCAGCATAAATTATTTGCAATTTGGAAATTTGTACCAGTTAGCTAAATGCATCTTCAAAAAATGTTTTATAGATTAATGGTAAACTGTGTCATTACCAAGAACAGATTTCTCCATAGCTAGTACAGTTCGCTGTACTATATTTGAATGCTTGTTGGTGAAATCATGCACCGTGAACTCACAGTTGGGTATATTTGAAAGTGGTCCCTTTTGAGAAACACAGAAAGGACCATGGACCCATCATTTGACCATAAAGTACTGGGCTTCTAGCAAGGGAACATCTTTTGTGATTTGCTTTTTAACAATAAAGTTCTTTTTTATATTGCATGAGGAGAAGCGGGTTTCGTTTGTCCACCAAAGTGGTTATTGGATTGCCAAAGGCCATTAGTTTGAGTCCACAGCCAGACATGAGAGGGAAACTTGGATCATGAAAGTAATAAGTAGAGTGATCATGCATGACCACATACTGTATGAGGGCAGAGAAGTCTATATGTTAGAGTACTTTATACTTCTTATACTTTTTATTTTATTACTTTATAACAAAGATGTATGTGTGAGCGGGAAGGATGATTTGGAGGGTAATGAAGTCTTTTATTCTGCTTATAGCGATCATTGATACACTTAGTATTGAGCAGTTCAGAGATTAGAGCAATCTATTCTTTACATTCAGTAGAAGGCCTGGGCATTCTGTAGAAGACCTGGGGCACTTAGTAGAAGACCTGGGGCACTTAGAAAAAGACCTAGGGCACTTGGTAGAAGATCTTGGCCACTTGGTAGAAGTGCTGGGGGTACTGATAGAATACCCGGGACACTTGAGAGAAGACCTGGAACACTTGGTAGAAGACCTTTGTCACTAGGTAGAAGACCTAGAGCACTTGGTGGAAGACATGGGACATCTGGTAAAAGACCTGGGGAATTCAGTAAAAAACCTGAGACAACCTGGGGAACCTGGTAAAACACCTGGCTCATTTATTAGAAGACCTGTGGCACTGGATTGAAGACCTAGGGAACTCATTAGGAAACCTTGGGAACTCCTTAAAAAAACCTGCGGCACTCATTAGCAGACCTGGGGAACCCATTAGAAGATTTGGGGCACTCAGTAGAAGACCTGGGTCACTCATTATGAGGTGTGGAGAACTTGGTAAAAGAGCTGGGTGCCAGGGTATAGCAAGGTACCTACTATGAGCCTCTCTGTGCCCAGCCTCGGCATACCTATTTGGTAAAATGGCATGACTTTGCTTGTAGGACTCTAAGGTTGGCTGTTTGACTTGCTTTGGATGGAGAATGGTAGCAAAAGACAGTTGGCCTAGAAGCACAGAAAGTATTAATCTTACTAAAGAAAATGGAGTTTCTTCCCACCAGCCTCCAATGAGATCAAACTCTCTGGTCATCCTGGAATCTGATTGGTGGCCTATTGGAGTAATTTCATTTCTATTAAGTCCAACGTGATACAGCTTGCCTACCTTGTCTTAAGCATTATTTTAAATGGTGGCAATGACAATGCCAAGGAACACACCACTTTCAAATGATTTTGATAATATTGTCCATGATGTTTCTACATGACTTGGATGACTCTTCAAAGAGGAGACACCAACTCACCTTGTGGGTCCTCTCTGGATCACACACCAGGAATTCGGCCATCATGGCTCGAACCCCCTCTCTGAATCTCTCCTTCAACCACTTCTCAATGCTGAGCGACAACTTCCTCTCATTTCTTGATCGCGATCCAACCCCTGTACTCATTTCTGGCAAAACAGAATGTGTTGTTAGAGACAATGAGTGTGTTCTGGAGTTCCTTTACTTCTACAAATCAATTTGAAGTGTGCCCTAAAATGTATCAGGTTGGTTATTATGTGGATATTACTCTAGTTCTTAGGAAGAACACATTAGTACATCAGACTGAAAGAATTTAGCAGTCATAAACATGCGAGAGGATAGTAGGGTATACTAATCTATATCTCTCATCACTACCTAAAAGGTCAGTTTTAATTTTTACATATTTACTGTAACATATTTTCATGACTGTATTTCACATATAGATTTGCAGATTCTTCTTGACATATAAATGTCCATATGAAAATTGTTGTTGCATTAACAACTTCTATATGCCCTACCGTCACTTCCCTGTTGTAGTTGGGCAGTGTGTCTACATATGACTCTATAGTCCAATAAGCACCAGTCTGACCACAGATCACAGTACACTCCATAATCTAACAGACCTGGTCGGACATACTCTCTCTAGTAAGACACGCCCCTTCACTAGGAAAAGACACACCCCGCACTTTCCCAGCTCTACCTGTCTGTGTGTGGACGTATGTGATGGGTGTATGTCCTTAACTTTGGATAACTAATGGGTCAGAATTTCATTCCATTCATTAATTCGGATGCACATTACGCCAGTCGATATTGTCCAATCAGCTCATGCCATTTCTCTTGGTGTGTTGGACTAGCGTCTGAAAATATCGAATCCTTCCGATTTCAATCCATCTGATTCGATAATATATCAAATATATAAAAATAAAAATAAATCCTCCTGCTTCCCAGTAACCCCCTTAAGTTTATGAGTTGCAGCAAGCACCCAACAGTGTTCCCGCCAGTGTTAAATCAAAATTAAAATAAAATATGACACTGCGCTACTCAAAAAATAACTTAAAAGTAAACACCCTACAAAGCACTTAAAAACAATAAGTACAGTGAGGAACAGAAGTATTTGAACACACTGCGATTTTGCAAGTTCTCCCACTTAGAAATCATGGAGGGGTCTGAAATTCACATTGTAGGTGCATTCCCACTCTGAGAGACAGAATTTAAAAAAAAAAAATCAGGAAATCACATTGTATGAGTTTTAAAGAATTTGTCTTGCACTGCTGAACATAAGTATTTGAACACCTAAGAAACAGCAAGAATTCTGGCTCTCAAAGACCTGTTACTGTGCCTTTAAAAAGCCCACCTCTACTCCACTCATTAATCTAACTTAGTAGCACCTGTCTGAGCTCTTTAAAGACACCTGTCCACCCCACAGTCAGTCAGACGCCAACTACTACCATGGGCAAGACCAAAGAGCTGTCAAAAGACACCAGAGACAAAACTGTGGACCTCCACAAGGCTGGAAAGGGCTACGGGGCAATTGCCAAGCAGCTTGGTGAAAATAGATCAACTGTTGGAGCAATTGTTAGAAAATGGAAGAGGCTAAAGACGACTGTCAGTCTCCCTCGGACTGGGGCTCCATGCAAGATCTCACCTCGTGGGGTATCACTGATGATAAGGAAGGTGAGGAATCAGCCCAGAACTACAAGGGAGGAGCTGGTCAATGACATGAAGAGAGCTGTGACCACAGTTTCAAAGGTCACTGTCGGTAGAACACTACGCCGTCATGGTTTCAAATCATGCATTGCACGGAAGGTTCCCCTGCTCAAGTCATCACATGTCCAGGCCCGTCTGAAGTTTGCCAATGACCATCTGGATGACCCAGAGGAGGCATGGGAGAAATTCATGTGGTCAGATGAGACCGAAGTAGAACTTTTTGGTCTAAACTTCACTCGTCGTGTTTGGAGGAAAAAGAAGGATGAGTTGCATCCCAAGAACACCATCCCTACTGTGAAGCATGGGGGTGGTAACATCATGCTTTGGGGGTGCTTCTCTGTGAAGGGGACAGGACGACTGCACTGTATTAAGGAAAGGATGAATGGGGCCATTTATTGTGAGATTTTGAGCAAAAACCTCCTTCCCTCAGTCAGAGTATTGAAGATGGGTCGTGGCTGGGTCTTCCAACATGACAACGACCCGAAGCACACAGCCAAGGAGTGGCTCCGAAAGAAGCATATCAAGGTTTTGGAGTGGCCTAGCCAGTCTCCAGACCTAAATCCAAAAGAACATCTTTGGAGGGAGCTGAAACTCCATGTTGCTCAGCGACAGCCTCGAAACCTGACAGATCTAGAGGAGATCTGTGTGGAGGAGTGGGCCAAAATCCCTGTTGCAGTGCAAACCTGGTCAAGAACTACAGGAAACGTCTGACCTCTGTAATTGCAAACAAAGGCTTCTGTACCAAATATTAACACTGATTTTCTCAGGTGTTCAAATACTTATGTTTAGCAGTGCAAGACAAATACATTCTTTAAAAATCATACAATGTGATTTCCTGAAATTTTTTTTTTAATTCTGTCTCTCAGAGTGGGAATGCACCTACAATGTGAATTTCAGACCCCTCCATGATTTCTAAGTGGGAGAACTTGCAAAATCGCAGGGTGTTCAAATACTTCTGTTCCTCACTGTAGTTGTAGTAACAGATAAATAATCACATAAACATAATAAACTTATAGTGATAAAATAACTACAACCAATAAAATGTGTATAAAGTGACTGACCAATAATTATTCAAAAAACTATTTGCATAATAAATAAATCAGCAACACAGTGAAATAATCAAACTGACTGCAAAGTGCTTCATAGTGACAAAATTGCACAAATGTACCAAAAAATTCAATAAAACCTCAAAGTGAAATCACATAAATAGTATAAAGTCCCAATATGTGCAATAACAGAATCTTCAATAATAATCTGTGAATCCACCAGTGACCAGCGCTTGTGCTCCTCCACCAGCTAGCATGCGCGCTTACCTCCAGCTCTGACCCAAACAGGGTCGTACACGCTTTAAATGAATGTACTCAGCTGTGTTATCCTCGGATGTCCCCTCCGTGATGTATCAAAGGATCCTCTTATATGGACCATACTTTCCACTTTTCCTGAGACTTTGAAAAGTATGGTTATAGTACTGTAATATTGCAGCTGTGGATTTGCTCATCCCCCGGAAATCCCGGAGCTCGGTGTCCACTCCACACCGATCGGTTTCCTTCTAACTGGATATAAAGAATATTACAGTAAGGCTCCATGTACACTGCAGCTGATAAACTGACGTTTAGGAGCTTTTCTGTGTTTTTTTCAGCAGCCCCTGAACTCTCCCATTTGGAAACTCGGGCACTGCCCGAGGGCCCGGGGTCAGTAGGGGGCACCATGAGATGCCCCTGGTACCTTTTTCATAGGCTTTTTTGAGTTTGGGCAAGGACACAGGGGCCCCATGATCCCCTATTGCCCGGGGGCCCCATGAGTCCGCCCCTGCTCCCTAATGTTTTCCTATGTATCCATGTACATATAGTCGTTTACAGTCGTTTACAGGCAGTTGAGTTTACAGTCTTTTTTTTAACGCACCAAACTTGCGTTCTGGAGTAGATTTTATCAGCGTTTCAAACGCGGCTAACCACGTTTATAAGCATTTGTGTTTGGAAATTTTTTTTAACTCTTCCATTTCCAGATGCTGTCCAGAGCCTTTCTTCATCATGAAAAATGCATGCAAAGTGTTTTCCCGGTACTCAAATGGACCCGGTACATCATACTTTGAGGTTTCGAATGAAAGAAAATATGTTAGACACTGCTGCAATAATGTCTGCACAGAAATGAGCTGGAACACATCCAAACACCACAAAAAAAAAAGACAGCTAATCTCAACACATACTGCTCTCTCTGCTTCTGCTCTCTCTATTTCTCTCAAAATGTCTGAAATAGTTAATTTTTTACTGTTTTTCAGGGCATTTTGGAAGGTCTCCTTATGTTATCTTTAAAAAACAGTTTTAAACGCAAACGCGGTATGTAAACGCGGCTAAACAGACGTTTTTTTAACCTACGTTTTCCAGCAATCAGTTTCCATTCTTCAGAGTGTTCCGTGTACATGGAGCCTAATATAAGCATACTTGTCAAAGTCTCAGGAAAAGTGATAAAAACATGAAAGTGACAGTGTAAAAAAATCAAATAACTAATAATTAAAAAATGTAAAAGTGCCCCCATGCTCGCGCGCAAAGATGAATGCACACATCAGTCCAGCAATCCTATGTAAGTGGCGATCGCACCACACCACACCACGTATGGCCGAAAAATTGAGAGAGAGCAAAAATTCTAGCACGAGACCACTTGTGTAACTCTAAACTGGTAAAAGCTTTAAAAGCAACACCTATGGAGATTTTTAAGTAGTTTGTTTCCATTTGTGTGCAATTTTAAAGCTTGACATGTTTGATATTTAATTACTCGGCATAATGTCATCTTTCATATTTTACCATACAATTGGATATTATATTGTTTTTTGTGCATTAAATACTGTGTGATATAAAAAAATTGCAACATCTACCATTTTATTCTCTAGGGCCTCTGCTTAAAAAATATATAATATTTTGGGGTTCTACGAAATTTTCTAGCAAAAAAATGCCAAAGCATCCCAAAACCCTTCAATAAATGATACTACTATACTGACTTCACAGCTCATGCAGATACGGAGCAGGGAAAGTTCCCTATGGATTACTAAAAAACAAAAATATTTGGGTACAATTTGCTAAATATTAACCTGTGTTCTGCCTGTGTAGGGCAAAGCAAAGCAAAACACTAACCGGAATCTGAAATACTAGGAATTTCTCAAGCATCCTAGCAACAGATGAGGGCAGCAGCAGTACAGGGAAGGTAAATACAGTACAGCATGCTTAAAGCAGTACTAAACTCAAAACATTGTTTAACCTTCAAGTGTTACCAGGGTGGGTAAATATCGATGATTTTTTTTTTTATAGAAAAAAAAATCTGATTTTTTTTAATTTAAATCGGAATTTTTTTATTTTTATCAAATTTATTTTAATAAAATGCTTTTGGAGTAAAAATATATCTAAAGATAGTTTTCTATTTAAGATACATTAATAATATAGTTATTCAGCCTGAAATGGAACTTAGTTATGTAGCATGAGCAGGGGCGGATTGACCATTTGGAAACTCGGGCACTGCCCGAGGGCCCGGGGTCAGTGGGGGGCCCCATGAGATGCCCCTGGTACCTTTTTCATAGGTTTTTTTGAGTTTGGGCAAGGATACAGGGGCCCCATGATCCCCTATTGCCCGGGGGCCCCATGAGTTGTCAGTCCACCCCTGAGTATAAGGCTGTATATTCTGCAATATGTACATTTTTGGAATACTCATTTAATGAATCCAAGCTCTGCAAGCTGAGATAACACGCACTGTATTGAGGCATTCACACAATTTCAGAGTAACCATGAGAAAAAACATGAAATAAAAGAATTTGAGTAGTTCTCCGGCTATGTGTGAGTAATCTATTAACCTAATATTGGTTCTGATATCGCTGTTTTACTAACCTGATAGCTTATTATTCTAAAAAGGAAATCTTCAATTGGTTTGCAAATATTAAAGATTCCAACTATCAGCAAGAATGAGTCGGATTCCTTACATTTAAAGAGCACCTGTCATTTTAGATCCATCATGGCAGCGCCTGTTAGTAGGCATCCACTCACCTGCTCCCGCCATGTCCCTTGCCTTGTTGTGTCCTTGCCTCATCACCAGCCATCCCATTAAAGTGAATGGGACCGTCGGTGAGTCAACAGCGGGTGAGAGGAAGAGCCACTGCGGGACAGAGATGACAGTCGCTCTTTAAAAATTATGATTTAAATCGAGCCTTTCCACTAGTGATTTAAATCAAATCCACCCTGAGTGTTACTAAACCCAGAACCCTGTATTCACTATATCTGGTCTCCCTGGAACCTGCATTCACTATATCTGGTCTCCCTGGAACCTGCATTCACTATACTTGGTCTCCCTGGATCCTGCATTCACTATATCTGGTCTCCCCGTACCCTGCATTCACTATAGCTGGTCTCCCAGGACCCTGCATTCACTATATCTGGTCTCTCTGGACCCTGCATTCACTATATCTGGTCTCCCCGGACCCTGCATTCACTATATCTGGTCTCCCTGGAACCTGCATTCACTATACCTGGTCTCCCTGGATCCTGCATTTACTATATCTGGTCTCCCCGTACCCTGCATTCACTATATCTGGTCTCCCTGGACCCTGCATTCTCTATATCTGGTCTCCCCGGACCCTGCATTCACTATATCTGGTCTCCCAGGACCCTGCATTCACTATATCCGGTCTCCCAGGACCCTGCATTCACTATATCTGCTCTCCCAGGGCCCTGCATTCACTATATCTGGTCTCCCACAGTGCACACAATATGGAAATGCAATTTGTTTAGTAAATATAAACTGCTAAATATGTTTTCTCTAAAACAGCAGTCTTGTAACTTCTATCAGTGTCCAGAGGAGCAGTGGTTAATCATGTAGGAGGAATTTCCATTCTCCTCTGACTGTCCTATGAGGCTGCATGACCCCTGACCCTCTGTCTGGACAGTGCTGATTGACCCTGTGCTGATCATATGCACTCTCCCGAAAATAAAAAAAACTCTCTAGCAATACACACCAAACTGAGCATGTGCAGACTTGCCACTGCTGCTCTGTACTATGGCAGATGCACTGGGGACAGTAGAAGAAGGGGGGATCAGAAAACACAGGATCAAACAGCCTTTTTACACAATGCAAAGGATTAACCCCTTAGGTTCCACAGTGAGTATAACAAGCGTGCTTCAGTGCATATACAGACTGATTGTACTGTTGTGTGTTCCGTAACACTTTAGGTTTCCCTAGACCTGAGATAAAGGTCAGACTTGCACGTTCTATCTGATGTCACTCAGAATCCAACAGTATGCTGGATCGATGCTGCGGAAGGTTCCTGATACTCATCAGCAGGGGCGGACTGCCCATTTGAAAACTCGGGCACTGCCCAAAGGCCTGGGGTCAATAGGGGGCCCCATGAGATGCCCCTGGTACCTTTTTCATAGGCTTTTTTGAGTTTGGGCAAGGACACAGGGGCCCCATGATCCCCTATTGCCCGGGGGCCCCATGAGTTGTCAGTCCGCCCCTGCTCATCAGTACTGAGGAAGTCGCTTGGATGAGTAGCGAAACGTCGTCATAGCATGACCTGGACACCTTCACAGAGACATTCTTAGTCTACTTCTCCTCCTACTTTGCTCTCTGTGGCTTTGAGACACTTTTTGCAGTCCGGAGAGCAGAGTGCTACGATCTTCATATACATCCTGCGCACTCTTTGCTCCTAGGTGACAACGCAGGTCCTCAATCCCCAGAATCCCGCTGTCTTCTCTGACGTATCTACAAAGGAAAAAAATCCCATCAGTGACAATAATTTGGAAACTCAATGTATATCTCTAGCCAGAAACTGAGAAATGTTGGATCTCCCATTACGTTTATTACCGGGGACAATGGTCAACAGAACAAAATGTGAGGGTGAATCCTGGTTGCTCAACCTACCTAGGAATGCCCACTCCTCCAGAGTGACACCCACTCATCAAGGCATTCTGATATTTGCATAACTCCTCCCACTGTTTGCATCAGGACTGAAGGCTCTTGAGAGGAGTACTGAGGCAGGGTGCTGTGATGTTTTCATTAGGCTATGTACAGCACCCTGCTGGCCCCTCCCACCAGCCATGATCTGCCTGTATTGCATAGAGAAGCATAGAGACGCAGTGATGATATCACTGGAGGTAAAATAAGGTAACAAAGCCAGAATGGTTTTATGTAAAAATTTAATAAGCATTTTAATGAGGGAGTGAGGGAGGAACCATCGAATAAAAAGGATAAGCAGAGTAAACTTTAGCTTTGAGCGGACAGCAATAAAAACCTGACAGGGGTTCCAACCTTTACCTATCATATCCAAAATAAAACAAAATTTGGTTAGAAATACACATTAACTGATTCCAATATTCAGTAAATGCTAATACTGAAAGAATATGTAAACCCAACATTTCATATTCCTGATATGTGCCTCCTCTACCATGTACTTGTATGAAAAAGTATCTGGTTCTCTTTGTACTGCTTTCTTCGTGTGAAATCCCTGATGATTCTGCCAGTCCCTCTGCTTACCTATTAAAAACTGACCACACTAGGCATGAGACCATAGCGTCATCAGTTCTCTAGCTGTACTGGGGACCCAGCCTGCACTCCTCCACTGATCAGATTTTACCTGGCAACCCCCTTCCCACCCCCGCACAGCCATTTACTGGAAAGAACTATGCGCTGCTGTAACCTGATCTGATCTGGGGGTGCAGAAAAAAAGTCAGGGGCCATAATGTCAACACTGTGTGTGAGTCACTGACAGTCTATCACAGTGTCACAACCTGGGAAACACTATTGTGTATTAGGTTGTCATTAGATTATGGTGAATAAACAGAACCTGTGCCCCCTTATATCAAATGTCCTTATCAGAGCCCCATTTACATCAGGTTCCCATCAGAGTCCCCCTTTACATCAGGTTCCCATCAGAGTGCCCCCTTACATCAGGTTCCCATCAGAGTGCCCCTTACATCAGGTGCCCCATCAGAGTGGCCCTTACATCAGGTGTTCCCATCAGACTGCCCCCTTACATCAGGTACCCCCATCAGAGTGCCACTTGCATCAGGTACCCCCATCAGAGTGCCCCCTTACATCAGGTGCCCCCATCAGAGTGCCCCTTACATCAGCTGTCCCCATAAGAGTGCCCCCTTACATCAGGTGTTCCCATCAGAGTGCCCCATTACATCAGGTGTTTCTAACAGACCACCCCTTTCATCAGGTGTTCACATCAGAGTGCCCCCATATATCAGGTATTCCCATCAAAGTGCCCCTTACATCAGGTGTTCCCATAAGAGTGGCCCCTTACATCAGGTGTTCCCATAAGAGTGCCCCCTTACATCAGGTGTTTCCAACAGACCGCCCCCTCACATCAGGTGTTCCCATCAGAGTGCCCCTTACATCAGGTGTTCCCAACAGACTGCCTTCTTACATCAGGTGTTCCCATCAGAGTGCCCCCTTACATCAGGTGTTCCCATCACAGTGCCCCCTTACATCAGGTGTTGCCATCAGAGTGCCCATTACATCAGGTGTTCCCATCAGAGTGCCCCTTACATCAGGTGTTCCCATCAGAGTGCCCCCTTACATCAGATGTTCCCATAAGAGTGCCCCTTACATCAGGTGTTCCCATCAGAGTGCCCCCTTACATCAGGTGTTCCCATCAGAGTGCCCTTACATCAGGTGTTCCCATCAGAGTGCCCCCTTGCATCAGGTGTTCCCATCAGAGTGCCCTTACATCAGGTGTTCCCATCAGAGTGCTCCCTTACATCAGGTGTTCCCATCAGAGTGCCCCTTACATCAGGTGTTCCCAACAAACTGCCTTCTTACATCAGGTGTTCCCATCAGAGTGCCCCCTTACATCAGATGTTCCCATCAGAGTGCCCCCTTACATCAGGTGTTCCCATCAGAGTGCCCCCTTACATCAGTTGTCCCCATCAGAGTGCCCCTTACATCAGGTGTTCCCATCAGAGTGCCCCCTTACATCAGTTGTCCCCATCAGAGTGCCCCCTTACATCAGTTGTCCCCATCAGAGTGCCCCTTACATCAGGTGTTCCCATCAGAGAGTGCCCCCTTACATCAGTTGTCCCCATCAGAGTGCCCCCTTACATCAGTTGTCCCCATCAGAGTGTCCTCTTACATAGGATCAATTATGCCCATCAGAGTGCTCCTTACATCAGGTGTCAAAAACAGAGTGCCCCCTTACATGGATAGTCCCCATCAAAGTGCCTCCTTACCTGCATCAATCTGGCTCATGAATCAATGGATGCACTCTCCCAGTGACCTGGGGGGGGGGGGACAACTAAAATCTGGGGGGGGGGGGGCACAGCCCACCCCAGCACCCCCCACCTCCCCCAGCTCTCTGAGCTCCTTATGCAGCTGAGAACAGAGGGTATGTGATCACTTATAAAAAAGGAAAAGAAAGTGTTTATAATTTGTTTTTATATCTATACACAAATGCTTTCCCTTTCATTTCTGTTATAAGCTGAATGGACTGTGTTACCAGGTGAGGGTTGACATACTGGAAGCGCGGCCAGGAATATGGGCCTGCAGGTTGTCTTACCGCTGCCACAACTTCTGGAACTCTTCTTCAGCCATCCTTACACCCAGCTTGGACAAGGAGCTGTGGAACTCCGATGAGGTCAGGGAATCCTTTGGGAAAAGCTTCAGGAGTTCAAAATATCTGCAAAAGTTTTTAAGCACAGTGACCAGACATAGTTATTATATACTGTATGTATTGGATGTCTATATTTATTAGATTGTAAGCTCCCAGGCTCAGGGCCATTGCTACCCTCTTGTATTGGATGCCATTGTAACTGTACTGTTCCCCTTTATTATATAAAGTGCTGTGGAAACTGTTGGCGCTATAGAAATCCTGAAATATAATAATAATAATAATAATAATCCCTGCAGTCCTATTATGGGGAAAGCATTTTAACATAACATAGTAATTCTGTAATTGGAATGAACAAATAACAGTTTCAGCAGGTAAGCGATAACCCCTGGTTCACATATATGTGGCCGTGCGGGCTGCGTTTTTGCACGGGCACAAGAGCCCATTCATTTGAATGTACTCCCGTGCCCGTGACACGCAGGGAAGAAGTCCCTGCACTTCTTTGGAAAACGCAGCTCGCACGGGAACCTCGGTTCCCAGTACGGTTGCATTTTCCAGTACGGTCGACATGCCATTAGAACAAATGGCACCCGCCCACAGCTCCGCATTTATCTGTGCGGATCGGCAGCAGCACCACCCGCACAGATGTGAACCTAGGGTAAATGTAAAATAAATATAGGTGATGTTCCATAATCGGTGTTGTGGATGTTGTGGGTTACTTTGCAATTGATGCGCCGCAAAGTAACTAAGCTCGGGTTCACACCAATGTGGCGCGGTTGAAGCTGCGAATCCTGTGCATTTCCCGCACCGCATTGTAAACGCATTGTGTTCGTGCGATCTGGTGCAGGTGTCAATCATAAATTAATGACACCCCGAAACAGATCGCAGAACGCGATGTGATTGCCAGAAATTGCATCACATGGGAGAGAACACCTATGCGATGCAATTCAGGTGCAGATTTAAAAAAAAGGGTTCTGCACCTTTTTGGTACAAGATGTATGGCTCAAATTGCACCACGCAGACATTTGCATGTAATTCACTGAAATGCATGCGGGGTCCGCATAGTGAGTACCCGGGCTAAAAGACGCACTTTAACTCCAGGCTTCCCTTCAGTCTTGCAAAGTTGTAACAGCTCCTCTCCTGGACTGAAATGACTGACTCTGATTTCACTGCACACTGTGAGCTTCTCACAATGTGCATT
Organism: Staurois parvus; assembly: GCF_062004578.1. Lineage (NCBI taxonomy): Eukaryota > Metazoa > Chordata > Amphibia > Anura > Ranidae > Staurois > Staurois parvus. Next base: position 5,826,761 of record NW_028318493.1, read on the forward strand.
GGAAGCTGCAGCAAGTCAGATAGAACCAGCCTCATTTCCTAGCTGGAGGACGTCCATCATGATATAGCGCTTTCCTCCCCAGCCTGGCTGTGCCTGGCCCCGCCCCTATTATCCATTGGATTTCAGTTCTTTCAATCACAGAATATTACCTAGAATGGTCTGCAGGCAACTACATCCTGCTTAGGAACATCCACTCCTACGGACTGACACCACCCATCAAGGCATTTTTATATTTCCATAACTCCTCCCAGGAGCCAGCCCACTGTTTGCATCAGAGAAGAGGCGCACTGTGTCCCTTACCTCCAATCAGCTCTCAGAACTCCCCTCACTGAGCTCTGCAGAATCACCTTCCCGCTCCCTTTTTTCTGAACTCTTAGACAAGCTTTGTACACTGCTCAAAAAAATGAAAGGAACACTTTGAAAACACATCAGATCTCAATGGGGCAAAAATCTCATGCTGGATCTCTATACTGATATGGACGGGGTAATGTGTTAGGAATGTAAGGATGCCCCATCATTTGATGGAAATGAAAATTATCAACCTACAGAGGACTGAATTCAAAGACACCCCGAAAATCAAGTGAAAAAATGATGCAGCAGGCTAGTCCATTTTGCTGAAATTTCATTGCAGCAACTCAGAATGGTCTCAGTAGTTTGTATGGCCCCCCCGTGCTTGTATGCGTTCCTGACAATGTCGGGGGAGGCTCCTAATGAGAAAATGGATGGTGTCCTGGGGGGATTTCCTCCCAGATTTGGACCAGGGCATCACTGAGCTCCTGGACAGTCTGTGGTGCAATCTGGTGGTATCGGATGGACCAAAACATGATATCCCAGAGGTGTTCTATTGGATTTAGGTCAGGTGAGCGTGGGGGCCATTCAATGGTATAAATTTCTTCTTCCTCCGGGAACTGCCTGCAAACTCTCACCACATGAAGCCGGGCATTGTCGTGCACCAGGAGGAACCCAGGACCCACTGCACCAGTGTAGGGTCTGACAATGGGTCCAAGGATTTCATCCCGATACCTAATGGCAGTCAGGGTGCCATTGTCTAGCCTGTAGAGGTCTGTGCGTCCCTCCATGGATATGCCTCCCCAGACCATCACTGACCCACCACCATAACGGTCATGCTGAACGATGTTACAGGCAGCATAATGTTCTCCACGGCTTCTCCAGACCCTTTCACATCTGTCACATGTGCTCAGGGTGAACCTGCTCTCATCTGGGAAAAGGGCACCAGTGGTGGACCTGCCAATTCTGGTGTTCAATGGCAAATGCCAATTGAACTCTATGGTGCCGGGCAGTGAGCACAGGGCCCACTAGAGGATGTTGGGCTCTCAGGCCACCCTCATGAAGTCTGTTTCTGATTGTTTGGTCAGAGACATTCACACCAGTGGCCTTCTGGAGGTCATTTTGTAGAGCTCTGGCATCGCTCATCCTGTTCCTCCTTGCACAAAGTAGCAGATACCGGTCCTGCTGATGGGTTAAGGATCTTCTACAGCTCTGTCCAGCTCTCCTAGAGTACCGGCCTGTCTACTGGAATCTCCTCCATGCTTTTGAGACTGTGCTGGGAGACTCAGCAAACCCATTGGCAATGACACGTATTGATGTGCCATCCTGGAGGACTTGGACTGCCTGTGCAACCTCCGTAGATCCAGGTATTGCCTCATGCTACCAGTAGTGACACTGACCCTAGCCAAGTGCAACACTAGTGAAAAACAGTCAGAAAAGATGAGTAGGGAAAAAAATGTCAGTGGTCTCCACCTGTAAAACCATTCCTGTTTTGGGAGTTGTCTCATTGTTGCCCATCTAGTGCGCCTGTAGTTAATTTCATTAACACCAAAGCAGCTGAAACTGATTAACAACCCCCTCTGCTACTTAACTCACCAGATCAATATCCCAGGAGTTTCATTGACTTGATGCTATACTCTGATTAAAAAGTGTTCCTTTAATTATTTTGAGCATCACTTTGAACTGATGTAGATAGTAGAAGATTGCAAATAAACTGGTACACCTTATGTAGGGAAGTTTGTTTCATCTCTGTGTATCATCTGAGGCCCGTCACTTCACTGGGTATATATAAGGGTTTATAACCACTTTAATTTATCGTACCAAAAAAAATAATAATAATAATAATAATCAATTAATGGTAACTTAAAGTAACTTAAATTAAAGTATCCTAAAGTAGATCTAACTCCCGGTTCACATATATGCAGCTGTGCGGGACACGTTTTTCACGTACACGAGAGCCCATTCATTTGAATGTGACACGCAGGGAAAGAAGTCCCTGCACTACTTTGGAAAACGCAGCCCGCACGGGAACCTCGGTTCCCAGTACAGTTGCGTTTCCCAGTGCGGGCGGTATGCCATTAGAACTAATGGCACCTGCCCACCGGGTCCGCAATTCTCTGTGCTGGTGGTGCGGCTGCACGGATTTTCGTGCACCACCCGCACAGATGTGAACCTAGGGTTATCGTGTACTGCGCCTTGTCTACCATTAACAGTTGTCTTTTTTTTGGTGTGTGCTAAAACACCCACACGTAGTCTATATCAGAAGCCATGTGATGGGGTGACAACACAGGAGCACATTTGGGAGAAAGGGATTGAGCGTTGTCACCCTATTAAAAAAAAGCGGCCTGAATAAAATCCTCAAAGCTACCCCATGGGGGAGATTTACTAAAACTGGTGCACACAGAATCAGATGCAGCTGTGCATAGTAGCCAATCAGCTTCCAGGTTTTATTGTCAAAGCTTAATTGGACAAACCAAAAGTTACAAACTGATTGGCTACCATGCACAGCAGCACCAGATTCTGTGTGCGCCAGTTTCAGTAACCCCCCCCCCCTTTTTGTATCCTTCTGATGTCTACACAACGGAAGCTTTACATGCACAAGATACATTATGCACATAAAATGTAATGGGAAGATTGTTGGTAAAATGAATGGTGTGGTGACAGGGTCTCTTTAAAGGTAGAAAGCTTGCAAGAAAGCTGTAAAGAGCAATAGTAGCAATCAGATCTCGGAAATCTCTCGCTCTTATCTTTCAGTAATTAAGATTCTAGTCAACTGTCCATAGAGCCGTCGCTGACAATAATGAGCTCTGTGTGCTGGGTGCCAAAATAATGCCAGCACTCCGTCTCAGTGGAGTTCAATAATCCACCCCAGTCTATCCATTCCAGATGTGACCCAAGAATACCATACGAGAGAGATGAACAGACACTCCAGGGAAGGTTGGTATCTCTATCATTTGTATAATTGCAAAAAAAAAAAAATCATATTGAATAAAATTCTTTGTAATTTAAATTAAAGTGGTTATAAACCCTTACCTATACCTAGTGACGTGACTGCCCTCCGGTGATACACAGAGAAGAAACAAATCCTCCTACGTGAGTTGTACCTGTTTATAAGCAGCCCTCTCTTCTCTACAATCATTCAAAGTGCTGGATTCTATACAGGATCTCTCAGCTCTGAAAAGCAGGGGGCGGGGAGCTGATGTTACATCAGTGAGGGGAGCTCTGAGAGCTGATTGGAGGAAAACAAGGGAAGAATGTCACCAGCACACCAAGGTTCTGTGATATGGGTCCAAAGCTTTAACCACTAGCCCATTGCCCTATAATAGAAGTACTGCTACAGGGCGACAGGGCTGTGCAAAATCACGTGTATATATATATATATATATATATATATGTGATTAGCATTTCCGGGTAGGGTGTGCATGCGAGCCCTACCCACGCCGCTATTAATTTAAACGTATTGGGATTTTTTTTCAGCAAATAAATGTAGCAGAATACGTTTTGGCCTAAATTTATGATAAATTTGATTTTTTTACATTTTTTCATTGGACATGTTTTATATTTAAAAGTCAAAAATATTGGGGTTTTTTTCAAAATTGTCAGTTTTTTTTATAGCGCAAAAAATTAAAAATGCACAGGTGATCAAATACCACCGAAAGAAAGGTCTATTTGTGGGGAAAAAAGGACATACATGTCAATTGGGTGCAATGTTGCATGACCGCACAATTGTCAGGTAAAGTAACGCAGCGCCGTATCGCAAAAAAATGGCCTAGTCAGGTAGGCGGGTAAATCCTCTGCAGGGCAAGTGGGTAATAAGCAAGCACATAGTTACAGAAAGAGCAACGTTTCGGAGTCTCGCAGGACCCCTTCATCAGGCATGTGACAAGTTGTGATAACACAGAGAAACTATTTAAAAAAACATCCACCAATCAGTGCAAATGAAGTAAGCTAAGCCCCGCCCTTAAAGAGTCATATTCTCTCTAAATATATATATATATATATATATATATATATATATATATATGTATATATATATATATAAAAATGTAAACTACATCACTGCTTGTTGTCAGGATAAATACACTGCAAGACGGAGATGAAATCTGCAGATCATGTAGTACATAAGGGGTATAAGATACAATCACAAATACGATTTAATTATCCCCATGACTGTATGCCAATTAAGTGTTTGCGTTAGCACTCCGCGGTGTAAACAAGGGAGGGCGGGTCATTCATATTTGTCAAAAATAGCTGGGCATCATAGCTTGAAGACACAGGAGGTGTGTCTCCTTGCTCCAATCATGTGTCCAGTCGCACGCACGCGCGCTGTGTCACTCCTGATGACGTGCGGCCAACCGCTAGTACCCGGAGACACTGGCGCATGCGCATTTCAATCTATGCGCATACACCCCACTCTAATGTGGCACCGGAGTCATGGACGCTACCGACTTCATTTTCAGGCAGGTGTGGTCATGCGCATCACAGAACTCTCACTCAAGACTGTGGTGAGGCTGAGGCAGCAGACAGAAATGACACTTAGTGCTCTGGATTGAGACAAGTACACACTATAGGGGGATATGCATTGTTCATATTTTGTGTCTGAGGTTCACAACCACTTTAAAATAGATCTAACCCCTAGGTGAATAATATTTCATTTCCATCTACATGCGCTCCAGGGATGGCTGATAATGACCACAGTGGACCATGCCTGGGAGTGAATGAACTGAAAAAGAAGTCACATCTGGTACACGTGTAGGTGAGATCCTCCTCCTCACCTGTGATTAGCCATGTCCTTGAGCTCCAGGTGAACCTCGTGGGCGGTCTTTACAGCTGCTTTATATTTCCTTTTCATAGGGTCCAGCCAGTCTGGAGGGTTTTTATTTTCTTCCAGTTTGAAGTGATCATAGAAATGATCAAACGTGATGATGGGTTTTTCATCCAGACGTAACCTGTGAAAAAACATTGTGCAAAAAATTTTGCAAAGTGTAGCTTTAGGCTGAACATACCTTTTAATTCCATTGTCTGAGCTAAATATATACAGGTGAAATACCTACTCTACTGTATAATGTATATGATCTGCTACCTAAAGTCTTAGTCATTCTGCTCGTCCAGTCCTGTGATCCAGGTACCTAACAGTCCTAAAGCTTGTATAAAAAAATGACACTGCCAGACCAAAGAACTAAGGTCCTCTTCACACGGACATACTTAAAGCAACATTCACTTATGTGTGTCGGGAATGTGCGCAAAATCACGTCTTCCCAACACACACAGAAATGCGCTGCCCTTTAGAAGACGTGCCGTGGTTCCATTAATTCAAAGCCACCATCAATCCCACCCTGCAAGCCAAAGTCCTAGGTGTCACCCTGGACTCAAACCTATTCTTTCAACCTCATGTCCAATTGCTGGCAATGAAAGGTTGTCGATAGCCCCTGGCTATCAGTCTTTATCAGGCTGTTGAAGGTACGACGCATCGGGAAGATTGACTTCATCTCAGAAAAGACAACAGACATACACACAGTGATAGTTGAAATCAATCTCTCAAGTTTATTAGTGGGAAGAAAATTAATATAACAGAAAAAAGAAAGGTGGGGGGTACAGGGTATCAAAAAGCTGAGTTGTCAGTAATTGATTGGCTGAATACAAAAAGACAACATTGACGTCAATTCTGAAAAGTGATGAGAAGCGGAGTTTCACTTTCCCAGGAATAAAAGTTTCTAAATTGTTTTAAAACACTTATCTACTACATACAACAGAATCTCGCTAGATACTTGTCAAGGCTATGAACATGACTTTCTCAGGCCTTGAAATCAGTTACAAGTAGAGATGAGCGAATCGAACTAGGCGAACCGGAATTCGAGTCGAATTTCAGGAAATATTCGATTCGTGTCGAAACCGAAATTTTGCCTACTTCGGGTGCGCGAATCGAACATTTCCCGATCAGCCGGCAAAAGTGTCCCTGCAGTGAGCTCCGCTATTTCTGACAGTTCTCTGACAGAAGGAAACACATGTTTAGCGGTTGAAACATTGTATCTATTAGTTTACATTTAGGATACAGATGTTTCAACCACTGTACATGTGAAGAAGTTGTGAGAGAACTGTCAGAAATAGAGGAACTCTGCACATACACTTTTTGCCGGCTTGGAATTATTCTTCTTTTCATCCTACTTCTTCTTCTTCTTCATCCTCAGAAGAAGAGGATGAGGATGAGGATGAAGAAGAAGAAGAAGAAGAAGAAGAAGAAGAAGAAGTAGGATGAAAAGAAGAATAATTCCAAGCCGGCAAAAAGTGTATGTGCAGAGTTCCTCTATTTCTGACAGTTCTCTCACAGCTTCTTCACATGTACAGCGGTTGAAACATCTGTATCCTAAATGGAAACTAATAGATACAATTTGTATCTATTAGTTTCCATTTAGGATACAGATATTTCAACCGCTGTACATGTGAAGAAGCTGTGAGAGAACTGTCAGAAATAGAGGAACTCTGCACATACACTTTTTGCCGGCTTGGAAATTATTCTTCTTTTCATTCTTCTTCTTCTTCCTCATCCTCATCCTCATCCTCATCCTCTTCTTCTGAGGATGAGGATGAAGAAGAAGAAGAAGAAGAAGTAGGATGAAAAGAAGAATAATTCCAAGCCGGCAAAAAGTGTATGTGCAGAGTTCCTCTATTCTGCAGATACACTTAGAGGAGCTCTGCAGATACACTTAGAGGAGCTCTGCACATACACTTTTTGCCGGCTTGGAATTAATCTTATTTTCATCCTACTTCTTCTTCTTCTTCTTCTTCTTCTTCATCCTCATCCTCAGAAGAAGAAGAGGATGAGGATGAGGATGAAGAAGAAGAAGAAGAAGTAGGATGAAAATAAGAATAATTCCAAACCGGAAAAAAGTGTATGTGCAGAGCTCCTCTAAGTGTATCTGCAGAGCTCCTCTAAGTGTATCTGCAGAATAGAGGAACTCTGCACATACACTTTTTGCCGGAAACCGCTGTATGGAGTGAATGTCCCAGAACTGTCAGAAATAGACTATTTATGACAGTTCTGGGACATTCACTGCATACAGCTGTTTTAACCGCTGTATGGAGGGAATGTCATGGAACTGTCAGAAATAGACTATTAATGACAGTTCTGGGACTGTCCTTCAATGCAGCGGTTGAAACATTGTATGTATTTGTTTCCATAAATGGATCCATTTATGGAAACAAATACATACAATGTTTCAACCGCTGCATGGAAGGACAGTCCCAGAACTGTCATTAATAGTCTATTTCTGACAGTTCCATGACATTCCCTCCATACAGCGGTTAAAACAGCTGTATGGAGTGAATGTCCCAGATCTATCAGAAATAGACTATTTATGACAGTTCTGGGACATTCACTGCATACAGCTGTTTTAACCGCTGTATGGAGGGAATGTCATGGAACTGTCAGAAATAGACTATTAATGACAGTTCTGGGACTGTCCTTCAATGCAGCGGTTGAAACATTGTATGTATTTGTTTCCATAAATGGATCCATTTATGGAAACAAATACATACAATGTTTCAACCGCTGCATGGAAGGACAGTCCCAGAACTGTCATTAATAGTCTATTTCTGACAGTTCCATGACATTCCCTCCATACAGCGGTTAAAACAGCTGTATGGAGTGAATGTCCCAGATCTATCAGAAATAGACTATTTATGACAGTTCTGGGACAATTCACTGCATACAGCTGTTTTAACCGCTGTATGGAGGGAATGTCATGGAACTGTCAGAAATAGACTATTAATGACAGTTCTGGGACTGTCCTTCAATGCAGCGGGTTGAAACATTGTATGTATTTGTTTCCATAAATGGATCCATTTATGGAAACAAATACATACAATGTTTCAACCGCTGCATGGAAGGACAGTCCCAGAACTGTCATTAATAGTCTATTTCTGACAGTTCCATGACATTCCCTCCATACAGCGGTTAAAACAGCTGTATGGAGTGAATGTCCCAGATCTATCAGAAATAGACTATTTATGACAGTTCTGGGACATTCACTGCATACAGCTGTTTTAACCGCTGTATGGAGGGAATGTCATGGAACTGTCAGAAATAGACTATTAATGACAGTTCTGGGACTGTCCTTCAATGCAGCGGTTGAAACATTGTATGTATTTGTTTCCATAAATGGATCCATTTATGGAAACAAATACATACAATGTTTCAACCGCTGCATGGAAGGACAGTCCCAGAACTGTCATTAATAGTCTATTTCTGACAGTTCCATGACATTCCCTCCATACAGCGGTTAAAACAGCTGTATGGAGTGAATGTCCCAGATCTATCAGAAATAGACTATTTATGACAGTTCTGGGACATTCACTGCATACAGCTGTTTTAACCGCTGTATGGAGGGAATGTCATGGAACTGTCAGAAATAGACTATTAATGACAGTTCTGGGACTGTCCTTCCATGCAGCGGTTGAAACATTGTATGTATTTGTTTCCATAAATGGATCCATTTATGGAAACAAATACATACAATGTTTCAACCGCTGCATGGAAGGACAGTCCCAGAACTGTCATTAATAGTCTATTTCTGACAGTTCCATGACATTCCCTCCATACAGCGGTTAAAACAGCTGTATGGAGTGAATGTCCCAGATCTATCAGAAATAGACTATTTATGACAGTTCTGGGACATTCACTGCATACAGCTGTTTTAACCGCTGTATGGAGGGAATGTCATGGAACTGTCAGAAATAGACTATTAATGACAGTTCTGGGACTGTCCTTCCATGCAGCGGTTGAAACATTGTATGTATTTGTTTCCATAAATGGATCCATTTATGGAAACAAATACATACAATGTTTCAACCGCTGCATGGAAGGACAGTCCCAGAACTGTCATTAATAGTCTATTTCTGACAGTTCTATGACATTCCCTCCATACAGCGGTTGAAACCGCTGTATGGAGTGAATGTCCCAGAACTGTCAGAAATAGACAGAAACTGGTCACAGAACTGTCCTTCTTCTCATCCTTCTCCTTCTTCTCATCCTTCTTCTCATCCTTCTTCTCATCCTTCTCCTTCTTCTCATCCTTCTCCTTCTTCTCATCCTTCTCCTTCTGCTCATCCTTCTTCTCATCCTTCTCCTTCTTCTCATCCTTCTCCTTCTCCTTCTTCTCATCCTTCTCCTTCTCCTTCTTCTCATCCTTCTCCTTCTCATCCTTCTCCTTCTCCTTCTCATCCTTCTCCTTCTTCTCATCCTTCTCCTTCTTCTCATCCTTCTCCTTCTCCTTCTTCTCCTTCTCCTTCTCCTTCTCATCCTTCTCCTTCTTCTCATCCTTCTCCTTCTCCTCATCCTTTTTCTTCTCATCCTTCTCCTTCTCCTTCTTCTCATCCTTCTCCTTCTTCTCATCCTTCTCCTTCTTCTCATCCTTCTCCTTCTTCTCATCCTTCTCCTTCTTCTCCTTCTTCTCATCATTCTCCTTCTTCTCATCCTTCTCCTTCTTCTCATCCTTCTCATCCTTCTTCTCATCCTTCTTCTTCTCATCCTTCTCCTTCTTCTCATCCTTCTCCTTCTCCTTCTTCTCATCCTTCTCCTTCTTCTCATCCTTCTCCTTCTTCTCATCCTTCTCCTTCTCATCCTTCTCCTTCTCCTTCTTCTCTTCCTTCTCCTTCTTCTCATCCTTCTCCTTCTTCTCATCCTTCTTCTTCTCATCCTTCTCCTCCTTCTTCTCATCCTTCTTCTCATCCTTCTTCTTCTCATCCTTCTCCTTCTTCTCATCCTTCTCCTTCTCCTTCTTCTCATCCTTCTCCTTCTTCTCATCCTTCTCCTTCTTCTCATCCTTCTCCTTCTTCTCATCCTTCTCCTTCTTCTCATCCTTCTCCTTCTCCTTCTTCTCTTCCTTCTCCTTCTTATCATCCTTCTCCTTCTTCTCATCATTCTCCTTCTTCTCATCCTTCTCCTTCTTCTCATCCTTCTTCTTCTCATCCTTTTCCTTCTTCTCATCCTTCTTCTTCTCATCCTTCTTCTTCTCATCCTTCTCCTTCTCATCCTTCTCTTTCTTCTCATCCTTCTCCTTCTCCTTCTTCTCATCCTTCTCCTGCTTCTCATCCTTCTCCTTCTCCTTCTTCTCATCCTTCTCCTTATTCTCAGCCTTCTTCTTCTCATCCTTCTCCTTCTCATCCTTCTCCTTCTCATCCTTCTCCTTCTTCTCATCCTTCTCCTTCTTCTCATCCTTCTCCTTCTCCTTCTTCTCATCCTTCTCCTTCTCCTTCTTCTCATCCTTCTCCTTCTCCTTCTTCTCATCCTTCTCCTTCTTCTCATCCTTCTCCATCTTCTCATCCTTCTCCTTCTCCTTCTTCTCATCCTTCTCCTTCTCCTCATCCTTTTTCTTCTCATCCTTCTCCTTCTCCTTCTTCTCATCCTTCTCCTTCTTCTCATCCTTCTCCTTCTTCTCATCCTTCTCCTTCTTCTCATCCTTCTCCTTCTTCTCATCCTTCTCCTTCTCCTTCTTCTCTTCCTTCTCCTTCTTATCATCCTTCTCCTTCTTCTCATCATTCTCCTTCTTCTCATCCTTCTTCTTCTTCTCATCCTTCTTCTTCTCATCCTTTTCCTTCTTCTCATCCTTCTTCTTCTCATCCTTCTTCTTCTCATCCTTCTCCTTCTCATCCTTCTCTTTCTTCTCATCCTTCTCCTTCTTCTCATCCTTCTCCTTCTTCTCATCCTTCTCCTTCTTCTCATCCTTCTCCTTATTCTCAGCCTTCTTCTTCTCATCCTTCTCCTTCTCATCCTTCTCCTTCTCATCCTTCTCCTTCTTCTCATCCTTCTCCTTCTTCTCATCCTTCTCCTTCTCCTTCTTCTCATCCTTCTCCTTCTTCTCATCCTTCTCCTTCTCCTTCTTCTCATCCTTCTCCTTCTTCTCATCCTTCTCCTTCTTCTCATCCTTCTCCTTCTCCTTCTTCTCATCCTTCTCCTTCTCCTCATCCTTTTTCTTCTCATCCTTCTCCTTCTCCTTCTTCTCATCCTTCTCCTTCTTCTCATCCTTCTCCTTCTTCTCATCCTTCTCCTTCTTCTCATCCTTCTCCTTCTTCTCCTTCTTCTCATCATTCTCCTTCTTCTCATCCTTCTCCTTCTTCTCATCCTTCTCATCCTTCTTCTCATCCTTCTTCTTCTCATCCTTCTCCTTCTTCTCATCCTTCTCCTTCTCCTTCTTCTCATCCTTCTCCTTCTTCTCATCCTTCTCCTTCTCATCCTTCTCCTTCTCCTTCTTCTCTTCCTTCTCCTTCTTCTCATCCTTCTCCTTCTTCTCATCCTTCTTCTTCTCATCCTTCTCCTCCTTCTTCTCATCCTTCTTCTCATCCTTCTTCTTCTCATCCTTCTCCTTCTTCTCATCCTTCTCCTTCTCCTTCTTCTCATCCTTCTCCTTCTTCTCATCCTTCTCCTTCTTCTCATCCTTCTCCTTCTTCTCATCCTTCTCCTTCTTCTCATCCTTCTCCTTCTCCTTCTTCTCTTCCTTGTCCTTCTTATCATCCTTCTCCTTCTCTCATCATTCTCCTTCTTCTCATCCTTCTCCTTCTTCTCATCCTTCTTCTTCTCATCCTTTTCCTTCTTCTCATCCTTCTTCTTCTCATCCTTCTTCTTCTCATCCTTCTCCTTCTCATCCTTCTCTTTCTTCTCATCCTTCTCCTTCTCCTTCTTCTCATCCTTCTCCTTCTTCTCATCCTTCTCCTTCTCCTTCTTCTCATCCTTCTCCTTATTCTCAGCCTTCTTCTTCTCATCCTTCTCCTTCTCATCCTTCTCCTTCTCATCCTTCTCCTTCTTCTCATCCTTCTCCTTCTTCTCATCCTTCTCCTTCTCCTTCTTCTCATCCTTCTCCTTCTCCTTCTTCTCATCCTTCTCCTTCTTCTCATCCTTCTCCTTCTTCTCACCCTTCTCCTTCTCCTTCTTCTCATCCTTCTCCTTCTCCTTCTTCTCATCCTTCTCCTTCTCCTTCTCCTTCCTCATCTCCAAGGGCATTTAAATTAAAGGTACAGTGTTCTGCACTAATTTAAAGGCTCTCTGAAGCCTAGAAACCCTTTAAATAAGTCATCTTCGTAGCGGAGAAATTCGCATCGAATCGAATTTCACACTGGAATTCGCCGAATCAGCCGAATCGAATTTTTCATTTCTTCGCTCATCTCTAGTTACAAGTATCCAACAATTATTTTCATATGGGACAGAAGTATTTGACTTTTAATTATATCATAACAGAAACAGGTGCTGTTAGTATAAAGAAATAATTGGATACTATCTCCTCTACCAAGGCTAAGCTAGAAGAAATAGAAGAAGAATATTGTGAGTTCAGTTCTGTAACACATAACTGACACAGCATATTTTCATTAACTCATTCTGGGTATAATACAAAACAATGAATCAACATGTTAGTACAAAATATAGAATGGAGTGGGGGAAAACAAAATGACAGACCTAAAAGACATACATTTCCCTTCAGGCAACTTCATGCAGGCTCCACCTCCACAACATCTCCAAGATACGTCCGTTCCTCACCCCAGACACTACTAAACAACTCGTACACTCCCTTATTATCTCACGCCTGGACTACTGTAACTCCCTTCTCACCGGCCTACCTCATCTCAGGCTATCCCCGCTTCAGTCCATCCTGAATTCAGCGGCCAGACTCATCCACCTTACCAACCGCTCCTCTTCTGCCACCCCCCTCTGTCATTCCCTCCACTGGCTTCCGATTGCCCAACGCATTAAATTCAAATTACTAACATTGACATACAAAGCCATTCATAACACTGCCCCAAACTACCTCACTGACCTGATACCCAAATACCACCCAACCCGTACTCTTCGCTCCTCACAAGACCTCCTACTTTCTAGCTCCCTGGTCTCCTCCTCCCACGCCCAACTGCAGGACTTCTCCAGGACTTCCCCCATCCTCTGGAACTCTCTACCCCAATCCATCAGACTGTCACCTACCATCCTCACCTTCAGGCGCACCCTGAAAACCCATCTCTTCAGGGAAGCCTACCCCACACTCACCTAACAGCCGAACTCCTCTACTCTTCCTACCACTCCATCCCCCACAGCCACTTCCCCCTGTACCTCTATCCCCTCCCTCCTAGATTGTATACTCGAAAGAGCAGGCGACCCCTCGTGTATTGTTTTGTTACTGTACTGTCCCATGTACTGTCCCCCACTATAATGTACAGCGCTGAGCAAACCTTTTGGCGCTATATAAATACTGTATAATAATTCAAAATGGCACTTCCAGGCATCTGCTAATGCAATCCTACAGCGGCTGCATCCCAATGGCCATGACTGGGACTGCCTGTACGTGGATGCGTGGAACACCTGTGCATCCCATGCAGGCAAAACACAGCACTCATATTGCTGTACGCTTAAAGCAAAATTCTGGGCAAAAACTTCTTTACATGTCTATGTTACTGATTTCCTACCTTCACTGACTGTCATTCATCTTCTGCTTCACTCAGTAGTTGCTCTGAAGCAGCCTATTCATTTTCAGATCAAACCGTTAATTCTCTTTGGTTTCCTGTTTGTAAGACCGGTGGCTGCTATGCCTCCTATTCCCCCAGCCACTGGTCTTTGCACATCCCCTCTGTAGTTCTTTCTCCAGGAAGCAGTGATGTAATTTAGCCCCACTTCCGATGGTGGGCGGACTGAGACTCTCAGATATATTCAACATGTACAGCCCTAGTGTGCCCGTCCACATTCACTACAATTCAGGGCCGTCTTAATAGCATCATGGGCCCTTGGGCATAGTAATGTACTGGGGCCCCTATTAGCCTGCCCCAATTTAAACACCGACTCTTAAGAATTAAAATATAATTAGCTAATAGAACTAAACATATATTTCTTAGTACTTTCAATAAAATTGATTTTAAACAATAAGGCTCCATGCACACTAGCATTTTTTAAGCTCTTAGAATCTGTTATCACCATTTGTTTTCTGCTCCAAGAAACTAAATAGTGTTCTCCTATGTATCCATGCACACTACTTTAGGCTATTAGCATTTTTTTAGCTTCAGCATCGAGGAGCAGAAAAAAAAAATGTTTGCAGAGTTTTTTGTATCATTTTTCCAGCAGAAAAAAATGCTAAACACTCCTAAATGCTGCTAAACACTACTAACACAATCCTAACAGCTTTTTTTCTAGCTTTGTTAAAAACTTTTCTCTACATGTACTATAAAAATAAGGCCCCATGCAGGGGCAGACTGACCATTTGGAAACGTAGGCACTGCCCGAGGGCTCGGGATAAGTAGGGGGCCCCATAAGATGCCCCTGGTACCTTTTTCATAGGCTTTTTTGAATTTGAGCAAGGACACAGGGGCCCCATGATCCCCTATTGCCCGGGGGCCCCATGAGTTGTCAGTCCGCCCCTGGCCCCATGTACGCGGGACACTTCTAAATGATGGAAACTGACTGCTGGAAAACGTAGGTTAAAAAACGCCCGTTTAGCCGCATTTGCATACCGCGTTTATGCACATTTACGTTTAGAATCGTTTTTTAAAGATAAGCACAGGAAAACCTCCCAAATGCCCAGAATGCACTGAAAAGTGGTAAATTATTAACTATTTCAGACTGTTTCAGAGAAATACAGAGAGTAGAAGCAGAGACAGCAGTATGTGTTGAGATTAGCTTAGGTGTGAGTTGCTCATTAACATTTCTTTTGTTTCCAAGGGTGGGAAGGTGTCTGGTGGAGGGAGTCATTAAGGTCACCTGGCAGGGGGTCTTCATGAGGAATTTGAGGTGTGAATGGTCATTAACATATCTTTTGTTTCCAAGGGTGGGAGAGGTCTGAGGTGTGAATTGGTCATTACAATGTGTGACAAGTTTGGTAGGAACATCCTGTGTTCAGTGTTTTGTCCACCTGAGTACCTTGAAAATGCTTTGCATGCATTTTTCATGATGAAAAAAGGCTCTGGACAGCATCGGGAAGTGGAAGAGTTAAAAACTAATTTCAGACGCAAACGCTTATAAGCGCGATTTGCCATGTTTAGCCGCGTTTTGTGTTTGAAATGCTGATAGAATCGACTGCTGAATGCAAGTTTTCTGTGTTCAAAAAAAAGACTGTAAATTCAAATGCCTGTAAACGAAGATGTGTACATGGACACATAGGAAAACATTAGGGTGAGTTCAGGGGATGCTGAAAAAAACGTTAAAACAGCTCCTGAACGTGAGTTTATCAGCTGCAGTGTACATGAGCCCTAAAAATGCTAATGCTCCCAAACGCTACTAAAAACACTATTACCAGCGTTTTTTGAGTAAAAAAAATGCTGTGTGCACGGATGCTTAGGCTCCATGCATACTTGTGTTTTATTTACGCTCCTAACAGCTTTTTTTTCTCCTCTACATCTACTGTAAAAATGCTAATAAAATGCTAACTCTCTTAGACACTCCTGAACGCGACTACCAGGGTTTTTCTCAGCATTTTTTGAGCTTATAAAAAAAAGCTAGTGTGCATGGAGCCTAAGAAAACATGCCAATATCAAATGACTAATCAATTTGAAGGGCACAGTACAAAGAAGGAAGGCAGAAGGGCTCAGTACGAGGGATCAGGATGGCACAATACTGGGATCAGGACGACACACTACAGGTTCCAGGATGCTGCCCGAGGCATCCTGGGACAGCTTAGTAAAAAGTGTGACTGTCCCAGCGAATCCAGGACAGTTGGCAAATATGATGTAATGCAAGATTATCATGGGGCCCCCATACACTTGGCGCTCCTGCGCAGTGCCCAGGGCTTTCAATGTATTAAGACTGCCCTGCTACAATTCCCTGTGGTTGATGGGAACTGTAGTTTCCTTTTACTGCAGGGGAGAGGATATGATGTAATCCCTTCTGTTACACCTCCTCCTTGGCAGAGCAGATGCTGTTATCTTTTAAATTACAAAGATGGGGTCATGAAAATTCAGTTAGACTTATCTCCAGAATGGTAAGGATTTTTACAATTTTATTAGCTGTTTAGTGTTTTGTGTAGGGGGGTGTACTAAGGCAGGATTTTTTTTTCCTATCCTGGACTTTTTCTTTAAGTTTGCCCAAGTGGACAAAGCCTAAGAGTCCCACTTATTTTATTGGTGTTCCTTTATATCAAGAAAACATAAAACAGCCAGCATGTTTCAGGGGTTCAAAGGTCTCTCTCTCCCTTCTTCAGGGCTTGTTCTGAAACACTTATTATCCATCATCCAGTGTATCCATCACTGCTGCATTGGATTTCATTATGTAAGTACTAGTGGCTGGATTCTGACATCTAGCAGTAATTCGTGTAACTACAACTTGTAATTTAATGTCTGGAAAATGGTACATTCCAGCTTACCTATATGTTGGGGCTAGTTGGTTGATTCCTTTTTAGACCCCTCTCTTCTTCTTCATGTCTCCCCATTAGTTACCAGCTCATAGTGGGCACAAGGCTTAGAATATTACTGTCTCTTCACACTTCAAATGACAACTGAACATCCCATGTACTGCATTTTAACAATTAAAACCACATTGGAGTAAACTACCGGGTCTTTTTGGAGAGTTAAGCTGTCTGTGGAGGGTACTTATTCAGCAGGTGGCCATACCAGCTGGATGGATCGATTTCTAAAAGTGGTATGTCACTGCATAAAGTGGTGCTTGAAAGATAACAGGGCTCAAATGTTGTATGTATTTGGGAGGACTCACAAATAGCACAGTCTTCATAAATATTTGAAAGATGAACCATGAAAAGAGCCCTGGAGCAATGAAATGGCAGAAGGCCCCAAAAAGCCTTGGATGTTTTATGTTTATTATGAACAAACAGCAATATTAAGACTTTGATTTTTTTAATTCACAACCACTCTGATTAGGGACCTGAGCTGTCCATGACAGTTGGTATTGAGAGCCACCAGGCATGAAAAGTGTGGGGTGGTGGCCCTCAAAGAGGGATCTATATTAATAATACCCCACTAAGAGGGAGGAAGTTGGGAAATGTTAATATACATAATGCAGGCAGGAGGAAATTGAACAAAAATGTCTTCTCCCATTATGCAGTAATATGATGCTCACCTGCTTAGGAGATGTTGAAACTGCATTCTACTAATAAACCGGCCGAGGAACATAGTCAGGACCACCAGCAGAGCATCCCTTAAAGAGAGGGACAAAGTCATAACCTTCACAGCACTGATATGTGTGTAATGTGCAGTAATCTATAGTCTACACACAGCCATTGTACAGATCAGTGTTGTCTGATTTACTTTGTTAAAGCAAACCAAGCATCAGATATACACTATACTACCAAAAGTATTGGGGCGCCTGCCTTTCCATGCACATGAACTTTAATGCCCCCCCAGTCTTAATCCGTAAGGTTCAATATTGAGTTGGCCCCGCCCTTTGCAGCTATAACAGCTTCAACTCTTCTGGGAAGGCCGTCCACAAGGTTTAGGAGGGTGTCTATGGGAAGGTTGGACCATTCTTCAAGAAGCACATTTGTGAGGTCAAGCACTGATGTTGGACGAGAAGGCCTGGCTCACAGTCTCCACTCTAATTCATCCCAAAGGTGTTCTATCGGGTTGAGGTCAGGACTCTGTGCAGGCCAGTCAAGTTCCTCCACCCCAAACTGGCTCCTCCATGTCTTTATGGACCTTGCTTTGTGCACTGGTGTGCAGGCATGTTGGAACAGGAAGGGGCCATCCCCAAACTGTTCCCACAAAGTTGGGAGCATGAAATTGTCCAAAATGTCTTGGTATGCTGATGCCTTAAGAGTTCTCTTCACTGGAACTAAGGGGCCAAGCCCAACCCCTGGAAAACAACCCCACACCATAATCCTCTGTCCACCAAACTTTACACTTGGCACACTGCAGTCAGGAAAGTACCGTTTTCCTGGCAAACACCAAACCCAGAGAAGTCCATCAGATTGCCAAACAGAGAAGTGTGATTGGTTACTCCAGAGAACATGTCTCCACTGCTCTAGGGTCCAGTGGTGGCGTGCTTTACACCACTTCTTCCGACGCTTTGCATTGCACTTGGTGATGTAAGGCTTGGATGCAGCTGCTCAGCCATGGAAACCCATTCCATGAAGCTCTCTACACACTGTTGTTGTGCTAATCTGAAGGCCACACAAAGTTTGGAGGTCTTTAGCTATTGACTCTTCAGACAGTTGGTAACTTCTGCGCACTGTGTGTTTCAGCATGCGCTGACCCCGCTCTGTCATGTGACGTGGCCTACCACTTGGTGGCTGAGTTGCTGTTGTTCCCAGTTGCCTCCACTTTGTTATAATACCTTTAACAGATGACCGTGGAATATTTAGTAGTAAGGAAATGTCACGGATGGACTTACTGCACAGGTGACAACTAGTGGTGCACTGAAATGAAAATCTTGGGGCCAAAACCGATACCAAAAATTCAAAATGCACATGGCCGAAAACAGAAATGTCTGCGTATGTGGGGAGGCTCAATTTTTTGTTGTATTTTTTTTTAACTTTAATGTGTATTTTTATTTATTTTTTTACTTATGATTTTATTGCTATCACATAAGGGCCAATAGTCCCCTATGTGATAGCATATGCGTGACAGATCCTCTTTGCGGGGGGGGGCAGTGTGTGCAAGGAGGGGGCAGCAGAGGAGCAGTGTATACAGTGAGCTACCACTAAATGTCACTGCCAGTTTTTGAATGTAATCACTGGCTTTTTTTTCCCTTCACTATAGCTCAGAGAAGGAGCTGTCTGCTCCTCGCCGCTATAGGAAATAAAGAGGCGGGGTCACTGGATAATGTTACCGGCTGACCCCGCCCCTTTATATCCTTTAGCGGCAGAGAGAATGACAGCTCCTTCTCTGAGCTATAGTGAAGGAAAAAAAGATAGTAATTAGATTTAAAAATCAGCATTGTTTTTAAATGCAATTACCGGCTTTTTTTCCTTCACTATAGCTCAGAGAAGGAGCTGTCATTCTCTCTGCCGCTAAAGGAAATAAAGGGGGGGGGTCACCACGTAATGTCATTGGTGACCCCACCCCTTTGTTTCCTTTAGCGGCGGGAAGAATGACAGCTCCTTCTTGGAGCTATAGCTAAGGGGAAAAAAAGCCAGTAATTGCATTTAAAACAATGCTGGTTTTTAAATTTAGCGGTAGCTCACTGTATACACTGCTCCTCTCCTGCCTTTCTCCCCCCCCCCCTACATGTGCAATACACACAGCCCCTTGTATCGGCACCTGCATCGACTAAAATTTTCCTATCGGCAAAATGCTGATAGGGCTATTTTCAGCCGATATGTTTCGGCTGCGTCCTGCACTTAGAATGCAAAATATATCCAAAGATCATTCCATTTTTAAATACATACAGTTGCAAGAAAAAGTATGTGAACCCCTTGGGGTTACATGGCGTTTTGCATGAATTGGGCATAAAATGTGCTCTGAACGTCATCTAAGTCACAACAAGAGAAGACCACAGTCTGCTGAACATAATACTACACAAACATTAGATGTTGCCATGGTTTAACTGCACATAACATGTAAACATTCACAGTGCAGGGAGGAAAAATTATGTGAGGCCCTAGCTTAATGACTTCTCCCAGAGCTAATTGGAGCCAGGAGTGAGCCAACCTTGACTCCAATCAGTGTGATGATATTGGATGTGTTGCTGACAGCTGTCCTGCCCTTAAAAAAACACACACCTGTTTTGGGTTTACTGGTTTCAAGAAGCACTGTCTGATGTGAACCATGCCTCGCAGAAAAGAGCTCTCAGAAGACCTACGATCAAGAATTGTTGACTTGCATGAAGCTGGAAAGGGTTACAAAAGTATCTCCAAAAGCCTTGATGTTCATGTGTCCACGGTAAGACAGACTGTCTACAAATGGAGAAAGTTTAGCACTGTTGCTACTCTCCCTAGGCGTTGTCGTCCTGTAAAAATGACTGCAAGAGCACAGCGCAGAATGCTCCATGAGGTAAAGAAGAATCCCAGAGTGTCAGCTAAAGACCTACAGACATCTCTGGCACATGCTAACATTTTTGTTGACACATCTACAATAAGGAAAACATTAAACAAGAATGGAGTACATGGGAGGACACCACGGAGGAAGCCATTGCTGTCCAAAAAGAATATTGCAGCATGTTTGAAGTTTGCAAAAGAGCACCTGGATGTTCCACAGCACTACTGGCAAAATATACTGTGGACAGATGAAACCAAGATTGAGTTGTTTGGGAAGAACACCCAACACTATGTGTGGAGAAAAAAAGGCACAGCACGCCAACATCAAAACCTCATCCCCACTGTAAAACATGGCGGAGGGAGCATCATGGTTTGGGGCTGCTTTGCTGCCTCAGGGCCTGGACGGATTGTTGTCATTGATGGGAAAATGAATTTCAGAGTTTATCAAGACATTTTGCAGGAAAACGTATGACCATCTGTCCGCCAACTGAAGCTCCGCAGAGGATGGGTGATGCAACAGGACAATGACCCAAAGCATACAAGTAATTCAACAAAACAATGGCTGCAACAGCACAGAATACGCCTTCTGGAGTGGCCCAGTCAGAGTCCTGACCTCAACCCAATTGAAATGCTGTGGCATGACCTTAAGAGAGCGATTCACACCACACATCCCAAGAATATTGCTACACTGAAACAGTTTTGTGAAGAGGAGTGGTCCAAAATTACTCCAGATCGTTGTGCAGGTCTGATCTGCAACTACTGGAAACGTTTGGTTGAGGTTATTGCTGCCAAAGGAGGGTCAACCAGTTATTAAGTCCAAAGGTTCACATACTTTTTCCTCCCTGCACTGTGAATGTTTACATGTTATGTGCAATGAAACCATGGCAATATTTAATGTTTGTGTAGTATTATGTTCAGCAGACTGTGTTCTTCTATTGTTGTGACTTAGATGAGCACGTTCAGAGCACATTTTATGCCCAATTCATGCAAAACTCCACGTAATCCCAAGGGGTTCACATACTTTTTCTTGCAACTGTATGTTGGTGTTGCCAACAGGCCTATGGGGTTATAGAAGGTTGAAAATCGGTGTAAATCGATAGCTCTTCTGTCTACTTATTGCTGGATTTTCTCTTGTGTGTGGAGTTATGCTTACAGACAGGACAGCCTACAGCTGAGTGTGCTGCGTTGTCAGGGTTTGCCAGATGGTGAGCCTTGTATAAAACTATATGCGTTAGCAGGGCTATAAATACCTGGTGACTCTCCCGCGGCCTTCTGGGTCATGGGACAAGAACAGTCTTTTCAGGTCATAAAACCCTCCAGTATTTATCTTCTCCAGCAGCTGGAACTGAATCTGGAGGAAGAACCAAGAAACAATGTAACAACATTCTATTCATACCTCTATGAGCTCTAATCTGCTAACCTGGGTCATTCTCCCCCCCCATCAAGTTGGTAATAAAACTTTTCCATTTGCATTCCATACCGTATTGTAGACCCAGTGTTGTCATAACTGGCTCCCTGTGCTCTTCCCTATGCAAAGCAGGCAGATCATGGCTAGTGGAGCGGTACTGTACGTAGCTTCCTGAAAACCTCACAGTACTCCTCTCATGAGTACTGGCTCCAATCGCACCGCACACAAATCGCATGTGATTTGCACAGGAATGTGGTGCGGGTTCCTATGTGGATCATATGCGATGTGCCGCACCGCATCGGTGTGAACCTGGGCTCAGTGTTGCTCTGGGATCACTGGGTCATGTTGCTTTTCCTTTCAGTCTGCTGCTTTGCTCTTTTTCTATAAGAAACGCTGCCTAGTCAGACCACCCATTGCATAGCTGCCAACTGTCATGGATTACCCAGGATAGTCCCGATATTTTGAATAATGTCCCACCATTGCCCCGGAAATCTGAGATCAGGGCAGGGACAGCCGCACATAGTGCTTCGTAATTCTGTGTGAGCAGTGAAAAACATTAAAAACTTTCCTGTTGCCATTTGCTATGCGGGAAGGGGGACCGCAGCAGACGGGGCACTATTTTTACATTTTCTGGTCTGGCGGACTAATTTGTAATGCCGCTGTTTCTTATCCTCTTGGCGCTGGCCACACGCAAATGTGTGGCCTCCCAGCGTCTGGGCCTTAACGCCGAGCGGCCGCACATTTGCGTGCAATTACACCTGGCAGTACTAGGGTCGTTGGTTCGAATCCCAACCACGGCACCACCTGCCTGGAGTTTGCATGTTCTCCCTGTGCCTGCGTGGGTTTCCTCCGGGTACTCCGGTTTCCTCCCACACTCCAAAGACATGCTGGTAGGTTAATTGGCTCCTGTCTAAATTGGCCCTAGTATGTATGAATGTGAGTTAGGGACCTTAGATTGTACACCCCTTGAATGTGAATGTATAATATATATGTAAAGTGCTGCGTAAATTGACGGCGCTATATAAGTACCTGAAATAAATAAATAAATTAAGAAAAACATATGTGCTGAGAGTTCGCACTCTCCGGTACTCACGGAAAGGTCCCGATCTCCTCTTGCAATCGGGACCTTTCCCGATCATGTGACCGCCGTGACAGTGAATCACAACGGTCACATGACCCTAAAACCCCACCTGCCTCCCAGCTTCTGAAACCCTTAAAGGGCCGGGAGGCGCCGGCGCCAAGGGGTTAATGATGAATGAAACTCCTGGCCTCTTTGTATCAATCCACCAGACTGCCCGACGGATTGATGTAGAAAAGGCCGGGACATTAACTTAATTCACAGGAGCCTCTGCACTGTGAACCAGACCCGAAAATGGAAAAAGTATTCCTCTTCCCACATAGCAAATGGCAACAGGAAAGTTTTTTTATTTTTTTTTTTTTAACTGCTCTAAGCTAGCGCAGAACTACGAAGCACTGTCTGCGACTGTCTCCCCCCAAATAATGAGACACAGGAAGGACAAACTGGACCAGGGGATTTTACCATCTAACCTCAAGAGACTACATTTGATAGCATGGACGTTGAGCGGCTGGGGCTACCGAGTCAAGGGTGCTCAGTGGAGGTAGTGGCTACCTTGTGTCAAGCCAGAGAGGTCTCCATGAATAAGACTGATCAGAGAGTAAGGCTGGCCATACACTATACAATTTTCTTATCATTTTCTGTCCAATTTCCTTTAGATTTACCTTCAACTATGTAGTGCAAGGGCCTGCCTAATTGGGTACAGTTGTTTAGGTTCCTCTTATTATATGGTTTTTGGTAAATCTAAAGCAAAATCTGCAAGAAAATTGTATAATATATGGCCAGCCTATGTCTAAAATAGGCAGATCTCACAGGCCAAAAGCCTGGAGTCCTTTATCACCATAATGAGCCAAGGTTCTGCAGTTCTTACAACTAGGACTGGACAATGGCCTAGGTTCAATTACATTTAGCATTCAAAGTTCACCCGCACCTTCAGAGGTTTAAGGAACCCTTAACCCTTTAGTACTTAAAGGCTTGCAAGAAGACCTGCCAGGTAACTTTTATTCCCTAAGTGGGATTGGCCTATGTTCCCCAAAGCTCCATCGAGGCCTCATTTCTATCTTACAGCTACACTCTGCAATCTAACCCTGAAAACCATATTTCCGATTGCTACAACCTCTGTGAAAGGGTGTCAGGCTCCAAGCTTTGCACTTGAGGAGCCTCAACTAACGTCCTACTCTGACAGAATAATCCAAAAATCCCCAGCCTGCTTTTATCCAAAAGGTGTGTTTCTCCTTCCACTTTAACCAGGAGCTAAATTTACCATCTTTCTTTGGTGAAACGGAAGAACTACATTCCCTGGATGTTGGTCTAACTCTGATGGCTTGCTTGGCAGCTACTTTTTCATTCAGGAAAGATGAAACGTATTCCCTTGATAAAGTCACGTGACTAGTGACGAAACGCGTCGGAGAGGAGTGTGCGGATGACATCACGACGTTGCCATTCATCAGGATAGTGGCCTGTAGTACTCTACAAACGGCTCTTGGAACGATATTACAGCAGGCAATAGCATTCATTAAGTGGTCCCTGCTTTGCCTTGTATTATATTATGGATGGTGTCTGTTTTGAGCTTGTACAGGACTCTGCTGCTGAGATGATACTGCCATCTAGTGTTTAATCAGTACATCACGGGATCTTCATCATACCTGGTGCAACATACACCTCCGGAACGTGAGAATATTTCATATGTATTTATTGATGAATAAACGTTTATAAGGATAAAGCACTATGTTGAGTTCTTTTTAATGAGGAATATGGCTGATACAAAGACGCTCATCAGGAGGGAGTTTACTTTGGAGTCTTCATTCAGCAAGCTGATCTTCTGTGTCCATATGGGACCAAAAGTGCAGTTAGACCGTAACACTGTATAATGTGAGGTCACACTGCGTGAGGTGAGCAGATATATGGTGGAGGATGTCTCTGCACGGGAATTGATGACAGATGCATATATTTTTCATTATCCAAAGGAGGGTTCACTGAATGAACACTTTATTGATAGAACTTGATTTTTGATTGACTTTTATTTGATTCATACTTAAAATATTCTTAATTTATATATTTTATGTGTTTTGTTTTATATGTATATTTTTTATATATATATTGTTTATGTGTGTATATATATATATATTTATATTCTCATATATCTATATTTTTATTTCAATATTAATATTTTTTCTACTACTATTTATTCTTCTAATAATGATTTATTTTTTCACTTTGTTTTTTGGTAATATAATAGTTTGTGCCATTGGTTTATGTAGCGCAGCATTTTTTCACTTCACTTTATGATTGTATAATTTGCCCCACAGAGACATGGGGTGTGTGCACTAGAGGCTACAGCAATTTATTGTAATTTTTTGTTTTTACTTCACCATAGTTAGCGCTTGAGTTATTCAATATTTCAAATCGCGCCCTAGATTGTTAAAACAATTAAAGGAGCCTTTCTATTCTGTAAGACTTAAGCGCACATGCTACCAGGGCAGTGCCAGATCCATGGACAGCACAATGTTGAGTATCTCCTGAAGCTTTTTGCAAGTCAACAATAAAGTCCTCCCAGAACACCTTGCGCTTTATTAAGTGAACCCGGCTCAGCTTTACAACAGTAAAATCTGGAAAATGTGTTGTGCAGGAGCATACTTGTGCTACTGACCATTACAATTTTTTTTCATGTGCTCTCCCATATGGCGAGTTAGTTCCCATTGTATGCTGCCATGATGCGCCAGGAAAAGGAAAATTGTATGCTTGCCTTTCCATAATTTTCCTTTCTTGGTGCATCTTCATGGAAGCATACAGATTCCCACCCAAATGGTTAGCGTTACAGAGAATGCTGCGGGTCTGTAGTTAATCAGTCCTATCAGGTGGTGGGGGTGGAGTCACAACCCATTGTATGCTGCCATGAAGATGCTGAAGATGCACCAAGAAAGGAAAATTATGGCAAGGTAAGTATACAATTTCCCGTTTCGCTGCCAGATCCCTTTTTGCACATGTTATAGGCCTAAAGATTAATTAAAATCCCCAAACACACACACTGCTCAAAACAATTAAAGGAACACTTTGAAAACATATCAGATTTCAATGAGGACAAATCTCCTGCTGGATATCTATACTGATATGGACGGGCAATGTGTTAGGAACGTAAGAATGCCCCATCCTTTGATGGAAATGAAAATTATTAACCTACAGAGCACTGAATTCGAAGACACCCCGAAAATCAAAGTGAAAAAATGATGCAGCAGGCAAGTCCATTTTGCTGAAATTTCATTGCAGCAACTCAGAATGGCCCTCAGTAGTTTGTATGGCCCCCATGTGCTTGTATGCGTTCCTGACAACATTGGGGCATGCTCCTAATGAGACGACGGATGGTGTCCTGGGGTATTTCCTCCCAGATCTGGACCAGGGCATCACTGAGCAACTGGACAGTCTGAGGTGCAACCTGGTGGTGTCAAATGGATGGAAACATGATATTCCAGAGGTGTTCTATTAGATTTAGGTCAGGTGATCATGGGGGCCATTCAATGGTATCAGTTCCTTCATCCTCCAGGAACTGTCTGCATACTCTCGCCACATGAGGCAGGGCATTGTTGTGCACCAGGAAGAACCCAGGACCCACTGCACCAGCGTAGGGTCTGACATTGAGTCCAAGGATTTCATCCCGATACCTAATGGCAGTCAGGGTGCTATTGTCTAGCCCAGGGGTCTCCAAACTTTCTACACAAAGGGCCAGTTTACTGTCCTTCAGACTTTAGGTGGGCTGGAGTGGCCAGTGGGAGTAAAAAATGATCTAGCATCAGTAGGAGTAAAAAAAAGTAGAAGGAGGAATAGTGTCCAGTCATTGGTATTAGTTGGAGGAACAGTGCCCCATCATTGATATTAGTGGGGGGAATTTTGCCCCATCATTGGTATTAGTGGGAGGAATAGTGCCCCATCATTGGTGTCGGGGGGAGGAATAGTCTCCCATCATTGGTGTCAGTGGGATGAAGAGTGCCCTATTCTTGGTCTCAGAGGAAGGAATACTGCCCCATCCTTGGTATTAGTTGACAGGAATAGTACCTAATTGTTTATATCAGTGGGAGAAATTGTACCCCATCATTGGTGTCAGTGGAAGGAAAAATGTCCCATAGTTGGTGCCAGTGGAAGAAATGTTGCCTCCTTGTTGGTATCAGTGGGAGGAATAGTACCCCGAAGGTAGAGGCAAGCCAAGGGCTGCATTCAGCCCATGGGCCGCAGTTTGCAAACCATTGGTCTAGCCAGTAGAGGTCTGTGTGTCCCTCCATGGATATGCCTCCCCAGACCATCACTGACCCACCACCAAAATGGTCATGCTGAGCGATGTTACAGGCAGCATAATGTTCTCCAAGGCTTCTCCAGACCCTTTCAAGTCTGTAATATGTGCTCAGGGTGAATCTGCTCTCATCTGTGAAAAAGAGGATGTTGGACCCTCAGGCCACCCTCATGAAGTCTGTTTCTGATTGTTTGGTCAGAGACATTCACACCAGTGGCCTACTGGAGGTCATTTTTTAGGAATCTGGCAGTGCTCATCCTGTTCCTCCTTGCACAAAGGAGCAGATACCGGTCCTGCTGATGGGTTAAGGACCTTCTACAGCTCTGTCCAGCTCTCCTAGAGTAACTGCCTGTCTCCTGGAATCTCCTCCATGCTCTTGAGACTGTGCAGGGAGACACAGCAAACCTTCTGGCAATGGCATGTATTGATGTGCCTGTGCAACCTCTGTAGGGTCCAGGTTTGGCCTCATGCTACCAGTAGTGACACTGTCCCTGGCCAAATGCAAAACTAGTGAAAAACAGTCAGAAAAGATGAGTAGGGAAAAAAAATGTCAGTGGCCTCGACCTGTCCCGTTGTCGCCCATGTAGTGCACCTGTTGTTAATTTCATTAACATCAAAGCAGCAGAAACTGTCAGTGGTCTCCACCTGTAAAACTATTCCTGTTTTGGGGGTTGTCTCATTGTTGCCCATCTAGTGCACCTGTTGTTAATTTCATTAACACCAAAGCAGCAGAAACTGATTAACAACCCCCTCTGCTTCTTACCTGACCAGACCAATATCCCAGGAGTTTCATTGCCTTGATGCTATACTCTGATTAAAAGGTGTTCCTTTAATTTTTTTTAGCAGTGTATTTTCTGAAAGCAGAGATCCTAAAGAATAAAATGGTCCAATTTGTTACGTTAAACGATATTAGCCAAACTGTTTATCAAATGTATATTTTCAGTAAAAAAATACACAGTTGCTAGATACTACCCAATTTTTGGTAAAATATAAAAGATGAGGTTGTGCCGACTAAATGGATACAAAACATATCAAGCATTAAAGCTGAGCATCCCCATGACACGGCAATCACTTTAACCACTTCAATACCAGACGCTTTCACCCCTTCCTGCTGAGGCCAATTTCCAGCTTTCAGCGCTGCCGCACTTTGAATAATTTTTGGTGGTATTTAATCACCACTGGGTTTTTAATTTTTTTC
The DNA here is from genome assembly GCF_062004578.1 of Staurois parvus. Classification (NCBI taxonomy): domain Eukaryota; kingdom Metazoa; phylum Chordata; class Amphibia; order Anura; family Ranidae; genus Staurois; species Staurois parvus. The sequence continues at coordinate 5,854,898 of NW_028318493.1, forward strand.
CTAAAAAAGATGTTGAGAAAAATAAAAACCTTTTTCTTAGTTTCTGTTAGAAAATTTTGCAAATAAGTAATTTTTTTCCTTCACTAATGTGTGCTGATGAGGCTGCACTGATGGGCACTAATGAGGCGGCACTGATGGGCACTAATGAGGCGGCACTGATGAGGAGGCTCTGATGGACACTGATTGGCTGCACTGGTGAGGCGGCACTGATGAGGAAGCACTGATGGTGCTGCACTGATCATCAGGGCACTGATGATCAGTGCCCTGATTATCTGTGTAAACGTCCACCTGTGTGATTTGTCAGTTACCAGCTCTCCTCTCCTCACTCTGTGACAGCGTGTGAGGATAGGACTGCTGATAGCTGTTTACAATGTGATCAGCTGTGATTGGACACAGCTGATCATATGGTAAAGGGCTGCACAGGGCATGGTTCTGGGAGGACATCCATGGGTGCCTTCTTAGAACTGGACGACTGCGCTGTAGCTGTCTTTTGCATCCTCTTTTGCAATCTGTGCAGCCACTGAATCACTTCCATCTCAAAGCTGATAGTCAGGTTGTGTAGTTTACATGCATTGCCAGCTACTGTAGCAGCGGTGAGTGCGTGTTAGACACCCCTCCACAGTGCTACGGACATAAGTACAATGTCCATGGAAGTGAAAAGGTTAAAGAAGTTTAATTTCTTTTTTATTACAATATTCTACACATGTAGTACTTTGTTTCCTCTTCCCACAAGCTGTGGAGGGCTAGCTACATGGTTGGACAACCCCCTCCCTTCACAGTCACCCGACAACGCAGCTAGCAAGGAGACGGTTGCATTGTCCCCAGAGACAAGCTCCAGATAGAGGTGTCAAACTGGTGGCCCTCCAGTTGTTGCGAAAGTCCCATCATGCCTCTACCTTTGGGAGTAATGCTTGTAACTGTCAATCTTGCAATGCCTCATTGGACTTTGGCAATAGCTGGAGGGCCGCCAGTTTGACACCCGTTTGACACCCATGAGCTAGAGCAGCTTTCTCAACCAGGGTGCCCAGACACTCTGGGGTGCCTTGAGGTTTCTTCAGGGGTGCCTTGGCAAAATGTCTAAAAATTGCCCAAAACTTGTATGCAAGCCTGCCTTTTAGTTACACAAAGCCACAGGTTGTCATTGTGCACCATTATGACCTTCTAGCTGCCAGCTTCCTGACAACCAATGACATCATCAGTTGATAAGGAGGATGCCAGCTGCCTGTACAGCATCCTAGTTGGACCCTCCAAAAAGTGTATTTGCTTTGGAAGAATAAATCACCTCTAATGTTGGGTGTCCTACATGTTTGGATGTTGCTGCGTTCTATAAAACTTTTCACATTTAGAATGGGGTGCCCTTTTAAAATTATGGACAGTCTTGAGGCCCCCTATTTTAGAATTGGGTGCATCAAGACTGTCCATAATTTTAAAGGGTGCCTTGGGAATGTCCATAATTTTTAAGGGTGCCTTGACTGAAAAAAGGTTGAGAAACACTGAGCTAGAGGAATGAAGAGAAACGAGAGGCTGACACACAACCCCACACCTTCCTTCCCCCCATTATCTTCTTGTCAGCACTTCTTTTGGGGGAAATTCTTGGAGCAGGAGACAAGTGTTGGCATTAATGCAGCCGTCTTCTTACTAGCTGTGATGTTGGATGACCATGGAAAGAAGGGGAAATCTTATCCTTCCACGTAGCTAACCTTCCACAGTGCCTAGGAAGACAAGAGCACTGTAATAAAAAGGAAATGAGACTTCTTTGTGGTCCAGTGTTCTGCCCAGCCTTTTATTCTACCCAGGGGCGGACTGACCATTTAGAAATTCGGGCACTGCCCGAGGGCCCAGGGTCAGTAGGGGGCCCCATGAGATGCCCCTGGTACCTTTTTCATAGGCTTTTGTGAGTTTGGGCAAGGACACAGGGGCCCTATGATCCCCTATTGCCCGGGGGCCCCATGAGTCGTCAGTCCGCCCCTGATTCTACCACTTCCGGCCCTGATGAAGGGAGACTGGCGAGCCCCCAATACACGTTGGCCTCTCTTTGGCAAATAAAAGACAACTACTAAACATAGTTGCTGCTCTCATGTCTTGGATGTCTTTTTTGAATCTCCAGATCAGGAACTAGGAGGACTTTGGTAGTGGTTGGGTGTTGTAGTCATTAGTTACCTCTTCAGTTTGGTTTTCCAGCTGAGACTTGTTATGAGCTCCGATCTCCTTCTTCTCATTTGGGTGCCCCTCCGGGAATTTCCTGTCTGGGGAGAAAAGACATCATTATCTCAGGGAGGGATTGGGGGTGAGCAGATCTGACTGGGTTCAAATCTTGCTCGAAGTTTGCAGCGAACTCCACTGAAGTCTTTCGCTTCAGTGCTCTTGTACTGAAATGGCTTACTCTGATTTCACTGCACACTGTGAGCTTCTCACGATGTGCATTAGAAGCTGCAGCAAGTCAGATAGAGCCCACCTTTCCTGGATCCAGCATCAGCTAGAGCTTTCCTTCCCAATCTGACAGTTCCTGGCCCACACCACCCTTAATGAGCTAGAAGGGAAATCTAATGCGGGCAGCATTGTGGTTAGCACTTCCACCTGGCAGTACTAGGGTCGCTGGTTTGAATCCCAACCACAGCACCACCTGCCTGGAGTTTGCATGTTCTCCCTGTGACTGTGTGGGTTTCCTCCAGGTACTCCAGTTTCCTTGCACACTCCAAAAACATGCTGGCAGGTTAATTGGCTCCTGTCTAAATTGGCTCTACTATATGTATGAATGTAAGCTAGGGACCTTAGATTGTATGTCCCTTGAGGGTTAGGGACTGATGTGAATGTACAATATATATGTAAAGCTCTGCGTAAATTGATGGCGCTATATAAGTACCTGAAATAAATAAATAATAAATGCAGCCCCTGACATCACCAAAGGGCAGAACATAATGCTTGGGAGGACTGTCAGAAACTTCAGACCTAAGTCCTCATGCAGACCAGATGTTTTTGGCTTTTGATTTTTTTTCCTACAGCCAGTAAACCCCCCAGCATGTTATCTTATGTATCCATGTACATAGACTGTAATCAACGTTTTTTGGCTGGGATGTTTTTTGGCTGAAAAAAAAAACAGGACTATTGGGTTTCTAGATGAGGTTTTTAGCTGGAAAAATGCTCTAATGCTGAAAAACGCCGCAAACTGGCATTGTTGGACGTTTTTTGACCCCCCCCAATTTTTTTTTTTTTAAACGCTGGAAAACGCCGCTAAGCGCTAATGCAAATGCTAAAAAAAGCTAAAAAACTCAGGTTTTTAACGTGACTTTAGACAGCTAACGTTACCAGCGTTATCAAACCGTCCCATGGACTAATAATGTTATGTGCAATTAAACCATGGCAACATCTAATGTTTGTGTAGTATTATGTTCAGCAGACTGTGTTCTTCTATTGTTGTGACTTAGATGATGTTCAGAGCACATTTTATGCCCAATTCATGCAAAACTCTACGGAATCCCAAGGGGTTCACACACTTTTTCTTGCAACTGTATATATATATATATATATATATATATATATATATATATATACACTGTACAGTGGGGATCGAAAGTTTGGGCACCCCAGCTAAAAATTTGTATTAATGTGCATAAAGAAGCCAAGGAAAGATGGAAAAATCTCCAAAAGGCATCAAATTACAGATTAGACATTCTTATAATATGTCAACAAAAGTTAGATTTTATTTCCATCATTTACACTTTCAAAATAACAGAAAACAAAAAAATGGCGTCTGCAAAAGTTTGGGCACCCTGCAGAATTTATAGCATGTACTGCCCCTTTTGCCAAGCTGAGACCTGCCAGTGTCATGGATTGTTCTCAATCATCGTCTGGGAAGACCAGGTGATGTCAATCTCAAAGGTTTTAAATGCCCAGACTCATCTGACCTTGCCCCAACAATCAGCACCATGGGTTCTTCTAAGCAGTTGTCTAGAAAACTGAAACTGAAAATAGTTGACGCTCACAAAGCTGGAGAAGGCTATAAGAAGATAGCAAAGCATTTTCAGATGTCAATATCCTCTGTTCGGAATGTAATTAAGAAATGGCAGTCATCAGGAACAGTGGAAGTTAAAGCAACATCTGGAAGACCAAGAAAAATATCAGACAGAACAGCTCGCAGGATTGTGAGAAAAACAATTCAAAACCACGATCCCTCCAGAAAGATCTGGCAGACACTGGAGTTGTGGTACACTATTCCACTATAAAGAGATACTTGTACAAATATGGTCTTCATGGAAGAGTCATAAGAAGAAAACCTCTTCTATGTCCTCACCACAAAAATCATCGTTTGAACTTTGCAAATGAACATATGGACAAGCCTGATGCAATTTGGAAACAAGTTCTGTGGACCGATGAGGTTAAAATTTAACTTTTTGGCCAGAATGAGCAAAGGTACATTTGGAGAAGAAGGGGCACAGAATTTAATGAACAGAACCTCTGTCCAACTGTTAAGCATGGGGTTGGATCAATCATGCTTTGGGGTTGTATTGCAGCCAGTGGCACAGGGAACATCTCACGAGTAGAAGGAAAAATGGATTCAATAAAATTTCAGCAAATTTTGGATGGTAACTTGATGCCATCTGTGAAAAAGCTGAAGTTAAAGAGAGGATGGCTTCTACAAATGGATATTGATCCTAAACACACCTCGAAATCCATGGGGGATTACATCAAGAGGCGTAAACTGAAGGTGTTGCCATGGCCTTCACAATCTCCTGACCACAACATAATTGAAAATCTATGGATAGACCTTAAAAGAGCAGTGTGTGACAGACAGCCCAGAAATCTCAAAGAACTGGAAGACTTTTGGAAGGAAGAATGGGCAAAGATACCTCAAACAAGAATTGAAAGACTCTTGGCTGGCTACAAAAAGCGTTTACAAGCTGTGATACTTGCCAAAGGAGGCAGTACAAGATATTAACTCTGCAGGGTGCCCAAACTTTTGCAGACGCCATTTTTTTGTTTTCTGTTATTTTGAAAGTGTAAATGATGGAAATAAAATCTAACTTTTGTTGACATATTATAAGAATGTTGAATCTGTAATTTGATGCTTTTTGGAGATTTTTCCATCTTTCCTTGACTTTTTTATGCACATTAATACAAATTTTTAGCTGGAGTGCCCAAACTTTCGATCCCCACTGTATGTTGAAATGTGTTTTTATTACACAATATATGAAAAATATTTTTAAAAATACATTTCAAATATACTGCATGTCTTTAAAAATCCAAATCTACATTTCTGGAATGCATTTACAAATATATGTTAAAAATATGTTAAAAATGACTTTTTTATATGTTATAAAAAATCTGAAGAATAGATTTTAAAAAAATATATTTTTAAAAATATATATTTTTAAAATATATTTTTCAGACCAGATTTTTTTTAACATATATTTTTACATACATTTGTAAATGCATTCCAAAAATGTAGATTTGTATTTTTAAAGACATACAGTATATTTGAAATGTATTTTTACAAATATTTTTCATACATTTTGTAATAAAAAGCATTTCAACATACAGTATTTATATATACTGTATGTATATATATATATATATATATATATATATTGAAATATATTTTTAAATATGTTGAATATGGCCAAAATTGTAACATTACAAATATATGTCAATATACTTGGGTAGAATATTTAAAAAGTATATTTCAAATATATTTTTCTTCCTTATGGGTCGGGCCAGAGGTTCGGCTCTAGAGACTTAAGTATACATCTGAATAAAACACAGGTGTTTTATTCATCCATATGAAGGCAGTCCCATGCATGTGCTGGTCCCAATTTGACAGTCGTCCAGCTGCGGGCGTGTGCACCCTGTCTGTGTTCATTGTGATCACATAATCAGGAGACAGTCAGGAGACTGAGAACTGTCTATGACAGCTCGTACACTGTGCTGGGAGCAGGGGCAGACTGACCATTTGGAAACTCGGGCACTGCCCGAGGGCCCGGGGTCAGTACGGGGCCCCATGAGATGCCCCTGGTACCTTTTTCATAGGTTTTTTTAAGTTTGGGTATGGACACAGGGGCCCCATGATCCCCTATTGCCCGGGGGCCCCATGAGTTGTCAGTCTGCCCCTGGCTGGGAGCACACAAAGAGCACGCTCTCAGCACAGACACCTCTGTCTTCCATGGATGCATAAATGTGCAACATGTAGGCGTTAAAGCCCACCCTCTTCGCCCCCGCATATATGCGTGATGGTTACAATTTGGGGACAGGGAGGTGACCAGGCTGTAACTGCAGCAGAGAAGAATCAGTTATGGCACAGCTGTGTAAATCTCAGGACAGGATGAACAGAAATACAGCCCAAATATCATATATATATATATATATATATATATTAAAATAAAATATGTATTCTTTTCTTTTTTTTTTATATTATCCGTGCATTCAGCTGATTGACTGGAGTTGAGCTGTAAGATGATCATACTGACCCAGATGTCTGCTCACTGACGATATCGCAGAATTTATGGGCTGAATAGTCAGCATTGGATTACACCGGTATAATAAAAGAATTCCTCACTTTCGGAGACCGGATGGGTCACATGAGATGGCCACCCTATCGGATTAATCCGCCTGATAGTCCGGATTTGATCAGGTGGACAACGGACGTCTGAATTCTCCATATCATTTCCATTTGAATGATAAGCCACAAACTGCTTCAAGGAAGGTGATGACGGAAAGGAACGATAAGACTCTACATTCACTGCCAGATCCTGAAACCGATATCTGTCCATTCCTCGAACTATGGCTGCTGATCTAGATAAAGGAAATCCCAGCGGGTGGGGGGGGACGGAAAGATCCCCTTCCTTTTTATATGCATCCATTATTGCCTAGGTCTACTGATTTAAAGGACAACTCCAATCAGAACCATGCATGGAGCTGTTGGTTTTCCTATAAATAAAGCGAAGCTCTGAGTTTTAACCTTTTCTCTGCCAGAGCCGTTCTTGCCTTTTTGCATGTGTTTTAAAAAATCATTTTAGGCCTGATGATTACTTAAAACCCCCATAACAGGAATTATTTTGTGAAAGCAAAGACTGCGTAGAATAAAATGGCGGTTGTGACAATTGTTTATGTCACATACAGGGGCGGACTGACCATTTGGAACCTTGGGCACTGCCCGAGGTCCCGGGGTCAGTAGGGGGCCCCATGAGATGCCCCTGGTACCTTTTTCATAGGCTTTTTTGAGTTTGGGCAAGGACACAGGGGCCCCATGATCCCCTATTGCCCGGGGGCCCCATGAGTTGTCAGTCCGCCCCTGGTCACATATTAACAGTTTGTGTCAGGGATCTCCTCGATCCCTGCCGCGATGGTCCCGGCGCAGGCGCACTGCTCCACCTAGTACACGGGCACTAGGTCCGGGCCGGCCGCGGCGTTCGAGCTCGCGCATGCGCAGTAGAAGCCGCGGCCGCCCGCTGGGCACCAATGGCAGCGCAGGGCGGGATATTTAAAGGTCCCTGAGCTGTCATTTCGTTGCCTTCTGGTCTTACCTGCTTCCTGTGTTCCTGTACCTGTGCCTAGTAAGTTATTGACCCGGATTGCCTTTGACCTTGCTGATTTCTCCTGCCCAGACCCTTGCTTGCCTGACCTCTCTCCCTGGATGCCCCTTATTAGATCTGACCTCCTGCTGCTGACCTGGCGTGTGACCCGACGATTCTCTGCCTGCTCCCTTGTACCTTACCGTCCTCTACAATACCGACTCGGCCTGTCTGACTACGCACTTGCTCAGCCATCCATCCATCCATCCCATCGGGGTCACCCGACCTCCTCACATCTGGCTCTCCCTGGTTGGAGCCCCTGGCGAACACCACTACCACTGACAGGTGTGCTCAGCAGAGGCGACCTGGTCTCGGGGTACTACAAGTCCATCCCCACCATCAGGGGCCCTGGTGAACAAGTACCCTGGGGCTTAGACTCTGCGCTCTGGGCACGCCTGACCAGTGGAGTGCTAGTGGTGCCGCTCGGCGGTCCCTCACAGTACCAGAAGGCCATGACTGAGCCTCGAGGAGGACTCTCCCCGTTGGACGAGGTTTGCAGGCACCTGGCTACCCTGACGCAAGCCGTAAACACATTACAGGACAGATGTCTGCAGATCGAGAATCGGTTTCAGGCCTGCACCATATCTGTTCCTGTCTCACAGGCCCCGGCCCCTGCACCACTGGTCGCAGCAGTCCATGAGCCGGCTCCTGGGCCTCCCACATCACTCCCTATGGCAGAACCCCGAGTACCCTTACCCGAGTGCTTCCATGGGGATCGCACACGCTTTCGGTCATTCCGTGACTCCTGTCTGCTCTATTTTGAACTGCAGCCACGGACCTTTTTGACGGAATCAGTGAAAGTGGGGTTTGTTGTCTCCCTGTTGCAGGGTGAACCCCAAGACTGGGCCCACCGACTAAGGGGAAACAATGACCCTCACCTGGTTACGGTCGACAGCTTCTTTAACGCTATGGCCATCTTATATGATGACCCACAACGGGCAGCCTCGGCCGAGGCCACATTATACGCACTCCGACAAGGTCGGCGGGCGGCCGAGGAATACGCCTCTGACTTTAGGCGCTGGATGGGTGACACTCGTTGGAACGAGTTCGCACTTTTGCACCAGTTTCGTATGGGCCTATCAGAGGCTCTGAAAGATGAGCTCGCCCGGGTGGAGGTGCCCGAGACATTAGAGGACCTAATTGCACTCACCATCAAAATTGACCGTAGACTACGGGAGCGCAGATTGGAGAGGTCTGGTCAGGGTCGCGGAAATCCCTGGGGGTCATTTCAGGGATCCAGTCAACATACTAGGCCAAGCACCCAGAACCTGCCGTTTGAAGATGCTCCCGAACCCATGCAGCTAGGCCTGGCTCGGCCTAAACTATCGCCTGAGGAACGCCAGCGCAGACGCTCCCAGAATCTGTGTCTGTACTGCGGCGAAGCTGGTCACATGGTGCGTTCCTGCCCGCAGAAACTGAGTAAGTTCACCTCATCTTCTTTATCTGTTGGCAATATGAACCCGTCCCAGTACTTAGTTGTTCCCCTCTCCTTTCAGCTTTCAGAAAGGACCGTGGAGGTGACGGCCATAGTTGATTCGGGTGCATGCAGCTGTTTTGTGGATATCAATTTTGCTCACCAGCAGGGTATTCCCCTCCGCCCAAAGAAGAAGGGGTTTCACATCTTTTTGGCTGATGGTTCCCGGATAAAGTCAGGGGTGGTTAACCAGGAGACCCCTTCCATTGTGACTTCCATTGCCGGTCAGCACCGGGAACTCCTCCGCCTGGATGCTATTGCATCACCCCTTTTCCCAGTCATTCTGGGGCTCCCTTGGTTGCGGGCCCATAACCCCCAAATTGACTGGGAGACTGGGGTTGTCTCGTTCCCTTCCCCATATTGTCGGGAACTGTGTCGAACTTCGGGCCCGGAGGTCCCCCGGGTCCTCCTGTGCTCTGAAGGGGATGACAGCCTAAAACAAGTGATTCCTGCAGCCTACCATGAGTTTCTTGATGTGTTCAGTGAACGGGGAGCAGATGCTCTACCCCCCCACCGCCCATATGACTGTCCTATTGATCTGTTGCCCGGTTCGGAAATTCCGTTCGGGCGAATTTTTCCCCTTTCTGAGCTAGAATTAGGGGCCCTGAAGGACTATATTGAGGATAGCCTCCGAAAGGGATTCATCCGTCCCTCCACTTCCCCAGCAGGTGCAGGGATCTTCTTTGTAGAAAAGAAGGACAAGACTTTGAGGCCATGCATTGACTATCGGGAGCTGAATAGGGTCATCATTAAAAATCGTTACCCATTACCACTGGTACCTGAACTATTCCAGAGCCTAAAAGCTGCAGTAGTGTTTACCAAGTTGGACTTAAGGGGAGCCTACAATTTGGTTCGCATAAGGGAGGGGGATGAGTGGAAGACGGCCTTCCGCACCCGTTTCGGCCATTTTGAGTACCTGGTCATGCCTTTCGGGTTGTGCAATGCGCCAGCCACCTTCCAACACTTTGTGAACGACATCTTTAGGGACTTCCTGGACATCTTTGTCATCGTCTACTTAGACGACATTTTGATTTTTTCATCCTCCCTGGGGGAGCACAGGGTACATGTATCAAAGGTGTTGGGGCGGTTGCGGCAGCACGGGTTGTACGCTAAAGCAGAGAAATGCTGCTTTGAACAGGCTAGTGTTACATTTCTGGGTCTGATCATCTCCACCACGGGGGTCGCAATGGACCCTCAGAAGGTCTCAGCGATCCTAGATTGGCCTGAACCCACGGACAGGAAGAGTGTCCAACGTTTTATTGGGTTCGCAAATTTTTACCGGAAGTTCATCAAGAACTTCTCGGGTCTGGTCTCCCCCATCACTCAGTTAACCAAGCTTGGGACGCGATTCAGATGGACGCCCGAGGCACAGGAAGCTTTTGAAGCACTAAAAAGGTTATTTACCTCGGCACCCATTCTGGGTCATCCCGACGCCTCCCTGCCCTACATCTTAGAAGTAGATGCATCTGAAAACGCGGTTGGCTCCATCCTTTCCCAGCGGAAGGGCGCCAAGGAATTACTTCACCCAGTAGCATTCTTTTCACGGAAACTTACCCCTGCGGAGAGGAACTACGACATTGGGGATCGCGAGCTACTGGCTATCAAAACCGCTTTAGAAGAATGGAGGTACCTGCTGGAAGGTGCCTCCCACCCCATCCTGATATTCACGGACCACAAGAACCTGGAATATCTGAGGACGGCCAAACGTCTACGCCCACGACAAGCAAGATGGGCATTGTTTTTCTCGAGGTTCCAGTTCCACATCACATACAGGCCCGGCTCGAAAAACACGAAGCCTGACGCGTTGTCACGCATGTACGAGGACACCAAGGAGATGCCAGTGCCCGACACTATTCTTCCTGCAGGAAATTTCTTGGCCCTTCAGACAAACCTTCACTCCGAGATCCTGAGAGCGTCCACAGCAATGTCCACCTCCGATGGGGCTCCCCTCCAGAACAAGGAGGGACTCCTATGGAGGGAGGACCGGATTGTGGTGCCGGAGGATGCCCGAACCTTAGTCTTGGGACATTGCCATGACCATCCACTGGCAGGACATTTTGGGCCGGTCAAGACCCTGGAACTTCTCCGACGTTCCTTCTGGTGGCCGGACATGGCCAAGGATTGTAAGAACTACGTGGGCTCCTGTGCCATCTGCCAGCGGAACAAGCCTTCAAGGAATAAGGCGTGGGGCCTGCTACGTCCATTGCCCATCCCTGAACGACCCTGGCAGAAAATCTCCATGGACTTCATAGTCGAGCTTCCACCTTCACTGAACCACACGGCAATTCTCGTGGTCGTGGACCGCTTGTCCAAGATGGCCCATTTCATCCCTTTACGGAAAACCCCATCAGCAGCCGAGACGGCGCAAGTCTTCATTCGAGAGATCGTTAGACTGCATGGGGTTCCCGAAGACATCATCTCGGACCGTGGGGTGCAGTTTACCTCGCGGTTTTGGAGGGCATTGTGCAAAGCCCTGGATATCAAGCTGTCCCTTTCCTCGGCATTTCACCCTCAGACCAATGGCCAGACCGAGAGGACCAATCAGACCCTGGAGCAATACCTTCGATGCTACACATCATTCTCTCAGGACGACTGGGTGCCACTCCTCCCTTTGGCAGAATTCGCGTACAACAACGCTTGCCATTCAGCAACTGGGCAGTCCCCGTTCTTCGCCAACTATGGGTTTCATCCTGTCTTCCTCCCGGACTTGGTCCCGGAATGCCCGATTCCAGCGACACAGGATGCACTGACCTTTTTCACCTCCAACAATAGGAAACTACAGGAAGCCATCCGTCAAGCCCAAGAGGACTACAGGAGGGCTTTTAATAGGAAGCGAAGAGGGGATCTGGTTTTGCAGCCCGGAGAGAAGGTTTGGCTGGCTACGTCTAACTTGAGGATGCTCTGCCCGTCAAAAAAGTTGGGACCTAAATTTATAGGCCCTTTCTGCATCAAACGGATGGTCAATGAGGTGGCCTATGAACTTGTTCTCCCCGAGACACTCAAGATCCACCCTGTCTTCCACGTGTCCCTGTTGAAACCAGTAGTCCCTGATGCCTTCCCGGAACGAGAATCCAGGCCCCCGGAGGCCGTAACAGTTGAAGAGGAAGAAGAATTCGAGGTGGAGGCAATCTTGAAGTGCCGACGAAGGGGGGGCCAGACCCAATTTCTCATCAAGTGGAAGGGCTACGGCCCTGAGGACAATTCGTGGGAGCCAGCCCATAATGTCCATGCACCTAGGCTTGTCCGGAGGTTTCTTTGTGATCACCCGTGGTGGAGAGATCGGATGGGCATCCGGAGGTTGCCCGTAGGGGGGGGGCAATGTCAGGGATCTCCTCGATCCCTGCCGCGATGGTCCCGGCGCAGGCGCACTGCTCCACCTAGTACACGGGCACTAGGTCCGGGCCGGCCGCGGCGTTCGAGCTCGCGCATGCGCAGTAGAAGCCGCGGCCGCCCGCTGGGCACCAATGGCAGCGCAGGGCGGGATATTTAAAGGTCCCTGAGCTGTCATTTTGTTGCCTTCTGGTCTTACCTGCTTCCTGTGTTCCTGTACCTGTGCCTAGTAAGTTATTGACCCGGATTGCCTTTGACCTTGCTGATTTCTCCTGCCCAGACCCTTGCTTGCCTGACCTCTCTCCCTGGATGCCCCTTATTAGATCTGACCTCCTGCTGCTGACCTGGCGTGTGACCCGACGATTCTCTGCCTGCTCCCTTGTACCTTACCGTCCTCTACAATACCGACTCGGCCTGTCTGACTACGCACTTGCTCAGCCATCCATCCATCCATCCCATCGGGGTCACCCGACCTCCTCACATCTGGCTCTCCCTGGTTGGAGCCCCTGGCGAACACCACTACCACTGACAGGTGTGCTCAGCAGAGGCGACCTGGTCTCGGGGTACTACAAGTCCATCCCCACCATCAGGGGCCCTGGTGAACAAGTACCCTGGGGCTTAGACTCTGCGCTCTGGGCACGCCTGACCAGTGGAGTGCTAGTGGTGCCGCTCGGCGGTCCCTCACAGTTTGGTCTCATGTACACTGCAGCTACTAAACGGACATTCAGGAGCTGTTCAGCTTTTTTTCAGCAGCCCCTGAACTCTCCCTAATGTTTTCCTATGTGTCCATGTACACATTGTCCTTTACAGGCAGTTGAGTTTACAATAGTTTTTTTGAACGCACAAAACTTGTGTTCAGGAGTAGATTTTAGCCGGTATTTCAAACACCAAATGCTAACCGCGTTTTAAGCGTTTGCGTTTAGAAGCGTTTTTTTAACTGTTCCATGTCCAAATGCTGCCCAGAGCCTTTTTCATCATCAGAAATGCATGCAAAGCATTTCCATGTATTCAAATGGACCCGGTATACCAGCGCAGTCAGTTCCAGGTTTGCGTGAAGGAAAAAATGGTAGAACGTGCCGCATTATGCTCATGATGGGATCCATAGTGAATACAACTAGAAAAGACAGGTCATCTCAACACATACTGCTCTCTCTGCTTCTGCTTTCTCTTTTTCTCTCAAAATGTTTGAAATAATTAACTTTTTACTGTTTTTCAGTGCATTCTGGGCATTTTGGAAGGTCTTCTGAGGTTATCTTTTAAAAACGCTTCTAAACGCAAATGTGCATAAACGTGGTATGAGAACGCGGCTAAACTGACGTTTTTAAGCTACATTTTCCAGCAGTCAGTTTCCATCGTTCAGAAGAGTTTTCCAAATGTCCCGTGTACATGAGCCCTTTATCAAGCCTAAAATTCATTAAAAATATGTATGAAGTCAATTTTAAAGCACACAAATGCAACATATTATCCATTTTAAAAAAATATAAAATCTGAGGTTGCGCAGAGTAACTAGATACCAAACATGTAAAGCTTTTAAACTGCGTGAGCTGTGAATTGGCGATAAACTTTGGTGCTCTAAATTTTCCATAGATGGCCCTCAAAAAGCCCCCACAGGTCATCCGTGTATAATCTGAATTCTAGGTACAGTTTTGCATAGTTATATTGCTTCAGCTTGGACCAATGTAACTACAGTATGTTCATACCAGGGGCGGACTGACCATTTGGAAACTCGGGCACTGCCCGAGGGCCCGGGGCCAGTAGGGGGCCCCATGAGATGTCCCTGGTACCTTTTTCAAAGGCTTTTTTGAGTTTGGGCAAGGACACAGGGGCCTCATGATCCCTTATTGCCCGGGGGGCCCCATGAGTTATCAGTCCGCCCCTGGTTCATACCATCTGTGGGATTCCTCTGGAAGCAAGAGATCACTACTACTCCAGTGATCCAACCCCAGGGGCTCACACCGAGTGGCTGTCTGATGCACTGTGAACAAAGGAGGTTTTTCGCTCTGCATGAGCGCCATTCAGAGAATATTTTGCATTTTCACTATGAATACAAAATTTTCTCTGATTGGAAAAAGTAGAAAGGTGGGGTGGTGACATCATGCTCTATTTTTGTGACAGGTTCTCTTTAATGAGCCATCAAGGGGGTCTATTAGGCACCTGATGTTTCACCTGCCTTCCATTAAAACTAATGGAGCAAATGATAGCTTAACCCAGAAGTTGTGCAATGCATGTCACTGCTGGATTCCTAATAGTTATGGGGATCAGTGAATAGATGTTCATTGTTCTCCCTTACCAGGCATCCACCATGCCAGTCTCAGCTCTGCAGGTGGGACAGTGGAACCCAGGAAATATGTCGGGGGATCCACGCTGGAGGGGTTGAAATCTGAAAGTGTGTGGAGCAATTGGGTAGCTGTACAGCCTCCCGATTGCATCCACCTGGCAGCTGACAGTTGCCTTGTCAGATAGAAAACTCCCCGCCGCTGTTGACATGTACCATATGTTGGCAGTAGTGAAAGGGTTAAAGCATATCTAAACCCAAAAATAAAAATGTTATATATTGAAGCCTTAGATGAGGTGGCTGCATTCGTTTTCCAGGCTCTCTTCCTTTATTTTCACCTTCCTGTCCCTGCATGCCTACGTTCGATTCTCCACTATGGAGGGAGCCATAGTTGTCACGCAGACTGCACTTTAAATCTTGTCTGCCTTTGTTCATCTTGGGGGAGTGGATGGGATATGAAATTTATAAAGGAAAGATAACATTGTTTTCAGCTCACAGGAAGTGACAAGGACACTGCATTTCTGCCAGGATCAACAGGTATATCCAGTATTTGCTGAAAACGTTCTTAGCTTGAAAAAAAGAAAATGAATGCAATCTCCATGCCTAAGAACTGGTAAGCTGCAATATATTACATTTTTACGCTTTAACATGACATAATATATATCTGCTAATTAGTGCATTTTTCTTGCGCATTTAAATTGTCCTGCTGCTGGCCAATTTTACATTGCTGTAAATATGCGATATCTTAATTCTTGTAGTAAAGCCCCAGGCTGTGCCCTTTGTCATTAGTATATTTAAGCCTAGCCTTGCTCAATAAAAATGTCCTGCTGCTGGCCTATTTTACACTGTTGTATCCTCTGCAATATCCTAATTCTTGTAGTAAATCCCCAGGCTGTGCCCTTTGCCATTAGTATAGTTAGGCCTAGCCTTGCTCATTAAAAATGTCCTGCTGCTGGCCAATTTTACATTGCTGTAAATATGCGATATCTTAATTCTTGTAGTAAAGCCCCAGGCTGTGCCCTTTGTCATTAGTATATTTAGGCCTAGCCTTGCTCAATAAAAATGTCCTGCTGCTGGCCTATTTTACACTGTTGTATCCTCTGCAATATCCTAATTCTTGTAGTAAATCCCCAGGCTGTGCCCTTTGCCATTAGTATAGTTAGGCCTAGCCTTGCTCATTAAAAATGTCCTGCTGCTGGCCAATTTTGCACTGCTGTATCCTCTGCAATATCTTAATACTTGTAGTAAAGCCCCAGACTGTGCCCTTTGTCATTAGTATATTTAGGCCTAGCCTTGCCCATTAAAAAATGCCCAGCTGCTGGCCTATTATACACTGTTGTATCCTCCTACTCTGCCTCATTCAGGGCCGAGTTCCTGTGTAGTTTCCCGCACTGCATTCCAGTTGCACGGCCCTTGGGATCTGCAGCACGTTAACAAATACATCCCTTTGTAATCTGATTGCACAATCCTCTCCAGATGTACTACAACCATATGCGGGCCAACATAACCAATCCAATCTGATGTTCCAAATACTTCTGACTACATATCAGGAAGATCTAAAGGCAATTGTGCAATCACATTGCATTGTGTGTGGTCTGCTTTAAGGCTGCCTGTGATAAGAATACCTCTGTGATAATAATTTCCACACAAGTCATTACTGGCTGTGTAATCTGAGCCACATGTGGACGCACCTGGATACAACAAATCAACTTGAAGCAGCTGCTGGCCAATGATTCACAGTACTTTTTTATGCCACTAGATGACCCCAGTCTGAGGGCCATCTTTCTACCTATTTCCTTTGAGCCCAGGTCATCCTTGACCCCCCACCCCCAGCCTGTAATTGGACAAGAAAAGGAGATGCAGCACAGTGATGTGTTCATCTGTCTGTCACTCTACTCTAGCCTTCTATCACCACGTGTCGTGTCAGCACATTATTTTTTGGCTCCTTGTGCTGTTTCTCCCTCCCCCAGTCTGAGCTCTGCTGTACAGGAGCTGCAAAAGTTTGACACTTGATTACATTCAGATATGTACTCTGCTTGCATTTGCAAAAAAAACAAACAAACATTTTTTGATGCATTATTGATTAGAGAACTGCATTCATTTGTATCTTTTGTATCTTTCTGGAGTTCAGCTTTAAAAATCTCCACCCAAAATCTCTTCAATGGGATTAAAGCACGTCTTTATAGAATAGGGACAGGTTTGAATGCCCGATAAAGTTTTCATTTTCTGTATGTACTTTCCTGTCCTGGTGACAACCACTGCTCCCATTTTATGTGCTGGTGTCACCAGGACAGGAAGTGAGTGAAAATTTACAGACTAGGGACACAGACACCAATAAAATGCTAACAAAACCCCTCTCCAACCCTTCATCTAATAAAATGATTTTTATTTCCATGATGATATTTGATAAGATTTCCTCTTCACCTCCTCAAGACAGGATGTGATAAGAAATCTCTCCAATGGGGACACTAAAACTAAAAACTAAAATTGGAGAAAGGTAAGAACTTCTGATAGGGTTTGAATTTTCTGTCTGTGCCTTCCTGTCCTAGTGACGAATGATGCTCCCATTTCTTGTGCTGGTGTCACCAGGACAGGAAGTGAGTGAAAATTTTCAGAATGGAGACACAGACAGATCTAAAACGCCAACAGACCCTTCCCATCTAATAAAAGGTAATTTGATTGCCATGATGACGTGGATGGAGTGATTTCCTATTCACTTCCTGTCAGGACAGGAAGTGATGAGAAATCTCTTTATTGGTGACACAGACAAAAACACGCCTTTAGTACTGTAGAGCATTTTCAGTCTTTGCCTTCCTATCCTGGTGCCAACTGCTCCCATTTCTTTTGCTGGTGTCACCAGGACACGAAGTGAGTGAACATTTTCAGAATGGAGACACAGACAGATCTAAAACGCCCATCTAATGAAAAGTAATTTGATTGCCATGATGACGTGGATGAAGTGATTTCCTATTCACCTCCTGTCAAGACAGGAAGTGATGAGAAATCTCTCTATTGGTGACACACCTTCAGTAGTGTAGAGCATTTTCAGTCTTTGTGTCACTAGGACAGAGAGTGAGTGAAAATTTCTAGAACGGAGACATAGACAGCCATAAACAGCTATCAGACCCTCACCATCTAATAAAAATGTGACTGCCATAATGATTTTGATAAAGAGATTTCTTCTTCACTTCCTGTCAAGAAGTGGTGAGAAATCTCTCCAATGGGGACACAGACTAAACACATCATTAGTAGATTGGGGAAAGGTTAGGCTACTTTCACACTGATCCAAGGCAAAAAAAATGCGGTCAAAATGCATATGCGTTTTTGCTGAGATTTTTACCACATTTGCGGTGCATTTTTTTTAAAGGACACGTGACTCAAAAAACGCAGCAAAAACGTTTTTGACATCGGTCACACCACTGCGATTTAAAATTGCGCGTTGTGTGCAATTTCAGCACGATTTCAGGTGCCATTTCTGAAGAATTTATTGCTACTTGTGAAGAATTTCAACAATTTCGTACAATTTGCAGTGCGATTTCCATTATAGTCTATGTATGTGAAATCTCAACAAAACTGCAGAAAAAGTAATGCGAGAACTACTTTAGAAATCGCGCTGCAACAAATCGCAAATGTTAAATCACGTTCATTGGATGCGATTTCAGGTCTGATTTCAATTCCCAAATTGCACCTGAAATCTGATTTCAATGGGGTTTTTTTTTTTTTTTTTTCACCGCACCAAAAATGGAAAGGAATACATGGTCACTTTTTTTTTGTACACAAAAGCGGAAGAAAATCGGATCAGTGTGAAAGCAGCCTTAGAAGTTCTGATAAAGTTCTCATTTTCTGTCGGTGACTTCCTGTCCCAGTGACAACTGCTCCTCCCATGTCTTGAGCTGGTGTCACCAGGACAGGAAGTGAGGGAAATTTCCAGAATGGGGTCACAGACAGCAGAAAATATAAACAAAACTTGGCAATGGTTCTAGCTCTTCCAAAATGGAAAAGAACATTTTTGGCTAGCGATACACTTTAGCAGTACAATGATGTCCACCTTTACCGACGTTGGCCCAGTGGTCCAGGCTCCTCCAGGTTTCCAGGTGAACGCTCCCACTTTTTCTCAGGTTGTCAGGCTGAGATGTCTTCCTCCTGGAAACTCGAGAGGAAGCAGACAGGTCCTCTTTACCTCCGGCTCTGGAGTATCCCCGCACAGAAAGGGTGTCGGGGTCCCCCAGGAGGAGGACTGGATGGCGTATATCTGGCAGCAGTGAAGGGGCCCCCCATGGGCGCTGAGTCCCCATCCCTGCCGTGAATCAGCAGCACTCACTGGCTGTTCCTTGTCATTGACTGCAAACTCCTTTTGGAACTTTCAGTATCAACAACAGAGTTGCTGGGGGAACGCAGAATAGACCCAGAGAGCCGGGAACAATGGTCACCGCGGAGACGCTCATATTCCATCCAATAAATTCCCCGCGACCGACACATACCGCCATTGTCAGCCAGAACAATGATAATTGCTCTGCTACAAAGTATCACATTTCATTGTATCCAATGTGACAAAATGATCAATCAGGACAGGAAGTGAGAGGAAGTCTTCCTAAAGCTGGACAGAGATGGAGAGAATTTCAAATGAAAATTTCGTAGGACCAAGAAAATAAATCTGAAAAGATTTTGTTTGATTTTGGAGTGAATAACTTTACCGAACAAAAACCACATGCGCTGTTAGAAATTTGTTTGTTCGAGAAAAATTTTCCATCCTGCTCCTTCAAATTTTCCTATCACTGAGGTCAAAAACGAATGTCGATTTGACCGACTATAATTAGAAAAACCAACAAACTTTCTTAGAACCATCTTTTTGTAAAACAGGACAAAAGAATGATTGTTTGACTTTCAAATAAGTAGTAGTAGGAATATTGTGCCCCCAGCAACAGACTTTCTTTGCGTGACCGTCGAAAATGACCGTAGTAGTAACATTGTACAACTTTGGGGAAGTCATCAGTATTATTTTTTTTTTTTTTTTACACAATTTGCTTATAGCAAGAATTACTTTGCTATAAGCAAGCATTTACCTGAATGACATCGATTCATTCAGGGTTTTTTTTTTTTTGTGCTCAGCTGTGATTTGGCCACAGCTAATCACATGACATGTGCATGTGATCGCTGTGACCATTCACAGCTAGACACTAGTATACAATGGATGGCATGAATGAAGCCATCCATTGTATACAACTGTCATGTGACCTGCTGTGATTGGCGTCCACCTGGAAATCTACAGCATTTTGCCGGCCGCCAAATAGCTATTGGCCGGGCGGCTATTGGTTAATAATGGTTGGATATTTTCAGCTGCTTTGCATTTAGGATCTGCTGGGTGATGGATATCCCCTGGAGTTTCCTAGATAATCCGATCCTTGTTTGCAGGTATGGATGCAGAGACCTCTCCCTCTTTATGCTGAAGGATTGCTCCTCTGTCCCTCCGTTTCCCCTTATTTCTCCAACGTTTAAATATGTGAAAGAAAGGAAATATAGTGCCTTATACTTTTTAAAAACCTTTTAATGTGTGCCCAATATGCGTATGCACTCACATTGTATATATAAATAACACGCTTTGTAATATAAAAAGAGCCTCCTCTGTGTGTGTGCCGCACACAGCCTATACTCGCCGCCTAGTCCTCGGGTGCGTGGTGATGTCAGAGCCCCTCCCCTACATGTTGCACCACCGGGTCATGTGGCTTTGTCAGGGGGATGTGATAGGACATTCACCTTACTCATAGTGCTTTATATAGCTGCTCGGCTCCATTTTACTGTAGTTCCCCTAGTCACGGCCATCTTTATGGGGCCAGACTTGTACAACGATCATTTGCATTTACCTGTGTTGTTCAAACAGCAACTTTGTAACTATTTATGAATACACTTTAACTATTTACTCTGATACTTCTCACTATACTAGTTGGACTGATAAGATTAAGGTCCGGGAGTGGCCTAGCCAGTCTCCAGACCTTAATCTGATTGAAAATCTGTGGAGGAAGCTGAAACATCGGCCACCAAACCTTAATGACTTGGAGAGGATCTGCCAGGAGAAGTGGGCCAAAGTCCCACCTGAGATGTGTGCAAACCTGGTGGCCAACTACAGGAAACGTCTGACCTGTGATTGCCAACAAGGGATTTGCCACCAAGTACTAAGTCATGTTTTGTGAAGGGGATCAAATACTTATTTCCCTCATGAACATGCAAATCAGTGTATCATTTGTTACACATGCATTTCTTATTAATTTTCTGTTGCTATTTTGTCTCTCAGTGTTACAATACACCGAACATTCGATTTTTAGACTGATCATTTCTTTGTGAGTGGGCAAACATTCAAAATCAGCAGGGGATCAAATACTTATTTCTTTACTGTATGTGCTGCTTTTCCTTCCTGGTTTTGAAGGAGAAGAAAAAGCCAGATTACTCTTCTGTGTACACAGACCTCTGTGTGTGTGTGTAAACACAAAAGTATTGGGACAGCCTTCCAAATCATTGGATTCATGTGTTCCAATCACCTCCATGGCCACAGGTGTATAAAATCATCACCTAGGCATGAAGACTGCTTCTACAAACATTTGTGAACGAATGGGTCACTCTAAGGATAAGTCCATCCGTGACATTTCCTGGCTACTAAATATTCCACGGTCATCTATTAGTGGGATTATAACAAAGTGGAAGCAACTGGGAACAACAGCAACTCAGCCACCAAGTGGTAGGCCACATAAAATGACAGCACAGGGTCAGCGCATGCTGAAGCGCACAGTGCGCAGAAGTCACCAACTGTCTGCAGAGTCAATAGCTAAAAACCTCCAAACTTCATGTGGCCTTCAGATTAGCACAACAACAATGCATAGAGAGCTTCATGGAATGGGTTTCCATGGCCAAGCAGCTGCAGCCAAGCCTTACATTACCAAGTGCAATGCAAAGCGTCCGATGCAGTGGTGTAAAGCACGCCGCCACTGGACTTTAGAGCAGTGGAGACATGTTCTCTGGAGTGACTAATAACGTTTCTCCGTCTGGTCATCCAATGGGCGTGTCTGAGTTTGGCGGTTGCCAAGAGAACGGTACTTGCCTGACTGCATTGTGCCAAGTGTAAAGTTTGGTGGAGGGGGGATTATGGTGTGGGGTTGTTTTTCAGGAGTTGGGCTTGACCCCTTAGTTCCAGTGAAGGGAACCCTTAAGTGGTCAAGACATTTTGGACTATTTCATGCTCCCAACTTTGTGGGAACAGTTTGGGGATGGCCTCTTCCTGTTTATGACCAGTGCGCAAAGCAAGGTCCATAAAGACATGGATGAGTGAGTTTGGGGTGGAGGAACTTGACTGGTCTGCACAGAGTCCTGACCTCAACCTGATAAAACACCATTGGGATGAATTAAAGCGGAGACTGCGAGTGGCTTTATTTAAAAATTTAATTAGCATGGTAATGAGGGAGTAACAGAGGAACCAGAGAAGACAAAATATAAACAGATTAAACTTTAGCTTTGAGCAGACAGCAATAAAAACCCGACAGGGGTTCCATTTACCTATCATATCCAAAATAAGAGAAAACAAAAAAAACAAAAACAAAATTTGGTTAGAACAGCACTTTAACCGATACCAATATTCAGTAAATGCTAATACTGAAAGAATATGCAAGCCCAACATTTCCTATTCCTTATATGTGCCTCCTGTACCATGTACTTGTATGAAAAGTATCCTGTTCTCTTTGCATTGCCTCCTTTGTGTGAAATCCCTGATGATCCTGCCAGCCCATCTGCTTATCTATTAAAAACTGACCACACGGGTGCACATGTGCGGAGGATGAAGATGGTGGTCGCATGTTGACCTTGCTTCGCTTCTCAGCTCTCTCTTCCAGCTCCTCTGGCGCTAACATCAGCTATTTACAGCAGAGGAGAACGGGTACCAGACGCAGCATCACTTGCAGATCCCCATGGGCAAATTCAGGCATCAGAAATACCCTCCATCGCCCGCCAAGCAATTGCAGCCTACACATATGTAAAATATGCATCACAAGCCACATCCCCGGCCTCGAGTGATCACACAATCCCAGCAGCAGAACTGGATGATCCAACAGGTCGCGAGGCGGAGGTAACACATACTGCTCTATCTCCCCCTTCTCCTATCCCCTATCTTACAGCAGACATTCTGGATGATAAGTTACATTGTCTTTTGCAAAGTTTGTCCCATACTATATCTGTGGCAGTAGGGAAAATAGCACAGGAACTCAGAGGGGAGATAGCATTGGTGGAAGAACGTACAGATCACCTAGAAACCAAATCTGATGATCTGGTGCAGTATGTACATATACTGGAGGAAGACAATCATACTTTGAAGCAACAGATGTCCCAGCTACAATCTCTGCAAGAAGATCATAATTGGCTACTATGCACAGCTGTGCCAGTTTCAGTAACCCCCCCCCCCCCATGTGTATCCTTATTGTAAGCCGTATACCGGGGTGGGCTCCCCAGGATACATTGAAGTCACGAACGAGGTAAACAACCCCAACAGCTTTTGTCACAACTGAATTTTACTTAGATGTGGCAAATAAACACAACCACAAATGCTGGAAACATACAATAAATGTACATACACCCAGCCCAAAGGCTGAGACCCTTGTGCTGCACAGCATGGCGCCTCCTGATGGATGAAGGTAGAAGGTGTAATAATTTACCTATTGGCGGGCACAACTAAGCTGCCACACCTTACCCGTTATTACCCTAAAAGACCAGGAATCAGTGTATGGGTGTATGGTATGGGCTAGCCTGCGGTGCAGCTTACAATCTTACACAAATCTACAGTATTCCCCCTCCCATAACTGGTCCTGTAGCACGTGCCTGAGTATTCCTTCTGAGCAAAACGCCAGTCTGGCTTGAGTTTGTGGGATGTTATCAGCTCTCCAATGTGAAATGTCACTTTAACTTATGGAGTCCTTCCAATGATCAGTAATAACACTTGTGGCCTGACACAAACAAAGACCCTAACTAACTAACTATAGGCCTGGACTCAGTCTCTAGGCGCCAACACTGAAATGAGGTGCGTGCCCGATCTTACCGACCCGGGTCTGCTTTGAATTCGCTGGTGACTCTGAACAGAACAAATGTCTCTCCAACAAGCAAGCGTTATCGCAGTGTATGTTGCTTTGTTCCTCTGCTCTCATTAGCATTCCTGGCAGCAATCCTCCTTTCTCTGAACAGGATCAGGGTCTTGGACACAATAAGCTTCACTTAGCTGCAGCTCTGGTTACTGAGGGATGTTCTCACACCTGGATGCCATCAGATTCTCTGCTCACACGGCTCCTGCATTCACCATCCTCCAAAACATGGCTTCTGTCTCTCTCCTTCCTGTTCTTTAAACTCTGTGTGAAAAACCCCACCTCTTCATGAATATAGAAATATCTATGCAGTCTGAGGCTGTGTTAGGAAAACAGTGGCATCTTGTGGCTAAACCGCAGAATGTCACTCCAGAACATTTAATTTACTCCACACAATAATTTACTGCACACAAACAGTGTTCAAACAATGAGAGCTGTTTCCCCATCTCACACTTATGATGTCTACACAACGGGAGCTTTACATGCAGAAGACACATTATGCACATAAAATGTGATGGAAAGATTGTTGGTAAAATGAATGGTGTGGTGACAGGGTCTCTTTAAAGGTAGAAAGCTTGCAAGAAAGCTGTAAAGAGCAATAGTGAGCAATCAGACCTCAGAAATCTCTCACGCTTATCTTTCAGTAATTAAGATTCTAGTCAACTGTCCATAGAGCCGTCGCTGACAATAATGAGCTTTGTGTGCTGAGTGCCAAAATAATGCCAGCACTCCGTCTCAGTAGAGTTCAATAATCCACCCCAGTCTATCCATACCAGATGTGACCCAAGAATACCATACGAGAGAGATGAACAGACACTCCAGGGAAGGTTGGTATTTCTATCATTTGTATAATTGCAAAAAAAAAATCATATTGAATAAAATATGTTGTAATTTAACCACTTTAATACCGCACTATAGCCAAAAGATGGCTACAGTGCAGTTCACACATTTTTTTTTTGGGGGGGGAGTCTGTAGACGTCCTCCCAGAATGCACCTCACACACCTTGCCTGGGGCACACCACATGTCTTAGGCGCGCTCTGTGATTGCTCTGTCCTTTGGACACAGATGATCACAGATTGCAGTAAAGGGCCAATCACAACAGCCCTTTACTATGTGACCAACTATGTCCAATCACAGCTGACCACATGTAAACAGACTTGCCGATTATCAACTTTTTCTTTCCTAAGCGCTGTCACTATGTGAGGAATGCTGACAGTGCTTTGTTTACACTGATAATAAGGGCACTGATGTGAAATGCCATGATTATTAGTGCAGCCTCTTGAGTGCCCATCAGTGCAGCCTCACTAGTGCAGCCTATCAGTGGCCATCAGTGCAGCCTCATCAGTGCCCATCAGTGCAGCCTCACTAGTGCAGCCTATCAGTGGCCATCAGTGCAGCCTCATCAGTGCCCATTAGTTCAGTCTCACTAGTGCTGCCTATCAGTGGCCATCAGTGCCGCCTCATCAGTGGCCATCAGTGCAGCCCCATTACTGCAGCCTGTCAGTGGCCATCAGTGCAGCCTCATCAGTGCCCATCAGTGCAGCCTCACTAGTACAGCCCATCAGTGCAGCCTCACTAGTGCAGCCTATCAGTAGCCATCAGTGCAATCTCATTAGTGCAGCCTATCAGTGCCCATAAGTGCAGCCTCACTAGTACAGCCCATCAGTGCAGCCTCACTAGTGCAGCCTATCAGTGGCCATCAGTGCAGCCTCACTAGTACAGCCTATCAGTGCAGCCTCCTCAGTGGCAATCAGTGCAGCTTCACTATTGCACCCTATCCGTGCCCATCAGTGCAGCTTCATCCGTGCACATCAGTGAAAAAGAAAAATAGTTTTTTTTGCAAAGTTTTATAACATAAATGAAGAAAAAGGGGACCTTTTTTCTTCAATTTTTTTTCCGTTTATTTCGCAAAAAAAATAAAAAACCTAGCAGTGATTAAATATCACCAAAATAAAGCTCTGTCTCAAAAAAATGCTAAAAATGTCATTTGGTTACAGTGTTGCATGACCGCGCAATTGTCATTCAAAGTGTGACAGCACTAAAAGCTGAAAACTGGCCTGGGCAAAAGGAGGTGAAAGTTCCCGGTATTGAAGTGGTTAAATTAAATTAGATCCAATCCCTTAGCAAATAACATTTAATTTGTTGTAAGCACTGAGAGTCATAAACAATTTCCATCTGCATGCACTCCAGGGATGGCTGATGGTGACCACAGTGGACCATGCCTGAGAGTGAATGAACTGAAAAAAAGTCACATCTGGTACACGTGTAGGTGAGATCTTCCTCCTCACCTGTGATTAGCCATGTCCTTGAGCTCCAGGTGAACCTCGTGGGCGGTCTTTACAGCTGCTTTATATTTCCTTTGCATAGGGTCCAGCCAGTCTGGAGGGTTTTTATTTTCTTCTAGTTTGAAGTGATCATTGAAAAGGCCAAACGTGATGATAGGTTTTTCATCCAGACATAACCTGTGAAAAAACATTTTTGCAGAGCGGCAAAGTGGAGCTTTAAGCTGTACATACCTTCTAACTCC
This sequence comes from Staurois parvus, assembly GCF_062004578.1. Classification (NCBI taxonomy): domain Eukaryota; kingdom Metazoa; phylum Chordata; class Amphibia; order Anura; family Ranidae; genus Staurois; species Staurois parvus. The sequence goes on from NW_028318493.1 coordinate 5,881,180, forward strand.
ATTGTCTGAGCTAAATATATACAGGTGAAATACCTACTCTATACTGTAATATGATCTGTTGCTTAAAGAAGTATTCATTCTGCTCATCCAGTCCTGTGATCCAGGTACCTAACAGTCCTAATGAATAACAGATAGGAACAGTGCCTCTGGAACTAAAAAAAAAAAAAAATATATATATATATATATATATATATGTAAATAAGGAATATGTTAAAAGGAGAGCTGCTATCAACCCAAACAGGGCAAACAACCAAAGCAAAGAATATCAAGACAGCGCTCTTCCCACAAATATCTCTTATAATACAAAAGTGTTGAAAAACAACTTATAAAACAAACTATAAAAAACTTATAATAAAAAAGTGTGGGAAAGTGTGCAAAACTACAATGTGAGGAAAATTATTCAAAAACATAGCATATTAATAATCAATATATCTTGGAGTGATTAACATCAACATAAATATCAAAAAAATATTAACAACAAAAGGTGTGGAAAAGTGCTCAAAAGAAAAAAATCAATAACCTTGTGAAACAATTCGTGAACCAAACGTAAAAACCGATGAACAGAAATGTATTAAACCCAACCATGACAAACAACCAAGGCACTATAGAACACTATACCCAAAAAATATCTCTAATGATGCAAAAGTGCTAAAAAAAACAAATATAGAAAACTTGTAATAAAAAAAGTGTCCAAAACTGAGATGTGTGGAAAACTGTTCAAAAAGATAACATACTCATATCATAAAATGATTGACATCAAACCATAAACAAAAGTGCAACAAATATTGTGAGAAGGTGTCCAAAATAAAAAAAAGTCAATAAATAGTCAATAAATTGGTGAGACAATAGGTTAAAAAATCAGTAAAACAATGGTGAGGTGCTCCAATCTTCAAAATTCTTTATCTTGTATGATGTTTACCCAAATGAAAATCCACCATCTGTGTATAAAGAACAAAAGTGAGCACTATGGGTGAGCTGCTGTAACACCAAAAAAGGTACCAAAAACCTGAGACAAATAAAACAAAGCAAGGTTCAGTGCTAAAATCCGTAAAACTCAAAAGTACAATAAAGTGCAATGTATTCACAACTTATAAATCATCAAGAACCAGTAATAAGTTATTTTTCAACTTTTAACTGTAAAGTGAAGATAGTGCTAATTAAAGTGATAAATCAATCAGCACTGACAGATATATAAAGTGACACAGTGTAAATAATCCTCCATTAAAGTGATTATTAGTGCTGATAAAGTGACAAAGTCCGTATATAAATATCAATGAACGTGAAGTCTCAGATAAAGGTGATCCTCTTTCTATCTTCTGGTGATATATAAATAATAGAATTGCGCACTCACCAGATGCGCAATAACATCACGCATTTGAGAACACAATATCTCAGTGGGTCAGCTGGATCCTCTTATGGACATCTATACCCTGGTATGGACTCCCCTCTGGATCATCTGTGGAATGCAGCACCTCTCACCTCCTCCTGTAATAGGCTCTGTGGGTGGTAAGGCTCATCAAGAACCCCCAAAACGGATGCCAGAATAGCGTGATACTGCTTCAGAGGGTTTTATTAATCCAATCACGGGTAAGTAACAAGGTAAATAGAAAACTAAAAAACTGACCATATACTGTTGTAAAGATGGCCGCTGGACCTACAAGGGGCCTCGGCGGCGTGACATCAGGACGTTGCAGCCCCTTTTGACGCGTTTCGTGCTCTAGCACATAGTCAGAGTGGGTGTGCCTGCATAACCCAAGTGAAAATCCACCACCAAATAGATTGAATCCACTCACCAGAGCTCCATGCTGGCAAGAAGTACACCAGCTATAATTGCTTGTGCTCTGGGAGCAAAACTCCGTAGCAACAGACTTCAGCTGGTGGAAAACCTCTCAATGGCAATTATTTCATCATATATTCAGAGGAGGACATGGAGGAGAAAGAAGAAGGAATCCACATCGTGTAAAACCATACAAAATCCTTATCCATCCAAATTCATATAAAACCACTCGCATTAAAAGGTGTCACAGCCGACACTACCATCTCACACTTAAAACATCAATGGAAGATGAAACAAGATAAAACCTAACAGTCCTAAAGCCCAACTCCAGCCCAGGGGCGGACTGACAACTCATGGGGCCCCCGGGCAATAGGGGATCATGGGGCCCCTGTGTCCTTGCACACACTCCAAAAAGCCTATAAAAGGTACCAGGGGCATTTCATGGGGCCCCCTACTGACCCAGGGCCCTCGGGCACTGCCCGAGTGCTCGATTGGTCAGTCCGCCCCTGCTCCAGCCAAAACTGTCTTTGTAACTTTGGACAGAGTGGGGAAAGGTCATAGCCTCTGTAGAATTTTAAATGCCTGTATAAAAAAAATGATAGTGCCAGACCAAAGAACTAAGGTCCTATTCACACAGACATACTTAAAGCAGCAGTCACTTATGTGTGTTGGGAATGCGCTGCCCTTTAGAAGATGTGCCGTGGTTCCATTAATTCATAATGGTACCTCCAGGCATCTGCTAATGCAATGTTCCTGCGCCCTGCGATTTTGTGTCCCTGCAGCGGCTGCGTCCCAATGGCCATGACTGGGGCTGCCTGCACGTGGATGCATGGAACACCTGTGCATTCCATGCAGGCAAAACACAGCACTCATGAGGGTGCTTGCTTAAAGCAGAACTCCGGGCAAAAACTTCTTTACATGTCCTTGTTGCTGATTTTCTACCTTCAGTGACTATGTCCTCCATCTTCTGGTTCACTCAGTAGTTGCTCTGAAGCAGTCTATTTATTTTTAAATCAAAATGTTAATTCTCTTTGGTTTCCTGTTTGTATGGCACCTCCAGGCATCTGTTAATGCAATCCTTCAGCGACTGCATCCCAATGGCCATGACTGGGACTGCCTGTACGTGGATGCGTGGGACACCTGTGCATCCCAAGCAGGCAAAACACAGCACTCATGTTGCTGTACACTTAAAGCAAAACTCCGGGCAAAAACTTATTTACATGTCTATGTTGCTGATTTCCTACCTTCACTGACTGTCATTCATCTTCTGCTTCACTCAGTAGTTGCTCTGAAGTAGCCTATTCATTTTCAGTTCAACCCGTTAATTCTCTTTGGTTTCCTGTTTGTAAGACCGGTGGCTGCTATGCCTCTTATTCGATCAGCCACTGGTCTTGGCACATCCCCTCTGTAGTTCTTTCTCCAGGAAGCAGGGATGTATTTCAGCCCCACTAGTAGTGGTGGGCGGACCGAGACTCTCAGCCACATTCAAGATGTACAGGCCTGTTGTACTCGCCCACATTCACTAGAGTTCTATGTGGTTGATGGGAACTGTAGTTTCCTTTTACTGCAGAGGAGAGGATATGATGTAATCCTTTCTCTTACACCTCCTCCTTGGCAGAGCAGATACTGTTATCTTTTGAATTACAAAGATGGGGTCATGAAAATTCAGTTAAACTTTTCTCCAGAATGGTAAGGATTTTTACAATGTTATTAGCTGGTTAGTGTTTTGTGTAGGGGGGTGTACTAATGGGTGATTTCTTTGCCTGTCCTGGAATTTTTCTTTACGTTTGCCCAAGTGGACAAGGCCTAAGAGTCCCACATATTTTATTGGTGTTCCTTTATATCAAGAAAACATAAAATAGCCAGCATGTTTCAGGGGCTCAAAGGTCTCTCTCTCCCTTCTTCAGGGCTTGTTCTGAAACACTTATTATCCATCATCCAGTGTATCCATCACTGCTGCATTGGATTTCATTATGTAAGTACTAGTGGCTGGATTCTGACATCTAGCAGTAATTCATGTAACTACAACTTGTAATTTAATGTCTGTAAAATGGTACATTCTAGTTTACCTATATGTTGGGGCTAGTTGGTTGATTCCTTTTTAGACCCCTCTCTTCTTCTTCATGTCTCCCCATTAGTTACCAGCTCATAGTGGGCACAAGGCTTAGAATATTACTGTCTCTTTACACTTCAAATGACCACTGAACATCCCATGTACTGCATTGTAACAATTAAAACCACATTGGAATAAACTACTGGGTCTTTTTGGAGAGTTAAGCTGTCTGTGGAGGGTACTTATTCAGCAGGTGGCTATACCAGCTGGATGGACTAATTTCTAAAAGTGGTATGTCACTGCATAAAGCGGTGCTTGAAAGATAACAGGGCTCAAATGTTGTATGTATTTGGGAGGACTCACATGTAGCACAGTCTCCATAACTATTTGAAAGATGAACCATGAAAAGAGCCCTGGAGCAATGAAATGACAGCAGGCCCGAAAAGCCTTGGATGTTTTATGTTTATTATGAACAAACACCAATATTAAGACTTTGATTTTTTTAATTCACAACCACTCTGATTAGGGACCTGAGCTGTCCATGACAGTTGGTATTGAGAGCCACCAGGCATGAAAAGTGTGGGGTGGTGGCCCTCAAAGAGGGATCTATATTAATAATACCCCACTAAGAGGGAGGAAGTTGGGAAATGTTAATATACATAATGCAGGCAGGAGGGAATTAAACAAAAATGTCTTCTCCCATTATGCAGTAATATGATGCTCACCTGCTTAGGAGATGTTGAAACTGCATTCTACTAATAAACCGGCCGAGAAACATAGTCAGGACCACCAGCAGAGCATCCCTTAAAGAGAGGGACAAAGTCATAACCTTCACAGCACTGATATGTGTGTAATGTGCAGTAATCTATAGTCTACACACAGCCATTGTACAGATCAGTGTTGTCTGATTTACTTTGTTAAAGCAAACCAAGCATCAGATACTGTATACATTATATTACCAAAAGTATTGGTACTCCTGCCTTTCCACACACATGAACTTTAATGGCTCCCCAGTCTTAGTCCGTAGGGTTCAATATTGAGTTGGCCCCGCCCTTTGCAGCTATAACAGCTTCAACTCTTCTGGGAAGGCCGTCCACAAGGTTTAGGAGGGTGTCTATGGGAAGGTTGGACCATTCTTCCAGAAGAGCATTTGTGAGGTCAGGCACTGATGTCAGATGAGAAGGCCTGGCTCACAGTCTCCGCTCTAATTCATCCCAAAGGTGTTCTATGGGGTTGAGGTCAGGACTCTGTGCAGGCCAGTCATGTTCCTCCACCCAAAACTCGCTCATCCATGTCTTTATGGACCGTGCTTTGTGCCCGGGTGTGCAAAACCTTGTGTAAATATTTATGAATATATCCTTATTCCTTAGAATATATAAATTAAACCCAAAACGTGAAAACTCCGTGATCACTTCAAACAAATATAAACACACTCTGTGATCAGCCACTCCGTGACCACTTCAATCTTATATCAACACTCTGTGTCAACCACTTGTGATACTAGGTACTAGTACCCTCTATATTCCAGCCAAAGGTGATACCAGGTACTTTTACCCTTTTGTAGTTGTTTTCAAGCATAGGCTATCTTAAGGACTCCATTTTTCCCAATAGTTCACATCAGGGGCACTTCTCCAGGATCCTCATAGAGATAAACAAGCTCTGTGTGCCAACTTCATCCTATGTGCCACCAGCTGGACAGTCCTGACCTCTGCTACTTCACCAAGATGAAAAAGTTGGCAGCATGAGTGTCACCATTTATCACAAGTCACAAGTGGTTGACCCAGAGTGTTGATATAAGATTGAAGTGGTCACGGAGTGGCTGATCACAGAGTGTGTTTATATTTGTTTGAAGTGATCACGGAGTTTTCACGTTTTGGGTTTAATTTATATATTCTAAGGAATAAGGATATATTCATAAATATTTACACAAGGTTTTTTTTTTTGTTTTTTTTTTCTTCTCACCATTTGAAGGGTGGTTTTTGGTCTTACACTGAGTGAAGTATATATAATTAAAAAGTTAATGCACTACGGATTTTCTTTTTTCTTTTTATTTTGAGGTTGGTATGGAATATTGAGGACTAAAGGGAAAGTTTGGGACTTGGACATTGGAAACTATTTGATTTGGAGTTTTGGGACACTATTGAAAGTGAATTTTTGGACACAAATTACATATTTGTATTTTATATTTTATTTTATTTATATTTATTTGTATATGAATTAAGTATTTGTGGAATTCATTCTAGGGTTGTATGTGGAATTTAGATGGTTTTTCACAAAAAGGATATGTTGGATTGTGTACTTTCTAGGGAGAAAGTGTGACTTTTTGGTGGGAATTGAAGGAATTTATTGATTGAGAGAAGTGTGATTGGTTACTCCAGAGAACACGTCTCCACTGCTCGAGAGTCCAGTGGCGGCGTGCTTTACACCACTGCATCTGACGCTTTGCATTGCACTTGGTGATGTAAGGCTTGGATGCAGCTACTCAGCCATGGAAACCCATTCCATGAAGCTCTCTATGCACTGTTGTTGTGCTAATCTGAAGGCCACATGAAGTTTGGAGGTCTTTAGCTATTGACTCTGCAGACAGTTGGCGACTTCTGCGCACTGTGCGCTTTAGCATGCACTGACCCCGCTCTGTCATGTGACGTGGTCTACCACTTGGTGGCTGAGTTGCTGTTGTTCCCAGTTGCTTCCACTTTGTTATAATCCCACTAACAGTTGAGCGTGGAATATTTAGTAGCCAGGAAATGTCACGGATGGACTTATTGCACAGGTGGCAACCTATCACGGTACCTATCACTGAGCTCCTGAGACCAACCCATTCTTTCACCAATGTTTGTAGAAGCAGTCTGCATGCCTAGGGGCTTGATTGTATACACCTGTGTCCATGGAGGTGATTGGAACACCTGAATCACATGATATGGAGGGGATTGAAACACCTGAATCACATGATTTGGAGGGCTGGCCCAATACGTTTGGCTATATCGTGTATATGTTCCTATTTGGTGCCTTCATAAAAAGTATTACTCCTGTAGGTATTCCTCACCTCCTGTACAGACTTATGCAATTCCCTGGATCAGAGCTCAAGGTAGATCTGTCAGTAACTTTACAAGCCTACATGAATAAATTCCACAATTTATAATCAGCAGTCACATTTTACAGCAGCAGTATCATTTTTCAGAAAAGCTCCACCTTTCACCCCTGAGGGCTTTGCCTGGGCGAAGATCATGTCATGATCTTCTGCAGACAAGAGGAATCATTCTAATTTCCTCTCTCAGTGATCAGACTGCAACATTGTAACTTTGTAGCAAGTCACACAGTAGGAGGCTGCAGCAGGGGCTGATCTGTGTCAAACTTTTTTGAACACTTCCAAGAACTGCACAAGCACCATCAACTGACTATGTCATTGCCGAGTCCAGGAAGTAGATGGTGACCCTGAATCATGTCTAAATAAAGATGGCGCCATCCTTCTGGAGACAAAAGCAGATGGAGACACTGCCATGGGAAGTATGTGATATTGGTGAGGGGTAATAAATAGGTGGAAATGACTTTGACTCAGAATGCAAAATATATTCAAAGATTGTTTCATTTTTACATACATATGTTGGTGTTGCCAACAGGCCTATAGGGTTATAGAAGGTTGAAAATCGTTGAAAATCATTGTAAATTGTTAGCTCTTCTGTCTACTTATTGCTGGATTTTCTCTTTTGTATGGAGTTGTGCTTACAGACAGGACAGCCTACAGCTGAGTGTGCTGGATTAGGATCTTATCCAACTCCTAAAGGGGACCTCTACAGAGTTATTTATTGCGTATATACATTACGCATCTGGTGAGTGCGTAATTTTACCACACTATTTGGAGCACGATTACTGGATTCTACTGCTTATTCACGCAGACTGTCACTTTTTTGTCCTTTAATTCAGCATATTTATGGACATTATTAATGTTTTTTAGTGCTGCACCTATTTACTTGTTATGATTTTCTGAAGGTTTTATATTGGTTGCCTTTGGTGCTCTAGCAGCTTTTTGTGAGCGCTCACTTTTCCATTTTACCTTATGTTTGCTTTAATGTTGAATTATTTATTGGTGTTATGCTGCAATAATAAACTGATCTCAGTGGACTTCTCTCTGGGATTGATTAGCACATTCGCTCTTTCTGCTTCACTATCGATCTGCTGGGTCAGCGCTGTAGCGGGATTGGCCAGAAGCGCTCCTAACTGTTTTCTTTTTTGTCAGAGTCTTATTTTTTTATTTGCATCTTTTCGATTTACTCGATGCCTCCAGAGGCTGCGCTGGTTCAGTTATTAAAGAGATCCAACCGGAATAGTTTCTGTAACAGCCGCATAACAAGCCCGCTATCCTGCTATCAGAGACCGAGACCCCTTATCCCCGGGTCACACTGATGCGACTTGCCACACATAGGGGGAGAATTACTAAAACTGGTAATAAAACCTGGAAGCTGATTGGTTTCTATGCACAGGTGCACCAGATTTTGCACTTGCCAGTTTTAGTAAATAACCCCATAACGTCGCATGACAAGGCAACACACATTCATTTCAATGGGTGCTGTCTTAATCAATGCGACTCAAGTCGCAGCAACAACAAAAAAGGTTCCTGCGCTACTTTTCTGTGACTTTGGTGCAACTCGAGTGCCATAGACTGCAAAGTTATATCATAAAAGTCGCAAGCAAGTCGCAGGACTTTGGTGTCGCAGCAGTGTGAACCAAGCCTTAGGCTGGCCATACATTATACAATTTTCTTGAGATTTTTGCTTTAGATTTACCAAAAACCATATAATATGAGGTCAAACCCAAACAACACTTTCAGTTGTATCCAATTAGGCAGGCCCTTGCACTACATAGTTGAAGGTAAATCTAAAGGAAATTGGGCAGAAATTGGACAGAAAATTGTATAGTGTATGGCCAGCCTTAGGCTTCATGCACACGGGCGCATTAACCCCCCTGGCGGTATTCCCGAGTGTAGCTCGGGGTAAAATTTCAGTACCAAAAGTGGTAACCCCGAGCTACACTTGGGCTTACCATGCGGCACTGCATAGGGAGTCCCTGCAGAGCTTACCTTGTCCTTCGCTCCCGCGATGTGTCCCCTGCAGCATCCCCGGCCATCTCCTCCGGCCGATGCCGGCATCTGGCTTCCGTGTTCCGATCCCTGTGACGTCGGGACGTACGGGCGCCGGAACCGGCGGGAAATTTAAAATTTTTTAAAATGTCATTTTTTTCCAAACAACTTTTACATAGTAAAACATTGCTGTTTCAAACCATTTCACATACATGTTGTCCCGAGTGCTTTGTCCTGCGCCCTGCCTGCATTTTGTCTGTTCTTTCTGCCTGGAAACTGAGAAACGTCCATGGCGTCCAAAAAGTGTCCCTTTAGGTCAAAAGCGGTTTTAGACCGGCTAGAGAACAGTGATAGTAAATCAGAACCACTTGCAGAATTGAGTGATAATGATTCGTGGGAGAAATTCCTCATCAGACACTGAAAACGATTTTGCGACTTTGCTCAGCAATGTGCGAACTTGACGCTATATTTAAAATTTCAGTGTTTTTGGTTTGATTATATTATTGAATTACATTTATTATTATTATATTATTATTTTTTATGATTATTCATTAAATTATAATTTATGATTTCGTGTTTCAAATGTTATCCTACCGGGATGTTTACTAGACTCTTGTTCGGACAGATTTCAGGGAGTTATTCCTAAAAATTACAGCCTACAATAAAAAAACTACATATTTCCATGCAAAAAAATGGTACCGCTTTCAGCACAAAAAATCTGAAATAATCATACTGCCAGGGAGGTTAAAATATTCCTGTCTACTTTGGATTTTTCTTCTAGGAGATGGCAGAAAAGTCAAGTGTAAGAGCTGGATCACACCAGGAATCGCATAAGAATGTGCTGTGCATTCCTGTGCGTTTCACATGCAGAGCAGTGCGCTGTGATTTCAGCAAATTCATTTTGAATAGGCTGAATTGTACCGGACGCACCAGATGGTGTCCATACACTACTTTAAAAAATGCCAGTGCAGGAAAACGCACTGGATTGACAGCCTGAATTTGGGGTGTTGACATTGACACCTGATGCAGATCACATCTGCACTGCATTTTGAATGTGTGTTGGGGGAAACGTGCACAAAATGCCAGTTTCCCACACCATGTTCTGGGGTGAACCCGCACTAAATGCTTGTTTTGAAGAGAATTTACAGGTGTATGGTGATTTGAAGTTTAAACTCATTCTACTGGCCAGAATAATCAGTACTTCTAGCCACTGGAATACATTTGCGCACATATGTGTGCCTTTATGTGCGTTTAGGTGTTCATTCACACAAGGAAATGCTTATATTCAGCACACATACATTCACACCTGAGCCTTGTGTCACCTGTCACCTGAAGCTCAAAAAAGTACCTGAGCTTCCTTGAGGCTATAAAAGCAGAATAATAATAAAAAAACTTGACAACAAACCTGGTTCTAGTTCTTCCAAAATGTAAAAGAACATTTTTGGCTAGAGATACACATTAACATTACAATGAGGGATTGATGTCCACCTTTACCGACGTAGGCTCAGTGGTCCAGGTTTCCAGGTGAAAGCTCCCACTTTTTCTCAGGTTGTCACCCTGAACTAATAATTTTTTCTTTTTCAATTTGTCATTCTGTGGCAGCACCCAAATATTGTAGAGTTCCCCTTAAGTTTTAACATTTCTAACAGCATCTGTTAGAAAAGCAAAGTTATCAGCTCACATGCCCCCTCCCTTATTTCCTGTGTAAGAATGTGTTCCAGTCTGTAGCTGGTATTCTTATCTGTAGCTGTAGATAAATTATCTAGCAAGGCCATGCTCTGAATTGCTTAGAAAGCCTTTTAAATGTACAGAAAGTGAAAGAGGAAATATATGCATTGTGACGTAATTGTTGATATGTGTACTCTGTGAGATGTTTTACAAGCCACTTAGCTTGCTGGCATGAGCCCTTGCTGGGTCACTCAGCACTAATGAATTTCCTCAAGTTTGTGTTCAGAGTTTTACCTGGTATTCCCAAAGTTGCTACTACAATTCTTCCTTTTTTTTTCATTTGTTTTCTTTTTAATTTTTTCTTTTTCATTTCTATTTTCGTTTTTTCAACTCTTTCTTTTCTTTTTTCACTTTTTCTTTTTCTTTGTCCCTGTAAAATTCAGTGATTTCAGTTCTCCCCTTTTCATATTTAAACATCTTATGCTGAATAAATGTTTGCTCAAGACCTCTTAATTAATCTTTCCTCACATCACCTGCATATACACCTGTTTCCACAGCCAATGATGCTACATATACACTAGCTCTTGGGCTGTTCATTCACCAAGCCCCCTATGGGCGGGGCAAAACATGTCAGCGGGCGTGGCCAGAGTGACGGCTGAGGCCATCCTGCTACATCTTGTTCCTCTCTGACTCCTGGGGATCGGTTCGAGTGGCCGCCATCCTCATCTATACTTCGAAGTTTCTGGAGTTACTTGGGACACTGCTCCCACCTTCTTTTCTCTGCTGGCAGGGGGGGGGGGGTATTTTTAATTTTGTTGTCAGTCTCAAATGGCACCAGAAGCACACCCACGGTTGTCATGCTGAACTGTCTTCTAGTTGGAAACTCGAGAGGACGCAGACAGGGCCTCTTTACCTCCGGCTCTGGAGTATCCCCGCACGGAAAGGGTGTCGGGGTCCCCCAGGAGAAGGACTGGATGATGTATATCTGGCAGCAGTGAAGGGGCCCCCCGTGAGCTCCGAGTCCCCATCCCGCCATGAACCAGCAGCACTCACTGGCTGTTCCTTGTCATTGACTGCAAATTCTTTTGGACCTTTCAGTATCAACAACAGAGTTGCTGGGGGAACGCAGAATAGACCCAGAGATCCGGGAACAATGGTCACCGTGGAGACGCTCATTTTCCATCCAATAAATTCCCCGCGACCGACACACACCGCCATTGTCAGCCAGAACAATGATAATTACGGCTCTGCTACAAAGTATCACATTTCATTGTATCCAATGTGACAAAATGATCAATCAGGACAGGAAGTGAGAGGAAGTCTTCCTAAAGCTGGACAGAGATGGAGAGAATTTCAAATGAAAATTTCATAAGGAAAGACTTAGGAGCAAAAAAATTCTCAGAACATTCGTTTGTCGTTCAAAAGATTTCATTTGAATTTGGAGTGAGTGGACTTTACCGAATGAAAACCACATACACAGTTAGAAATTGATTGAGAAAAATTTTCCATCCTGCTCCTTTGGATTTTCCCATCATTGAGGTCGAAAACGAATGTCGATTTGACCGACTATAAATAGAAAAACGAACAAACTTTCTTAGAACCTTCTTTTCCTAAAGCGGGACAAAAGAACGATTGTTTCACTTTCGAATAAGTAGTTTTCCGACAGCTGATTTTCGCGCGACCATCGAAAATGACCGAACGAACATTTTGGAAGTTTCTTTTTTAAGAACAATCGATTTTCTAATTGTTGACGATGTGCAGAATCGAATCGTATAGGTGTCAATACCTGTGCGATCCAATTCTAGTGCGGACCAAAAAAAGGGTCCTGCACCTTTCTGGTGTGGGTGCTGTGTGATTAGAACCATACAGAATGTATGACTCCAATCGCACCGCACACAAATCGCATGTGATTCGCACAGGAATGAGGTGGGGTTCCTGTGCAAATCACGTGATATTCTGCACCGCATATATGCGAACCCGGGCTGAAAGTTACATGAAAACATTTGATGAAGAAACTTATAATGGCCACACACATAACAATCTGACTGAGTGAATCTTCCCTGAGCAGGGCGGCACAGTGGCTTAGTGGTTAGCATGTCTGCCTTGCAGTAAATGGGTCATGGGTTTAATTCCTGACCATGGTGCCTCCTGCATGGAGTTTGCATGTTCTCCCTGTGCTTGCATGGGTTTCCCCCAGGTGCTCCAGTTTCCTCCCACACTCCAAATACATGCTGGTAGGTTCATTGGATCCTGTCTAAATTGGCCCTAGTATGTGTATGTATGAATGTAAGTTAGGGACCTTAGATTGTACACCCCTTGAGGGTTAGGGACTGATGTGAATGTACAATATATATGTTAAGTGCTGTGTAAATTGACGGCACTATATAAGTACCTGAAATAAATAAACTGGACATTGGGATTGAATTTATGATATATGAAAAAGACACATAGGGGTGTATTTAAGAAAAAATACATGGCAATTCGCCCAGTAAAAATGCATCTACATTCGTTCTGTACATATAGAGGAAACAAAAATCATTTTAGGCTATTTTCTGTGCTTATCAAATGTTATTAACTGATTTAATACCTCATCTGGCCACTAGATGGCGCTAGCTGTCATAGTTTCCAAATGCCATATTTTCTTTTTTAAATAGTTTTAAATAGAAATTATTGGACCAGCACAGCAAAAAAGCCTAACAACATTTGTTTTTTTTTTTGTTTCTTAGTTAAAAAATGGCCACTTTTTTTGATCAGATCATCAATAGACACAATCCACTGATTTTATTACTTTTAACTTGCCTCACTTAACATGAAAAATGTATATGATGACAGGTCCACTTTAAAGAGCTCTCAGTATCCCTTCTAAAGCCTGGTGGACCATAACATTGATTTTACAATGGAAAATACCACATTTGGCCACTAGATGATGCTAAGTATCATAGCCAATTCCTATTTTTTTTCATTTCTTGGTCTAAAAAAATGGGCAAATTTAGGGTGAATTTTACATCAAATCATCAATAGATACAATCCACTGACACATTATTTTTAACAAGCCTCACTTGTATATTTATTTGAGGATAGGTCCACTTTTAGAGCACTCAGCATCCCTTCTAAAGCTAGGGGCAGGGGCAGACTGACCATTTGGAAACTCGGGCACTGCCCGAGGGCCCGGGGTCAGTAGGGGGCCCCATGAGATGCCCCTGATACCTTTTTCATAGGCTTTTTTGAGTTTGGGCAAGGACACAGGGGCCCCATGATCCCCTATTGCCCGGGGGCCCCATGAGTTGTCAGTTCGCCCCTGGGCATCTGAAATTGTACCAGTATGAACCAGGAAATACCACTTCCCTCCTTCCAACATGGAAGAAAAATATATTTTAAATATATTTTAAAAATACATTCTTAATATATTCTTCCCAGATATATTGACATATATTTCAAATACTACAATTTTGGCCATATTCAATATATTTCAAAAATAGATTTCAATATATTTGTGAATATATTATTAACCATTAGCCGCCCGGCCAATGGCCGTTTGGCGGTTTCAATTGTGTCACTGCATTCCGGGTGCACGCCATTTGGCGTGCTCCCGCACATGCGCCGTTTGCGCTAATGCAGAGCGGCGCAGCAGTGCGATCTGTCAGCGGCCGTGCACCTCGGACACGGACGATGACAGATCCGAGTACCGGCTCCCGTTGCTGGTACCATGTGACCTGCTGTGACCAATCACAGCAGGTCACATGACAGTTGTATACAATGGATGGCTTCATTCATGATGCCATCCATTGTATACTAGTGCCTAGCTGTGAATGGTCACAGCTAATCACATGCACATGTCATGTGATTAGCTGTGACCAAATCACAGCTAAGCACAAAAAAAAAAAAAAGCTGAATGAATCGATTTCATTCAGGTAAATGCTTGCTTATAGCAAAGTAATTCTTTGCTATAAGCAAATTGTGTAAAAAAAAAAAAAAAAAAAAAAAATACTGATCACTTCCCCAAAGTAGTACAATGTTACTATGGTAACATTGCACTACTTTGGTCAAAGTAAAGTATGAAAAAAAAATCTTAAAAAAAATAAAAAAAATGTAATAAAAAATTAAATATAATAAAAAAAAAATATATATATATATATATTTTTTTTTTCATCCAGTCAGTGTCCCTGATCACTGCCATGCCAGTTACATGATGACGCTGTACTGCACTGGTGACAGTATGTAAAAAAAAAAATAGTGAAAATAATTTTTTTAATTTTTTCATTTTCCGAAAAATTATGACAAAAAAATACAACTTCAAAAAACTCGCCATACCTCTTATGAAGTACGTCGGACTGTCTACTCTGCAAAAAGGGGTAATTTGGGGATATCTGTACTGTTCTGACATTCTTGGACCTCAAGAAATTAGATTGGCCGTCAGTACTTCAGGATTGATCAATATTCAGATCTATACCATAGTTTGTGAACTCTATAACTTTCCTACAAACTAAAAAATACATCTAATTTGGGTTATTTTCACCAAAGACATGTAGCAGAATACATCTTGGCCTAAATTTATGAAGAACAATTATTTATTTGTAAACTTTTATAACAGAAACAAAGAAAAATGTGTTTTTTTTTCAAAATTTTTTTGTTAATTTAGCAAAAAATAAAAACCCCAGCGGTGATTAAATACCACCAAAAGAAAGCTCTAATTGTGTGAAGAAAATGATAAAATTTTAGTTTGGGTACAATGTTGTATGACCGCGCAATTGTCATTCAAAGTGTGAGAGCGCTGAAACCTGAAAACTGGCCTGGGCAGGAAGGTGTAAATTGCACGGTATTGAAACGGTTAAAAGTATATTCAGAACACATGCTGCAATAGTCTTGATTTAAAAGGAAAAATACTGCAATTGGCCAGTAGAGGGTGATCTAGGCAATTTCTATGATATTTAGCTTCACCTAGTGGCCAAATGATGTATTTTTCTTTTTAAATCAATGAAAACCTTCCAACCAACATGGGAAATTAGACCTAATAACATTCTTTTTTTTTTATTTCTGGGCAAAAAAATGGTTGAATTTTAGGCAAATATTAAGTCAAATCATCAGTAAATAAAATCCCCGTTACTTTTAGCAAGCCTCACTTGACATGAAATATATCTCTGATGACAGGTCCACTTTAAAAACCACTTGCCCTCCAGAGGATTTATCCCCCCCTTCCTGTCTAGGCCATTTTTTGCTTTACAGCGCTGCTATATTTTAACTGACAATTGTGCAGTCATGCAACGCTATACATAAATGAAATCTGTGTCCTTTTTTCCCCACAAATAGAGCTTTCTGTCAGTGGTATTTGATTGCCTGAGCGTTTTTATTTTTTTTGCTATAAACAAAAAAAACACAACAATTTTGAAAAAAAAACACAATATTTTTGACTTTTTGCCAAAAAACATATCCAGTTAAAGAATTTAAAAAAATGTTCTGCTACATGTATTTACTAAACAAAATCCCAATACATGTAAATTAATTTTTTCTTTTTTTAAGTCCCCGGAGGTGCGAAAAAAGGAAAAGCCCGTAAGTGGACAAAAAACGTGCAAGTGTAAAACACCAACACAAAAATGTGCACTTAGTCTCTACCCTGATCCCCCGTGGCGCGATATTCCAGACCGGGACAGAGGTTTCCACATGATCCACCTAGCCAAAAGGCCTGGTGGACCCCTTTCCTTGTGGCTAGCCGAGGCTGACCACCAAGTACTAGGTCAGGGGGGTCTCCCGAAGAGAGACCCCCCCCAGGAACGGGAGGAAGGACCCAAAAGGCCGCACATCCTCCCCCCAGACTTCAGGGCAGGCCCGAGGACCCACACCCTACCATCTTAGCGAGAACAAAACACACACAAAAGTGAAAGGTGACAAAACATGGGAGAAAATAATTAAATAAATAAGTGGCCGTGCAATTGTGCCCTGGCTAGGCCCTGAAGCCTGTAATTGATTTACGCAGGGGCGGACTGACCATTTGGAAACTCGGGCACTGCCCGAGGGCCCGGGGTCAGTAGGGGGCCCCACGAGATGCCCCTGGTACCTTTTTCATAGGCTTTTTTGAGTTTGGGCAAGGACACAGGGGCCCCATGATTCCCTATTGCCCGGGGGCCCCATGAGTTGTCAGTCCGCCCCTGGGAGAGACATTAGAGTGTAAGCTCTTCTGGTGCAGAGACTGATGTGACTTTTACAATGTTCCTTATACGACACTACAGAATATGGCAGAACTATATAAATGTATATTAATAATACTGTGTGGCTGTGGAGAGACATTACAGTGTAAATTATTTGTTTTTCATAGGCTTTTTTGAGTTTGGGCAAGGACACAGGGGCCCCATGATTCCCTATTGCCCGGGGGGCCCCATGAGTTGTCAGTCCACCCCTGGCGTTTACGTGAAAGTTATAGCGTCTACAAATGGCGGTATATATACTGGAATTTTTTTTTATACTAGTACCGGCGGCGATCAGCAAATTATAGCGGGACTGCATGGATTATATCTATATTTTATTTCTTCTCTCCTCTCTCCCCCCTCACATAGGGACTGCCAGGCAGCAGTGGCAGCCATTGGCTCCTGCTGCTGTCAATCAAATTCAGTGATGAGGGAGTAGGGGGCTGGGCCAAGCTGGGCTGTGTGTGCGTTTGTGGACAAACACAGCCCAGCTTGGGAGTAAACCCGTACGAGCGCCCCCATAACAAGCAGCTTCCTATGGGGGCACTGGCAGAATAGGAGGAGCCAGAAGCACCAGAAAAGAGGATATTTAGGGCCACTCTGTACAATTTCCATTGCACAGAGCAGGAAAGTATAAACCTGTTTGTTCCTTTTAAGAAAATGACTTTACAATGACTTTAAAGAACACTCAGAGCCCTTTGAACAGTTCAGGTGTGTATGGTATGAGGGGTGTGACACTCATAATAATGACCACAACAAATGCCATTACCAGAATCAGGAAGCCGTAATACACTTACGTAATATCTAAATATTATTGTCCCGGCTTCAGCAGTCAGGTTCGGTTTTAGCAGAGCTCAGCAAAATCCTATTACAGAGGAATATCGAGTTTGAATAATGAGTTTTCGGAATGTGGGTGGAGCTCCAGGTGGCACAGAGCTGGCGTTTGCAGTTACATAATAAATCGGGTCACTTGTAGAGCCTGATGGTCGCTGCTTACGGGATTGCAGGATATTTTCATTGTCCCAGAATATGTCCAGTGCTGTTATATCCAGAGAGGGACCTAGTCCTGTGTGCCTGGACCACAGACATATATCTACAGGATAATAGAAAGGCGGACTGACCATTTGGAAACTCGGGCACTGCCCGAGGGCCCGGGGTCAGTAGGGGGCCCCATGAGATGCCCCTGGTACCTTTTTCATAGGCTTTTTGAGTTTGGGCAAGGACACAGGGGCCCCATGATCCCCTATTGCCCAGGGGCCCCATGAGTTGTCAGTCCACCCCTGGTCCGCCCCTGATAGAAAGGCATTGCTGAGAAGCACCAACATCCCATGGATTTAAACTCCACGAGCGAGGCCCTCATATTCCTTCTTTACTGAAATGTATTGTAATTGTATTTTCTCCCGTTATATTGTAAAGCGCTGCGCAAACTGTTGGCGCTATATAAATCCTGTATAATAATAATAATATAAATCCTGTATAATAATAATATAAATCCTGTATAATAATAATAATATAAATCCTGTATAATAATAATATAAATCCTGTATAATAATAATAATAATATACAGCTGCCGGAGAGTCTGATCTCATCCCACCCAGAAATGACACCCGGTATCACCCTAGGGCGAGGAAGAGACTATTTATGGGGAGCTGATTTTCAATAATGTCTCTGTGTATGACCTGGTTAAGGCATCTCACTATTTATTTGGCGGAACCCATATGGAAGAGAAATATATTTTCAATATATTTAGAAAAACAAAATTGTACATGCAACATATATTTACAATATATTGGCCTACACGAATATATTTTTACATGTATTCCAAAAATGTAAATTAAAATATATTTTCCAAAGGCATATATTTAAAAATATACTTTTCAAAATATATTTTTCAGATATTTTTGAAAATCTAAAAAAATGCATTTAAACATAGATTTTTAAATATACTTGTAAATGCATTCCAAATTACACTTTGATATATATTGCAGCATGTGTTCTGAATATATTTTTAATAATATATTCACAAATATATTGAAATCTATTTTTGAAATATATTGATTATGGCCAAAATTGTAGTATTTGAAATATATGTCAATATATCTGGGAAGAATATATTAAGAATGTATTTTTAAAATATATCTAAAATATATTTTTCTTCCATGTTGGAAGGAGGGAAGTGGTATTTCCTGGTTCATACTGGTACAATTTCAGATGCCCAGGGGCGGACTGACAACTTATGGGGCCCCCGGGCAATAGGGGATCATGGGGCCCCTGTGTACTTGCCCAAACTCAAAAAAGCCTATGAAAAAGGTACCAGGGGCATCTCATGGGGCCCCCTACTGACCCCGGGCCCTCGAGCAGTGTCTGAGTTTCCAAATGGTCAGTCCGCCCCTGCGAGATGCCACTTGGGTCGCATGGAATTGCATGACAATGGAAATCACATTAATTTCAATAGTGTCTGTTCACACAACTGCAATGCCACTTTGGGGAAGGTACAGGTGTTACGTTAGTGCAACGCAGCACAATTTAGTGCCCCATAGACTTCAATGGAAACGCACCAAAAACACATGTATAACGCATGTACATGCATTTTTAGGAAATTTTTGGCAGATTTTTGTATACTCTCCTACAAAAAAACTTATCAGCATGAAAAAAGTGTAAAAAAAAAAACACTTTTTTTTTTAAGTGCCCTTATCCCCCTGTGCAAGGTATCACTGCAAACGTCACATCATGGACAGTAATTCTAGCACCAGACCTGCATCTGTAAATCTAAAGTGGTAACCTGCAAAGGTTTTTAAAATGTTGCCTTTGGATAGTAATATTTACATCGCTTGTCGCCCTTGCACTGGTGTGCGCAATTTTGAAGCATGGCATGTTTGGTATCTATTTACTCAGCGTAACATCATCTTTTAGGCCCCATATACACAGGACACTTCTGAACGATGGAAACTGACTGCTGGAAAACGTAGGTTAAAAAATGTCTGTTTATCCGCATTTGCATAATGCGTTTATGCGAGTTTATATGAACCTCCCAAATGCCCAGAATGCACTGAAAAGTGGTAAATTATTAACTATTTCAGACTGTTTCAGAGAAATACAGAGAGTAGAAGCAGAGACAGCAGTATGTGTTGAGATAATTAGGTGCGAGTTGCTCATTAACATTTCTTTTGTTTCCAAGGGTGCGAAGGTGTCTGGTGGATGGAGTCATTAAGGTCACCTGGCAGGGGGTCTTCATGAGGAATTTGAGGTGTGAATGGTCATTAACATATCTTTTGTTTCCAAGGGTGGGAGAGGTCTGAGGTGTGAATTGGTCATTACAATGTGTGACAAGTTTGGTAGGAACATCCTGTGTTCAGTGTTTTGTCCATCTGAGCACCTTGAAAATGCTTTGAATGCATTTTTCATGATGAAAAAAGGCTCTGGACAGCATTGGGAACTGGAAGAGTTAAAACATTTTTTTTAGACGCAAACGCTTATAAACACGATTTGCCACGTTTAGCCTCGTTTTGCATTTGAAACATTGGTAAAATCGACTGCTGATCGTAAAGTTTTCCACATTCATAAAAAACGACTGTAAACTCAACTGCCTGTAAACGACGATGTGTACATGGACACTTAGGGAGAGTTCAGGGACTGCTGAAAAAAATGCTAAACAGCTCCTAAACGTGAGTTTATCAGCTGCAGTGTACATGAGCCCTTAGACTTAACAAAAAATTGGTTGTATTGTGGAGTTTTTTTGCATTAAAATTCAAA
This sequence comes from Staurois parvus, assembly GCF_062004578.1. Lineage (NCBI taxonomy): Eukaryota > Metazoa > Chordata > Amphibia > Anura > Ranidae > Staurois > Staurois parvus. The sequence continues at coordinate 5,901,688 of NW_028318493.1, forward strand.
AAAAGTGTTTTTTTTTTTCAAAAAATTGCATTTGAAAAACTGCTGGGCAATACCGTGTGACATTAAAAAATTGCAAAACCATTTTATCCTTTAGGGTCTCTGCTTTTAAAAAACAAATATGTAATGTTTGGGGGTTGTAAGATATTTTCTAGCAAAAAATACAAATTGTTACACGGGAACAAAAAAATGCCAGAATAGGGTTTGGTCTTCAAGTGGACAATTTCTGTACAATCTCCTTTAGAATCGCCTTCACCTATGCGGGGCAAGGGCCTGCCTGAGTGAATATAAATCACAAGTGTTTAGGTCTGACCTCATATTATATGGTTTTTGGTAAATCTAAAGGAATATAATGCAATTAGATTGTATAATGTATGGCTAGCTTTACATGCAACAAGCTGGAAAGTGCAGAAAATGCGTGGAAATGTGCATGTGCTCCGTTACGCCTGTATGGCGTGAACCTAAATATCACCCAAACTGTACTCTCTGCTCCTCGCAAGACCTCCTGCTCTCTAACTCCCTTGTCTCCTCCTCCCATGCTTGTCCACAGGACTTCTCCAGGGCTTCCCACATCCTCTGGAACTCCCTACCCCAATCTACCAGACTATCGCCTACTCTTCTCACTTTTAGGCGCTCTGTTCAGGAAAGCCTACCCCGCCCTCAGCTAATACTGGAATCCTCTACTCTTCCAACCACTCTATCCCCCACAGTTATTACCTTTTGTACCACTAGCCCCTTCCTCCTAGATTGTAAGCTCCAAGGACCAGGCCCTCAAATCCCTCGTGTATTGAACTGTATTGTTACTGTATTGTCTCCCACTATATTGTAAAGCACTGAGCAAACTGTCGGCGCTATATAAATCCTGTATAATAATAATAATAATAATAACCTAGAATCATTGTCCGGGACTGATGTAAATCTTTTGAAAAGTGCTGCCATAAACCCAAACTTCAGGGGGAGCCAGCAGGAGAAGGGTTACATATTTCTCTACATGCTGTCCATGGGGTCCGCAGCAAAGGGCTTTTCAGGCGACTGGCCTAGTTCAGACAATTGCTCTTTGTCTCCATTGTCCCCCATGGAGTGACGCTTTAAGGTGGCACACTGAGAGGGGGTGGAGCTCCGGGATTTTCACACCGCGTGTTTCCAGAGTAACCCCATTGATGGGAGCCAGCCAGGACAGCGGACAAAGGGAACTAATTAAAAATACGGTTTAAATATGAACCAGAAGAGATTAGAAGGATTAGGAGACTCTGGCAGAACACTGTGGGCATAAGAGTTAGTAAACTTGTATTAATCCCCCCCAAATACTGCTGAACTACAAGTTCCAGCATAACGTCATCCCAGCAACAAGCACTGCTAGTAATACTATAACCCACCAATCAGAAACAGTTCTGACTGCTCCTAAAACCGAAAAAGGGTTTCTTTTTGGTTTTTGGTGGTGCAGTAGAGAAAAAAATCCCCCCTTGTTAGGTGTGAAGTCAGCCTAGAAGTCAGTCTGGTGTGCTGTGTGCAAATGGGCTGCCAAGGAGCATGCTGATAGGGGGAGAGAGCAGACTGAGCAAAGAGATTTCCTTATTAGTCTGATGGCCTTCTCCAGAAAAAAAAAGTGTGTTCTTTACCTCCAAATTACTGTGAACCTCCAAAACATATACATTTTCCAAAAGACAATTGGGAAACCTTTCCAAAAAAAACCTTGGCTGGCTCTTCCGATTGGCCCGCCAACTCCGACAGGACACGTTCCCATCGACTTTTATCTGTATTAATGTCCTGAATTTAAAGGATGGGAGTGTTGTTGGTACTTCGAAAGGGAGAATGTCACCAGCACACCGAGGATCACCAATATGGGTCCAAACGTTTTAGTAAACGATCACAAGGCAACGTTTCGGAGTCTCGCAGGACCCCTTCATCAGGCATGTGTCCTGTGATCATATTGGTGATCCTCGGTGCGCTGGTGACATTCTCCCTTGCTGATTCTGATTGGTTCCAGCCGACGGTCGCTGCAGCACCCACTTATACACACAGCCATTTTTAACGCAGGAACGTGTGCATTGGGATTGTACACTTGCATTGTTGGTACTTTGGTCCCCATTCATGCCTAGCATTTTTTTCTTTACAATGGGCTGCCCTATGTGCAACAAAGTGGCAAAGTAGCTCATTGAACTTTTTGACACTTTTCACTTTACATTTTTTTTCCCCATGTGTTTTATTGCTTTTGTTGCACTTTTTTTTGTGGTTGCGTGCCACGGTTGGGGCACCATTATCATATATGTGAACCTCCAAAACCGTACATTTTCCAAAAGCAGAGACCCTGGAGAATAAAATGGCAGCAGCTGATAAATGATATTTGCATAGGTATTTATCAGAAACATATTTTCAGGAAAAAAATACCCTAAAATTAAGTTTAGTGTAAACAAACACAATACTATGCCCGATTTTTTTGGTCAAATATAAATGATTGGTTTGCGTCGAGTAAATAGATACCAAACATGTCAAGTCTTAAAATTGAGCACGCCTGTGAAATTGCAAAAAAAAAAAAACATGGCACCTAAACTTCTCCATCAGTAATGACTGAAAAGCTTTTATAGGTTATCAGTGTAGATTTGAGGCGCCATTTGAGGCGCCATTTGAGGCGCCATTATCATATATGTGAACCTCCAAAACATATACATTTTTCAAAAGCAGAGACCCTGGAGAATAAAATGGTGGCAGCTGATAAATGATATTTGCATAGGTATTTATCAGAAACATATATTCAGGAAAAAAATACCCTAAAATTAAGTTTAGTGCAAACAAACACAATACTATACCCAATTTTTTGGTCAAATATAAATGATTGGTTTGCATCAAGTAAATAGATACCAAACCTGTCAAGTTTTAAAATTGAGCACGCCTGTGAAATTGCAAAAAAAAAAAAACGATGGCACCCAAACTTCTCCATCAGTAATGATTGAAAAGCTTTTATAGGTTATCAGTTTAGATTTGAGGCGCCATTTGAGGCGCCATTATCATATACAGTCATGGCCGAAATTGTTGGCACCCTTGATATTTCTCCAGGAAATCATGTATTTCTCACGAAACGTATTGCATTAACACATGTTTTGCTATACACATGTTTATTCCCTTTGTGTGTATTGGGACAAAACAAAAAAAGGGAGGAAAGAAAGCAAATTCGACATAATGTCACACAAACCTCCAAAAATGGGCTGGACAAAAGTATTGGCACCCTTTCACAACTGCGGATAAATAAGAATGTTACAAGCATGTGATGCTCCTGTAAACTCACCTGGGGCAAGTAACAGGTGTGGGCAATATAGAAATCACACCTGAAAGCAGATAAAAAGGAGAGACGTTCACTTAACCTTTGCATTGTGTGTCTGTCTGTGCCACACTAAGCATGGACAACAGAAAGAGGAGACGAGAACTGTCTGAGGACCTGAGAACCAAAATTGTGGCAAAATATCAACAATCTCAAGGTTACAAGTCCATCTCCAGAGAACTAGATTTGCCTTTGTCCACAGTGCGCAACATTATCAAGAAGTTTGCAACCCATGGCACTGTAGCTAATCTCCCTGGTCGTGGACGGATGAGGAAAATTGATGAAAGATTGCAACGCAGAATAGTCCGGATGGTGGATAAGCAGCCCCAAACATGTTCCAAAGACATTCAAGCTGTCCTGCAGGCTCAGGGAGCATCAGTGTCAGCGCGAACTATCCGTCGACATTTAAATGAAATGAAACGCTATGGCAGGAGACCCAGGAGGACCCCACTGCTGACACAGAGACATAAAAAAGCAAGACTACAGTTTGCCAAAATGTACTTGAGTAAGCCAAAAGCCTTCTGGGAAAACGTCTTGTGGACAGATGAGACCAAGATAGAGCTTTTCGGTAAAGCACATCATTCTACTGTTTACCGAAAACGGAATGAGGCCTACAAAGAACAAAACACAGTACCTACGGTAAAATATGGTGGAGGTTCAATGATGTTTTGGGGTTGTTTTGCTGCCTCTGGCACTGGGTGCCTTGACTGTGTGCAAGGCATCATGAAATCTGAGGATTACCAAAGGATTTTGGGTCGCACTGTAGGGCCCAGTGTCAGAAAGCTGGGTTTGCGTCCAAGATCCTGGGTCTTCCAGCAGGACAATGACCCCAAACATATGTCAAAAAGCACTCAGAAATGGATGGCAAAGAAGCGCTGGAGAGTTCTGAAGTGGCCAGCAATGAGCCCAGATCTAAATCCCATTGAACACCTGTGGAGAGATCTTAAAATTGCTGTTGGGAAAAGGTGTCCTTCCAATAAGAGAGACCTGGAGCTGTTTGCAAAGGAAGAGTGGTCCAAAATTCCGGGTGAGAGGTGTCAGAAGCTTATTGATGGTTATAGGAAGCGACTGATTTCAGTTATGTTTTCCAAAGGGTGTGCAACCAAATATTAAGTTAAGGGTGCCAATACTTTTGTCCAGCCCATTTTTGGGGTTTTGTGTGACATTATGTCATATTTGCTTTTCTGCCTCTGTTTTATATTTGTTCCAATACATACAAAGGGAATAAACATGTGTATAGCAAAACATGTGTTAATGCAATACCTTTTTTGTGTGAAATACTTGATTTTCAGGAAAAATATCAAGGGTGCCAACAATTTCGGCCATGACTGTAGGTGAACCTTCAAAACATATACATTTTCCAAAGGCAGAGACCCTGGAGAATAAAATGGCGGCAGCTGATAAATATTTGCATAGGTATTTATCAGAAACATATTTTCAGGAAAAAAATACCCTAAAATGAAGTTTAGTGCAAACAAACACAATACTATACCCAATTTTTGGTCAAATATAAATTATTGGTTTGCGTCAAGTAAATAGATACCAAACACGTCAAGTCTTAAAATTGAGCACGCCTGTGGAATTGCAAAAAAAAAAACGATGGCACCCAAACTTCTCAATAAGCAATGATTGAAAAGCCTTTATAGGTTATCAGTTTAGAGTTAACCATGAATCATCCATGGCACCACCTGCCTGGAGCTTGCATGTTCTCCCTGCGCCTGCGTGGGTTTTCTCCGGGTACTCCGGTTTCCTCCCACACTCCAAAAGACATGCTTTGGTAGATTAATTGGATCCTGTCTACATTGGCCCTAATATGTGTATGTATGAATGTGAGTTAGGGACCTTAGATTGTACAACCCTTGATGGTTAGGGACTGATGTGAATGTACCGGGGGCTGAGGGTCAGTGGGGGGCCCCATGATATGCCCCTAGTACCTTTCATAGGCTTTTTTGGGTGTGGTTTGAGTGTGGGTGAGGACACAGAGGCCCCATGATCCCCTATTGCCCGGGGGCCCCATGAGTTGTCAGTCCACCCTTGGAATGTACAATATATATATATGTAAAGCACTGCGTAAATTGACGACAGTACCTGTAATAATAAATAAAATAAATTATGGACCACAAATTATTGCTCTCACTACGATTTCTGTGACAATACATATCACATGTGTGGCACAATTGATGATTACAAACACATATTCGCCCTACGCTGTGCTTTTTATATGGGGTGACCAGGGTGCTTTAAATAATTTTTAATAGATTGTTATTAATTTTAAAATTAATTTTTTTTTACATTTTTTACATTTTAATTTTTTAAACTTTATTGCTATCACAAGACTGCTAACAAGCTTCTATGTCAGTGGCTAGCAACCTACGAGCTAAAGGGGGCCCTGACATCACCAAAGAGCCGCACATAATGCTCAATATATGTGATGGTTGAGAGCACTGTCAGAGACTGCAGGCCTAATAGAGGAAATGACGGTCAGAGAGTGTGGACATGATACATTTTGGTTGGGGATATGCTGCAGAAGACAATATGAAACGGGGAACATGTAACATGAGGCTAATAGAGATCAATGCTATTACCCTAATCAATGTTCCCACTCAGGGGCAGACTGACCATTTGGAAACTTGAGCACTGCCCGAGGGCCTGGGGTCAGTAGGGGGCCCAATAAGATGCCCCTGGTACCTTTTTCATAGGCTTTTTTGAGTTTGGGCAAGGACATAGGGGCCCCATGATCCCCTATTGCCTGGGGTGCCCCATGAGTTGTCAGTCTGCCCGTTTCCACCCTGTTTTGGCCCTTGGACCGCAGGTTGGGTACTAGAGCCCTATGTGATAGCATGGGCAGATGACATATCCTCTTTATGGAGACATCAGGGTATTACACCCCCACTGTCTCCCCTGCCCTCCAGTGCAGCTACTCAACCACAGATCATGCTGGAGGAACTGCATTCTTTGCTACACTAGTCAAGAGGTGATGGCTGTGACCCCGGAAGTAACATAATAGACAGTGCTTCTGGGGTCCTTAGTTACAGGAGAAATTGAGGAATGGATATTCCCCGAGACTGGAAACCACCACAGATGCATATGTAGTGACACACTTCCGGCGTGGCGGCCATCTTGGTACACCTTTGTACACCCTTGTACATCCATGCATATTACATCCAAAGGCGTGTGGTTGGAGCCCTGAATTTTACTGGTTTGATGTAAGTGCGCATTTTATTTGTTACTATACTTGGCAATAAACATACTACACAATGGAAGCTTGTGTTTTATGTTCCATATGAGTTGTTAGCGCAACATTTGATCTTGCTTGGAGAAGGAGCCATTATTGAAGTGCTGATCCCTGGAGGGAGATTTATATACAGTGGAAGCAGCCGTTTGGAGTGATACTTACCTGGAGGATCTGTGAGAGGGATCTTATTAAACGTTTTGACTCGCAAGGGTCGAATCTTTAAGGTGAGAGGCTGATTCAGCCGGTGTTCGGATGATCTTCTGCTCAACTATCAACCCACTTTTGCACACAAATACCAGCACGAGTGTTTTTGTTCACCTGAGTGTGATCATTCTTATTTGGACTTTATATACACGGAAATATATTTTGTTTGTGTGCAGTTGCACTTATTGAGTTCACATATATGCACAATTTTTGACTTATTCACTATATGGGGTATGTTTAGGTACATATACAGTTGCAAGAAAAAGTATGTGAACCCCTTGGGATTACGTGGAGTTTTGCATGAATTGGGCATAAAATGTGCTCTGAACGTCATCTAAGTCACAACAATAGAAGAACACAGTCTACTGAACATAATACTACACAAACATTAGATGTTGCCATGGTTTAATTGCACATAACATGTAAACATTCACAGTAAAGGGAGGAAAAAGTATGTGAACCTTTGGACTTAATAACTGGTTGACCCTCCTTTGGCAGCAATAACCTCAACCAAACGTTTCCTGTAGTTGCAGATCAGACCTGCACAACGATCTGGAGTCATGTTGGGCCACTCCTCTTCACAAAACTGTTTCAGTGTAGCAATATTCTTGGGATGTCTGGTGTGAATCGCTCTCTTAAGGTCATGCCACAGCATTTCAATTGGGTTGAGGTCAGGCTCTGACTGGGCCACTCTAGAAGGCGTATTCTGTGCTGTTGCAGCCATTGTTTTGTTGAATTACTTGTATGCTTTGGGTCATTGTCCTGTTGCATCACCCATCCTCTGCGGAGCTTCAGTTGGCGGACAGATGGTCGTACGTTTTCCTGCAAAATGTCTCGATAAACTCTGGAATTCATTTTCCCATCAATGACAACAATCCGTCCAGGCCCTGAGGCAGCAAAGCAGCCCCAAACCATGATGCTCCCTCCGCCATGTTTTACAGTGGGGATGAGGTTTTGATGTTGGTGTGCTGTGCCTTTTTTTCTCTACACATAGTGTTGTGTGTTCTTCTCAAACAACTCAATCTTGGTTTCATCTGTCCACAGTATATTTTGCCAGTAGTGCTGTGGAACATCCAGATGCTCTTTTGCAAACTTCAAACGTGCTGCAATATTCTTTTTGGACAGCAATGGCTTCCTCCGTGGTGTCCTCCCATGTACTCCATTCTTGTTTAATGTTTTCATTATTGTAGATGTGTCAACAAAAATGTTAGCATGTGCCAGAGATTTCTGTAGGTCTTTAGCTGACACTCTGCGATTCTTCTTTACCTCATGCAGCATTCTGTGCTGTGCTCTTGCAGTCATTTTTACAGGACGACCACATCTAGGGAGAGTAGCAACAGTGCTAAACTTTCTCCATTTGTAGACAGTCTGTCTTACCATGGACACATGAACATCAAGGCTTTTGGAGATACTTTTGTAACCCTTTCCAGCTTCATGCAAGTCAACAATTCTTGATCGTAGGTCTTCTGAGAGCTCTTTTCTGCGAGGCACGGTTCACATCAGACAGTGCTTCTTGAAACCAGTAAACCCAAAACAGGTGTGTGTTTTTTTAAGGCAGGACAGCTGTCAGCAACACATCCAATATCATCACACTGATTGGAGTCAAGGTTGGCTCACTCCTGGCTCCAATTAGCTCTGGGAGAAGTCATTAAGCTAGGGCCTCACATACTTTTTCCTCCCTGCACTGTGAATGTTTACATGTTATGTGCAATTAAACCATGGCAACATCTAATGTTTGTGTAGTATTATGTTCAGCAGACTGTGTTCTTCTATTGTTGTGACTTAGATGACGTTCAGAGCACATTTTATGCCCAATTCATGCAAAACTACACGTAATCCCAAGGGGTTCACATACTTTTTCTTGCAACTGTATATGTTAATGCACACTCTTTATGTATATGTATATATGTATATATTCACTTGTAAAAGCACGTATTGTTTTTCAGTTGGAAGGATTGATTTTTCACTATAGGAATTTAGACTCATTCACATGTGTGTATTATTAAGTGATGTGCATGATTTCACTTTAGTGGACACCAATTTTGTTCATTTATTTGATATTTATCTACTAGGTGTTTTATTTGTCCACATGTTTATTTGAATACAAGCGAGTAGCGCTACATTGTTTCCATAATTTTGTTACGTTAACAACACCCCGAAAGCGGTCCACAAAATGCGGTGCTATGCGCAGAATCGGATTGCGTAGGTGTGAATACCCGTGCAATCCGATTCTAGTGCGGACCAAAAAAAGAGTCCTGCACGTTTTTGGTGCGGGTGCGGTGCGATTAGAGCCATGCAAAATGTATGACTCCAATCGAATTACATACAAATCGCATGTGATTTTCACAGGAAGGCGGTGCGAATCACATGCGATTTACTGCACCGCATATATGTGAACCCGGGCTGAAAGACAGCTGTAGTAGCAGCCATGATTTAACAGCTTGTCTGCCATGCCGTTTATAAACGTACGTTGGTAGACAAGGGATTAAATATGTGAAAAAAAGGGAAACTCTTCACCAAAGGGTGTCAGACCTGGGCAGGGGGGAGGGAGAACAATGCCATTATTTTTTTTTTGCTGCTATGAAGAGTCTCCTTTAAGATGCCCAGACAGTCGCAGTTTTCTATACCGCACAAGATGCAAAACCTCTGAGGTTTGCATGTAGTTACTACAGCGACAGACAATTGGCAAACCTTTCCAAGAAAACCTTGGCTGGCTCTTCCGATTGGCCCGCCAACTCCGACACGACACGTTCCCATTGCCTTTTATCTTTATCAATGTCCTGCATTTAAAGGATGGGAGTGTTGTTGGCCCTTCGGGCCCCATTCATGCCCATCATATCCGAAACGCGGGTTTTCTTTTATTACAATGGGCTGCCCTATGCGCGACAAAGTGAGCATTTTGCCACTTTTCACTGTTTTTCCCCCATGCGTTTTACTGCTTTTGCACTTTTTTTGTGGTTGCGTGCCACATTTGGGGCACCATTATCAATTAATGACACCAAATGCGTGATATTTCACGTGTTCTATGAATGCATGCGAAGACTTGCGCTTCTGCGCATGTTCCCGGAACGTGCAGATTTTAATGAGGCCTTACTGTTCCCACTCAGACAGAGGTTTCTTACCTATAAGGCTTTGTTTACAGGTGCAGCCAGGGGGTGGTAAAACATGGTGGCAAAAATTAAACAGCAGGTCACATTTGGCAAAGGTTGCTTATGCAAGTCTATGGGGCTGCACCACAACCGTCCTGCAACAACGTGCAGTACACGCATATACAGCAAGGTGATGCGGCATTTACAGGGTTAAATCTTACTTATTATGGGCTGGTTTACACATGTCCGTTTACTCCCGCCACTCCATAGAGAGCAATGGGGCGTCGGATCGGGTGCACTGGAAAAATGGACAGGAGAACCTTATTGGTCCGCTCGTGTGAAAGGGGTCTTAGGCTAGAGTCACATCTGTACGGGTTGTGGTTGATGCGTTTTGTGGTGCAGTTTTGCATATTTGAACACAGTTTCCATTTTTTTTTTTTTGCTAATAGAAAAGTATGACAGTTCTGTTCATGTAGTGCGACTTTGATGTGACTTTGATGTGACTTTGATGCTACTTTGATGCGACTTTGATGCGACTTTGATGAGACTTTGATGCGACTTTGATGTGACTTTGATGCGACTTTGAGGTGACATTGATGCGACTTTGATGTGACTTTAATGCGACTTTGATGAGACTTTGATGCGACTTTGATGCGACTTTGATGTGACTTTGATGTGACTTTGAGGTGACATTGATGCGACTTTGAGGTGACATTGATGCGACTTTGAGGTGACTCTGAAGTAACTTTGATGCAACTTTGAAGTGAGTTTTAGGTGACTTTGATGCGACTTTGATGCAACTTTGATGTGACTTTGATGCGACTTTGATTCAACTTTGAGGTGACATTGATGCGACTTTGATGTGACTTTGATGCGACTTTGATGCAACTTTGAGGTGACTTTGATGCGACTTTGATTCGACTTTGAGGTGACATTGATGCGACTTTGATGTGACTTTGATGTGACTTTACACTCTGTCACTCAAGTAGCATCAAAGTCACATCAAAGAGTAATGCCACACAAAGCTCCCTATATACAATGACACCCGGAGCCGGGAGAGCAAACCTTTATGTGACCAAAGTCGCATGTTAGTTATGGGCTAGGGTTAGCGGTAATCGTTAGGGTTAGTGTTTCAACGACTGCAAAGTGTGCAAAAAAATAAAAAAAATGGCTCTGAAATGGTTTAGGAAAAAATTTGCAAAAAAAATAAGAGATATTAATATGTATCTTAAAATGTCAGATGCTATAACTGACATCATAGGCAGATGGAAGTTTAGCCCATTGATCTGCAAATGAATAAAACAGAGTAGATTAGAAACAATGTTTACAAACACTGTATCCGATGGTCTGTAATACAACAGCAGCAGAAAACATAGCCAAAAAAAATTATTATAAGCAACACCATAATAATAATGCTCATAAATATTTAGAAGAATAACATTGAGTGGTCTGGTACAGCTTGTGGTAAAACTGTGCAAATAAATGATATTTCTCCTAGATTGTAAGCTCCAAGGAGCAGGGCCCTGGAACCCCTCGTGTATTGTATTGTTACTGTATTGTCTCATGTACTGTCCCCCACTATAATGTACAGACAGGGGCGGACTGACCATTTGGAAATTCGAGCACTGCCCGGGGGCCCAGGGTCAGTAGGGGGCCCATGAGATGCCCCTGGTACCTTTTTCATAGGCTTTATGAGTTGGGGCAAGGACACAGGGGCCCCATGATCCCCTATTGCCCGGGGGCCCCATGAGTTGTCAGTCAGCCCCTGAGTACAGCGCTGAGCAAACCTTCTGGCGCTATATAAATACTGTATATTAATAATAATAAAATTTACCATAATAATCTGTAAAATAAATTAGAATGTAAATGAGTACTGGATTCATGCCACACATTTGATTACGAACATTTTTCAAAATAATTATTTATTAACAAATAGTAGAATTATTATTGTTATTATTATTATTATTAATAATAACAACGACAAAATCAAATATACAAAATAAAGTAGTTATTTGCTAATTATTAATAGTACTAGAAAAAATAATAATGTAATTCATACCAAGCAAATAATAATAATAATGATAATCATAATAAAGAATAATAATACAATAATTATGGTAATAATAATATTAATAATAATGCAAAATTATGCTAAAATAACACTTTTTTTTTGCAAATTACTTAGTAATAGTAAAAAAAGAAGGTAATTGATTCCAATATTAATAATAATAATAATAACACTTTTGAGGATGATAATCTAATAATACTACTACTACTAATATTAATATCTCATATTGACATACTGCAACATGATAAAACAAAAATGTATTTATTTACAAATGACTGATATTACTAGAAAAAAAATTATGTAATTCATGGCACTCATAATAATAATAAAAAATATAATAATAATAATAATAGTATGTCACGCTGTAGCCTTCCTATCCTGTGTATGAAAAGTCACAGCATATCATACAAGACACAGACTGTGCCCACACTGCCCACACTGAAGATGGCCGGGCGGGCTCGGAGAGGGTGCGGTGACGTCAGTATGGCGCGCTGCCGGGCCGGACAGAGGGGGAGCGGCGTGCTGCACACATGAGCCGGGCGGTGAGTGGAGGAGGACGGAGCGGTGAGTTCTCTACGTGGATACAGTGTATGGGGGGGAGGTCACGTGCCTTGCTCTCCCGGCTCCGGGTGTCATTGTATATAGAGAGCTGTGTGTGGCATCCCTATACCGTCACCTCCTCCCCTCCATAGACCTCTATGGGTATTAATAGCTCTGAGATAAGCCGATCATCTGCTGTGCGGACCCGGGGTGACCTTGAGCGGCCGATCCTCCTGATCTCTTCCCCTCCATAGAGGGTCCATCATCATCGTCTTCCATCATCTCCCCGAGATCAGGGGGGCCCCGACCTCCACTATAGAGGGGCAATATCAGAGCTCCATCACCTGCCATCTATACACCCCTCCATCACCTGCCATCTATACACCCCTCCATCGCCTGCCATCTAGACACCCCTCCATCGCCTGCCATCTAGACACCCCTCCATCGCCTGCCATCTATACACCCCTCCATCGCCTGCCATCTGTACACCCCTCCATCGCCTGCCATCTGTACACCCCTCCATCGCCTGCCATCTGTACACCCCTCCATCGCCTGCCATCTGTACACCCCTCCATCGCCTGCCATCTGTACACCCCTCCATCGCCTGCCATCTGTACACCCCTCCATCGCCTGCCATCTGTACACCCCTCCATCGCCTGCCATCTGTACACCCCTCCATCGCCTGCCATCTGTACACCCCTCCATCGCCTGCCATCTGTACACCCCTCCATCACCTGCCATCTGTACATCCCTCCATCGCCACCACTCCTTCGTCTTCCATCTATACACCCCTCCATCGCCTCCCCTCTATACACCTGCCCTCTATACACCCCTCCATCGCCTGCCATCTATACACCCCTCCATAGCTCAGAGGTCACACAGAGATGATTGAACCCGGACACTTCATTCTATCAATGACAGTACATGTGTGTCTAGAATTATGTGTCTGTATGTCAGGATCGCTTTACATGTGTCATGACAGTTCTATGTCATAGTTCCCATGATCACACTTTACTCTGTTACCATTGGTTTACATGTGTCATGACTGGTCTATTCTGTATTTGTCATGACCAGTCTACACGTGTCATGATTGGCCTACATCTATACTTTTGAATGTCATGATTGGTCTATACCTTATCTGCCATGACTGGTCTACATGTAGCATGACTGGTCTACCTGTAACAACTGCTCTACAAGTGTCATGATTGGTCCACGCCGTCATGATTGGTCTACATCGTTGTGACTGGGCTATACCTTATCCGTAATGACTAGTCCACTTCGTCATGACTGGTCTATACCTTATCTGCCATGATTGGTCTACATCATCATGACAGGTCTACATGTGTCATGATTGGTCCACATCTTCATAATTGGGCTATACCTTAACCATCATGATTAGTCTACATCATCACGACTGGGCTTTACCTTATCTGTCAGGATTGGTCTACATCGTCATGACTGGGCTATATCTTATGTGTCATGATTATTCTACATTGCCATGAATGGGCTACACCTTATCCATCATGATTGGTCTATACCTTATCTAGCATGATTGGTCTACATCATCATGACTGGTCTATACCATATCTGTAAAAAATGGTATACATGTGTCATGATTGGTCTACATTGTCATGACTGGGCTATACCTTATCCGTCATGATTGGTCTACATCGTCATGACTGGGCTATACCTTAACCGTCATGATTGGTCTACATCGCCATGACTGGTCTATACCTTAACTGTAAAAAATAGTATACATGTGTCATGATTGGTCTGCATCGTCAAGATTGATGGGGCTATACCATATCCATCATGATTGGTCTACATCGTCATAAGTGGGCTATACCATATCTGTCATGATTGGTCTACATCAAGGGTAGGCAACCTGCGGCTCTCCAGCTGTTGTGGAACTACATTTCCCATGAGCCATTGCAACATTACAAAACTGACAGTTATAGCTATGACTTGCAGAGGCATGATGGAACTTGTAGTCCTGCAACAGCTGGAGAGCCGCAGGTTGCCTACCCCTGGTCTACATTGTCATGACTGGACTATACCTTATCTGTCATTATTGGTCTACATCGTTATGACTGGGCCATACCTTATCTGTCATGATTGGTCTACATCGTCATGACTGGGCTATTCCTTTTATTTGTCACTACTTGGCTACGTGTGGCATAACTGGTTTTACTGTGTCTGACATGATTGGCTGACGTGGTCGTGACTTGTCTACATCCCTAGTGCACAACCTGCAGCCCAAGGACCACATGTGGCCCATGGACCTCAAAAGTGCATTGATTTTTAAATGACCTAAAAAGGCAGTGGTCTCTAGCAGTCTCATGTAATGTTTTGCCTGACTCTAACGTTTTCAAACATATTGTGTGGCTCATTGGTAATGTCAGGGGCCACAGTTGAGGAGCCCTATACCTTGTATATTGACAACCACAGGTCTACATTATCATGCTTGCTCTATACCTTGTCTATCACAACTAGCCATAAATGTGTCATGGCTGGTCTATACCTTAACTGACGCGAATGGTCTACATGTGTCATGACTGGTCTATACCTTGTCTGTCACGACTGGTCTCCGTGCGTCATGCCTGACGTATACCTTGTCTGTCACGACTGGTCTCCGTGCGTCATGCCTGACGTATACCTTGTCTGTCACGGCTGGTCTCCGTGCGTCATGCCTGACGTATACCTTGTCTGTCACGACTGGTCTCCGTGCGTCATGCCTGACGTATACCTTGTCTGTCACGACTGGTCTCCGTGCGTCATGCCTGACGTATACCTTGTCTGTCACGACTGGTCTTCATGCGTCATGCCTGACGTATACCTTGTCTGTCACGACTAGTCTTCATGCGTCATGCCTGACGTATACCTTGTCTGTCACGACTGGTCTTCATGCGTCATGCCTGACGTATACCTTGTCTGTCACGACTTGTCTTCATGCGTCATGCCTGACGTATACCTTGTCTGTCACGACTGGTCTTCATGCGTCATGCCTGACGTATACCTTGTCTGTCACGACTGGTCTTCGTGCGTCATGCCTGACGTATACCTTGTCTGTCACGACTGGTCTCCGTGCGTCATGCCTGACGTATACCTTGTCTGTCACGACTGGTCTCCGTGCGTCATGCCTGACGTATACCTTGTCTGTCACGACTGGTCTCCGTGCGTCATGCCTGACGTATACCTTGTCTGTCACGACTGGTCTCCGTGCGTCATGCCTGACGTATACCTTGTCTGTCACGACTGGTCTTCGTGCGTCATGCCTGACGTATACCTTGTCTGTCACGACTGGTCTTCGTGCGTCATGCCTGACGTATACCTTGTCTGTCACGACTGGTCTTCGTGCGTCATGCCTGACGTATACCTTGTCTGTCACGACTGGTCTTCGTGCGTCATGCCTGACGTATACCTTGTCTGTCACGACTGGTCTTCGTGCGTCATGCCTGACGTATACCTTGTCTGTCACGACTGGTCTTCGTGCGTCATGCCTGACGTATACCTTGTCTGTCACGACTGGTCTTCGTGCGTCATGCCTGACGTATACCTTGTCTGTCACGACTGGTCTTCGTGCGTCATGCCTGACGTATACCTTGTCTGTCACGACTGGTCTTCGTGCGTCATGCCTGACGTATACCTTGTCTGTCACGACTGGTCTTCGTGCGTCATGCCTGACGTATACCTTGTCTGTCACGACTGGTCTTCGTGCGTCATGCCTGACGTATACCTTGTCTGTCACGACTGGTCTTCGTGCGTCATGCCTGACGTATACCTTGTCTGTCACGACTGGTCTTCGTGCGTCATGCCTGACGTATACCTTGTCTGTCACGACTGGTCTTCGTGCGTCATGCCTGACGTATACCTTGTCTGTCACGACTGGTCTTCGTGCGTCATGCCTGACGTATACCTTGTCTGTCACGACTGGTCTTCGTGCGTCATGCCTGACGTATACCTTGTCTGTCACGACTGGTCTTCGTGCGTCATGCCTGACGTATACCTTGTCTGTCACGACTAGTCTTCATGTGTCATGACTAGTTTACTTCTCACCATATCTGGTGAGACTCCTCAATACCACACCAGGTCCAGGAAGGAGGGGAATATTGTGATCAGATCTGCTTTTTTTTATTCTAAATATTGTCTAGGGAAATTATGTAAAAACCTAAAATTGCAGCGCTGGGCTTTCAACACTAGGGTCACCGAAACTAGGATACATGATCCGAATGGTTTTTATTGGTTAAAGACCGGTATGTGTTATGTTTTCGGGAACTGACTCCCGTTCTCATCGTACAGCAATCAATGACCGTAGCCCTCGTATGGAATTCCAGATACAATGTATCATTTCTCTTCTCTGTCACTTCTAAAGGCTTCAAGGGATCGGGGAATAGACCAATCAGTGGGAAGTGTGCTGCTGGGTGTAGTCGCAGTGTGATGTATATAGTGGTTTGTATGGATTTGATTATATTCAGACATTAAAGTATTAAACGCTCGCTGTGTAAATATTTCCTTCCTCTAGCTTTGTTACTTTCCAGTCTATTTACCCACATTTTCCCTCAAACCGTTATATTTTGCCTGTTTAAAACTTGTATAGCCCATTCACTCCTTGCGGCACTTCCTGGAATTTCCAGATCGGGAAGTCAAACTATCCCCCCCCCCCCCCAGATGGGTAATTCAACATAATGGGTGACCTTTATGACCAGTAGTCAAAAACCTGCACCCCCCAATGTCAGGAAGAGGCAAGTGTACTTAGGGCTCTGAGGAAGAGGTTGTGTCCTCAAAACGCGTTAGCCAGTTGGTCATCCAGGGTTCCATCGTATGGACTCAGATGCTGTTTGGATCATACATCTTGTTCAGTTTGACATGCCTGTGTTTTTATGTCTATTGTGAGTATGATACTTACTTTGTTCCTTCAATAAATATATTTTTAACCGATAATGCACTAGGTCGCTGCGCCCTTTTTTTGTTTTTCCGTTTACATCTAGTGTATTTGGACCACCCCGGTCTGTAGAGGGCAGCAAGCAGTGCATATTCCAGAACATTCCTATTGGGTCTACTGGGTCCATTCCTAGTGCAGGAGAAAAGTGTTTGTTGTGTTGCAAGTGTACTTAGCCCTATCCAACACAACAAATACCTTTCTCCTGCGCTAGGAAAGGACTCAGTAGACCCAATAGGAATGTTCTGGAATATGCACTGCTTGCTGCCCTCAACAGACCGGGGTGGTCCAAATACACTAGATGCAAATGGAAAAACAAAAAAGAGGGCGCACCGACCTAGTGCATTATCATTTTAAAATATTTATTGAAGAAACAAAGTAAGTATCATACTTACAATAGACATAAAAACACAGGCATGTCAAACTGAACAAGATGTATGATCCAAACAACATCTGAGTCCATACGATGGAACCCTGGATGACCAACTGGCTAACGCGTTTCGAGGATACAACCTCTTCCTCAGAGCCAACCAAGGAAGAGGTTGTGTCCTCGAAACGCGTTAGCCAGTTGGTCATTCGGGGTTCCATCGTATGGACTCAGATGTTGTTTGGATCATACATCTTGTTCAGTTTGACATGCCTGTGTTTTTATGTCTATTGTAAGTATGATACTTTGTTTCTTCAATAAATATTTTAAACGATAATGCACTAGGTCGGTGCGCCCTTTTTTCTGTTTCTCCATTTGTACTTAGCCCTATATAGTTCTTGATTTGCTTAGACAATTAAAAATTGCAATGTCACACTGCACTGATGATGACCAGCAAACTCCAAGCAGCTTTGCACAATCTGACATAGTCATAGATTTGCATGGCTCCTCCTACTTCCCAAAATGTTTTGGGATTATGATGGAAGTGAGACATGTAGGTTGTGTTTTAAGGAGCTTCTGCTTCTCAGATCCAAATGTAACAAGTCTGCATAAATAAATTCCTGATGTCACAAAATATACCAGTCGCTCCACCTTTAATCATTAGTCGTCCTCAGGGTTCCGTCGGTGACTTTGTCTAGGCTGTGAGGATGTCATCAGTTTCACCCAATAAAGTGCAGTGCTGCTCTAAAGTTATACCAATATAGATTAACAATCCGACAAAGAACTGTCCAGTCTGCTGCAGGCAGAAGGAAATATTTCCTCAGTCTCCTCTCCCCACAGTGATCGGACTGCAACATTGTAAGTTTCAAGTCACAAGATGTGAAACTGCAGCAGGGGCTGATTTGTGTCAGACAGTTCTGAAAACAGCCAAGAACTGTACAGGCTGCAACATTTACATAATTGTATCATCACTCAGCTGACATCTCAGCCCAGGACGTAGATGGTGAACCTGTTGATACCTGAACAAGGATGGTGCCGTCCATTCTGATAGAGGAGATGAAGACTTTGTCGGGGGGGGGGGGGGGGGGGGGGGCAGGGAGAGCTGTGATTGTCACCTTTGGGGTACACAGATTGTTTACTTGGAATATTTGCATCTCACATGAAAAACTCTTGAGTAACAGGTCCATAATAGGGCTAGGAACACATTGGTGATTTTTAGTAGTGCAGTCTTGCTACGAAAATTGCTAGAAATAGTGTTTAAGTGGTTGTAAACCTTACATATACCCAGTGAAGTGACTGGCCTCAGGTAATACACAGAAATGAAACAAATCCTCCTACATGAGTTGTACCTTTTTATCTGCAGTCTTCTATTTTCTACAGCCATCCAAAGTGCTGAATTTATAATGCTTGCCTGAGAATTCACAAAAAAAGGGGCGGAGAGCTGAAATTACACACTGCACAGCTCAGTGAGGAGAACGTTGAGAGCTGATAAGAGGAAAGAGACCCCATCCCCCTCCCCCCTCCATCTATCACACGATAAGATGGGAGAGACCCCAGCCCCCCCCCCCCCCCCATCTAGCACATGCTGATAAGAGGGAAGAGACCCCATCCCCCTCCCCCCTCCATCTATCACACGATAAGATGGGAGAGACCCCAGCCCCCCCCCCATCTAGCACATGCTGATAAGAGGGAAGAGACCCCGGCCCCCCCCCCCTCTCTCCATATAGCACACGCTAATAAGAGGGAGGAGACCCCAACCCCCTCCCTCCTCCATCTAGCACACGCTAAGAGGGAAGAGACCCCAACCCCCCCTTCTCCATCTAGCACACGCTAATAAGAGGGAAGAGACCCCAACCCCCCTCTCCTCCATATAGCACACTTTAATAAGAGGGAAGAGACCCCAGCCCCCCCTCCCATCCTCCCTATAGCACACGCTAAGAGGGAAGAGACCCCAGCCCCCCACCCCCCCACCCCCCTCAATCTAGAACACGCTGATAAGAGGGAAGAGACCCCAGCTCCCCCTCCATCTAACACACACTAAGAGGGAAGAGACCCTACCCCCCCCCCCCCATATAGCACACAGAAATAGAGTGACATCCCTGAGTCTATATGCCTCACTACGCAATGCAGGCAGATCATGGCTGGTGGGAGGGGCCCAGCAGGGTGTTGTACATAGCTTTCTGAAAACATCACAGCACCCTGCCTCAGTACTCCTCTTAAGAGCCATCAGACCTGATACAAGCAGTGGGAGGAGTTATGCAAATATAAAAATACCTTGCTGGGTAGATGTCAGTCTGGAGGAGCGGGCTGTTCCTAGGCAGGCTGTATTTGCCTGCAGACCACTCTAGGTAACACCTACATGTGATGCTGAGACTCCATAATTGAAAGAACTGAAATCTAATGAATAAAGAGGGCAGGGATGTGGAGGAAAGTGCTAAGATGATGCTGGACGTCCTCCAGCCAGGAATGAGGCGGGAACTATCTGACTTGTTGCATCTTCTAATGAAAGTGAGAAGCCCACAGTGTGCAGTGAAATCAGAGTAAGACATTTCAGACCAGGAGAGGAGCCGGTACACCTGTGCAAGACTTGGGGGAGGCTTTAGGTGTGCTCCCTGTAGGGTGAGGTAAGTATCATGTAGTAATAATTAAGCTGGCCACACACTATACAATTTTCTTACAATTTTCTGCCCCATTTCCTTTAGATTTACCTTCAAAGTGCTGAATTTATAATGCTTGACTGAGCATTCACAAAAAAAGGGGCGGAGAGCTGAACTTACACACTGCACATCTTAGTGAGAAGAACGTAGTGCAAGGGCCTGCCTAATTGGATACAATTGAAAGTGTTGTTTAGGTTTGACCTCCTATTATATGGCTTTTGGTAAATCTAAAGCAAAGTTCTAAAGAAAATTGTATAATGTGTGGCCAGCCTTTGTCTCGAACGATTGCTGATTGGTTAAACTGTGTGCAGCTATGTGCTACATTCATTGTATAGGGAGCAGTTTTCTCCATGTGTGGAATGATTGATCCCTACTATTACTCATTAATCATGCCGCTCCTGTTCTCCTGGGAGAAGATCAAAACTATTGAGGAGTTGTTAGGATTTTTTTTCGTATTGCACATCCTGAGCTGCCATGACCCTGGGATTATTTTCAAAGGGAAGCACGGAGTGGTCAGCCCATTGCAGAGGCCGGTGTGGTGTGACTGAAGTGTCCTCTATTATTCTGTACCCGCAGGGAGGGGAGGCGGAGGAGGTCCTGTCTCTGCACTCAGCAGGCTGCAATCCTGGATCTGCTAAGCTGACAAATATGGAGGATTATTCCCTGGGGGGAGGCGAAGGCTGCTACTCGCCCAGCCTGGTGGATTGCTCAGCCGGGAGGCTGAAGAACTGCGGTGAAGAATGGGTGAGTGAAATCCATCATCTGTCCCACCACCGGTAATGGCTGGCAAAGTTTTCCTGTGTGCTCATTGATGATCCAGCTCCAACTTTATACAGTGTGCCGTGCGTCCTGCTACATCCCTGCTGTCCGCGCCCAATTGCATGTTTGTTCAGTAAACATGAATTTTTATTTCTCTTACAATTATATAAATAAACATTTATTTTAATAATCGTTTTTACATTTCTTATTTTCTTTAAATAATATTTTGCATAGTGAATACTTTTCTCAAATAGTAATGTTTATTTATTTCAGGTACTTATATAGCGCCTTAATTTACGCAGCACTTTACATATATATTGTACATTCACATCAGTCCCTAACCCACAAGGGGTGTACAATCTAAGGTCCCTAACTCACATTCATACATACCCATACTAGGGACAATTTAGACAGGATACGATTAACCTACCAGCAGGGGCGGACTGACCATTCGGAAACTCGGGCACTGCCCGAGGACCCGGGGTCAGTAGGGGGCCCCATGAGATGCCCCTGGTACCTTTTTCATAGGCTTTTTTGAGTTTGGGCAAGGACACAGGGGCCCCATGATCCCCTATTACCCGGGGGCCCCATGAGTTGTCAGTCCGCCCCTGCCTACCAGCAGGTAATGTCTTTTGGTTTCAACTATTGGGATTTAATGTAGATAAATGTAAACATTGTTAATTCAGTTCCTCAAATAATCTGCGTTTTATTTGTTTTTATGTGTTAGGTACACATCCTTGTTAAAATTACATCAATGTGTTATGTAAACATGATTTTAATTCTCTAGGTTTAATTAAATATTTTATTACAATTTCTCAATATTATTTTGAAATAATATTTTTATTTGTGACAAACTTTTCTGAATAGGAGCTCGTTCTGGTTTTCCCTATTGAGATTTAATATAGATAAATGTTTGAATGTCATGTGAACATTAGGGTTTCAAATCCCCAAATAAACAGTATTTAAATAAATAATTTTTTTTCTATTTATTGTTGATTATTTTTTTTGTGTAAACAATTTAATTCTGATTTTCCCTATTTGAAATGTAAAGTAGAGGAATGTTTATTAGGTTGCATTTAAACATTTATGATTTTTTTTAAAATAAGCATTGTTTAGATGCAAAAATAAATAATAATTAAAATAAATAAATTAAAAAAAAAAAAAATAAAATAAAAAAAAAAAAAAAAAAAAAAAAATATATATATATATATATATATATATTCATTTTACAATATTATATC
The DNA here is from genome assembly GCF_062004578.1 of Staurois parvus. Taxonomy (NCBI): domain Eukaryota; kingdom Metazoa; phylum Chordata; class Amphibia; order Anura; family Ranidae; genus Staurois; species Staurois parvus. The sequence continues at coordinate 5,924,100 of NW_028318493.1, forward strand.
CAAAATATTATGTTACATGTTATTACACTACGTTTTCTACAGAGAAATTTGTTGTGGTGGTTTTGGATAGAAATGAGAGGGGTTTAAAGCTTTAATTATACAGATTAGTTTTCATTTTTAAAATTGTGTTAGTGTGTGTGCGTGTATATATACATTTTAATTTTAAATGTCTAAAAGTAAGTTTGTTCTGGTAGTTATGGATAGAGTAGGATTTCTTTTTTTGCTGTCTGTCCTGCTGGGGAAATTTTCCCTTCATTTTCTGTCCTGGAAATGAGAAGAAATCTCAAAGTGAAGAGAATTTCCAGCTTAGAGAATTGTAAAAGGGACATTTGTCCCCATTGAAGGATTTCCCTCACCTGTTGCTCTAATGACAATTGTAAAACTTTTGGATTTCCCTCACTTTCTTGGTGACCATTTTCAGGGTGAGAGGATGTCTGGCCCGGCTGTCTTCAAGTCCACCACACTGAAATGGAAAGAGACCCTGCTGAGCCGGAAGAGGCCCTTTGTTGGTCGATGTTGTTATGTCTGCACCCCTCAGAGCCGGGTAAGAGGGCCGAGACAGACCATTATCCCATATCATCCCCCCCATACAGTCCTGTCATTATACCATATCATCCCCCCCATACAGTCCTGTGATTATACCATATCATCCCCCCCATACAGTCCTATCATTATCCCATATCATCCCCCCCATACAGTCCTATCATTATCCCATATCATCCCCCCCATACAGTCCTATCATTATCCCATATCATCCCCCCCATACAGTCCTATCATTATCCCATATCATCCCCCCCATACAGTCCTATCATTATCCCATATCATCCCCCCCCCCATACAGTCCTATCATTATCCCATATCATCCCCCCATACAGTCCTATCATTATCCCATATCATCCCCCCCATACAGTCCTATCATCCCCCCCATACAGTCCTATCATCCCCCCCATACAGTCCTATCATCCCCCCCCATACAGTCCTATCATCCCCCCCCTACAGTCCTATCATCCCCCCCCCCTACAGTCCTATCACCCCCCCCCATACAGTCCTATCATCCCCCCCCATACAGTCCTATCATCCCCCCCCATACAGTCCTATCATCCCCCCCCATACAGTCCTATCATCCCCCCCCATACAGTCCTATCATCCCCCCCCATACAGTCCTATCATCCCCCCCCATAAAGTCCTATCACCCCCCCCCATAAAGTCCTATCATCCCCCCCATACAGTCCTATCATCCCCCCCATACAGTCCTATCATCCCCCCCATACAGTCCTATCATCCCCCCCATACAGTCCTATCATCCCACCCATACAGTCCTATCATCCCACCCATACAGTCCTATCATCCCCCCCATACAGTCCTATCATTATCCCATATCATCCCCCCCATACAGTCCTATCATTATCCCATATCATCCCCCCCATACAGTCCTATCATTATCCCATATCATCCCCCCATACAGTCCTATCATTCTCCCATATCATCCCCCCCATACAGTCATATCATGATCCCATATCATCCCCCCCATACAGTCCTATCATGATCCCATATCATCCCCCCCATACAGTCCTATCATTATCCCATATCATCCCCCCCATACAGTCCTATCATTATCCCATATCATCCCCCCCATACAGTCATATAATTATCCCATATCATCCCCCCCATACAGTCATATCATTATCCCATATCATCCCCCCATACAGTCATATCATGATCCCATATCATCCCCCATACAGTCCTATCATTATCCCATATCATCCCCCATACAGTCCTATCATTATCCCATATCATCCCCCCCATACAGTCCTATCATTCTCGCACATCATCCCCTTGAAATACAATTTATTTAAAATAAAAGTGCTCATTGGTTTTGTCTTGTTGCAGGATAAATTCTACAACCCCAGCATCCCCTCGTTAGGTCTGCGTAATGTCATCTACATCAATGAGACGCACACAAGGTGAGTGCTGTTCTGTACATAGCGGAAGTCCGAAAACCTAAAAATACAAGTGTCTTTTTTTTCTGAAGTAACAAACTTTCTATTCTTGTGCATGTTGTCAAATCCCAAATCATCATGCTGATAGGAGGAGAGAGCAGAGTGACAGAGAGTTGAGCTCATTAGGCTGCTGCTTCTCCTTTTATTGCCCAGGGGAGAAGGACAAGATCTGTAAGTGTTACTGAACTGCAGCTAATAGAAAATTAGGTCTCCTGCCCTGCCACCCTGAGCTATACTAGGTTGCAGAGCTGTGTAAATCCCTGAACTGGATGGACAGATATACATATCCTTTGGCAGGTAAAACAGGCACCCTTTATGTATTTAGCTGTTGGCGTGGAGTTTAGCTTTAACTTCTTTCTGACCGCCCTATAGCCAAAAGACGGCTACAGTGCACTCGGCTAGTTCTGGGAGAGCATCTAAGGATGTCCTCCCAGAACCACGCCCTCGTACGCCCCTGTGCGATCTGTGATCGCTGTATCCTTCAGACACAGCTGATCACATGTCCAAGTAGTTGGCCAATCAGATCCGCCTTTTACATGTGAACAGCGGTGTCCAATCACAGCTGATCACATGTAAACAGGAAATGCCGGTTATCGGCAGTCCTCTTCTAACACTGACAGTGTGTGAGGGGAGGAGAGCCGGTAAGCAGCATTTCTTAGGGGGACATCTACACTGATGACCAGTGTAGCTTCTTCAGTGCAGCCAAAAGTGCCCATCTGTGCTGGCTGTCAGTGCCCATCTGTGCTGGCTGTCAGTGCCCATCTGTGCTGGCTGTCAGTGCCCATCTGTGCTGGCTGTCAGTGCCCATCTGTGCTGGCTGTCAGTGCCCATCTGTGCTGGCTGTCAGTGCCCATCTGTGCTGGCTGTCAGTGCCCATCTGTGCTGGCTGTCAGTGCCCATCTGTGCTGGCTGTCAGTGCCCATCTGTGCTGGCTGTCAGTGCCCATCTGTGCTGGCTGTCAGTGCCCATCTGTGCTGGCTGTCAGTGCCCATCTGTGCTGGCTGTCAGTGCCCATCTGTGCTGGCTGTCAGTGCCCATCTGTGCTGGCTGTCAGTGCCCATCTGTGCTGGCTGTCAGTGCCCATCTGTGCTGGCTGTCAGTGCCCATCTGTGCTGGCTGTCAGTGCCCATCTGTGCTGGCTGTCAGTGCCCATCTGTGCTGGCTGTCAGTGCCCATCTGTGCTGGCTGTCAGTGCCCATCTGTGTTGGCTGTCAGTGCCCATCTGTGCGTGCCCATCTGTGCTGGCTGTCAGTGGCTCCTCAGTAATGCCTGTCAGTGCCCATTAGTGGTGCCACCTATTGCCCATCAGTGCCACATATCAGCGCACATCAGTGAAGGAGAAAAATCATTTATTTACAAAACTTTTTAACAGAAACTAAGAACTTTTTTTTTTTTCTCAAACTTTTTGGTATTTTTTTTGTTTGTTTAGCAAAAAAAAATAAAAACTTCCATGGTGATTTAAATACTGCCAAAAGAAAGCTCTATTTGTGTGAAAAATGATAGAAGTTTCATATGGGTTCAGCGTTGCATGTCCACACAATTGTCATTTAAAGTGTGACAGCACTGAAAGCTAAAAATTGGCCTGGGCAGGAAGGGGGTGAAAGTGCCCGGTAGGCAAGTGGTTAAAGTGACACTCCAGGAAAACGTGCCCTGTGATTGGTTCAGAAAAGTGTGCACAATGGTACTATTTTCCTGGAGTTCCACTTTAAGGTCTCAAAACCTGCGTGGAGGAAGACCAGTTGCTCACTATATGCTCACTCAGCTCTAGCAATGCGGCATTCCTGGAGCTTCCCACTGGCTGCTGATATCTTCTAGCGGCCAGTTTCATTTCCCAGGGAGATAGGGCGTCATTCCCGCGCATGCATGGGAGTGCGGTCAGATTTGACATTGCTGAACTTATGCAGTGAACTGCACGTGCACAGCTCACAGTACAGGGGCGGGCAGGCAGGTGGATCCTTTTTATTGCAGAAGAGATAAAGCATGTCTCCTCTGCATTACAAATCCTTCCTGTTCGCATTTGGTTTTTGCCTACTTTTGGATTTGGTTTTGTCCATAAAGTTCCCCTTTAGGACACAGAGCCTGCACTGGGATCTCCTTATATATGTAATCAACTAAACAAAAAAGGATGAGAAACCTGGAAATAATATAAAAGTTAAAGTTAAGTTGTCTTGGAGATAAATAACTCAACTAAACCATGTTAACTAAAAATATACTATACTTTGCCTTTTAAGTGATGCTGTCCTGTCTTCTATATAATGTAGATCCCTCAGCTGTCTGGATATATTTCTGGATACATGGGGGGGCTACTTGTCTTACATGGCCTCCTCTTGTATCACCAAGCCAACGTTTAACCGTTACTTGATTCTGAGATTGTCATTGAACATGTCACACTAGGACTGGAACAAAGGATCATGTGAGCGTCTCATCTGTCATATTTAATCTTTCATGAATGCTCCAAATAGTGTGAATTTAAAGCTATGGTTCTGGGCTCTCACAGGGGCCCATGTTATCAGCTTCAGCTCTTATACCTGTACATCCCCCATAGACCAGAGTCAGTTTTACAGTCCTGCTATGGGCCTGTTTGTTATCTCAAATAATGACAAGCTTATTGCAGAATATATATAATAATATTCTATATATAATTGTACTGTATATAGAATATTTATCAATTTTTTTTAGGACAAACAAGGCTTTCTGTTGATGTTTTGCCAAATCGATTTTTTTTTTATACAATCTGTAGACAAAAATGTAACCACATTAAAAAAAAAAAAAGTGCACTCTTTTCTACATCAGTTTTTAAATAATAGCGGATAACATTTTTTTAATTATTCTTGTGCATGTCCCATTTACATGGTAATTATGATTCTGGTACAAAGCATTAAAAAGTGATGCACAAATAAAATAAGATTTATTTTGTTCACTTTTGCCCTTTTTTTTTTTAAAGAGACGCTCAAACATTACAAAAGAGACGCTCAAACATTACAAAAAAATGAGGGAAAAAAAAAAGGTTTAAATCCTATTCCTCCTCCTCCCTCCCAGAAATAGATATTCAGTGACAAACCGCCTCCGTTTTACCACTTCCCATCCGGCCCATGTACATAAACGGCTGGACGGGAGCAGTGCAGAAGCGGGTGGCCATTTTTAAATGTCCTCCCGCTTCCCTGCCTGTGCATGCTCCCTGGGAGTGTGCGGCATCACGATCCGGTACCCGGCCAATCAGTGATCACATGAATAGTAGTAAGCAAGATGTCACTTCTGACATCATTGCTTACTACTTGTGAAATCTGTGAATGATCACAGAGGTCACATGGTACAAGGCTATTCACAGCAGCCTTGTACCATGTGACAAGCTGTGACCAATCACAGCTCTCACAGTATTTTTCAATGGCTGCAAGAATGCAGCCAGAGAGAAGGAGAAATGATTGCTTTTACAGTCCTTATGGGTGTAAAAGCAATCAGTGTAAAAAAAAAAAAAAAAAATCTTCATCACCCCCCACAAGTAGCACACTTGTACTGCTAGGGTGGCAGTATGTTAAAAAATAAATAAAAAAATTAATAAAAATGTCAACATTTTTTTTAAAGTTATAATTTTTAGTTATAAACTAATTTGTTTTTTTTTTTTTTTACTAAAAAGATTGATGAATACATATATGAAAAAAGATAATTTATTTGCAAAATTTTAAAAGAAAAACACTTATTTTTTTCAAAGTGTTTGGAGTTTTTCATTTATATTGCAAAAAAATAAAAATCCCAGTGGTGAATAAATACCACCAAAATAAAGCTTTATCTGTCTCAAAAAAAATTCATATGGGTACAGTGTTGTATGACCGCGCAATTGTCATTCAAAGTGTGATAGCGCTGAAAGCTGAAAATTGGCCTGGACAGGAAGGGGGTGAAAGTGTCCGGACTTGAAGTGGTTAATAAACACGCAAACTTTGACTAAATACGACTTTGTAGCCCAGTAATCAGAGGATCTGACCACACTGCCCAGTGCAAACTGTAATCTAACGACCTGGTCTGGCACACTCTCTATTGGGACAGGCACGCACCCCCCCCCCTTCCTCTGCACTGAAAGTCTGTATGTATGACAAGTAGATTTCGAGGGATTATCTTTTGTCAAAGTGCCAGAAAGACAAGAGATGGAATTTTCCAGAACAACTTCATAAATAATAAAGTTGTCAAAATTGTCATTTGGGAAAAACTCCAAGAAAGCAATTTTGCTTTTTGTAAGGAGAACCCCACCACCATCACGGCTATAGTAAATATTAATGTGATGTGCTGGGGCTTAGACAAGACTTTTGTGTTACTTAATTGCAAAGAAAAATCAGGTCTCTCTCCCTGCCAGACAGAAAACTGTGCTGTGTGGTGGAGCTGTGTAAATCTCAGGAATGGATGGACAGAAATGCAAATCATTTGGAAGTAAAACAGCTCTGTTAAATGTATTTTATTTGTGAATTTAGTTGTTTGCCAGGAGTTTGACTTTACAGAATATGTCAACCCAACATTTCATATTCATGGTACAGTATATTGCCTAAAGTATTGGGCTGCTTGCCTTTACACACACATGAACTTTAATGGCCCCCCAGTCTTAGTCCGTAGGGTTCAATATTAAGTTGGCCCCGCCCTTTGCAGCTATAACAGCTTCAACTCTTCTGGGAAGGTCGTCCACAAGGTTTAGGAGGGTGTCTATGGGAAGGTTTGACCATTCTTCCAGAAGCACATTTGTGAGGTCAGGCACTGATGTCGGGGGAGGAGGCCTGGCTCGCAGTCTCCGCTGTAATTCATCCCAAAGGTGTTATATGGGGTTGAGGTCAGGACTCTGTGCAGGCCAGTTACGTTCCTCCACCCCAAACTCACTCATCCATGTCTTTATGGACCTTGCTTTGTGCACTGGTGCGCAGTCATGTTGGAACAGGAAGGGGCCACCCCCAAACTCTTCCCACAAAGTTGGGAGCATGAAATTGTCCAAAATGTCTTGGTATGCCGACGCCTTAAGAGTTCCCTTCACTGGAACTAGTGGGCCAAGCCCAACCTCTGAAAAACAACCTCACACCATAATCCCCCCTCCACCAAACTTTACACTTGGCACAATGCAGTCAGGCAAGTACCGTTCTCCTTGCATACACCAAACCCAGACATGTCCATCGGCTTGCTTGAGTGTGATTGGTCACTCCAGAGAACACATCTCCACTGCTCTAGAGTCCAGTGGCAGCGTGCTTTACACCACGGTATCCAACATTTTGCATTGCACTTGGTGATATAAGGCTTGGATGCAGCTGCTCGGCCATGGAAACCCATTCCATGAAGCTCTCTATGCACTGTTGTTGTGCTAATCTGAAGGCCACACCAAGTGTGGAGGTCTTTAGCTATTGACTCTGCAGACAGTTGGTGACTTCTGCGCACTGTGCGCTTCAGCATGCGCTGACCCCGCTCTGTCATTTTATGTGGCCTACCACTTGGTGGCTGAGTTGCTGTTGTTCCCAGTTGCGTGTGAAATCCCTGGTGTTCCCACCAGTCCCTCTGCTTTCCTAATAAAAACTGACTACATTAGGCGTAAGAGCACAGCGTGGTCAGTTCTCTGGCTGTGCTGAGAACTCAGCTTGCTCTCTCCTCCAATGATTGTAAGGCTTGTGCTTACAAGCGCATCTTCCTGCACCCCTGCACAGCCATTCACCGTGTGCTGCTGTTTCTCTTTCCCTAGCTCTTACAACCTGTTCCAAATTATTATGCAAATTCTATTTAAGTGTCACAAAGATTAAATATTTTGTTTTTCAGTTTAACTCATGGATGGCATTGTGTGTCAGGGCTCTTTTGATCACTGAAAACAATCTCGGACACCTATATATTTCTCAAATACAAAGCACACACCAAAAAAGATACCCAGAAAAGTAGTCTCCCTCCACCCTTGAAGGTTACAGAATAATATAAAACTTCAACTTTTATAAGAAAAGTTTTATATTAATCTCGGACACCTGTGATAATTAGATTGGCCGGTGAGCCCAATTTAAGGAAAAACTACTAAAGGAGGGCGTTCCACATTATTAAGCAGAGCACCATTTTCAAGCAATATGGGGAAGAAAAAGGATCTCTCTGCTGCCGCAAAGAGTGAAATAGTTCAATGCCTTGGACGAGGTATGAAAACATTCGATGTTTCACGAAAACTTAAGCGTGATCATCGCACTATGAAGAGATTTGTGGCTGATTCAGAGCACAGACGGGTTCGTGCAGATAAAGGCACATTGAGGAAGATTTCTGCCAGATCCATCCATCAGATCAAGAGAGCAGCTGCTAAAATGCCATTACATAGCAGCAAACAGATATTTGAAGCTGCTGGTGCCTCTGGAGTCCCACGAACATCAAGGTGTAGAGTCCTCCAGAGTCTTGCAACTTTTCTTCTATCTTTATATAAATGTTTTGCCTTTCATTTCTATTTAACCGCATGCTGCCCAGCCACTGTACATATACGGCGGCAGGGTGGCACTCACAGGCAAAACCAAGTTTTAAAACGTATGTTTTGTAAACAAATAGGGGGCGCGCTGCCGCCTTATTTGTCCTGTGGATCACCGCCACAGATGTCAGTTGCCGGGTCACAGCCGCTCATTAGCGGCTATGTCCCGGCGATCGGCGGTAAACGGTGACAGAGAGCAGAGCTGCAGTAGCTGTGCTGTCTGTCACCTCTCTGTCAGCTCGAGGATGAGCTGATCGAGAAAGAACAGTTTCTCTTTCTCGATCAGCCTTGTCCCGTCCAGCACACCCCCCCGCCCCCTAGTAAAACACTCCCCCTCACTCCTATAACCCTTCCCTGCTAAATAAAGTTAACCCCTTCCTCCCCATTGCCATTAGTACAGTGTCAGTTTTTTTTTTTTTTTGCACTGATCACTGTATTAGTGTTTTTGGGGATGTCAGTGACCCCAAGTCAGTACCCCCCAATGTCAGAATGTCCGCCGCAGTCCTGCCATAAGTAGCTGGTCGCTGCCATAAGTCCCTGATCACCGCCATAATTCGCTGATCGCCGCCATTATTAGTATGAAAAAAACCCTAAAAATCCCAGTATCTTTCCCGCCATTTGTAAACGCTATAACTTTCAGGTAAACCAATTAATTTACACGTATTGTGTTTTATTTTAGCAAAGACATGTCGCAGAATGCATTTTGGCAGAAATTTATGACTAAATTTGATTTTTGCATTTTTTTTTACTGGACATGTTTTATAACAAAAAGTCCAAAATATTGTTTTTTTTCCGCAAAATTGTCAGCCTTTTTTTTTTATAGCGCAAAAAATAAAAACCACACAGGCAATCAAATACCACCAAAAGAAAGCTCAATTTGTGGGGAAAAAAAGCATGTAAATTTCATTTATGTACCATATTGCATGACCGCGCAATTGTCCGTTAAACTAGCGCAGCGCTGTATAGCAAAAAAATGGCGTAAATTGCAGTATTTATACCATAGTTTGTAGACGCTATAACTTCCACACAAAGCAATCAATATACACTTATTGGGTTTTCTTTTTACCAAAAACATGGAGCAGAATACATTTTGTCCAACTTTGAGTTTACTATATATTTTTTATAGCTGAAAATAAAAAATATTGTTTTTCTTCAAAATTTTTGGCGTTTTTTTTGTTTATAGCGTGAAAAATAAAAAGCGCACAGGTGATCAAATTACACCGAAAGAAAGCTCTATTTGTGTGAAAAAAAGGACGTAAATTTCGTTTGGGTGCAGCATTGCATGACCGCGCAATTATCAGTTGAATTAGTGCAGCGCCAATTAGCAAAAAGAGGCCTGGTCATTAAGGGGGGTAAATCCTCTGGAGGTCAAGTGGTTAATACTGAATGGGTTCTTTTACAAGGTGAGGGTTTACCTATACTTTAAATGTTTGTGTGTAAAACAATGTGTGTGTTTTTTTTTTTTGTCAAAATTGCAAATGAGCTTTAAAGAATACTTTTATGAAATGTGGTCAGTTTTCCTTTTATACAAAGAACAGTTGAGTTAAAACTGTTTTTAATTGTCAGTTGTGTGCTGCTCCCGCCCATAGGCGGAGGTGTTTGTGATATATAGGTGTAGCCGTCTATACCTCTTTATATAGCTCTTTACAAGTCACTGCCTGGTACATGTCCCCAGACTAATGTTTGCTCAGACGGTGACGTTCCTTTCAAATATTGACATAAACCTTTATAATGTCAGTAAAGAATAAAAAAAAATCTAAAGCATATAAGAAATTTTTAAAGCTGAACTCAGGTAAGTGTAAAATACAAATAAATGCCACTCTGTAATCCTCAATACATAATTACATGTATTTGTTTAAATGCAAGCAAATGTAAGTGCTTGTATATAACCTGGTGTCCTTGTACAGTGGGGCTGGAGTGAGAGAGGAAGAAGCAGCACACGGAGCCATTCAATGGTGCTGACAAGTGACATGCTGATAGGAGGAGAAAGCAAAGTGACAGCTGAGCTCATCACTGTGCTGCTCTCACTGTCCAGTCACAGGCTGTGGGCGGGTCTGGGATGACCTGGGCTCAGAGGAAGTGGGCTGCATGATGTTGGCCATCAGACTGAGGACATCTAGCGGCAGAAAAGAGTATAGCGGGGGGAAATGTCTCCATTGAAGGGGAATATTGTGGCAAGAGCAGGTTTGTAATGTATGTTTTAGTGGGCTTTTCATTTAATGGTGGTTCCACTTTAACTTCAATCTGTGTATTTATTGCAGTCTGTCTGATCTGCTTCTGGGATCGTTAATGATAAACTCCATAGCTAGTGCGCAGTGACGAGGGGGGGAAATAGCTTTGTGTGTTTCAAATCTCTAACTATCTTAGCCCTGAAAATATTTAACTGAAAGCTGAAGGGAAGCAGCTAAATACAAAGCTGAAAGATACATATGGGAATTGTTCACAGGCCAAAGGATTTGCTGTTCAATCCCTCACCCCTGCCGTACAGCACAGACAGATTCTGGACCTCCACTGCAGCAGAATCATAGAGGGGTCCGATGCACTCCAAGCCTGCTGATTGGACAGTGAGGGAGCAGAAGAGCACAGATGAGTCAATCCTCTGCTCAGTTTGCTTCTTTGTTGCCATCATGTTTCCTTCTCAGCACATGACCATGCAGCAGAGCCTAACTGGCTTTTGGTGGTGTCCCTCGGCAATAAAAACCTGGCAGAGGCTCTAACCTCTAATCGTGCACCAAAATGAGAATTCTGAGCCGGAACTGAAAATTCAGGATGCACTTGGCCGAAATCCGAAACCAAAATGAAAAGCTTTTTTAAAAAAGATATATTTTTTATGTATAATTGTATTTGTAATCGACTTTTTAATGAATACCATGAATTTATAGGACAATGAATTTAATAAATACAGTCCAGTCACTTTTATTGAAAGTAACACAAATTGGACAGAAAATGAAATATATGTGAAAGTGAAGTCAGTGGGACGTGATTTTGCATTGAAGTCGGCGGGACGTGATTTTGCACTGAAGTCGGCGGGATGTGATTTTGCACTGAAGTCGGCGGGATGTGATTTTGCACTGAAGTCGGCGGGACGTGATTTTGCACTGGAGTCGGCGGGACGTGATTTTGCACTGGAGTCGGCGGGACGTGATTTTGCACTGGAGTCGGCGGGGCGTGATTTTGCACTGGAGTCGGCGGGGCGTGATTTTGCACTGGAGTCGGCGGGGCGTGATTTTGCACTGGAGTCGGCGGGGCGTGATTTTGCACTGGAGTCGGCGGGGCGTGATTTTGCACTGGAGTCGGCGGGGCGTGATTTTGCACTGGAGTCGGCGGGGCGTGATTTTGCACTGGAGTCGGCGGGGCGTGATTTTGCACTGGAGTCGGCGGGGCGTGATTTTGCACTGGAGTCGGCGGGGCGTGATTTTGCACTGGAGTCGGCGGGGCGTGATTTTGCACTGGAGTCGGCGGGGCGGGATTTTGCACTGGAGTCAATGGGGGAGGGGTGCGCGTGTTTGCATTGAAGTCGATGGGAGGCCTGTTTGCATTGAAGTGGGCAGCACAGTGGCTAAATGGTTATCACTTCTGCCTGGTAGTACTAGTGTCATTGGTTCGAATCCCAGCCATGGCACCACCTGCCTGGAGTTTGCATGTTCTCCCTGTGCCTGCGTGGGTTTCCTCCGGGTACTCCGGTTTCCTCCGACACTCCAAAGACATGCTGGTAGGTTAATTGGATCCTGTCTAAATTGTCCCTAGTATGTTTATGTATGAATGTGAGTTAGGGACCTTAGATTGTACAGCCCTTGAGGGTTAGTGACTGATGTGAATGTACAATATGTATGTGAAGCGCTGAATAAATTGACGGCGCTATATAAGTGCCTGTAGTAATAATAATAATAAGTCGATGGGGTGGAGCGTGTTTGCATTGAAGTCGATTGGGGGTGGGGGTGTTGGCATGTTTGCATTGAAGCCGATTGAGGCGTTTTTGAATTGGTCAATGGTCAATGGGGGCGGTTTTGCATTAAAATCAAATGGGATGTGATTTTTGCATTGAAGTTTTTTTTCCTATCCGCGCCGATATATCGGTGCATCACTACTAACCTGTCATCATTTCATCCATAACTACAACAAAGTTTTGGCTTTGCATACACTTAACTAGAAATGGTGGCGGACATTATACATTTTACAGCTTGATGTAATTATAGGCAGGTCTATAAATCAAAGTGTTTTTAGAAAAGCACCACACCCTAAAACTCTAAAGCAGCAGATTCCTACTTCAAAAAATCGAAAATAATTTTTTGCTCAAACAAATAAATATAAGGAATGCGCTAAATAAATCTATAACTAAATAAATAATAAAAATAATAAAGAATTGTGAAAAAAATATATAGAAAATGTTCATAAATGTTCAAAAGTCTTCAAATAATGTCCACACTGTGCTGAATCCACCACCAAAGAAATGGAATCACTCACCAGAGCTCAATGCTGATCAATAATTGGACCAGCAAAAAGCACTTTTGCTCTGGGAGCAATATATATCAATCCAGTTCCTGGATGCAATGCTGTGCAAACAAACGAAATCCCATCGGATGAATAGCCACCATTCAAGGATATAGATAATTTCCAGGAGTATAAATCACCTTTCTTTCATATACCTCCATACCATTGGGACCATGTTTAAAGGTAAAAGAAATAGATTATGGTGCTGCAAGTTTAAAAAATGTAACAAACTTTTAATGAATGAATAAAACTCACAAGTGAGGTGTCTACACCGACACCAGTATCAAAAGCATAGACTTAAGCAACGGTACATGAACACAACTCCGTTCACCACGGATCCCCTCCTTTCAGATCCAGAGACTGTCTCAGACGTCGGCATCCAGTAGGCCACGCCCTACGCGTTTCGTCACCAACAACGTCCTCACGGGGCGGTCTATAAATATCTCTTCATGGCCTTAGGCTTTGTGCACACCAGTGCTTTGTGGGAACACACTCAAAATTGCGCACTTTCCTGCAACGCACCTAAACAAGCTGCTCCTTTGCAGAGATGCCATAGTTGCTTTTAATTCCTAAAGTGGTTGTAAACCCTCACATATACCCAGTGACGTGACTGGCCTCAGGGGATACACAGATAAAACAAATCCTCTTACATAAGTTGTACCTGTTTATCTGCTGTATCCTCTTCTCTACATCCGTTCAAAGTGCTGAATTTATAAAGCTTGTCTGAGAGTTCAGAAAATCAGGGGGTAGAGAACTGAAAATATACACTGCAGAGGAAAGGAAATTGGATTGGACGGAAGCTCCACGCAGCTTACAGGAACAGAGCTGAGGCTGTCAATCACACACTGTGCCCTCCCTTGTCACCATTTCTCTCTTGGTGTCAGAAAAACATGTCAGAAGTGACTCATGCTGATAGCTGAGAAACGATGCAGAAGACAGAAACGACACTTAGAGCTCTGGATTGAGACAGGTACACACTATAGAGGGGTATGCTTTGTTCATATTTCATGTCTGAGGTTTACAACCACTTTAACCACTTCCAGTCCGAACACTTTTACCCCCTTCCTGTCCAGGCCAATTCTCAGCTTTCAGCGCTATCACACTTTGAATGACAACTGCGCGGTCATGCAACACTGTACTTATGAATTTTTTCGCATTTGTTTGAGACAGATAAAGCTTTATTTTGGTGGTATTTATTCACCGCTTGGATTTTTATTTTGTTTGCTATGTAAATGAAAGTCCAAAAATTTTGAAAAGTGTTTTTCTTCTAAAATTTGGCAAATAAATAATATTTCATCATAAATCTTGGCCAAAATTTATTCCGTTTATCTTTTTAGTAAAAGACAAAAACCCAAATTAGTTTATAACCAAAAATTTTAATTTTTAAACATTTTTTTTTTTTACGTACTGTCACCCTAGCAGTACAGTCTCACCATGGCCGATAATGACACCATGGTGACACTGTACTGTGGGGGGTGATGAGGATATTTATTTTTTTTTACACTGATTGCTGATACACTCATAAAGGCTGTAAAAGCAATCATTTCTCCTTCTCTCTGGGTGCATTCTTGCAGCCATTGAGAACTCCTGTGTGAGCTGTGATTGGTCACAGCTTGTCACATGGTACAAGGCTGTTGTGAATAGCCTTGTACCATGTGACCTCTGTGATCATTCACAGATTTCACACGTAGTAAGCAATGATGTTACAAGTGACATCTTGCTTACTACTCTGCATGTGATCACTGATTGGCCAATCAGTGATCACATGATCGGGACCTCACACACAGGTCCCGTCTGACGATCAGTGTTCCACTGTTTCCGGAGGACACAGTGGGCACCGGATTGCGGTGCTGTGCGCTCCCAGGGAGCGTGCACAAGCAGGGAGCGGGGAGGCCGTGTATAAATGGCCACCCGACCCTGCACTGCCACCTGCGGGAAGTGGTTAAATGCACCCCGCGTCTTGCAAATGTGTGCACGTTTGCATGTGCCAAAACACCATTGTACAACAGTAACATGCGTTTTTCGTGCAGCCCACGGTTTTAAATACCACAGGCACCTTTTTGCGCATTTCTCAATTTAATGGGTGACCCTAAATAGTGTGCAAAAAAAAAGTGTGTGCGTACGAATGGTCGCACCTCTGTGGGGTGAATGGAGCCGCAGAGTACATATTGTTGACTTTTTCCACTTTATTTATACTTTTGTGTGAATTTGGCACATGTGGTATTTTTATCCTTGACCTATATTTAGAAGGTTCTTTTTTAGTATCTGGCGACCAATTGACTGAGGACACTCTTGTTGTGTAATGGTGCCGAGCCTCCACAGGTGATAGGTGATTGTCCCACCCGCCCCCTCTCTGATTGGCTGCGTTCTCTCTTGCAGACACCGCGGATGGCTGGCTCGTCGCCTCTGTTACGTGCTCTTTGTCCAGGAACGGGACGTCAGCAAGGCCATGTTCTGCAGCAATATGGCGGAGGCGGTGCTGAGCCAGAGCAGGTGAGGTCACGGGGACCGCTGTGATGGGGACATTGAGTCAGATATTAACTGCCAGCTCTTCCCGGAGCCAACATAAATATTTTGTAGCAGTAGATGTGTTTCTTATATTTGTTTAGAAGAATTTGTGTCCAAAATGTTATTTTTGTTTTGTTTTTGGCTATAGCAGAGAAGGATTACAACCCCAGGCGTGTTCTTACTGTTTAAAGCTGAAGTTGTGATGGCTGCATTAGTTTTCTTTTTTTTTTAGACTTTTTATTTCCTTTTTTTTTTAACTTGGTGATCTAGCCAGTATGTGTTATTTTTCAACACAGCAAGCTCTCCTGCAGATGTAGCAGTTAGGGGCTTGAGACAAACCATTACCCACTGACTTAACGTGATCATCTTCTTTTTATTTATGTAAAGTCTTTATCCCAAAAGGAGAAAAACTGTTTGCAGTAATGGCTTATAAAGTGTTAGCTGCAGTTTGGCTTCGATGTGTTAGTGTATTTAAATCTGCTAGTACATTTAACACTCCCCTCCCCCCAGACTGACAATGCTGCTTTCCAAAGGTGCCCCCTGTGCTTCTTCATCCAGAGTGGGGCAGTCTAATACAGGAGGTGTGTAACTGGTCATATCACCAGGTGAAAACAGAGGGGAAAAAAGAAAACTTTGTATTGTATTCACTAAAATAATATCATTTCCACGTTCTGTGGAAGGCCGGATATAGTGAATGCCATAGTTTTGGGGTTTAGTAACACTTCAACTCAGAAAACTCCCTGACTGTTCTCAGCCTTCTACAAATCTCAGGATTATTATTTTTTATATGCTGCTGTGATCTGACTTCCTTTTAAATAGTGTCTATATTCATTCTCAATGGTCCCAGTGTATGTAGGAGTGTAGCCACCCTCTGCTGCTTGCTCCCAAGATGGACTGTGGGATTTGGTGGAGTCCATAGAGCAGTGCACATGACTGCAAGTATGTGCACTGCTTGTTCCAATCAAATGGAAGTGAGGGGGAAAAGGAGGGGTTCATGGAGGACATTATAAGAAGGCAGAAAAACACAGTAAGTGTGGATGTGTCTGGATTATTTTTTATTTAGTGTCACGTTAGAATGGCCATAGAGATGTAGATTTCTCCCTGGCTGAACAAGTGTAACCACTCAATTCCTCCATCCAGTCTTAGCAGACAGTATGAGATGGGACGCGGACAGTGCGAGATGGGACGCGGACAGGGCGAGATGGGACGCGGACAGGGCGAGATGGGACGCGGACGCGGACAGGGCGAGATGGGACGCGGACAGGGCGAGATGGGACGCGGACAGGGCGAGATGGGACGCGGACAGGGCGAGATGGGACGCGGACAGGGCGAGATGGGACGCGGACAGGGCGAGATGGGACGCGGACAGGGCGAGATGGGACGCGGACAGGGCGAGATGGGACGCGGACAGGGCGAGATGGGACGCGGACAGGGCGAGACGGGATGCAGGCACTGCATTCTTGAAAATTTTCCAACTGGCTCCTTCGACGTTTGTCAAGTGGAGGGGTGCCAGTAGGGCCAACCGGCGCTCAAATGTGATTTCTGCTGAAATTCAGACAATGTACTCTGAGATCCTTGGTCTGGTGCTCTCATTAGACTCTTTACAGGAGGATAATAAAGCTAAGGTTTAGGTATGGCTATTTTTGAATAGTTCCATAGGCCCATCCCTGTGGGATCCCCATGGAAGCTGGAAATCACTGGAGTACACACCGCTACTCCAATGATCTCCACTTGCTAGCAGGTCCTGTGCCAAGCGGCTGCCTTCTGCATTGTGAACACTGGAGGTCATTGGCTTGGCAAGGTACCTTGCCGAGAACACTTTGCATGTTCTCAATAAATACAAAATGTTCTCTGATTGGACAAGATGGAGATTGTGATGTCACATCTCTGCGTCTCCATCTCATCCAATCAAGAGCTGCTTAGTGAGCAACCTGCTGTGTTAAGTATGCAGCAAGGCAGCCACTAGGAATGGGACCTGGAAGTCAGCAGTGTAGTCTACAATGATTTTCAGTTTCTAGAGGGATCCTACAGGTATGGTTACATTGTCCACGCTGGACCTTCATAACTATGGAAGAATAACCATTCCTAAAATTCAGCTTTAAACTTTGGTTCCCCTAGATGAGGAGTACTCTGTTATGGAGAGCTGCGTCACCAGAACCACTCTGCTCCCTATGAACTTGCTGCATCTGAGCACCACAAACCAAAAGCGCTCTATCATTCATTTCTAATATTCAAAGCATTCGTATATTCAAAGGGATTTCATGTCACTTCCTGTCCTGTACATATAACAGAAAGTGAGGGGAAATCTCCCCAAAGGGTAACTCCTGCCTAGAGAGGGGTCCACCTCCATTCCTGTTCCCTAGCGGTGACACAGGCAGCAAAAGGGTGCTAATCTTTTTTTTCTTGCGCGATCTAAAACTAGAATAAAAAGTTTTGACTTCAAAGGTGAATTTAACCTCTTCACTCCGGTGCCTCCCGGCACTTTCAGGGGTTTCAGACGCCAGGGGGGGGGGAGGGGGGGCGGGGATCTTAGGGTTATGTGACCACCGTGGTTCGCTGTCATGGCGGACACAGGATCGGAAAAGGTCCCGATCGCAAGGGGAGATCAGGACCTTTCCGTGAGACACCGACATATGCACTGGGAGCGTGCAGGGCGTGCACTCTGAGCACATATGTGTTTTAAAAAGGTATGCAAATATGCAGCCACTCGGCGTCAAGGCCCAGCTGCCGAAATCCCGTATATTTGCGTACGGTAGGCATCAAGGGGTTAAAGAAAATTAAAAAAAAAAAAATTTGGTGGACATGCCGGAATCTCACCTAGTATCTTCCTCCTCTGATCCCCCTACAAGACAACACTGGAAGCTGGAGGAAAAGCATTGGGAGCCAGTCAGACTCTATTGAAGTGCACATGCGGACCTTTAAGGGGTTTCAGACGCTGGTGGGTGGTGTTTTAAGGTCATGTGACTTCTATGATTCGCTGTCACGTCGGTCACATGATCGGAAAAGATCCCAATTGCAAGGGTAGATCGGGACCTTTCCGTGAGACACCGAAACGTGCTGGGAGTGCGCAGGGCACTCTCTCTCAGCACATATGTGTTTTCAATTGGTACGCAAATATGCGCCCATTTGGTGTCAAGGCCCAGCAGCCGAAAGGCCACACATTTGCGTATGGTAGGCTTCAAGGGGTTAAAGAAAAATTGGCAGACATACCTGAATCTCGCCTAGTATCTTCCTCCTCTGATCCCTCTACAAGACAACACTGGAAGCTGGAGGAAAAGCATTGGGAGCCAGTTAGACTCTACTGAAGTGCACATGTGGACAATGACATACTGGTAGGAGGAGAGAGTAGAAGAATGACCTCATCAGTCTGCTGTCCCTTTGCTGGCCAATCACAGGATGGGATGAGTCATAGATCAGGCTGTATTGCTCGCCTGCAGTGAGGTGAGGTATAAAGGACCTGGCTGTACTGTCTGGGAGAAGTTCTTGGATGACAAGACTGTTTGAATAGAATTACCAATATTTTGACAGCTTTGACAGTCCACGTTTGTAGTCCTGCTGTGCATTTGGCTCTTTTCTTGGAATTCGCCGCTAACCCCATTTTGACTCAAATCTAATTACAGTTCCAAGGTTGCCCCAAGCATAACAGGTCTGCCCAATGTTTGGCCATTCTTAGATGTCCTGTCTTTTCTTTTTTACACTACAAGGAGGAATGATCTACAGGAGGTATCTGGATATTGACACACATTGTGTGTGTTCACTATCACTTGTTCATGGTCTCCTTCCTTTTCAGGGTGGGAGAAGCCATAGAAGTTGTAGCAGCAGAGGCCAGTCCTACTGGAACTGCAGATCCCAAGTCTACCAACAAAGTCAAGAGGAAAGCCAAGAAGATCCTGCAGGAGATGGTGGCATCTGTATCCCCAACGTTGATCAGGTCCGTGCTTGTGTCTCCTGTAAAGTATTCACAATTCTGATTTAACCCTCTGCACTCTGCTATACACTTCCACATATTTCTAGCAAACATTTGTATAAAAGCAAAGATTCTTGGTTCACATCTATGGCAATACATGTTGCAAATGGCCACCTCAAAGTGATACATTTGGGGGAGAGCTACATACTCCATTGTGCGTCTAACCTTCACAATAGAGAGATGTCTGAGATCAAATCCTATATATGTACACTGCTCAAAAAAATGAAAGGAAGACTTTGAAAACACATCAGCTCTCAATGGGGAAGAATATCATGCTGGATATCTATACTGATATGGGCAGGGTAATGTGTTAGGAATGTAAGAATGCCCCATCGTTTGATGGAAATGAAAATCACCAACCTACAGAATCAAAGTGAAAAAAATGATGCAGCAGGCTAGTCCATTTTGCTGAAATATCATTGCAGAAATTCAGAATGGTCCTCAGTAGTTTGTATGGCCCCCACGTGTTGTATGCATGCCTGACAACATACGACGGATGGTGTCCTGGGGTATTTCCTCCCAGACCTGGACCAGGTCACTGAGCTCCTGGACAGTCTGAGGTACAACCTGGAGGCGTCGGATGGACCGAAACATGACATCCCAGAGGTATTCTATTGGGTTTAGGTCAGGCGAGCGTGGGGGCCATTCAATGGTATCAATTCCTTCATCCTCCAGGAACTGCCTGCATACTCTCACCACATGAGGCCAGGTGTTGTCGTGCACCAGAAGGAACCCACTGCACCAGTGTAGGGTCTGACAATGGGTCCAAGGATTTCATCCCGATACCTAATGGCAGTCATGGTACCATTGTCTAGCCTGTAGAGGTCTGTGCGTCCCTCCATGGATATGCCTCCCCAGACCATCACTGACCCACCACAAAAACAGTCATGCTGAACGATGTTACAGGCAGCATAACATTCTCCACGGCTACTCCAGACCCTTTCATGTCTGTCATATGTGCTCAGGGTGAACCTGCTGTCATCTGTGAAAAGCACAGGGTGCCAGTGGTGGACCTGCCGATTCTGGTGTTCAATGGCAAATGCCAATCGAGCTCTATGGTGCCAGGCAATGAGCACAGGGCCCACTAGAGGAAGTCAGGCCCTCAGGCCACCCTCATTTAGTCTGTTTCTGATTGTTTGGTCAGAGACATTCACACCATTGACCTGCTGGAGGTCATTTTCTAGGGTACTGGCGGTGCTCATCCTGTTCCTCCTTGCACAAAGGAGTAGATATCGGTCCTGCTGATGGATTAAGGACCTTCTACGGCCCTGTCCAGCTCTCCAAGACTAACTGCCTGTCTCCTGGAATCTCCTCCATGCTCTTGAGACTGTGCCGGGAGACGCAGCAAGCCTTCAGGCAATGCCACATGTTGATGTGCCATCCTGGAGGAGTTGGACTGCCTGTGCAACCTCTGTAGGGTCCAGGTATGGCCTCTTGCTACCAGTAGTGACACTGACCCAGCCAAATGCAAAACTAGTGAAAAACAGTCAAAAAATTATGAGTAGGAAAAAAAGGTCAGTGGCCTCCACCTGTAAAAGCATTCCTGTTTTAGGGGTTGTCTTATTGTTGCCCATCTAGTGCACCTTTTATTAATTTCATTAACACCAAAGCAGTTGAAACTGATTAACAAGCCCCTCTGCTACTTACCTGACCAGAACAATATCCCAGGAGTTTAGTTGACTTGATGCTAGACTAGGGGTGGGCAAACTTTTTGACTTGAGGGCCGCAATGGGTTCATATATTGGACCCGGGGGCCGGACCAAGAGTAGATGAATGATGTGTATGTGTCATCCATAGTAAGTATAGTAATATTCCCCCATAGTAAGCATAGTAATTCGTCCCCCATAGTAATTCATTCCCCACATAGTAATTCATCCCCCATAGTAATTCATCCCCCATATAGTAATTCATCCCCCATAGTAATTCATCCCCCATAGTAATTCATCCCCCATATAGTAATTCATCCCCCATATAGTAATTCATCCCCCATATAGTAATTCATCCCCCATATAGTAATTCATCCCCCATATAGTAATTCATCCCCCATATAGTAATTCATCCCCCCCATAGTAATTCATCCCCCATATAGTAATTCATCCCCCATAGTAATTCATCCCCCATAGTAATTCATCCCCAAATATAGTAATTCATTCTCCATATTAATTCATCCCTCATATTAAGTCCCCAAGTCCCCCCTGTGTCAATTCACTTACCTTTGCTCCGCGCGTTCCTCTCGCCGTGTTCCCGCGCCGTTCCGGTGTATCTGCGCATGTGCCAGATTCAGGCACTAGCAGCCGATCGGCGATCTCCGGCACATGCGCAGATACGTCGAGGGGGACAGATCCTCATAGGAGACAGATTTTCATGCTACACCGGTCTTCAGGGCGGACTGTGAGAGGAGCCTAGCGGGAGCCTAGCTCTGCGGGCCGGATTAAAAGGTCCGCCGGGCCATATACGGCCCGCGGGCCGTAGTTTGCCCATTGCTGTGCTAGACTCTGATTAAAAAGTGTTCCTTTAATTTTTTTGAAGTGTGTCTGTGTATACGTACCGTGGATATAAAAAGTCTACACACCCCTGTTAAAATGTTGGGTTTCTGTGCTGTAAAAAAAATGAGGCAAACATAAATCATTTCAGAATTTTTTTCCATCTTTAAAATGACCTATAAACTGTACAACTCAATTGAAAAACAAACTGAAATCTTTTAGGGGGGGAAGTAAACATAAAAAACTAAAATAATGTGGTTGCATAAGTGTGCACACCCTTTTATAACTGGGGATGTAGCTCTGTTCAGAATTAAGCAATCACATTCAGAATCATGTTAAATAGTACACACCTGCCATCATTTAAAGTGCCTCTGATTAACCCCAGATAAAGTTCAGCTGTTCTAGTAGGTCTTTCCTGACATTTTCTTAGTTGCATTCTACAGCAAAAGCCATGGTCAGCAGAGAGCTTCCAAAGCATCAGAGGTATCTCATTGTTAAAAGGTATCAGTCAGGAGAAGGGTACAAAAGAATTTCCAAGGCATTATATATACCATGGAACACAGTGAAGACAGTCATCATCAAGTGGAGAAAATATGGTGCAACTGTGACATTACCAAGAACTGGACGTCCCTCCAAAATTGATATAAAGACGAGAAGAAAACTGGTCTGGGAGGCTGCCAAGAGGCCTACAGCAACATTAAAGGAGCTGCAGGAATATCTGGCAAGTACTGGGTGTGTGGTCCATGTGACAACAATCTCCCTTATTCTTCATATGTCTGGGCTATGGGGTAGAGTGGCAAGACGGAAGCCTTTTCTTACGAAGAAAAACATCCAAGCCCGGATATATTTTGCAAAAACACATCTGAAGTCTCCCAAAATAATGTAGGAAAATGTGTTATGGTCTGATGAAACCAAGGGTGAACTTTTTGGTCATAATTCCAAAAGATTTGTTTGGCGCAAAAACAACACTGCACATCACCAAAAGACCACCATACCCACAGTGAAGCATGGTGGTGGCAGCATCATCATGCTTTTGGGCTGTTTTTCTTCAGCTGGAACTGGGGCCTTAGTCAAGGTAGAGGTATTATGAACAGTTCCAAATACCAGTCAATATTGGCACAAAACCTTCAGGCTTCTGCTAGAAAGCTGAACATGAAGAAGAACTTCATCTTTCAGCATGACAACGACCCAAAGCATACATCCAAATCAACAAAGGAATGGCTTCATCAGAAGAAGATGAAAGTTTTGGAATGGCCCAGCCAGAGCCCAGACCTGAATCCGATCGAAAATCTGTGTGGTGGTCGAAGAGGGCTGTGCACAAGAGATGCCCTCGCAACCTGACAGATTTGGAGTGTTTTTGCAAGGAAGAGCGGGCAAATATTGCCAAGTCAAGATGTGCCATGCTGATAGACTCATACCCAAAAAGACTGAGTGCTGGAATCACATCAAAAGGTGCTTCAACTGAGCTGTACAGTTTATAGGTCACATTTATCCTGGGTTCACATATATGCGGTGCGGTATATCACATGTGAGTCGCACATGAACCGTACCACATACAAATCGTGTGTGGTGCAATTAGAGCCATGCATTTTGTATAGTTCCAATCGCACCAAATCCGCACTAAAAAGGTGCAGGACCCTTTTTTTGGTCCGTACTGGAATGTGAATACCCATGCGATACGATTCTGTACATCGCACCACGTTTTGTGGACTGATTTCGGGGTGTTAACATACACACCCGCAGCCATTACATGAACTGCATGCAATTGTGGTGCGGTACAGAATGTGCACAGAAAATGCTGCAAATTCCACTGCGCGTCAGTGTGAACCCGGGCTAAAGGTGGAAAAAGATCTGAAATGATTTATCTTTGTCTCATTTTACATCACAGAAACCTGACATTTTAACAGGGGTGTGTAGACTTTTTATATCTTGTGTGTGTATGTATGTATACATATATGTGTGTGTGTGTGTGCGTGTGCGTGTACGTGTACATTTATTTTTTGCATGAGGGGTGTGATCATATGGTAAAGCTCCGGGAATGAGGTAAAATCTTTCTATGCAGTCCCCCTCTGAACTGCAAGGGTTACATGCTCATCTAGAAGTGCAGGGATAAGGTGTCCTTGTGACCAGTCCAATGCTACTGCTTCTTTAAAGTGGACCTTCACCCTAAACCTAATGTCCTCATGTCCTGCCTCTCCTCCCCTCCCCTGTTGTCAGTGGACACAATAACAATAGTAATCCCCAGCATTGGTGTCATTGAGTGCAATAATAACTCTCCGCATTTGTTGTCAGTGGACGCAGTAATAGCCCACAACATTGGTGTCAGTGGATGCAATAATAACCCCCAGCATTGTCATTGAGTGCAATATAAACTCCCATAATTGGTGTTGGTGGACACAGAAATAACCCCCAGCATTGGTGACGATGAAATCAGTAATAGCCTCCAACATTAGTGTCAGTGAATGCAATAATAACCCTCAGGATTGGTCACAGTGGATGCAGTAATAATCCCCAGCATTGGTGTCATTGAGTGCAATAATAGCTCCTAGCATTGGTGTCAGTGGACGCAGTAATTACCCTCAGCATTGGTGTCAGTGGAATCAGTAATTGCCTCAAACATTGGTGTTAGTGGATGCAATAATAACCCCCAGCATTTGTCACAGTGGATAAAATAATAACCCCCAGCATTGTTGCCATCTGAGTGCAATAATAACTCCCAGCATTGTTGTCAGTGAGTGCAATAATTATTCCCAGCATTGTTGTCAGTGAGTGACAAAAACCTCCAGCATTGGTTTCAGTGAGTGCAGTAATAACCCACATCATTGGTGTCAGTGGATGCAGTAATTGCACCCAACATTGGTGTCCGTGAATGCAATAAAAAAAAAAAAAAACAGCATATGTGTCAGCACTGTTAACTCCCCAAGGTGGTTGTAAAGGTAATTTTTTTTTTTTTAATAACAAACGTGTTTATACTTACCTGCTCTCTCTAATGGAATTGCGCAGAGCGGCCCCGAACCTCCTCTTTTTGGGTCCCCCGCCAGTGCTCCTAGCTCCTTCTCTCTGTTCAGTGCCCCCATAGGAAGCCATTTCACATGGGGACACTTGTGCATTCTTGCTCCAGAGCCCCACTACTGCATCCAATGACAGACAGTGGGACTCGAACCCCACCCCCTACTCCCTCGTCACTGGCTTTGACAGCAGTAGGGGCCAAATCCCGGTGCCCCAGCAAAGCCAGTGAGACCAGGAAGTGAGTGGAGAGAAGAGCTGCAGGCGTGTACAGAGCTGGACTGAATGAGGACTCCGGTAAGTAAAAGGAGGATGAGGGGGGATTCTGATGCCTAAACGTTTTTCACCCTAATGGAAGGAATGCATTGGGGTAAGGAATGGTTAGGCTTTGTAACCATTTTAACACCCCTATGATTTTTTTACTTTTACAGACTGACAGGCTGGGTGCTCCTGAAGCTCTTCAATGGCTTCTTCTTGAACATTCAGATTCACAAGGGGCAGCTGGAGATGGTAAAGAAAGCGGCCACTGAGGTAGGTTGGTCTTCAGCATATTTTTTTGTGATTGTACATCCCCCACGTTGTTCTCCACACCTCTCACAACCAGATGTCTCTCCCCTCTTGTCTTCACCTTGTAGACGAAGGTTCCACTTGTCTTCCTTCCTGTTCACAAATCGCACATCGACTACCTTCTCCTTACATTCGTCTTGTTCTGCCACAACATCAAAGCCCCCCATATTGCAGCGGGGAATAACCTCAACATCCCCATTTTCAGGTCTGTACCGGCTCCACCCGGGGGCCACGTCCTTAAATAATTGGCCCTTCATTTGGGTCATTGTTTGTCTGATTTCACAACTGTGTCTTTCTCTGGTCTGGTCTCTGGTCCAAATGGAAAGTAGTAATGCTGTAAGTAGTAAAGTTTAAAGTGTTCCTAAATCCAGGACCCTGGATTCACTATTCACTACAATTGTTTTAGTAAATATAAACTGCTGAATACCTTTTCTCATCAGCAGTTAGAGCAGTCTTGTGACTTCTATCATTGTCCAGCAGAGCACTGGTTAAAGCTTGTAGGAGGAATTGTCATTCTCTGACTGTCCTGTGAGGCTGCAGAACCCCTGACCCTCTGTCTGCACAGGCTGATTGGCCCTGTGCTGATCACATGCACTCTCCCAAAGAAAATAAAAAAATCTAGCAATACGCACTAAACTGAGCATGTGCAGAGTGACTCCTAGACAGGGCTGCTGTTAGAAACCACATACAGCCAACCTGACAGCCCCCTCCCCAAACATTTTACAATGCTTCAGTTATGAAGGAACACAGTGAGCGATCAGTACTGATCACTCCTTGTGTTAATTCAGGAAAGAACGGGGTGGGTAAATGTAACATATTTACCGGATCCTTCCCCCAGTCTCCATTCTGAAAGATGCTATTATGTGCTTGCAGCTGCCAGTGGAAAGGAGAGGAGGGAAGCTGGCAGCACTGCGGGGGTGCAGCAGGCACCTGTATGGCTCTCTCTGCAGCAGCTGAAAGCCAGCGGGAGGGAGATTACAAGAAGCCAGTTTTCAGCTGCTGCAGAGAGAGCCATACAGGGGATCGGTTTCAGGATTTGCCCCCCCTTGTGCCAATCACCCTACTTGCCCACATCCATTTAACCCAGCTGCCTTGGCTCCCCATGGCTGGCCTGGGCCCCGTATAGGAGGACTGGTGTTAACCCCTTATCCACGGCCCTGCTGTAGAGCCCTGTACTATCAGCAGATGGATTGGGGACAGTAGAAGAAGGGGGGGAACAAAGAATGCAGGATCAAACAGTCTTTTTAGACAGTGTGCAGTATTAACCCCTTGGGTTCCACAGTGAGTATAACAAGCATGTTTTACTGCAAATACAGACTGATTGTACTGTTGTGGGTTTGGTAACACTTTAAAAAAAAAAATGGTGAAAAAAATGTATCAAAATTTGTGAGAATTTTTTTTTTAAAACAATAACCCTATACCAAATAACTAAATCCTCAACTTAAAAAAGTAGATCATGTGATCACCGAAATAATCATCACTAGTCTGAGAAGCCTTACCTTTATCTCTTCTACTTCAGAACATCTTTCTAGAAGAGTAAAAAAAAAAAGTCATAAAAAAAGATCATAGATCAGGGCTCAGTCTAGGCCAATTACAGTGTGTTAACATCCATGTGTTTTAGGTAGGATGATATATATACATTCTTTCTGTGCAATTAGGAGGAAAGTGAAATGTTATTAGGCTTTTTTTTTTTCTTTCTTTCTTTCCAGGTCAAATGTCTTTTATTCATATAGAAGAGAATGAATCAGGAAAATACTGCTTTCTGGCCAGTAGATGGAGCTGGTGATTATAGGCAATAAAATATTACTTACTGCGATTTATCATATAATAGTGCCGCACATATATCTCTATAACCTCAGATATGAATTAAAGCACCCAAACCATGAGATTATGCAACAACGGTGAATACACTGAATACAACTTAAAAGTCCATAATGTGTGCTTG
Organism: Staurois parvus; assembly: GCF_062004578.1. Classification (NCBI taxonomy): domain Eukaryota; kingdom Metazoa; phylum Chordata; class Amphibia; order Anura; family Ranidae; genus Staurois; species Staurois parvus. The sequence goes on from NW_028318493.1 coordinate 5,951,515, forward strand.
ATCAGTGCCTTTATAATTTGTTCACAAAACAGGTGCTCTTTATTGCTTCTATCTGCATATTTTCCTATAGGTGCTCCTCCACCAGAGACATACATATATCTACTCTCACCTCCTTTTATGACCCAAATTGCATAGGTCAAATACCGCCTTTCCCTTTTTAACCCGGGCAGGTATACTGCATAGATGACTCCACTTTCCTCCTCACTCTGCTGAAAACTGTCCCGTCTCCTCTTTATCCCACAAATCCTCCGCATATGTAAACAGAAATGCTTGCCATAGTGTAGCATATAACAGGGGCGGACTGACTACTCATGGGGCTCCCGGGCAATAAGGGATCATGGGGCCCCTGTGTCCTTGCCCAAACTCAAAAAAGCCTATGAAAAAGGTACCAGGGGCATCTCATGGGGCCCCTACTGACCCCGGGCCCTCGGGCAGTGCCTGAGTTTCCAAATGGTCAGTCCGCCCCTGGTATATAAATATAGCTTGATTTATTAAGAGAACAAAGTCCACTCACATTTAAAAGTGTCCTGCTGGGACAACACAGTAAAAAAAAAACCTTGCTAAAATCTATTTTCAATGTGTTCAGGAATTTCCAAGATGGTGGCTCGTAAACCTCCGGTTTAGCGGCTTGACGTCATTGGCTCCCACCCTACGCGTTACGTCACATCACGTGACTTCCTCGGGAGTTCACTGTGATGATCAGCTCCATCAGGTCGTCATGTTGTATCTTCCTGAACCCCTTCCCTTTTAATTTTTTATTTTTTTTGTTGAATGGATGGTTAACAATCGACCCGGAGAGTAAATGGTCTAATAACATTTGATTTTGCCCCTGTTCACAGAGTGAATATACAGACAATTTCTCAAAATGAATAGCTCTGAAAGTATTTTAGAAATTTGCCCTGGGTGTCAGTTTCTGTGTGTTTTAATGTAGGATTGAAAAAAAAAAAAAAGTTTTGTAGTTGGAATCAGAGCCAGTGTTTGTTTTTAGGTAGAATAAAAAAATGCAAACCGCAAATAATGTATACGTGTGTGGGATCCTCATGCGACACAGGAGAAGGAAAACGTGTTTTGGGTTGTCTTTTGGTGGTGGGTCATAGTAATGGCAAGAAATATACAGCTACATTTTATTTTTTAGCTGTATTCCTTTGATAATAAAAGATGTCTTTCCATTTACCACCAAATGAAGACCCAAATTTTTTCTTGAACAAATGCGGTATAATTCACCTGGATACACTAGTTATACAACTACACAAGTTACGGTGATATGTACAGTTTTGGAATACTTGTCAAAGTTGCAAAGCTGCATTTCGGCATTAGGATTTGTTTGACCATCATCGGGGGGTTATACTGATTAAATGGAGTTCCGCTTTAAATACTGTTTATTAGTTATTTGATTGTCCACTGAGCCTGCAAGGCTCCTGTGCATATCACTGAACAAGCTCACATTGGGACTACAAGTCCAAGCGCCCTACCAGTCACGGTGGTGGGCGGAGACTGCAGCTGAGTCTAGAACCCAGATACTTCTGTTTCCTGCATATTTATAAGAGAGGTTGACAACACTGCTGATGATGGAAAGGCAGCGTTGTCACCCTCTTACAGGAAGTGGCTGGGGGTTAAAGTTGAATTCAACAAATTCAACAACTTTGTGAAAATTCCTGCCTTCTACATTTTGGTCTTATTTCTATTATTTATATCCAACAGGCTTATGGGTCTGCCGAAAGATACACGCGAGTCTCTGAGAGAGCAGAGAACAGCTGATTGGCACCCCTTTCCTCTGCTACCCATTTACAGAAGCCTTTGTATTTTGTGAATGAGCTCACGCAATACAAAGGCTTCTGTGACTGGACAGAAGTAGGGGAGGGACACCTAGTAGATGCAACTTAAACTTGAAGGGGCTGACACCAGAGTCCAGCATAGGAGCTCCAAGAAGTTATGATGCTGGAGCACAATAAACCTGTCCGATATAAATAAGAGAGATAAGCCCAGGATGTGGAAGGACATTCACATTTTTCACAAGTTGCTGGATTCCTGGAATTCAGCTTTAAGTTTAAGAGCTAGTCTACTAGGTACAGGAAAGCCTCTTGGGGCCTTGAGATTGGTTACTAGACCCCAGCACTGTCTCACATTGGAGGAAGTCTCCTTCACCACTTCCCATCTGGCCCTTGTAAATAAACAGCCGGACGGGAGCAGTGCAGGAGTGGGTGGCCATTTATAAACGGCCCCTGCATTCACTGCCTGTGCACGCTCCCTGGGAGTGCGCGGCACTGCGATCCGGTGCCCGCTGTGTCCTCAGGACACAGTGGAACACCAATCGCTATATGGGACCTCTGTGTGAGGTCCCAATGATGTGATCACTGATTTGCCAATCAGTGATCACATGAAAAGTAGTAAGCAAGATGTCACTTCCTGACATCATTGCTTACTATGTGTGAAATCTGTGAATGATCACAGAGGTCACATGGTACAAGGTTATTCTTAACAGCCTTGTACCATGTGACAAGCTGTGACCAATCACAGCTCTCACAGTATTTCTCAATGGGTGCAAGAATGCAGCCAGAGAGATGGAGAAATGATTGCTTTTACAGTCTTTATGGGTGTAAAAGCAATCAGTGTTTAAAAAAATAAAATAAAAAAATCATCACCCCCCCTCACAAGTAGTGGTGACACTGTACTGCTAGGGTGACAGTATGTTAAAAAAAAAAATATAAACAAAATGAAAATGTAAAAAAAATTTAGAAAAATTTGTATTTTTTGGTTATAAACTAATTTTGAGTTTTGTTTTGTTTTTTTTTACTAGAAAGATAGCTGAATACATTTTGGCCAGTATTTATGAAGAAATATTATTTATTTGCAAAATTATATAAGAAAAACACTTTTTTTCAAAATGTTTTGATGTTTTCATTTATATAGCAAAAAAATAAAAATCCCAGTGGTAAATAAATACCACCAAAATAAAGTTTTATTTGGTCTCAAAAAAATGCTAAAAAATTCATATGGGCACAGCGTTGCATGACTGCGCAATTGTTATTCAAAGTGTGATAGCACTGAAAGCTGAAATTGGCCTGGACAGGAAGGAGGTGAAAGTGTCCGGACTGGAAGTGGTTAACCCCTTCTCTATCAAGGTATGTTTAAAAACGGCATGGTAGACAAGTGGGTAAATCAAGCTTGCTGCTGCAGCTGTGAGCTTGGTACCGGCTGGTCACTTTTATGGGATTCTCAAAGTGTCCTCAATGTCTTCATAAATAGGACTTGTCACCTTCTCATGCTGTCACATAGCCCCCGTGAGATATTTATTATTTTATTTATTACAGGTATTTAAATAGTGCCGTTAGTTTACACAGTGCTTTACATACATATATTGTACATTAACATCAGTCCCTAACCCTCAAGGGGTGTACAATCTAAGGTCCCTAACTTACATTCATACATACACATACTAGGGCCAATTTAGACAGGAGCCAATTAACCTACCAGCATGTCTTTGGAGTGTGGGAGGAAACCGGAGTACTTGGAGGAAAAGACACAGGGAGAACATACAATTCCAGGCAGGTAGTGCCATGGTTGGGATTTGAACCAACAACCCTAGTGCTGCTAGGTAGAAGTGCTAACCACTTCGCCACTGTGCTAACCATAGTGATAGCAATAAAGTGTTACTAAACCCACAACAGTAAAATCAGTCTGTATATGCAGAAAAGTATGCTTGTTATACTCACTGTGGACATAAGGGGTTAATCCTCTGCATTGTGTAAAAAGGATGTTTGATTCTGTCTTCTGTGATCCTCCCCTTCTTCCACTGACTCATCTCCTGATGGAACAGAGTCTTCGGGGCAAGCTGCAAATGCTCAGTTTGGTGTGTATTGCTAGAGTTTTTTTTCATTTGGGAGAGTGCATGTGAGCAGCACAGGGCCAATCAGCACTGTCCAGACAGAGGATAAGGAGTCCTGCAGCCTCAAAGGACAGAGAAAGGAGAATGAAAACTCCTCCTACAAGCTTTAACCAGTGCTCGGCTGGACACTGATAGGAGTCACAAGACTGCTAAGTACTGCTGATTAAAAAAAAAATTATTTAGTAGTTTATATTTACTAAAATAATTGCGTTTCCATGTTGTGTGTAATGTGGGAGATCAGATAAAGCGAATGCAGGATCCGGGGTTTAGTAACACTTTTTTTTAAAATAAAGTGTACAGAAAAAAAAAATATATATATCTATCTCATATATATATATATATATATATATATATATATCTCAAATACATCTTTTTTAAAACACCTCCATCACCCCTGAACACACCAAAAATAAAAAGTGCAGCAGTGGGTGAGCACGTTTGTAAACACCAACTGCGCCACGTGTGTGTGATATTGTGAATGTCGGCGTGAGAGCAAAAATTCTGGGGCCATAATTTTTGGTTAATTCTGAACTGATAACCAGTAAAGGCTGTTGAAGCGTCACCCATGGAGACTTTTGGGTTCTCTAGTTATTTGCAATTCCATGGTTGCACTCTCCTAAAAAAAAAAAAAAAGGATTGATAAATTAACAAATATCATGCAGCATAAAAAATCTGGTGATGGGGTTGCAGTAATTTGTTTAAGCATTTGATAAAAAAAACAATGTATATTTGTGTTGGTTTGTGAGAATATGAAATGTATGCTTTTGTAAACGTGGGGTAAATTGCTGCTTTCTCATTGGACAGTACTTTGATTCGCTTGCTGGGCGGTTTCTTTATTCGGCGAAAACTTGATGAAACTTCAGATGGCAAAAAGGACATACTGTACAGATCCTTACTACATGGGGTAGGTCCAAAAGTAATCTTACCTTCAGGATAACATTGTCCACCTTCTCAATGGCCGTTTTTTGTAGTTGAATATTTTTTGAATGTTGAAGAATAGCATTGTCCACCTTCTTATTGGCCATGCTGAATATTTTTAGAATGTTTCATAAAAAGGTTTGTCTTCTTAGTGGCCACATGTTGCATGTTTTTGAAAGTTTGGAAACAAGATTGTCTGCCTTCTTATTAGCTGTGTCTTGTAGTTGGTTGTTTGGGTAGAACATTGTCTTCTCATTGACCATGTCTTGTAGTTGAATGTTTTTGGAATGTTTGGGAATATCTTTGTCCATCTACTTATTGGCCATGCCTTGTAGGTCAGTGTTTTTGGAATGTTTGGAAATAACATAACATTCTCATTGACCATGTCTTGTAGTTGAATGTTTTAGGAAGTTTGGGAATACCATTGTCTGCCTAGCTGTGATTTGTAGTTGAATGTTTGGGTGTAACTCTGTCTTTTTGCCCGTGTCTCGTAGTTTAATGTTTTTGGAATGTTTGGGAATATCATTGTCTTCTTATTGGCCGTGTCTTGTAGTTGAATGTTTTTGGAATGGTTAGGAATATCATGGTGGTCTTGTTGTCCATGTCTTGTAGTTGAATGTTTTTGGAATATTTGAGGTAGCATCGTCCATCTACTTGTTAGCCATGCCTTGTAGTTGAATGTTTTGTAAGTTTGGGAATAAGATTGTCTTCTTATTGACCATATCTTGTAGCTAAATGTTTGGGTATAACGTCGTCTTCTTATTGGCTGTGTCTTGAGTTGAATGATTTTGGAATGTTTGGGTATAGCATTGTCTTCTTTTTGATTAGATGTGCCTTATAGTTGAGTGGGTATAACATTCTCTGTCTTCTCACTGCCCATGTCTTGTTGTTGAATGTGTTTTTGGAATATTTGGGAATAGCATTGGCCATCTACTTATTGCTCATGCCTTGTAGTTGAATATTTTGGAAGCTTGGGAATAAGATTGTCTTCTTGTTGGCCATATCTTGTAGCTGAATGTTTGTTTGGGTATACCATTGTCTACTTGTTGGCCATATCATGTAGCTGAATGTTTGGGTATACCATTGTCTTCTTGTTGGCCATATCTTGTAGCTGAATGTTTGGGTATACCATTGTCTTCTTGTTGGCCATATCTTGTAGCTGAATGTTTTGGGTATACCATTGCCTTCTTGGCCATATCTTGTAGCTGAATGTTTTGGGTATACCATTGCCTTCTTGTTGGCCATATCTTGTAGCTGAATGTTTTGGGTATACCATTGTCTTCTTGTTGGCCATATCATGTAGCTGAATGTTTGGATATGCCATTGTCTTCTCATTGGCCTCGTCTTGTAGTTGAATATTTTGGAAGTTTGGGAATAACATTGTCTTGTCATTGGCCGTGTCTTGTAGTTGAATGTTTTTGGAATGTCTGGGAATAACATTTCCCTCCTTGTTAGCTGCACCTTGTAGTTGAATGTGTTATGTTTGGCAGTAATGTTGTCCATCTTCTCATTGGCCCTTTTTTCCAGTACATCGGGCAGCTCCTTTGCAAACATCAGTTCTTGGAGATCTTTCTGGAAGGGACACGCTCTCGTAGCGGCAAGACCTCCTGTGGCAGAGCCGGCATCCTGTCTGTCATCGTGGACACGCTGTGCGACAGCTCTGTCCCTGATGTACTTGTTATACCTGTGGGGATATCTTATGACCGCATCATTGAGGGACATTATAATGGAGAGCAGCTGGTGAGTGTGCAGTTTTATTTTGATTTAGTTTTCCTTAGTGCCCATCCTCAATTACCTATCATGTTTTTGAACCTGTAAGGTTACCATGCATAGTTTTGTTTTCTAAGGTAATGATTTGCTTTCCTTACCCCTTCCTTTGAGTGGTTACTTTGTCACCATATCTAATTTTTTTTATACGATATACCAGTTTCTATGGTGCTCTTGTGGTTACAGAATAAGATGGTCACTAGAATTACCCTAACTGTAATTGCCAGACTTGCACAGTGCAGCTTGTACGGCAAAATGAAACAAAAAGCGCACCAACCTTGCGCATTACCTCAGTAAACCATAATTTTATTAAATTTAGAATAATACAAACAACGAAGTAAACGAGTGCAGGAGAGGTCGTCTCTGGTTCTACTGACAGTGCAGCTTGTGCCAAGCCATGGTATTGAAGCAGTGCATGCAGAAAAGCTCAGTGAGACAACCAAAATTACCAGAATCCATCTCTTAGAGCAATTACTAAAAAAAAGTAACTGTCCAATGAATTACAATTTTTTTTTTGGGGGGGGGGGGGGTTGGCAACCACATATTACAGTTTTTGGCTGCTTTAACCCCCTCTGTTTCACTCTCAGGCAAGGTTCCCCACTGCAGAGAGAACATTAACCTGTATTCCATTTTAGAACTGGCAGTGTGCACTCCTAGTCCGGAGCTTGCACCGTCATTGACTCCTGATAAGGGCCAATCCATGTGGTTTCTGACTATGCAATCACCACAACCAATCATGACCTATTGAGGTTTTTTTTGCCAACAGCCCTGCCATTTTTTTTTTAAGTAAATTTGTAGTATTCTTCATGCAAACAAGAAAATTTATACTGCAGGCAAAGAACATGTTACAGTTAACTCGTATCCAGTTAATGCAGTAGTTCCATAGAATAAAGTATTAAACATGGTATATACAGTTGTGACCAAAATTATTCAACCCCCACTGAAATTGAGTGTTTTGGCCAGTTTGACATTGCTTTTGATCATTCAGTCATCTTGCTTACATTTACATTAAAGAGGCACTTGTAGGTCAGACAAATATAACATAACAGTTATAATGAAATAACCACAAATGTCTTTTCTGTGCTCACAGCATTATCAGTTTTATTCAACCCCCAAGTGACATTCAATCTTAGTACTTAGTACAGCATCCTTTTACAGTTATAACAGCTTTTAAACGTGAAGCATAGCTTGACACAAGTGTCTTGCAGCGATCTACGGGTATCTTCGCCCATTCTTCATGGGCAAAGGCCTCCAGTTCAGTCACATTCTTAGGCTTGCGCACTGCAACTGCTTTCTTTAAGTCCCACCAGAGGTTCTCAATCGGATTTAAGTCTGGTGACTGCGATGGCCACTCCAAAATGTTCCAGCCTTTCCTCTGCAACCATGCTCTAGTGGACTTGGAGGTATGCTTGGGATCATTGTCCTGTTGAAAGGTCCAACGTCTCCCAAGCCTCAGGTGTGTGACGGACTGCATCACGTTTCCATCCAATATCTCCTGGTACTGAAGAGAATTCATGGTACCTTGCACACGCTGAAGCTTCCCTGTACCTGCAGAAGCAAAACAGCCCCAAAGCATGATTGACCCTCCACCATGCTTCACAGTAGGCAAGGTGTTCTTTTCATCATAGGCCTTGTTCTTCCTCCTCCAAACATAGCGTTGATCCATGGGCCCAAACAGTTCTAATTTTGTTTCATCAGTCCACAGAACACTATCCCACAACTTTTGTGGTTTGTCCACATGGCTTTTGGCATACTGCAGTCGACTCTTCTTATTCTTTGGAGACAGCAAGGGGGTACGCCTGGGAGTTCTGGCACGGAGGCCTTCATTACGCAGTGTGCGTCTTATTGTCTGGGCTGAAACTTCTGTACCCACATCTGACAAATCTTTTCTCAGTTCCTCAGCAGTCACACGGGGACTTCTCTCCACTCTACGCTTCAGGTAGCGCACAGCAGTCGAAGTCAGCATCTTCTTTCTGCCACGACCAGGTAGCGTTTCAACAGTGCCCTTTGCCTTGAATTTGCGAATGATGCTTCCTAAGGTGTCTCTTGGTATGTTTAACATCTTTGCAATCTTCTTATAGCCATTGCCCTTCCTGTGAAGAGAAATCACCTCTTCTCTTGTCTTCCTGGACCATTCTCTTGCCTTCACCATGTTTGTAACCACACCAGTAAATGTCTAGAAGGAGCTGAGTATCACAGTCATTTTAAAGCTGCCTAATTGGTGCTTATTATGCTTGATTGCTGCTCGGTGACATCCACAGGTGTTTTCAATACCTGATGGAAAGCACCTGTATGAACCTCTGTTCTTCAGAGTGGTAGTCTTTAAGGGGTTGAATAATTGTGGCAATGAAGAAACCACATAAGAACCATTTACTACTGTATTACATAAACAATTGATGTCATTTTAGTTGCATTTGGGTAGTTACAACGTCCTTGTAGGATTTGATTCTGAATACAATTCCAAATGTACACTATAGTCCCTAAACCCCTTTACAGCATTGGGGGTTGAATAATTTTGGTCACAACTGTATACTCAATAATCATTTCAGCATTAGGGTCTAATAGCTGTTTATAGACCAAATACCATCTAGTCCAGGGGCCTCCAAACTAGAGAAATTAGTGCCCCATCGTTGGTGTAAGTGAGAGGATTAATGCTCCAGTATTGGTGTCAGTGGGGGGAGTAATGCTCCATCATTGGTGTCAGTGGGAGAAGTAGTGCCACATCATTGGTGTCAGTGGGCAAAGTAGTGCCACATCATTGGTGTCAGTGGGAGGAATAGTGCTTAATCATTTGTGTCAGTGGAAGGAATAGTGTCTAATCATTGGTGTCAGTGGGAGGAATAGTGCCCCATCATTGGTGTCAGTGGGAGGAATCGTGTCCCAGGTAGGCATAGTGTCCCATTATTGGTGTCTAGGAGGAATAGGGGCCCATCATTGGTGTCAATAAGAGGAATAATGTCCTATCGTTGGTGTCAGTGGGAGGTGTAGTTCCCCATCATTGGTGTCAGTGGGAGGTGTAGTGCCCCATCATTGGTGTCAGTGGAAGGAATAGTGCCTAATCATTGGTGGCAGTGGAAGGAATAGTGCCTAATCATTGGTGGCAGTGGGAGGAATAGTGGCCCATCATTGGTGTCAGTGGCAGGAATAGTGCACAATCATCGGTGTCAGTGAGAGGAATAGTGGCCCATCATTGGTATCAGTGGAAGGAATAGTGTCCCATCATTGGTGTCAGTGGCAGGAATAGTGTCCCATCATTGGTGTCAGTGGCAGGAATAGTGCACAATCATCGGTGTCAGTGGGAGGAATAGTGGCCCATCATTGGTGTCAGTAGGAGGAATGGTAACTCTGGTGTCAGTGAAAGGAATATTGCTTTGCATCAGTGGAAAGAACCATGCCCCAAAGGCCACATACAGGCAAGGAAAGGGCCACAGTTTGGAGACCACTAATCCAGACTATCACTCCTATACAGTCATAGATGATTTAACAGGTTAATCAAGTGGTAACGTGGATTGTGATTCCAGCCAGGGATACCAAAATTCTCAAGCCTTATATGTTAAGCTGGCTGAGCCACTGAGCTAGGGTGGTGCAATATTGGGATTTCCATTGAACAGCGATAGCCTTTTTGGCATAAATAAGTAATAGTCGTAATAAAGGTTTTGTGCAGTTAGGTAGATCAGAGTCCTCTAAATACCCCAACAAACATCTACAGGGGTTACATATGTTGGGTATTTGAAGGATGGAGCTCATAAAGTCTGTTACTCCAGACCAAAGGATATGTATAACCAGGCACTCGCAGGCCATTTGGTAAAATGTGCCATTGTCAGAAGGGCATTTAGGGCAAGAAAGTAATTTACCCATTTTGAGTAGGATATATAGAGTATAATATGTACAATGTAGGAGTGTGCCACCTTTAGCTGTCATTGTACTGCCTTCCCTGTGCATAGAGAGAGGGAGAGGCACAGTACCATCTGCAGGATGAAAAGATACTTTAGTATTTCACCATATATACCCTTAAAAAAAAATATAAATAAAAAGTAAAAGAAAATGAGGGAAACGAATGCATCCTTTTTACTTACCTTACCTGCCCTCCCTCACTGTAATTAGCGATGTAGATGACCTGCAGATGTGATGCAACTGGCTGCTAGACCTGGTCACTGACACTGGTCTCCTTCGTTCTTTGGGGAAGGGTAGCTGGCCACGATGGAGGAGAGAGCAGCAGGGGGGTGCTGGTAGTGTGGTTGTATAAGGGGTCCGGTCAGGAGGGGAATTGCAGAGACCCTGTCACTTTGTTCTGCAAGGATGAGGTGACAGCGTCCCTTTGAGGATGGGGCTTCTTCCCGTTATGGGCATTATCAATGTTATTGCAATATGTAGATGAGGACACTTTTCCAATAAGTAGATGGAAGGGCTGCTTTACTCACCTGCCCAACGGGTCCAGAGTTGCTCTGCTGTGATCCACTTATACGGTGCAGCAGCCTGGGTCTCGCACCATCTTTGGTCCACTGCAGTCATTAGAAAGAAGAAGAATATCTCTTCTGGGTTAAGGCAGCCAGCCTCTGATGATGACCACTGCCCACCGATGATGACCACTGCCCACCGATGATGACCACTGCCCACCGATGATGACCACTGCACACCAGCAGCTGCTGTTCTCTACTCCTGCAGCCTCCAGCGACGGGCAGAGGGTGGGGACTGGACTAAAAAAAAAAACGGGGGGAAAATTCATAGTATGCAAGGAAGTGGCCATGCAGTTGCAGATGATAGGGAAAGGGGTGGGGGGGGAGGTGAAGGTCCGTCCACTTCAATTCAACTTCAAAAAGTTCAGTTTTCTCCATAGTATATTTTACAAAAAAAAGGGATAAAATAGCAAATACAGGACAAAAAAGGGATTTACAGTACACAAACGACACGAAGTGCGGCTGCAACTGCTGTCACTTTTGAATTTTGCGGGGCTCCGCCTACATAGCCGCATCATTCATTCACAGAGATCTTTGAACGAATGAACTACCGGTCCCGTCTGCCGCCAACGGTAGTTCTCCATGGAACACCAGTGCGGTCAAGTCCAGTGACACTTCTTCTAGTACTGCAATTGGAAGCCCATATCTTGGTACAGATGTAGAGCTGGTCTAAGAGTTTGAAAAAGCCAGGCATTGTACCAACAATCCACTCATCATTGGTTCAATGCATTGCAGCCTCTGTGCAAAAAATATAATCAATCCACATTTAATTCTGAAAAAATATGTGCATTTATTATTTTTGTTAAAGATGGACTTGGCTTTTAATCGTCTCCAGAAGTCCCAGCTGTTGCTTACAGCTACCCAGAGAAAGCAAACTGCAGGATGCAGCTGTATCCAGGCATACGTACATAAAGTCACACACAGGCATGCAACTATGGACATTCTGCTTCATGGGTTCTATGCCTGTACTCTGCTATATTAAAGTATCCAGGGCCTCTGTTAAAAATCATGGGGCCCTGTACAGTCTACCTGACAAGACCCCTTGAACACACAGAGGACAATAACAAGGAAGCACGCCATGGTGAACTGTGGGTGTGACCAAATTCTGCTACCAGTGGAAGGGGCTTAAAAATAATAAGCCTACATGCAAAGTGCAAATGCCAGGAATAGGTATCAGAGTGCAGGGGTCAGGAGTATGTGTCGTACAGCATGCCAGTGCCAGCAGTATGTGTCATACAGAGTGCTGGTGGCAGGAGCATGTGGTGTACAGAGTGCAGGGGTAAGGAGTGACTGCCAGGAGCATGTGGCGTACAGAGTGCAGGGGTAAGGAGTGACTGCTAGGAGCATGTGGCGTACAGAGTGCAGGGGTAAGGAGTGACTGCCAGGAGCCTGTGGCGTACAGAGTGCAGGGGTAAGGCGTGAGTACTAGGAGCATGTGGCGTACAGAGTGCAGGGGTAAGGAGTGACTGCCAGGAGCATGTGGCGTACAGAGTGCAGGGGTAAGGAGTGACTGCCAGGAGCATGTGGTTTACAGAGTGCAGGGGTAAGGAGTGACTGCTAGGAGCATGTGGCGTACAGAGTACAGGGGTAAGGAGTGACTACTAGGAGCATGTGGCGTACAGAGTGCAGGGGTAAGGAGTGACTGCCAGGAGCATGTGGCGTACAGAGTGCAGGGGTAAGGAGTGACTGCTAGGAGCATGTGGCGTACAGAGTGCAGGGGTAAGGAGTGACTGCCAGGAGCCTGTGGCGTACAGAGTGCAGGGGTAAGGCGTGAGTACTAGGAGCATGTGGCGTACAGAGTGCAGGGGTAAGGAGTGACTGCCAGGAGCATGTGGCGTACAGAGTGCAGGGGTAAGGAGTGACTGCCAGGAGCATGTGGTTTACAGAGTGCAGGGGTAAGGAGTGACTGCTAGGAGCATGTGGCGTACAGAGTACAGGGGTAAGGAGTGACTACTAGGAGCATGTGGCGTACAGAGTGCAGGGGTAAGGAGTGACTGGCAGGAGCATGTGGCGTGCAGGGGTAAGGAGTGAGTGCTAGGAGCATGTGGCGTACAGAGTGCAGGGGTAAGGAGTGACTGGTAGGAGCATGTGGCGTACAGAGTGCAGGGGTAAGAAGTGACTGCCAGGAGCATGTGGTTTACAGAGTGCAGGGGTAAGGAGTGACTGGTAGGAGCATGTGGCGTACAGAGTGCAGGGGTAAGGAGTGACTGCCAGGAGCATGTGGCGTACAGAGTGCAGGGATAAGGAGTGAGTGCCAGGAGCCTGTGGCGTACAGAGTGCAGGGGTAAGGAGTGAGTGCCAGGAGCCTGTGGCGTACAGAGTGCAGGGGTAAGGAGTGACTCCCAGGAGCCTAGTCACTTATGATTGCTCCATCTCCTTCTGGAAGCACAAAAAAGTGCCCTCTCTGCCTCAGGCCCTTTTGCTGAACTAATGGAGCCCAGGAGACCTTAATATAAGTGCTGAGAGTCACAGACCATGTTATACTCCACGTGCACCCCATGGAAAATAAAAATTCCCCTCTTTCCCCCTAGGCCCCCCTACAGGACTAATAGTACAGGAGGGGCGGCTCTCACCCCCTTATCAGCAGCCCAGCAAGTACCAGTTTATTCTCATGTACAGCTGCACCCCATGGTTGCTTTCTGTGGGTAGCTGTAAGAAGCAGGCGGGGCTTCTGGAGACGATTTAACACGAGCCCTAAATAATTTATTTGTCATCATTTCAGGGAAAGCCCAAGAAAGACGAGAGTCTGTGGAGTGTGGCCAGAGGGGTGTTCAGAATGCTGCGCAAAAACTATGGCTGCGTACGAGTGGACTTTGCCCAACCATTCTCTCTGAAGGTGAGTGACCTCCATTGAGTGTCCCCATGCCCTGATTTGTTCCAGTACAGTTTGTATTATGTGATGTGATATTTTCTCTGTGATTTCAGGAATATCTGGAAAACCAGAGACAGAAGCCATCACCCGCACCTCTTCGCTTAGACCAAGCTCTGCTGCCCGCCATCCTCTCATCCAGGTACAACTCCAAGGGAGAATCCCAGCAGTATCTCTGTTCATTATTATCCCAGATGTGTGTTACTTCAAGGGCAACACCATATACTCCGATGTCACAATGTACATTAAAAACTGCAGCAGCTCAGGTAGAGCCCGCCTCATTTTCTAGCTGGAGAACGTCCAGCATCATCTAGCGCTTTCCTGTCCAGCCTAACTGTCCCTGGCCCACGCCATTCATTCATAGGGTTAATTTCTTGCAATCGTAGAGGCTCAGCATCACATGTAGGCTTTACATAGGGTGGTCTGCATGCAAATACTAGTCTACCTAGGAACACCCACTCCTCCAGACTGACATCCAGCCATCAAGGCATTTTGACAATTTCATTATTCCTCCCAAGAGCCAGCCCACAGGCCCATCAGAGGAGTACTGAGGCAGGGGGCTTTGATGTTTTCATTAAGCTATGTACAGCATCCTGCCAGCCGTTCCACCAGCCATGATCTGCCTGCATTGCGTACAGAGGCACAGAGACCGATGAGTCTAAAATAAGATATGTAATGAAAACAGGTTTTATTTACAAATTTCAAGAGCTTGTTGAGGAATGGAGGATCAGGAAAGGCAAAATATTTCTATCATAAAATATACTATCAAAACAAACGTCACCTTTAATTAATTTTTTGTAATATATATATATATATATATATATATATATATATATATATATATATATGTATATACGCACACACAGTGCATCCAGAAAGTATTCACAGAGCCTAACTTTTGCCACGTTTTGTTATGTTACAGCGTTATTACAAAATCGATTAAATTCATATTTTTCCTCAACATTCTACTAACAATACCCCATACTGACAATGTGAAAGAAGTTCGTTTTGAAATCTTTGCAATTTATTAAAAATAATAAAAGGGAAAAAAACCCATGTACATAAGTGTTCCCTGCCATTGCTCAATACTTTGTTGAAGCCCCTTTAGCACCAATTCCAGCCTCAAGTCGTTTTGAGTATGATGCTACAAGCTTGGCACACCTGTTTTTGGGCAATTTCTCCCATTCTACTTTGCAGTACCTCTCAAGCTCCATCAGGTTGGATGGGGAGAGTCTGTGCACAGCCATTTTCAGATCTCTCCAGAAATGTTCACTTTGGTTCAAGTCCGGGCTCTGGCTGGGCCACTTCAGGACATTCACAGAGGTGGCCCGTAGCCACTCCTTTGTTATGTGGGCCGTGTGCTTAGGGTCGTTGTCCTGTTAAAAGATGAACCGTCGCCCCAGTCTAAGGTCCAGAGCGCTCTGGAACAGGTTTTCATCAAGGATGTCTCTGTACATTGCTTTGTTCATCTTTCCTTCGATCCTGACTAGTCTCCCAGTTCCTACCGCTGAAAAACATTCACACAGCATGATGCTACCACCACCATGCTTCACTGGTGGTGCTTGACTGATGGTATTGGCCAGGTGGTGAGTGGTTCCTGATTTCCTCCAGACATGACGCTTGTCATTCAGGCCAAAGAGTTCAGTCTTTGTTTCATCAGCCCAGAGAGTTTTGTTTCTCATGGTCTGACAGTCCCTCAGGTGCCTTTTACCTTTTACTGAGGAGTGGCTTCCGGCTGGCCACTCTACCATACAGGCCTGATTGATGGAGTGCTGCAGAGATGGTTGTCCTTCTGAAAGGTTCTCCTCTCTCCACAGAGAAATGCTGGAGCTCTTTCAGAGTGACCCTTGGGTGCTTGGTTACTACCTCCCTGGCTAAGGCCCTTCTCACTCGATCACTCATTTTGGTCAGGCGGCCCACTCTAGGAAGATTCCTGGTGGTTCCAAACTTCTTCCATTTACGGATGATGGAGGCCACTGTACTCCTTGGGACCTTCAATGCTGCAGAAATTTTTCTGTACCCTTCCTCAGATCTGTACCTTGATTCAATCCGGTCTCGGAGGTCTACGGGCAATTCCTTGGACTTCATGGCTTCATTTGCCTCCACCATGTGTTATAGATGACATTGTGTGCTTTGGATCATGAGCTGTACCAAGCCTTCACCACACTTTTTTCTTCCTGTCATTCTGATATAGATTAATCTTAGTTTCATTCGTCCAAAGAATGCTTTTCCGGAACTGGTCTGGCATTTTTAGATGTTTTTTTGGCAAAGTCTAATCTGGCTTTTCTATTCTTCAGGTTTATGAATGGTTTACACCTTGTGGTGAACCCCCTGTATTTGCACTTGTGAAGTCCTCTCTTGATTGTAGACTTTGACAATGATAGGCCCACCTCCTGGAGTGTCCTTCACTTGTCTGGATGTTGTGAATGAGTTTTTCTTTAGCATAGAGAGGATACTGCGATCATCCACCACTGTTGTCTTCCATGGACGTCCATGCCATTTTATGTTGCTGAGCTCACAAGTGCGTTCTTCTTTCCCCAGAATGTACCAAACTGTTGATTTGGCCACTCCTAATGTTGCTGCTATCTCTCTGATGGATTTGTTTGGTTTTTGAAGCCTTACAATGGCCTGTTTCACTTGCATGGACAGCTCCTTTGAACGTATGATGTGGGTTCACAGCGATAGATTCCAAATGCAAATACCACACTCAGAATCATCTCCAGACCTTTTACCTGCTTAACTGATGAATAAATAACGGAGTAGCCCACACCTGGCCAGGAAATGGCTTTTGATTCAAATGTCCAATTATTTTTGGTCCCTTGAAAAAGGCGAGATGGCTACTGTTAAGAGCTGCTATCCCTAAACCCTTCCTCCAATTTGGATGTACATACCCTCAAATTAAACCTGAGAGTGTGCACTTTCAGCCCATATCCATTATATAACTATAGCTTGAATATGTTTTGGTAAATACCTGAAAAAAACTAAAATTGTGCCTGTGTCCAAATATATATGGACCTAACTGTATGCATGTATGTATATATATGTGTGTGTGTGTGTGTGTGTGTGTGTATATATTATGTATGTATGAATGTGTGTGTTTATGTATATATATATATATTTGTGTGTATTTTAGTTTTCTTATTTCACACACTTTCTCCTTACTTAGAGCCACAGATGCCGTGACCGAGAGCGTTCTAATTTCTAATCCTGACCTGAAATTGGACGGCCCATTCAGGAGGCAGATAATCTCCAGTCTGGCCAATCATGTCTTGTTCAGTAAGTATAGTTAAACTGTAATAATAATTTCAGCCCTTACACTTACAGTACAGGAATCAGACTGAAAAAAAAACTGGGAAAACAACCGTATTTATTTACCTTAATTGGTGTTCATGTGACTGCTCCAGTCCCCTCTTTCCCCCTAGCTATGAGGGTGGCAGAGGGAGACTAATAGACACTTAGTGGATTCCATCAATGTCATAGATTCAAGAAGCCACCTGTCTCCTATTAGAGGTAATAGCCTTCACTTTTTGTGAAAACACAACAGGGAGTGAAAGGAAATCTCTCCAAAGTGAGGATATATCCCCTCATAGACCATTGTCACTGGAACAGGTGTCCCCATTGGAAGATTTCCTCTCTATTACTGTTCTGGTGACAACTCGAGATTTTGGGTTTCTCATTGCATTCAGTCTTGGTTATGGGGTCCTCCAGAACAAATGGAAAGAGGGGCTCTCCCCAGAGATGGCAATACAAATCTTTATCATATTCGATCAACAAAGACTTCTATTATTTTAGATCCTAACTACTTTTTTCTACATACAGTACTAATTTAAGTCCTATTTGTTGCCTTGTAGCCCTGATCAAAGGGTATATTTTGAATCCAAGAAACACGGTATTTTTAAAGCTGATTTCCAGGCAGACATAAAAACACAAATTAAAGCAGCTCTATAATTTATGAATACATCAGAAAATATATATCATAAATACAAGCAGTGTAAGTGCCTGATTATGATTTGGTATCACCCTTTTGTAGCCCCCATACAGCAAGGCCGGAGGGTGTGAGAAGAAGCATTTGAAGAATCCAACCATGTCATGTACTGTCTTGTGATAGGAGTAGAGAGCAGAGTGACAGAGAGAAGAGCTCATCACTGTGCTGCTTCTCCTTTCACTTTCAAGTCACAAGCAGGTGGTGGGTTCAGAGGAAGTGGGTTGAATTATGCTGGCTATCAGACTGAGGACATCTAGTGACAGAAAATAAGTACTGCAGGGAAATCTCTGGATTGACGTTGTTTTGCTATATAATTGTTCAAGCTATTCATTTTTTTCTTTTTGGTTTTGGCTGGAGTTTTGCTTTAAATGCACTTTTATTAGTGATGAACTCCTTCTGGGTTCTAACCCTTCGACACTCTGTCTAACACACTCCAAAGTAAGGTTAGATTTATACAAGTAGCTAAATCTCCCTTGCCTCTGAAGCCCATTCCAAGATCACATCGCGCTCCAGAGGCTACTGATGGGCAGTGAGGAAGCAATGCAAAGCCTCCCCACCTCCTGTTTTAACCCCATTTTTGCTGACAACACGCTGCAACTGTGTGCATTGCACATTTTGTGGGACTTTTGTGGCTCTTCCCCATTTATTTGAATGTGTAGCGTTCAGCGGGCTTTGCAGTGAGTGTGAAGCGAAGCATTGTGGCTGCATCATATATCCCCGTCCGCTGCTTATTGCATTTTAACCACTTCATGTCCGGACACTTTTACTCCCTTCCTGTCCAGGCCAATTTTCAGCTTTCAGTGCTGTTGCACTTTAAATGACAATTGCGCAGTCATGCAACACTGTACCCGTATGAATTTTTTAGCATTTTTTTAAAACCAATAAAACTTTATTTTGGTGGTATTTATTCACCACTGGGATTTTTATTTTTTTTGCTATATAATTGAAAAAGTCCAAACATTTTTTAGAAAAGTGTTTTTCTTATAAAATTTAGCAAATAAATAATCTTTCATCATAAATCTTGGCCAAAATGTATTAATTTATCTTTTTAGTAAAAACAAAAACCCAAATTAGTTTCTAACCAAAAAGTATAATTTTTAAAAAAAAATATTTTACTTTTTTAATTTTTTTTTTATATTATTATTTGTTTTTTTTTTTTTAAACATACCGTCACCCTAGCAGTACAGTGTCACCATAGTGACACTGTACTTCTTGTGGGGGGTGATGAAGATTTTTTTTTTTTTACACTGATTGCTTTTATACCCATAAAGGCTGCAAAAGCAATCACTTTCCCTTCTCTCTGGCTGCATTCTTGCAGCCATTGAGAAATACTGTGTGAGCTGTGATTGGTCACAGCTTGTCACATGGTACAAGGCTGTTGTGAATATGATCTCTGTGATCATTCACAGATTTCACTAGTAGTAAGCAATGATATCGGAAGTGACATCTTGTTTACTATTCTTCATGTGATCACTGATTGGCCAATCAGTGATCACATGATCGGGACCTCACACAGAGGTCCCGTACATTGATCGGTGTTCCGCTGTGTCCTCCTGCCACAGCGGGCACCGGATCGCGGTGCCGTGCGCTCCCAGGGAGCGCGAGCAAACCAAAATGGCAGGCACCATGTGATCATTCATAAATTTCACAAGTAGGAAGCAGTGATATCAGAAGTGACATCTTGTTTACTACTCTTCATGTGATCAGGACCTCATGGTCAGGACCTCACATAGAGGTCCAAGACATTGATTGGTGTTTCGCTGTGTCTTCCGGACACAGCAGGCACCGGATCGCGGTGCCGCACGCTCCCAGGGATCGTGCGCAATCCAAAATGGCGGGCGTGGTTAAGGGAGGCAGTTGGCGGACAGCAAAAACGCAGGTCAGCCGCACATTTTTCTCACCCCCCCCTCCCCCAATCACAAGTCTAAGCAAAATCTAAGAAGATATCTGAGGTGTTATATAAACCTGTGTCCCCTATTCGATATTTTTTCTAGAGTTCTGCTCCAGTGACACGTTATCTGTTAAAAATCAGTTCACTTCCTGTGCTGGTGACAAAACTTTTCTCTGCTTTATCCAGATGTAGAATAGATGTTTTAGGCTGGAGTTCCACTTTAGGGTGAACTCCTTGGACTTCAGCGTGGTTGCAGTGTTTGCTGCATAGTGTTAGCTGTCTGCTGATTGGTGCCATTTGCTCTCTATATTGATTCTGTAATATTTTGCAATTTTCCACTTCTAGCTGCAGATCAGTGCTGCGCTGTGATGTCGACGCACATAGTGTCCTGCCTTCTCTTGTACCGCTATCGAGAGGTGAGTCGGGGGGGACGTGTAGATCACAATATTGCCAAACCTTAATGCTACATTTGTTATTAACAATCCTGCCCCCCTCTATTTAGTCTCTGTCTCCATATACAGACCCCAGATGTGATGCCTGACCCACTGCTAGGTCTCCAAAACCAGGGCTCTCCAAACTTTCTAAAAAAAGGGCCAGTTTACTGTCCTTCAGGTTTTGGGTGGGCTGGATTGTGATAAATGGAAACAAGCAATGCCCCATCATTGTTTTTAATGGGAGGGATCGTGCCCCTTGTTGGTATCAGTGGAAGGAATATTGCCCCATTGGTGCTGTCAGTGAGAGCAATGATGTCCTACCATTGGTCTCAGTTGGCTGATTAGTACACCAAGGGCCGGATAAAGACAAGCAAAGGGCCACATCCGGCACCCGGGGCTGCAGTGTGGAGACCACTGGTGTAAACGTTACCTGTCCCAGACAGTGCTGAGCAGGTCCATGCTGCATCTGAGGTTTGTTATTGTGTGTAGGGTATTTTGTATGACCTTTTACAGCCTTTCTCAACCAGGGTGCCTTGAGGTTTCTTCAGGGGTGCCTTGGCAAAATGTCAAAATTTTTCCCAAAATTTGTATACAAGCCAGAGGGTGGAACAATCCTGCCTTTTAGTTACACAAAGCCACAGGTTTTCATTGTGCGCCACTATGACCTTCTAGTCAACCGATGACAACCAATGACATCGGTTTATGAGGATGTAAACTGCGTGCACAGCATCCTAGGTTGACCCTCCCCTGTCCCCTCTCCATCAGTGCTGGGGTCACATTAGCTCAGTGATGGAGAAAAACTGAGGGAGAAGAGAAACATAAGAATACTAGTCAGTACCAGTGAGTGAAAGCTTTTGCTTTGGAAGAATAAATCACCTCTAATGTTGGGTGTCCTACATGTGTGGATGTTGCTGCATTATATAAAATAGTTTTTCCAGTTTTAGAATGGGGTGCCCTTTTAAAATTATGGACAGTGTAGAAGCAACCCATTTTAGAATGGGGTGCCTCAAGACTGTCCATAATTTGAAAGGGTGCCTCGGGACTGTCCATAATTTGAAAGGGTGCCTCAGGACTGTCCATAATTTGAAAGGGTGCCTCAGGACTGTCCATAATTTGAAAGGGTGCCTCAGGACTGTCCATTATTTGAAAGGGTGCCTTGACTGCAAAAAGGTTGAGAAACACTGACCTATTAGATAGGAGGAGGGGGGGTCCTGTGCAAGGAGCTAATAAAAAATGATCACTCCACCATACAGCATAGTCCTGTGTAACAGGGCAGGAAATGGTTACAGGTCTTATCCTTCCACCTGCCTGTGATTGGACAGTGAGACAAGAGGTAGCAGGCTCATAAACTCATCTTTCTTGTCACTCTGCTCTCTCCTCCTATCAACATGCTTCGTGTACTGATTCTACCTTCCCCAGTCTTAAACTTATGAACCCTAAAATAAAATGAACCCACAATTCTTGTAGTTTCCCTTTAAAACAAAGTGCATTTATCCTTTTTTCCCCTGACCCGACCTAACCCACCCTACTCATCCATCAGTGCAATCTTACTAACAGCCCATGGTCATGGTTCTGCTGTTTGTTTAAATCTAGCAGTTCACTTCTTCACTTTTCTGGCTGCCCGGTGCATTACAGCCCTATAGATGTCTACTAAGCAGTGTCCCAAACCAGAGACTATCAGAGACGGTCCTGTAGAGGTCTATGGGACTGGAATTCTCAGAGACAGCCAGAACAGTGAAGACATGAACCGCTGGATATAAAAATCAGCAGTGTTGTGGCCATCGGTTGGAGGTAAGTATGCATATGTGGAAGGGGAGGGTGGATTGGGTTAGGTTGGGGAGGGTGGATTGGGTTAGGTCAGGGGAAGAGGGCAAAAAATGAACTGCACAGACTTGAACTGCTGAATGTAAACAAACAGCAGAATTGCAGCCATCGGATGCTAGTCAATATGCACCTATGGGATGGGGAAGTAGGTTAGGCCAGGGGAAGGGGGCAAGAAGGGGAGAAGTGCACTTTATTTTAAAGTGGTTGTAAGCCTTTCTATATACCCAGTGAAGTGACACACAGACAAATCCTCCTGCATAAGTTGTACCTGTTTATCTGCAATCTTCTTTCTCTACATCTTTTCTAAGTCCAGAATGTATAAAGCTTGTCTTTAGTATCAGAAAAAAGAGGGGTGGAAATCTTAAATAATAAACTGCAGAGCTAAGTGAGGAGAGCTGTGACTGCTGATTGGAGGGAAGAGACACATCCCCCTTCACACAGTACACAGGAACATAGCTGAGACTATTAATCACAGGCTGTGTTCTTTAGCTCCCTCCCCGTCACCTTTTTTCTTGTCAAACGAAGAAAAATTCCCAACTCCGCTTACCAACCTGCAACAAACCGAATTGTCCTGTCTAACAATTCACATTAAAAATGGGTTTAGTCTGCGCCTATTTGCAAATACATGTGTAAGCTGCAGAGCCACTTTACGGCACCCCAGTATTATCTGCAGTTCTAACTCTGTAAAATTTTAAAGCCTCCATAGTAGGAGCACAT
This sequence comes from Staurois parvus, assembly GCF_062004578.1. NCBI lineage: Eukaryota > Metazoa > Chordata > Amphibia > Anura > Ranidae > Staurois > Staurois parvus. The sequence continues at coordinate 5,974,263 of NW_028318493.1, forward strand.
AATAATAAATAATATAAATAATATAATAATGGATAGATTGAGGGCAGGTATGCCTGGAGGGAGCCCACCCCTCCTTAAAGGCACAGGGTGCACTGGAAACCCAACATATAGCACAATGGCAGCAACGATGTGCAGTACGCCCCTCTTATCAAATAACCAATGGTACAAACGGCAACTGCCCCAACCTATAACTGGCCTTTGAGGCAAGGAGCACATAGAAAAGTGACGCATGCCAAACCTTTTTTCTCTTAGTGTCAGGAAAACTTGTCAGATTGCAGAGGAACAAGGCAGCAGGCAGAAATGACACTGAGCGCTCTGGATGGAGACTGGTACATATAATATAGAGGGATATGCTTGTTCCTATTTCATGTCTGAGGTTTACAACCACTTAAAGGTAGACCCGCATCTTGATCTCAGGACTGTTTTAATAAATCTGTGACCTTCATGTTGGGCCCCTGTGATCCCTCCTCTCCCTCAGGGTGTCAGCCTGTCCCTGTTGGTGGAGGACTTCTTCTCTATGAAGGAGGAGGTCTTGGCTCGGGACTTTGATCTGGGGTTTTCGGGAAGCTGTGAGGATGTGGTCATGCATGCCATCCACCTGTTGGGCAACTCTGTGAATATCACCCACACTGACCCCGGCAGCGAGTTCTTCATCTCACCCAACACCAACATCCCGGCTGTCTTCGAGCTGAACTTCTACAGCAATGGTGTCCTCCATGTCTACCTCACAGAGGCCATTGTGGGTAAGAGGCCGGTGGGCAATATGGCGGTAAAGCAAGGCCAGCTGTGATTTGTTGATTAAAGAGAGGCTTCTCTCGTTTTGCAGCCTGCGCGTTACACATCGAACTGAAGAGGAGGTCAGATGGGACAACAGGTGCTGCTGACGGAACGATTAGCCAGGAGAGACTCCTCCGCACCGCCGCTGCCTTGTGTTACCTCCTTTCCAATGAAGGAATGATAGCTCTGGTAAGGTGAGAGGGGCCAGCACCCATGAATGCTGGGCAGCAGATTATGGATAACTGGTATATCAAGGCGGGGGGGTTCAAAGTGAACCTGTCATGTAAGAAATTCAGGAAGTTATTGCTGAACTTTTTGTAAAAATGCTAATTGCATGGCTTTTATGGTCACTATCTATATGCTATTGATGCACTATGTGAAAGCATAAAAGTTAATAAAAAGTTTTAAATATTTAAAGTGACCAAAAAAACCACACAGATTATATAAAACACTCCTGTCCCCACAGACACACACATACGTAGATTCAAAAAATTCATGCATTGAGGCACCTATGTACGAAAATTACGAGACGAGATTGCGCTACCCGTCGTACAGGGCAAAGCGAGAGCTAAAATTCCAGGCCCATCATTCACTCTTAAATCTAAACTGATGACCTGAATAAAAATGAGACAGCACACAACCCACCTTAATATAAAACCCAATTAAGTCATTTCACAATCCTTCCCCTGAAGTACCAACATAAAAAGAAAATTATACAAACAGACTTAAATCAATACACCCAAAGTCCAAAGAAAGTCCAAAGAAAGTCCAAAATTTGGAAAAATATACACATAAAGTCCTCAATCTTGATCAATAGATACACACTGTTCCGGATAATTGGTGATGAATCCCCAAGACATAGTCTATTATCTTAGGTTTCAAAAACAGTGCCACACGTGCAGCATGCAAACACTCCAGTGCCACAGCAATAGTGAGGGATTACCTAAAAACCATTTAAACCACAGCAAACAATATAATAAAAATGCATAATTACCCTAAAGTAAGTAAAACCAAAATATAATCCATGATTTAAGAATGAAGTTTCCTCAGAAAGACATCATCTTCTCCAGACACTTCCCATAGACCTCACAAACAGACCAGGGATCAGCGTATGAATCAAACAACATACACATTTTATTGTACTAACTTACATATAAAACCAATAACAACAGCTTCCAGATCATAAAGGCTGTGTATACAGCGATAATCCCCAGCGATGGCTCCAAAACAATGATTCTTCAGCTCTAAAGGATGCTTGTTGACAAAGTCCGGATGTGACGAAACGTGTCCGGGGCACGTGACGTAGTGACGCATTGACGTTCCCGGAAGTGCCATGGCGGCCATTTTGGAGTCTGGAACACATGGTTGGTCATATCCCTGGGACTTTCTATCTGGCATCCTTTAGAGGAACAGTGTGTATCTATTGATCAAGATTGAGGACTTTATGTGTATATTTTTCCAAATTTTGGACTTTCTTTGGACTTTGGGTGTATTGATTTAAGTCTGTTTGTATAATTTTCTTTTTAAACTGATGACCTGTAAGGGTTTTTAAAACATTGCTTGTGTAAGGCTTGACATGTTTAGTATCTATTTACTCATTGCAACCTCATCTATTTAACTCACAAAAAAGTAGGTATTGTATTACTTTATTGTGAACTCAGATTAAAGGGAACCTTCTGCCGCTTCTGGCCCTTCCCCCTTACCGAGTGCCCCCAGAACAAGCTGCTTGCACTGGGGACACTCATGCCTGTTCACTCCCGAGCCCGCTCTGTGTGCCCTCCTACGGCTCCCTCCTCACTGACTGTGATTGACAGCAGCAGGAGCCAATGGCTCCCACCGTTGTGTCTCTACCAATGAGGAGAGAGGGACCTGGGAGAGCTGGATTGTGATCAGACTCAGGTAAGTTTTGGGGGGGCTGCGGGGGGAGCTGCACACCGAAGGTTTTTTGTCTTCATGCATAGAATGCTTGAAGGTAAAAAACCTTCAGCCTATAAAACTACTTTCACTTAATGTATTTTTAACCAGAAAATAAACTGTTAAGAAAATGTCATGTAACATAAAAAAAAAATTTCAGCTTCATTTTTCCTCCAGGGTCTCTGCTTTGCAAAAATATATAATGTTTTTCATGATTTTAACTAATCTTCAGGCCTAAAATGTGCATTTTAACATGTGCAAAAATGAAAAAAATGGGACTGAAGTGGTGAAGGTGTAAATTCAGCAAAAACTTTTTATTTTGATGTAGTGAGGAAGGATTAGGACCTCGGTCAGCTTTTACTACTACGCTGGGCTCCATTGGAGAGATTTCCCCTCACTCCACAATATTAAATTGCACACAAGGTTTTTAAAGGGTAAATGCATACTGAGAGTCCTTGTTTGTGTTTTCTCTTCCAGCCCTGTCAGATGTTCTACCAGGTTTGTCATGAGGCTGTCCAGCGCCTGGTCACTTACGGGATATTCTTGGTTGCCGAGGTAAGTGGCATGTAACACTCGGATGCAAATATTTCCCGGAGAGCCAATGTATTGTACAAACACTACAGAGCACATCGGGCTCAAACAGAAATGCCCCGCAGACTGTAGGATTCATATTAGATGATAATCACTTTTCAATGGAAAGCAATGAGCCAATGAATCCTCAACTGGAGATTGACTTCTGTCTGCTTTGAATTCTCCCATAAGAAAATGAGTGGCTCGATGACTGTGCACACCTCCAAACTGCAAGGGGTGAACCAAACTACCAAAACAGATTCCTAGTAAGCTCCCATGCACACAGGCGCGGAGAGGCTGCCCAGTGTAAAATTCTGGGGAGCCCCAGGTACCGCATGCAGCCTACTGTACAAGTGAATGGCTATGCATTGGTTTTACCTGCATATGTGCGTAGAACATATTTCCCCAGTGTGGAAGTTCAGCTGATGGCTGAGTTCTCACAGCTGCTATGTGCAGGGATTGGTGACTGTCAGATCGCTGACAGGCTGAGCCAGGTGCTGCTCCAGACTCCGGATTGGATCCTGACTTTGAAGTCGGGATCTTTCCTCAGCCTGGACCGGCTGAGTGACGTGAGTGAAGCCCACTGTCGGCTGAAAACAGGTCACATGAGTGCAGAACAAATTGCACTCCTGTGATCCACATGAGAAGTACGGATAAAAGATCTTTGGCTGTACTTCCCCTTTAACCACTTCCCGTCCGGCCCATGTATATAAACAACTGGACGGGAGCAGTGCAGGAGCGGGTTGCCGTTCATAAACGGCACCCGCATTTTCTGCTTGTGCGCGCTCCCTGGGAGCGCACGGCACCTCTATCCGGTGCCTGCTGTGTTCTCTGGACACAGCGGAACACCGATCGCTGTACGGGACCTCTGTGTGAGGTCCCGTTCATGTGATCACTGATTGGCCAATCAGTGATCATATGAATAATAGCAAGCAAGATGTCACTTCCTGACATCATTGGTTACTACTTGTGAAATCTGTGAATGATCACAGAGATCACATGGTACAAGGCTATTCTCAACAGCCTTGTACCATGTAACAAGCTGTGACCAATCACAGCTCTCAGTATTTCTCAATGGCTGCAAGAATGCAGCCAGAGAGAAGGCGAAATGATTGCTTTTACAGCCTTTATGAGTGTAAAAGCAATTAGTGTAAAAAAAATAAATCATCACCCCCCACAAGTAGTACAGTGTCGCTATGGTGACACTGCACTTCTAGGGTGAGGGTATGTTAAAAAAAAAACATTAATAATATAAAAATGTAAAAAAAGAAATTTTAAAAAATTGTAGTTTTTGGTTTTAAACTAATTTGGGTTATATTTTTTTATTAAAAAGATAGCTGAATACATTTTGGCCAAGATTTATGAAGAATGATTATTTATTTGCAAAAATTTATAAGAAAAACACGTACTGGCCCCCCCCCCTCCTGTCAGGTGCCCCCACAGCAAGCAGCTTGCTATGGGGGCACCCGCTTTTCTGTGTGTCCATTCACACACAGAGCTGCAGCTCGGCCCCCCTCTCTCTTCTCATTGGCTCACTGGCTGTGATTGACAGCAGTAGGAGCCAATGGCTCCTGCTTCCTTTTCAGCCAATGAGGAGACGGAGTCCCAGGATAGCCAAGACTCCAGTGCACATTGCTGCAATGAGAGGGGTCTTAAATGAGTTTTAGGGGGGCTAGGGGGGATGCATGAAGGTAAAAAACCTTGAGCCTTTAGAACCACTTGAAGTAACAGGATTGGAGGCACAGCAGCTAGACGCCCCGTGGAGATTTACCAAAGTTTATATGAAAACCCACCCAACTGTCCAAATTTGTATCCAATCAGGCAGGCCCTTGCTCTATGTACTTGGAGGTTTTACCGTCAGATTATAACATGTATTATTAATTTCAGCTTGTTTATGGAAAAAGATAACAGATTCTTAATTTGATGTGTTTTTCTTTTTTCCGGTTTCCCCAGGATGACCAAGAAGATGCCAGTCCTGGTCTTTCTGAGCCCACATGGGATAGCAAGATCCCGGATCGTGTGCAGTGGAGGAGCGATGAGGAAGACGAAGATAGCGACTTTGGAGAGGAGCAAAGAGACCGATATCTGAAGGTACAACCACTGAGAACCGTATTCATCAAATCTGACCTCCAGTCTTTCTACAGTTGTAGCAGTTCCTCTTCTGGAATGAAAATGCTTACTCTGATTTCACTGCACACTGTGAGCTTCTCATAATGTGCATTAGAAGCTGCAGCAAACCGGCCCCATTTCCTAACTGGAGATTGTCAAACATTCTCTAGCTCTTTCCTCTCTAGGCTGATTGTCCCTGGCCCTGATGATGGGGGAGTGTTAAAATTCCCCAAACATGTCAGATGTTTTTCCCTATTTCATTGTAATCTGTTCAACCCTAGGTTCAAACCTTTTTTTTTTTTTTTTTTTTTGCAGAAACGCAGTACAGTCCATTTAACACGATTTCCTATGAGACAGGTTCACATCTCCGCGTTTTTCACCCGGTGCATTTTTTGGAAAGGGTCAGGGACTTTTTTTAACTGAAAATGTTGCATTTTTAGTTCTATAGACTTCACTGGGAACGCTGAAGAAAAGCCTGTATTGTGTTTTTGCTGCATTTTGCGTTTACAATCTGCCTAGCAATCATTTTACCTATGAACATGTTAGAAGGTAGAGGCTGGCTTGGCACAGCAAATTCCAGCCATAACTAGAATGTCCCTTGAGAGTAGACTGGCCTTTTTGTTTTATATACAGTATTAAGAAAAGTAATAAAATGGTTAACACTTCCACGATTTCAAAAACACACCAAAATCTCTGCTACTTAATTGCGACTACTTCAGTCTAAGGGTTGCCCCTCTTATATACCAGAGTATTTTTCTCATTTTGTGTGTCATGTATGTAGGTGTTGGGCTCTTCTGCATAAGAGGTACTTCAGAAACGTGACTCATGTGAGTGGTATGTGTGTAGGTGTCAGGGTCCTTGGTCACATGACTCATTTATCCTAGTTATTTATATAGCGCCAACAGCACATCCCTCACATCCAACAACGCCACCATCAAACCCGCCCTGCAGGCCAGAGTACTTGGTGTCATTCTGGACTCCAACCTATCCTTCCAGCCCCAAGTCCAATCTTTAACAAACTCGTGCAGACTCCACCTCCGCAACATCGCCAAAATCCGCACGTTCCTAACCCCAGAAACCACTAAACAGCTCATCCACTCCCTCATCATATCACGACTCGACTACTGCAACTCCCTCCTCACTGGCCTGCCTTGCCACAGGCTATCCCCGCTTCAGTCGATCCTGAATACGGCAGCCAGACTCATTCACCTTTCCAACCGCTCCATTTCCGCCACCCCCTCTGCCAATCCCTCCACTGGCTTCCGATTGCGCAACGGATCAAATTCAAAATCCTAACACTGACGTACAAAGCCGTCCACCATACTGCCCCGAACTACATCACCGACCTAATATCCAAGTACCACCCAACACGCACACTCCGCTCCTCACAAGACCTCCTTCTCTCTAGTTCCCTGGTCTCCTCCTCCCATGCCCGCCTCCAGGACTTCTCCAGGGTGTCACCCATCCTCTGGAACTCCCTGCCCCAACCCATCAGATTATCACCTACTCTCCTCTCCTTTAGGCGCACCCTGAAAACCCATCTCTTCAGGGAAGCCTACCCCACCCCCTGCTAACTTGCCGGCCTCCTCCACTCTTCCTACCACTCCATCCCCCACAGCTATCTCCTCCTGTGCCACCATCCCCTCCCTCCTAGATTGTAAGCTGGAAAGATCAGGGCCCTCGATCCCCTCATGTTTTGCATTGTATTGGTATTGTTCTGTCACATGTTCTGTCCCCCTTTGTAATGTACAGCGCTGAGCGAACTATTGGCGCTTTATAAATACTGTATAATAATAATAACAGCAGTGCATTACATATATATTGTATGTTCACATCAGTCCCTGCTCTCAAGCAGCTTACAATCTAAGGTCTATAGCTCACATTCATACATACACATACTAGGGACAGTTTTAGACAGGAGCCCATTACCCTGCCAGCATGTCTTTGGGAGGAAACCCACGCAGGCACAGGGAGAACATGCAAACTCCAGGCAGGTAATGCCATGTATGGGATTCGAACTGATGACCCTAGTGCTGCCAGGCAGAAGTGCTGACCACTTATCTTCTGTGCTGCTTGATAACAAATAAGTTCATGTATGTAGGTGCCTGGGTCTTCTCTATCAGGGGCACGCTAGTCACACAACTCATGCATAAACTCATGTATGTAGATGTCTATCTTCTGTATCAGGCTTCTCTAAGCACATATCTCATAAATAAGTTCATGTATGTGTATGTTGGAGTCTTGTGCATCAAGGATGGCTATGGTCACATGACTCATAAGCTCCTGAAAGTAGGTGTTGGGGTCTTCTGCTATGGGCAGCACAGTAGCTAAGTGGTTAGCACTTCCACTTAGCACTAGGGTTATCGGTTCAAATCCCAACCAGGGCTCTACCTGCCTGGAGTCTGCATGTTTTCCCTGTGCCTGCGTGGGTTTCCTCCGAGTTCTCTAGTTGCCTCCCACAATCCAAAGACATGCTGATAGGTTTCTTTGCTCCTGTGTAAATTGGCCCTAATATGTGTATGTATGAATGTTTATTAGGAACATTAGATCAACCTTTCTTAACCAGAGTGCCTTGAGGTTTCCTCAGGGGTGCCTTGGCAAAATGTCTAAAAATTGCCCAAAACTTGTATACAAGCCGTTAGGCAGAACAAGCCTGCCTTTTAGTTACACAAAGCCACAGGTTGTCATTGTGCACCATTACCACCTTCTAGCCACCGGCGTCCTGACAACCAATGACATCATCAGTTGATAAGGAGGATGTCAGCTGCCTGCACAGCATCCTAGTTTGACCCTCCCCTGCCCCTCTCCATCAATGCTGGGGTCACATTAGCTCAGTGATGGAGGAAAACTAAGGAAGAAGAGAAACATTGGAATACTAGTCAGTACCAGTGTGCAGAAGTGTATTTGCTTTGGAAGAATAAATCCCCTCTAATGTTGGGTGTCCTCCATGTGTGGATGTTGCTGCGTTATTTAAAACTATTAGAATAGTTTTTCAAATTTTAGAATGGGGTGCCCTTTTAAAATTATGGACAGTCATGCGGCACCCTTTAAAATTATGGACAGTCTTGAGGCACCCTATTTTAGAATGGGGTGCCTCAAGACTGTCCATAATTTTAAAGGGTGCCTCGGGACTGTCCATAATTTTAAAGGGTGCTTGGGACTGTCCATAATTTTAAAGGGTGCCTCAGGACTGTCCATAATTTTAAAGGGTGCCTTGGACTGTCCATAATTTTAAAGGGTGCCTCGGGACTGTCCATAATTTGAAAGGGTGCCTTGGGACTGTCCATAATTTGAAAGGGTGCCTCGGGACTGTCCATAATTTGAAAGGGTGCCTCGGGACTGTCCATAATTTGAAAGGGTGCCTCGGGACTGTCCATAATTTGAAAGGGTGCCTCGGGACTGTCCATAATTTGAAAGGGTGCCTCGGGACTGTCCATAATTTTAAAGGGTGCCTTGACTGGACATAGGTTAAGAAACACTGCCTTAGATTGTAAGCTCCTTTAGGGCAGATACTGGTGTGTGTGTGTATATAGCGCTGTGTAAATTGATGATGCTATATAAGTACTGTAATAAGTAAAATCAGAGGTGCTACGGTCACATGACTCATGAATAAACTCATGTATGTGTGTTTCGGAGTCTTCTGCATCAAGGTTTTTTAGTCACATGACTCATGAATAAGTGGTGCATCAGGGGTGCTACGGTCACATGACTCATGAATGAACTCGTGCATCAGGGGTGCTACGGTCACATGACTCATGAATGAACTCGTGCATCAGGGGTGCTACTGTCACATGACTCATGAATGAACTCGTGCATCAGGGGTGCTACGGTCACATGACTCATGAACGAACTCGTGCATCAGGGGGGCTACGGTCACATGACTCATGAACGAACTCGTGCATCAGGGGTGCTACGGTCACATGACTCATGAACGAACTCGTGCATCAGGGGTGCTACGGTCACATGACTCATGAACGAACTCGTGCATCAGGGGTGCTACGGTCACATGACTCATGAACGAACTCGTGCATCAGGGGGGCTACGGTCACATGACTCATGAACGAACTCGTGCATCAGGGGTGCTACGGTCACATGACTGATGAACGAACTCGTGCATCAGGGGTGCTACTGTCACATGACTGATGAACGAACTCGTGCATCAGGGGTGCTACGGTCACATGACTCATGAACGAACTCGTGCATCAGGGGTGCTACGGTCACATGACTCATGAACGAACTCGTGCATCAGGGGTGCTACGGTCACATGACTCATGAACGAACTCGTGCATCAGGGGTGCTACGGTCACATGACTCATGAATGAACTCGTGCATCAGGGGTGCTACGGTCACATGACTCATGAATGAACTCGTGCATCAGGGGTGCTACGGTCACATGACTCATGAATAAACTCGTGCATCAGGGGTGCTACGGTCACATGACTTATGAATGAACTCGTGCATCAGGGGTGCTACGGTCACATGACTCATGAATGAACTCGTGCATCAGGGGTGCTACGGTCACATGACTCATGAATAAGGTGTCAGTACCTCTCTACACCTCCACCATGGCGGTAAGACTTTCTAACTGTTCTATCCTGTTTTAGGTCAGCCCATCACAAAAGCATCAGCAGTTCCTGTCCTTCCTGCAGAGACTCCTCGGCCCCATCCTCGAGGCTTACAGCTCTGCTGCCTCCTACATCTATGGTTTCAGTGGTCGTGTTTCAGAGAGGGAGCTAATCCAGAATTTGCAGAAGTACCTTCTGGCCAGGACAGAGCGAAGAGTCGCCATGTATTGTGAGTCACATTTATCAGTCAATCCTCACTTTACATTTTTACCATGGAGAGCTCCGGCAGTAATAAAAACTCAATCACCAACATCTCATAGAAATTTTAATCATGTTAATGTCTTGTCAGATCTGCAGCTTTCATTAAAATTATCTTTTGTTACCCTGCCAGTGAGAGTCCTTGCACTTCCTGCTATAGGATGACAACACTGTCCCTGTCTCTCATTTGTGCTCCCGTGTTGTCACCTTTATACAGCTTCCCCTGGCAGAGACCAAAAGCGGCCCTTGCTGGCACTCATTGCTCAGGTTTCTTTGACTATTGTCACTATCAGAAGTCCAATCTAGAGCAAAGATGTGTGGCTGACGCTGAAGCAGGTGCATGTAGACAGGAAATAAATATGCTGATGGACATCTGCAGTACTGATAAGGGTATCGATGAGGGGAAAAGTTGAAAACAGGATTTTAGGATTAGAGGCGCAGTAAAATGTGCAGACTGTATAAAATGCATGTCAACAATAATGCTTTCCAGGCGCTTTCCTGAATTCATTGACATCTTCTGTCTTTCTCTTTTCCAATTGATTTACTGTGTCAGTGCTGCAGGAGAATAGGCCGTAAATGCTTTTAGTTGCTTTATTTTACCTGAGTCTTATGTTTTAAATTTGTGTCTTTCGATTTGCTTTTTACATCCTGAGGCTTTGCTAACTGGTTCTTAAAGCAATATTTGTTTCTAAGTTGACCACATCATTTAACCCCAGTGAAGCTTCAGGACAAATCACTCTTTCTGTGGAACACTTGTTTATGTGACTTCCATGAATCTCAACCGCTAGTAAAAGAATTAAAATGTTAGAAGCCTCTCCTCCTTGTCATGCCTGCAGTGCTAGCTTTTGGCAATGGAACAGAACACCTCTATGTGGTTCCCAGTCATCTTATGTGTTTGGTGTACAGGATCAGCTGAGGTGCAGAATTTCTCCCTTTCTTACTTTGTCTAGCCCCCTCACTCTTTGCCTTGCCTTCTTGCCTTTTGCTTTGCCTTGCCTTCTTGCCTTTTGCTTTGCCTTGCCTTTTGCTTTGCTTTGCCTTGCCTTCTTCCTTTCCCTCTGCCTTGCCTTCTTCCTTTCCCTCTGCCTTGCCTTCTTCCTTTCCCTCTGCCTTGCCTTCTTCCTTTCCCTCTGCCTTGCCTTCTTCCTTTCCCTCTGCCTTGCCTTCTTCCTTTCCCTCTGCCTTGCCTTCTTCCTTTCCCTCTGCCTTGCCTTCTTCCTTTCCCTCTGCCTTGCCTTCTTCCTTTCCCTCTGCCTTGCCTTCTTCCTTTCCCTCTGCCTTGCCTTCTTCCTTTCCCTCTGCCTTGCCTTCTTCCTTTCCCTCTGCCTTGCCTTCTTCCTTTCCCTCTGCCTTGCCTTCTTCCTTTCCCTCTGCCTTGCCTTCTCTCCCTTTGCCTTGCCTTCTCTCCCTTTGCCTTGCCTTCTCTCCCTTTGCCTTGCCTTCTCTCCCTTTGCCTTGCCTTCTCTCCCTTTGCCTTGCCTTCTCTCCCTTTGCCTTGCCTTCTCTCCCTTTGCCTTGTCTTTTTTTCCTCTTTGCCTTGTCTTTTTTTCCTCTTTGCCTTGTCTTTTTTTCCTCTTTGCCTTATCTTGCCCTGCCTTGCCCCGTCTTGTGTCCCTCTCCTAGCCCCGTCTTGTGTCCCTCTCCTTGCCCCGTCTTGTGTCCCTCGCCTTGCCCCGTCTTGTCTCCCTCGCCTTGCCCCGTCTTGTCTCCCTCGCCTTGCCCCGTCTTGTCTCCCTCGCCTTGCCCCGTCTTGTCTCCCTCGCCTTGCCCCGTCTTGTGTCCCTCGCCTTGCCTCGCCTTGCCCAGTCTTGTGTCCCTCGCCTTGCCCTCGCTGCTGTCAAAAATCTGTTTGGTTTACTTGTATCCCTCTTCTTGTGTCCCTCGCTGCTGTCAAAAATTGTCATGTTTTATTGCGGAAATATGTATTTGATGTAATAAAATGTCAAACCTTTTTTTATAAAAATCTGTTTGGTTTACTTGTATCCCTCTTCTTGTGTCCCTCGCCCTGCCCCGTCTTGTCTCTCTCGCCCTGCCCCGTCTTGTCTCTCTCGCCCTGCCCCGTCTTGTCTCCCTCGCCCTGCCCCGTCTTGTCTCCCTCGCCCTGCCCCGTCTTGTCTCCCTCGCCCTGCCCCGTCTTGTCTCCCTCGCCCTGCCCCGTCTTGTCTCCCTCGCCCTGCCCCGTCTTGTCTCCCTCGCCCTGCCCCATCTTGTCTCCCTCGCCCTGCCCCGTCTTGCCTCCCTCTCCCTGCATCTACTCTCTTGCCTTGCCCTTCCCTGTCTTCCCCTCGCTTTTTCTTTCTGCTTGCCTTCTCTCTCTTTGCTATGCCTTGTTTTCTCTCCCTCCCCTTTTCTTCTCTCCCTTGCCATGCCTTTTCTCAGTTGGGGAGATATTTGCACAGAATTACTTTATTTAGAGTTCCAAACCGTTCCAAATAAGCATTTTTATAAAATATAATTTCCTTATGTATGAATCTATCTCCTGTGAAAATATTCAGGTTTCTGATGCCACATACTGCCTGGCACCTCTACAGAAATATAAATGATCTGCTGTTTTATGTTTCTGCCTATTTAGTGGGCTATAGTACTGAATCGGGTAGAAATCTGTAGGCACTGGGCAGCTGTTAAATGGTGTTTGGTCCCAGTTGGAATTACATGTACCACGCCTCATTTTGGACTTTTTGATGGGTTATAGTCTGAATGGCAGATCTTTCAAGGCTCAACTACTATAGCACCGTGTTTTTATGTGTACATGGTGAATACCAAAAATGTTTCTTCAACGCGGTGTCTGTGGTTCCTGAATGTCAAGCGATTACCTCATCCTATTTGTTTTGTGGGGGATTCATTCTCCAAAACACAGCAGAGCATTTTCACTGTGACCAATTTTGGTGTTTCCTGGGGAAGAATCTGTACTAAAGTATTTGAAACGTGTTGGATATAGGCTGAATGCACTTGTAGCTTCCTCAACTGAGGTTGCAAGTTGGAAATCCGCTTCAACAGATACTGTTTATTTTTCAAGGCAATAATATGAGTATTGTCAAATTAACATGCTGTCAAAAATTGTCATGTTTTATTGGGGAAATATGTATTTGATGTAATAAAATGTCAAATCTTTTTTTTTTTATAAAAATCTGTTTGGTTTACTTGTATGCCAAGGTTGCCTTACAAATCCCACCAAATGTAAGGTATAAACTGTTTTATTAAAGCATTAACGTGCATTACAAAGTATAGGGAGACGTACACTTTTTTTTCGGACAGTGGAAGTGATTGCAGTTGTATTAGTGACCAGAGGATGGCAGTGTTGTAGTTCTGATAACAGGCTGTGAAGTTTTACATAAAGCTCTTAGTTTGGTTCCCCTGAGCCCGCTCTGAGACGTCTTGTTATACAGCTGTCTGTACACTGATAGAGTCCTCCAGCTAGTTGGCTTTGCTGAGTGACATTGTAAAATTGTTCTACTCGTCTCTGGAGTGGACTGCAGTGTCCTGGAGACAATGTTCTTTATTTTACTTTATATGTAGCATTGACAGTTTATCGGCAGACCTTTGCAGGGAACATTGAGCCATTAAAACCATTATATAGCCCTAACATATTCCATAGCACTAAACCAAGAACACTGAGGCAGTCACTCCGGCCTTTGCACCAAAGAAGCTTACGCTCTAATGTCCCCTCCACCATCACACAAACGGCTCCCCTACAGCCTCTTTTCAGCCACTTTCTGTCTACATAGACTCCAGCGATGGCTGTATGGCATTTCTCAGGGCAGATTTCCTGATGGTGGCAACAGTGAGCCATGCTTGGGTAATGTGCTGCGAAACAGCCACTTGTAGTCACCGTTAAAATCTGTGTGACAATGCAGGAGTACAACTGGGAGACCAGGACAGGGCAATGCCACCTTTATAACAGGAAGTGTAACTAGGACCGTCATGGCAGGATCACCAGGACCTCCTTCTGAGGTGCTGCATTTATACGCATCAGTATTTGTGCTGCAAGTGCACTAGCTGTCACCAGGTCCCGAACGAACGATCAGGAGGTGGTAGGAGGGACCAGCTCCCAATCATTAGAATACTGTGATTGGCTGTTACAGTGATGAATCAGTAAAACCTACCCCTGTACTGTTCCTCCTCCTGAATGGAGAAAAAGACACATTGTATCTTTATCTCCTAGTCAAAGGAGAAAAATGTTGGGAAAAAAAATCCTAAAAAAAAATAAATTTTTAATTCATCTGGGTTCACCAGTTGTACACAATTCCATTAAAAGTTTCAGTATTTCAGAAAGAGTTCCCTCTGACCATACACAATGCTTCCTGTAAAGGGAATGTGTCGTGTAAATTACTTTTCTGCATGGGGACAGTCTGATGGTGTTCAGCAGCCGAGTGATAATTCCTGGACTGGATGAAGCAGATTCCATTGCACATAGATCTGTCCTTATACCTTGTCTTGGTTTTCTTTCTTGCAGCGGAGAGCGCCACCTTTTGTCTCGCAAGAAATGCTGTGAAGACCTTTGTAGACCTCGGAGTGAGTTTTATTTTATTAAAGTATTGCTAAAGTGCAAGTATCTTTCTGTCTGTATCCTTTATTCTTTCTATCCCTCGTTATCTATTTCTCTCTAGCTCTTGCTCTCTCTTTCTCTGTTTACACTATATTGTCAAACTTATTGGGCCCGCCCTCCAAATCATGTGATTCAGGTGTTCCAATCCCCTCCATGGACACAGGTGTATACAATCATCACCTAGGCATGCAGACTGCTTCTACAAACATTTGTGAAAGAATGGATCGCTCTCAGGAGCTCAGTGACTCCAAGCGTGGTCCCGTGATAGGTTGCCACCTGTGCAATAAGTCCATCCGTGACATTTCCTGGCTACTAAATATTCCACGCTCAACTGTTAGTGGTATTATAACAAAGTAGAAGCAACTGGGAACAACAGCAACTCAGCCACCAAGTGGTAGGCCACGTAAAATGACAGAGCGGGGTCAGCGCACGCTGAAGCACACAGTGCGCAGAAGTCACCAACTGTCTGCAGAGTCAATAGCTAAAGACCTCCAAACTTCATGTGGCCTTCAGATTAGCACAACAACAGTGCGTAGAGAGCTTCATGGAATGGGTTTCCATAGCCGAGCAGCTGCACCCAAGCCTTACATCTCCAAGTGCGATGCAAAGCGCCAGATGCAGTGGTGTAAAGCACACCGCCACTGGACTCTAGAGCAGTGGAGACGTGTTCTCTGGAGTGACCAATCACGCTTCTCTGTCTGGCAATCCAATGGACGTGTCTGGGTTTGGCAGTGCTTGCCTGACTACATTGAGCCAAGTGTAAAGTTTGGTGGAAGGCGGATTATGGTGTGGGGTTGTTTCTTCAGGGGTTGGGTTTGGCCCCCTAGTTCCAGTAAAGGGAACTCTTAAGAATACCAAGACATTTTGGACAATTTCATGCTCCCAACTTTGTGGGAACAGTTTGGGGATGGCCCCTTCCTGTTCCAACATGACTGACACCAGTGCACAAGGCAAGGTCTATAAAGACATGGATGAGCAAGTTTGGGGTGGAGGAACTTGACTGGCCTGCACAGAGTCCTGACCTCAACCCGACAGAACACCTTTGGGATGAATTAGAGCAGAGACCGTGAGCCAGGCCTTCTCGCCTGACATCAGTGCCTGACCTCACAAATGTACTTCTGGAAGAATGGTCAGACATTCCCATAGACACCCTCCTAAACCTTGTGGACGGCCTTCCAGAAGAGTTGAAGCTGTTATAGCTGCAAAGGGCGGGGCCAACTCAATATTGAACCCTACAGACTAAGACTGGGATGTAATAAGTGCATCCGTGACATTTCCTGGCTACTAAATATTCCACAGTCAACTGTTAGTGGGATTATAACAAAGTGGAAGCAACTGGGAACAGCAACTCAGCCACCAAGTGGCAGTGGCAGGCCATGTAAAATGACAGAGCGCGGTCAGCGTATGCTGAACCGCATGGTGCGCAGAAGTCGCCAACTGTCTGCAGCTAAAGAAGACTTCCAAACTTGTTGTGACCTTCAGATTAGCACAACAACAGTGCATAGAGAGCTTCATGGAATGGGTTTCCATGGCCGAGCAGCTGCATCCAAGCCTTACATCACCAAGTGCAATGCAAAGCGTTGGATGCAGTGGTGTAAAGCACGCTGTCACTGGACTCTAGAGCAGTGGAGACGTGTTCTCTGAAGTGACCAATCACACTTCTCTGGCTGGCAATCCGATGGATATGTCTGGGTTTGGTGGTTGCCAGGAGAACGTTACTTGCCTGACTGCATTGTGCCAAGTGTAAAGTTTGATGGACGGGGGATTATGGTGTGGGGTTGTTTTTCAGGGGTTGGGCTTGGCCCCTTAGTTCCAGTGAAGGGAACTCTTAAGGCATCAGCATACCAAGACATTTTGGACCATTTCAAGCTTCCAACTTTGTGGGAATAGTTTGGGGATGGCCTCTTCTTGTTCCAACATGACTGCGCACCAGTACACATTGCATGTGGT
This sequence comes from Staurois parvus, assembly GCF_062004578.1. Lineage (NCBI taxonomy): Eukaryota > Metazoa > Chordata > Amphibia > Anura > Ranidae > Staurois > Staurois parvus. The sequence continues at coordinate 5,990,952 of NW_028318493.1, forward strand.
TGCAAGGCAGTTGCGGCACACTCAAGGCTGTGCAGTGTTTGATGGCCTAGCTGCCCGCCAATAGCTACATGTTTGGTGAACTTTGCCGCAGGTGCACAGCGAAGTATCAGGACCGTGGCATGTAAACACCCCCGTCGGCTGTTTATTGCAGCTTAAGGTGGGAATGGTTGTCAAAAATGCAGCTCAACCACGCATTTTTTGGCGCCCCCCTCAACCACAGGTCTAAACAGAGCCTTTGTGACTTGCTACAAAAGGTACACGTTGGAGTCTGATCACTGCAGGATGTGAAGGAAAATCTCCCCAATGGGACACAGACCTCCCCAAGCCCACCCCGGACCCCAGGACCCCACACACACATACACATACATACACACACCAAAAAAGTGTGAACTCTTCCTTACTTTTTCTTCAGATGCATTGTAAGGTTTGATTTACATTCACTTTTATACAAATGGATTTGTATGGTCCACAGACAATGCCACCCCCAGGAAGGTTTTTTGTAGATGCCTGCATTGCCTGAGGTCTTAAACCAGGGACTGAGGCTGAATAAAGATCTGAAACAAAACAAGAAAACATGCAAATGCAGAAATCTGCCGCTCCAGCCCATCACAGTGTGATTGCAGCATTCAAAGCTCTCCAGCTCTGCTCATACAGGGAGGCACTGCTTTCATTCTGCACTACCCTGCCTTGTGTTCCTGCAGTGTACACACAGCACTTAGCCCTGGCCTGATACACACCAAGTCATCGGGGTATGAGAACATACAAGGGCTCCCACTCTTAGATGGTGAGACATACATCTCTTTTAAGGTTTGAAAAAAAGAATAGAACACACAAAACAGCAGCAGAAGTGATCCTGGGGCAACGCTGTTCAAAGGAATTGGATTTACAAAGAACAGGTCGCCAGCCTACAATGGAGGAGCTCGCCGGTGGCTGCAAATGGACAGCAGCTGGAAATTCTCTAATTGAAGTGAGACAGAGAGTGACTATAAAGGAGAATTCCTCTAAGAGATGTTTGTATGTATAATGGACACAGAAAAAACAACAGAAGTACAAGAGCCCGACAAGACTACAACCATTTCCCAAAAGGGATATAGATAGGAATGAGAAAACTAGAGGGAGCAAGAGAAAAAAAAGCTAGAGAAAGAAAGGAAAAGAAAATGAGAGAAAAAAAAAAACTAAAGAAAGAAAGGCTAAGAAAGAAAAGAAAACATCGAGAGAGGAAATGAGAGAGAAAAAGAGGGCAAGAGAGAAAGGGAGCGGAAGTTAGTGAAAGAAAGGGAATGAGAAAAGGAGAGAGAAAAAGTATTGGTCGGCGTGCCTCTACACGCACATGAACTTTAATGGCATCCCAGTCTTGGTCCGTAGGGTTCAATATTGAGTTGGACCCGCCCTTTGCAGCTATACTAGCTTCAACTCTTCTTGGAAGGCCGTCCACCAGGTTTAGGAGGGTGTCTATGGGAGTGTTTAGTCATTCTTCCAGAAGGGCATTTGTGAGGTCAGGCACTGATGTTGGACGAGAAGGCCTGGCTCGCAGTCTCTTCCCAAAGGTGTTCTATGGGGTTGAGGTCAGGACTCTGTGCAGGCCAGTCAAGTTCCTCCACCCCAAACTCGCTCATCCATGTCTTTATGGACCTTGCTTTGTGCACTGGTGTGCAGTCATGTTGGAACAGGAAGGGGCCATCCCCAAACTCTTCCCACAAAGTTGGGAGCATGAAATGTCCAAAATGTCTTGGTATGCCGAAGCCTAGAGAGTTCCCTTCACTGGAAATAGGGGGCCAAGCCCAACCCCTGAAAAACAGCTCCACACCATAATCCCCCCTCCACCAAACTTTACACTTGGCACAATGCAGTCCGGCAAGTACCGTTCTCCTGGCAACCACCAAACCCAGACACGTCCATCGGATTGCCAGATTGCCTTTATGGACCTTGCTTTGTGCAATGTGGGGTTAAAACAGGCAGTGAGGAGGTAACAGTAGCCTCTGGAGCATGATCCAAACGCAAATTGGGCTTCAGAGGCAAGTGAGATTTAGACACATATCCCTTCCTTTGGGTAGATTTAGACTGCAGCAGGGGCAGAGCTGTGTCAGAGATGACACAATTATGTAAATCCATGCCTCTGTAGGCTGTGTTCACAAAAGTCTGAGCCGGCATCTAAGTCCAGGAAGTCGATGTCTACCGTAGATGAAGCCTAAACAAAGATGGCCCTGTCCTTTTGGAGAAGAAAGAAGATGAAGGCTTTGTTGGGGGGAGTAATGACATACAGTGCGTGAAAAAGTATTCATACCCTTTGAAATTTTCAACATTTTGCCATGTTAGAACCAAAAACGTAAATGCATTTTATTGTCATTTTATATGATAGACCAACACAAAGTGGCACATAATTGTGAAGTAGAGGGAAAATGATAAATGGTTTTCAAATTTTTGTTCCAAATAAATATGTGAAGTATGGCGTGCATTTGTATTCAACCCCCCGGAGTCAGTACTTTGTAGAACCACCTTTTGCTGAAATTCCAGCTGTAAGTCTTATAGGGTATAGCTCTATCTGCTTTCCACATCTAGAGAGGGAAATTTTTGCCCGTCCTTCTTTGCAAAATAGCTCAAGCTCTGTCAGATTGGATAGAGAGCATCTGTGAACAGCAATTTTCAAGTCTTGCCACAGATTTTTAATTGGATTCAGGTCTGGACTTTGATTAGACCATTCTAACACATGAACATGCATTGATCTAAACCATTCCATTGTAGCTCTGGCTGTATGTTTCGGGTCGTTGTCCTGCTGGAAGGTGAACCTCCGCCCCAGTCTCAAGTCTTTTACACGCTTTAACATGTTTTTTTTTCTACGATTGCCCTGTATTTGGCTCCATCCATCTTCCCATCAACTTCGGCCAGCTTTCCTGTTCCTGCTGAAGAAAAGCATCCCACAACATACATGATGCTGCCACCACCATGTTTCACGGTGGGGATGGTATGTTCAGGGGGATGTGCAGTGTTAGTTTTCTTCCACACATAGCGTTTTGCTTTTAGGCCAGAAAGTTCAATTTTGGTCTCATCAGACCAGAGCACCTTCTTCCACATGTTTGCTGTGTCTCCCACATGGCTTCTCACAAACTGTAAATGGGACTTCTTATGGCTGTATTTGTTTTTCTCTGTTCAGTATATTTGGACTCCCCCGGTCTTTTGAGGGCAGCAAGGCATGCATATCCCAAGAATTTCGCTATGTGGTCCCAATGACATGGAGTCCATCCCTTAGCGCAGGAGTATCTGGGTTTTCCACTTCTACACTGAAGTTCCAACTGACACCATTGATCTTTTTAGCAATCTGTAAGGAGGTAATTCTTCCCAATGACCACAAGTATAAGGAGCAATCTTCCCACCGACCACCACACTGATGTATCATGAATTGTAGATAGTCATTTAGGGGTTCCCTGAGACCGGAAAGTTATGTCAAGGATTGAGAAGGTTGAGAGAGGCTGGTCTATCACATAAAATCCCAATAAAATACATTCACGTTTTTGGTTGTAAAATGACAAAATGTGGAAAACGTCAAGGGGTATGAATACTTTTCAAGGCTCTGTATTGTTGACCTAGAATGGCTATCATAAAAATGTGAAAGAGTTTTGTTTAACTCACAGGCTCTACGTCTCCCCTTCTTCACAGGTGTTCCAGGTCTGCAAGGAAAACCGTGACCGCATTCTAGAACTAAGCAGCACCTTCCTACCTCAGTGTAACCGCCAAAAGCTTCTGGAGTTCATCGTAAGCTTTATGGCTCTGTAGATGCTCGGAGACCGGCCATCATCGCTCACCCGCGCCTTGGCTGTGCTACCCTCTGACCCGGCACCATCGCTGCATTTTATGCACTGACAAAAGAAAAGTGCCTATTACACATGAAACCCAACTTCCAGCAACTCTACTGTGACAATCCAACGCATGGGACGTTTTTTATATAACAAAGTCACAACCTGCAGACTCTGTCAAAGACTTACTTTTTTTTTTTTTTTTTAAAAGACTATTTATAGACATTGCTGCCATTCGCACATAAAACGGCAAAATCTAAGGATTTCGAGTACTTTCTATTTTTCTTTTGGCCATATATTATTTTGTTCTTTGCGTCTCTGGTACTTGTTCCCCCTTACCTTCATTTTTTCAGTATGTTAGTTCCCTGGTCTGCAGTTAATTTTTTTTTTTTTTTGGCTGGTGGTGTCATTTGGATACGACACAGGAGAAGTCAGCGTTCGCCTTGTGTTGCAATTTGTGGTCTGTTTTTGTTTTGTCTTTTTTATGTTCTTAGTGCCACCCTTCATATATACATCTTGGGGGTAAGATGCCACCCTTCATATATACATCTTGGGGGTAAGATGCCACCCTTCATATATACATCCCGGGATTAAGATGCCACCCTTCATATATACATCCTGGGGGTAAGATGCCTCCCTTCATATATACATCCCGGGATTAAGATGCCACCCTTCATATATACATCCTGGGGGTAAGATGCCACCCTTCATATACACATCTTGGGGGTAAGATGCCACCCTTCATATATACATCCTGGGGGTAAGATGCCACCCTTCATATACACATCTTGGGGGTAAGATGCCACCCTTCATATATACATCCCAGGATTAAGATGCCACCCTTCATATATACATCCTGGGGGTAAGATGCCACCCTTCATATATACATCCCAGGAGTAAGATGCCACCCTTCATATATACATCCCGGGAGTAAGATGCCACCCTTCATATATACATCCCGGGGGTAAGATGTCACCCTTCATTTACACACCCTGGGGGTAAGATGCCACCCTTCATATATACATCCTGGGGGTAAGATGCCACCCTTCATATATACATCCTGGGGGTAAGATGCCACCCTTCATATATACATCCTGGGGGTAAGATGCCACCCTTCATATATACATCTCAGGAGTAAGCTGCCACCCTTCATGTATACATCTCAGGAGTAAGATGCCACCCTTCATATACACACCCTGGGGGTAAGATGCCACCCTTCATATATACATCCTGGGGGTAAGATGCCACCTTTCATATATACATCCTGGAAGTAAGATGCCACCCTTCATATATACATCCTGGAAGTAAGATGCCACCCTTCATATACACACCCTGGAGGTAAAATGCCACCCTTCATATACACACCCTGGGGGTAAGATGCCACCCTTCATATATACATCCTGGGGGTAAGATGTCACCCTTCATAAATACATCCTGGGGGTAAGATGCCACCCTTCATATAAACATCCCAGGGGTAAGATGCCTCCCTTCATATATACATCCTAAGGGTAAGATGCCTCCCTTCATATATACATCCTGGGGGTAAGATGCCACCCTTCATATATACATCCTGGGGGTAAGATGCCTCCCTTCATATATACATCCCGGGGGTAAGATGCCACCCTTCATATATACATCCTGGGGGTAAGAAGGTACATTCATGCCTCTAACAGCCAATGAGATTTAAGCCCGAAGTAGGTGGCATTTGCTCTGTGCAATGTGAATCATAAACCGTTTTCATTTTTTGTCCATAAAATACTATTTTCACCCCTTTTTTTTTTTTCCTTTCTCCGTCTTTGTGCTGCCTATCGCCTCCAACCTCTGTTAGCCACTTGCGGTATACATGCACTCACCCCAGTGTCCGCTGCACATCATTACTTTGGCCCGCTTCCTAAAGGCCCTTTGACACTAAAAACAGAAAAAAATGGAAGAAAAATGCTTTACGTCCTATGGAACTCTTCACACCAGTTAGTGTAAGCAAAGAACGCCACACTCGCAACCCAATTAGAGTGTAGATGAAGATGTCAATTGGCCTCAGCCAGCACTGCTCCACAGACCAGCCTCCGACGCATTTCACCCTGGCCACTTGGGCTTGGCCACAGAGCTGTATGACCAAGTCCTGGTGGGCGAGGTGAAACGAATCGGGGTGTGATTTGTGGAGCAGCTGGCTGAGACTTTGACACCCCATCTACACCCTGGTCGGGTTGGGAGTGTGGTGTTCTTTTTTTAAACTACTCTGGCACTGCTGGATGAGTGAGCTTAATACCAGCACCCCATTTCTGAGGACCAGGGAGATTGCACCTTCCTCATGCTTAGAGCGGCGCTTCAAGCCTTCTACTGCGTCTTCACACCGGTCAGTTGCATTTTTAAAAGTCCTGCTTGCTATATTTTTGGTGCATGTTAGGTACATGTTAAAAAAAAATGACACCAAAAATGCACCTCCCCATTGAAATGAATGGAAAACACAGCAAAAATGCACCACGTTTGTGTTTTTGGTGCCTTTTTTTGAATCATGTCTGTTTCACAGGTGCAAGCAACCAGAAAACGCACAGGAAATACATCAAAAACATGGCAAAAAATGCATATGTGTTTGTACTGTGCTCTTGCAACAGAGCAGTGTGAAAGCAGCCAGTTAGTGATAGCAGTGGACCGTGTTTGTACAGTGTGTGTCTACCGCTGCTTGCAGTCTCTCCACCAGGGGTGCATGAGACAGGGTGACAATTCAGGAGCACAATTGGGAGATAGTTGTCACCCTATAACAGGAAGTGCCTCAACAAGAGCTTTTACGGCAGGATCGCCAGGCATTATTTTAATGAAAGCTGCAGATTTATAAAGATTTAAATCATCACCTTTGGAAATGGCATTAACATGATACATCATCTATGAGATTTAAGTAATTGAATTTTGATCTACTTTAATGCTGTGTGATGGCAGTTGGTTGTTACCAGCAGTTTTGCCCTAGAATTCATTCATTAGTCTTTTATGGGGGTCATTTATTTCTGTCTGATGGATGTAGTTTAGTGGCTGGTTGAACCCACAATGTCATTATTTTATTCATGTGAATCCAGCATAATTGATATTTAGCCCAAATATCCTAACCTTCATGTTGGCGCCATGATTCTTGTTGACTGGTGGGGACCTCCAGGATTGAATTCTTAGGAGACATTGAAGCTATGTACCTAGGCTTGGTCAGTGGATATCATTTTCAGACTATATTGGTCTCTCCTTTTGTGTTTCTTCTAAAACTCTTATTTAGTATGTTACAGATTTTCATCTATAGGTTTCCAGCCAGTCCTCTACACACTAAAAATATTATGGGATGCCTGGACCGGGCAGAATATTTTCAGATTGACTAGCGAAGACTAGAATTTCAGGTTTTAGAAGAAATAATTTCTTTCCTGTCCATGGAGGGACACAGGACATCTGTAACCATTGGGTTGTACTAGAACCTACAGAAGTATTGGACACTGGCAAAAAAAACACTGGAGGCCAGTCCAGGATAACTCCTCCTATGTAGACAATTGGCAGGTAGATTTCCTTAGCTGGAAGCTCCTGGATCTGGAGGAGTGGTTCCTATATCTGGAAATGTTTTAGGACCTTTGTCACTGGTGGGGGATATCAGATGTGGGCTTCCAGGTTCATCAAAAACAAACCGAAGAGGATGGATCCTTTGGAAGCAGTGGCTGCTTTGGTGGTTTTGTTGGATCAGTATACGCTGATCTATTTCTGTCTTCTCATGAAGATCATCTGCTTTATGAGATCAAGATGGAGTATATTCTGATGATCCCCATTGCTCCAGACTGGCCCAGGTAGATGTGGAATGCAGACCTGCTAAGACTCCTGACAGACACTCAAAGGGCACTGCCAGATCCTCAGTATGTTCTGTCCCAAAGACTAATTTGCCATCCTGTTTCACAATCACTGGCTTTAATGGCATGGCTGTTGAAGCCTTGGTTTGGAAGAAAAGGGGCATCTCTGAGTCTGTGATTCCTACCATACTAAAGGCTGTGACGTAAACTTGCCATACGTTTTCTCATTGGACATGGAAGGCATACTTTACCTGGTATCAATTCTGTGGTTTCCACCCCAAGAGTTTCTCTGTGGGACATATCTTTTCCTTCCTGCATCAGGGTTTAGACCAGAGTTTGATTCTTGACATGATTAATGCTCAGATTTCTGTTGATCTCTTACTCTGAGACCATTATTCTCTTTGAACCTTTGAACAGGGAGTTTTTCATATATCTCCCCCTGTCCACTCCCCTGTGATTCCGTTTGATCTGAATCTAATTTTCTTGGCAATTCAGAAACCACCTTATGAACCCATTAGAGACGTTTCTTTCTCCTTTGATCTTATTATTAAAAGAATCGAGCAACAATCCTGTTATATACAAGTAAAAAACATGAACATAGTACAACTGTACCAAAAGGGGAGGTTTCGCTTTTAGGGTCCATGCACATTGGGTTTAAAAAAAAGCGCTAGTCTCCTTGGCAGGGACAAACACTTATATAGAACATTTATATACAGGAATTTGAGCTTCTGGAAAAGTTTAGGAGCATTCAGCTTTTTTCTGCCAGAAAACTGCTCTCAAAAACACAACAGAAGTTTATTTTTTTCTGCATCTAAACGCTGAGCCTAAAATACACTATATTGCCGAAAGTATTGGGATACCTGCCTTTACACGCACATGAACTTTATTGGCATCCCAGTCTTAGTCCGTAGGGTTCAATATTGAGTTGGCCCCGCCCTTTGCAGCTATAACAGCTTCAGCTCTTCTGGGAAGGCTGTCCACAAGGTTTAGGAGGGTGTCTATGGGAGTGTTTGACCATTCTTCCAGAAGCGCATTTGTGAGCTCGGGAACTGATGTCAGATGAGAAGGCCTTGCTGGCAGTCTCCACTTTTAATTCATCCCTAAGGTGTCCTATCAGGTTGAGGTCAGGACTCTGTGCAGGCCAGTCAAGTTCCTCCACCCCAAACTCGCTCATCCATGTCTTTATGGACCTTGCTTTGTGCACTGGTGTGCAGTCATGTAACAGGAAGGGGCCATCCCCAAACACTTTCCACAAAGTTGGGAGCATGAAATTGTCCAAAATGTCTTGGTATGCTGACACCTTAAGAGTTCCCTTCACTGGAACTAGGGGGCCAAACCCAACCCCTGAGAAAACAACCCCACACCATAATCCCCTCTCCACCAAACCTTACACTTGGCACAATGCAGTCAGGCAAGTACAGTTCTCCTGGCAACCACCAAACTCGGACACATTCATCAGATTGCCAGACAGAGAAGCTTGATTAGTCACTCCAGAGAACACGTCTCCACTGCTCTAGAGTCCAGTGGCGACGTGCTTTACACCACTGCATCCAATGCTTTGCATTACACTTGGGGATGTAAGGCTTGGATGTAGCTGCTCGGCCATGGAAACCCATTCCATGAAGCTCTCTACGCACTGTTCTAATCTGAAGGCCGCACCAAGTTTGGAGGTCTTTAGCTATTGACTCTGCAGACAGTTGATGACTTCTGTGCACTGTGTGCTTCAGCATGCGCTGATCCCGCTCTGTCATTTTACATGGCCTACCACTTGGTGGCTGAGTTGCTGTTGTTCCCAGTTGCTTCCACTTTGTTATAATCCCACTAACAGTTGAGCGTGGAATATTTAGTAGCCAGGAAATATCACGGATGGACTTATTGCACAGGTGGCAACCTATCACGGTACCACGCTTGAATTTACTGATTTCCTGAGAGCGACCCATTCTTTCACAAATGTTTGTAGAAGCAGTCTGCATGCCTAGGGGCTTGATTTCTTACACCTGTGGCCATGGAGGTGATTGGAACACCTGAATCCAATGATTTGGAGGGCTGGCCCAATACATTTGGCAATATAGTGTTTTTCTCTAAACATCCTAATATGCGAGGATACATAGGATAACGTTGAGCGGCTTCTACAGACAAGTCTCCAGAAACAGTGTTTTTTTTAAGCACCAATGGACCTTAAGCCCTCCCACCCTGCCACTTTTGGCATGTCATTTTTTTTTTTGGGGGGGGGGGGGTCACCTAGGCGATCCAAGCGGAATTTCTCCTACACCAAGACAACCCCCCCCCATCCCTACCTGCCATCTTTTGGGACACATGGAAAGTCCCAAAAGACTGCAGAGCCATTCACAAAGCGCAGCATGGCTCGTGCATGCACAGTGGGGGCAGGCAGCTGTTAAGCTGAAAGCTGTGTAGCCGGTTGCCCACAGGGTTCCAGCAACCTGAAGGATAATGAAAAACTAGCTTGGGTGAGGACACCTAATGCTGAAGAAAACTCAAACGATTTACTTGGAGCAACAAAGAGGGCCTAAGAAGCACAACTTATCTCTTATAACATGCAACTATTTTTCAAAACTATTTAAGCAAAAAAAAATAAAAATTAGGAAAACTAGGGTGAGAGACAGTCATACCACCAGAGAGACTAATGGGAACCAAGGAGGTTTAATACCCCTCCGCACCTTCAACAAAGAGCATTGCCTCCCTCAAGCAATCTTCCCCAGCTCATGTAGTATCATGTCCTGGATAGAAAGTACTTTTTACAGAATGGAGACCTGACATGGGGCTTTCCATTTCTACAAAAAAAAAGTGTATCCAAACAAAAAAACAGCTTTGAATGGTCCATATACCTCCTTGGCATAAGTCAGCCTAGAGAGGAAAGGAACACCAGGGGCCTAGCATACCTGTTTATGTAGCTCTATGTTAAGAGGGACCGAAGCAGAAAATGATGAAAACCAAGACCTCTGTAGTATTTCAAACTGTCTCTAACATAGAGCTTCCTGTGGAGTTACAAGCAGACCAGATTCCTAAATATAAGGGGGACACTATCTAAATTAATCAGTCTTAACCCTACCCTCAAACTTGGGCCTGGACAATCCTTTAAGGCCAGTGCTTCATGAAAGGCTTCCATCAAGATTCGGTCATAAGGTCATGGAGTGGACCTGAGACTTTCAGCTAACAATTGCCGCAGCAATTTCAGGCATGAAGCAACAGGCTGGGAGCTCACCACAGCAAATATTATGATTCCTCACATGGCTGCTTTCTTCCCAAAGTTGCAGAAATGTCCTAAACCAAGGTTCAAAAATACCTGCCCATTTAGGAGGTTCCACTGCAATAATATTACCAATATTGAACTTGTGAAACCGCAGCAAAAAGAATTGGGTTGACCATACCTAAACCACCCTCTTTCCTAGACAGATGGGTGACATTGCTCTTGATGAGTTTCAGTCTTTTTCTTAACATCTGGAGGAATACAGTAGAGCCTAGCGTACAGAGGCACTGGCAAGATGCAGACAAAACTGACATGAATAAGGTGAAATCAGATATGTCTTAAATCCAAGCTTTCCTTGGAGGTAACTTCCTTCTCTTCCAACTGGCCACCTTAGCATTGGCAACTTAAAGCCTGATTTTTAATGTTGTAATTGCTGATTTAATGTCAAGTACCTTAATATGGTCTCAACTACCAAGTTTTGTTTCTTGCGTCCATAAACTTTGCAAGGTGAGTACTTGAACTGATGACCTTATCCTGCAAGGAACTCTTTCTGGTTTTGCATAGGAATAAGTAGTTTTGAGGCCCAGGACTTTTTATTGCCTAAGGTAGTTTCTGCCTTTCACCCCAATCAGGACATAGTTCTTCTACCTTTCTGTCTGCCTGCAGTTTAGCAAAGGACATTTCCCAGCATTGTCTGGGTGTGGCTTGGGCTGTGAGAATCTATCTTCTAGCCACTGTTTCTTTCGGGATGACTGATTGCTTTTTTACCATTACAGATGAACCCTGAAAGGGTCCACCAGCTTCTCATTTGACAGTCTCAAAGTGGCTCAGGTAGACCATCATCCAAGCTTATGGTTCCAAGAATCAGGAGCACCTGTCACATCAAGGTTCTCTTTACAAGATCTGTGAGTGCATCTTGGGCTCTTTGGCATCAAGCAGCTGGTTTTCAGATTTTCCACTTGGTCTTCTGTTCACGTTCTCCAAGGTCTACAATTATGTATTTCTGTAATTAAGCATGATGCCATTTTCAGGTGTGAGGTCCTTCAGGCAGCTCTTAAAGCTGCAGGCAGTCCCCCAGTCATTAGGTTTTTTTTTTTCTTGGGCCTGTTAGTTGTTTTCCATCCCTCAGTTGGACTTTTTTGAATTTCTGAAGGTTACGGACTCCATATGTCCCTCAATAGCTGAGAGAATTTTTTTTTTTTTTTTTTGTACTTGCCATAAAGTTGCTTTCTTGGAGTACATTGAAGGACATATATCCCACCTATCTGTGGTTATAATTGTGCTCTCTGTACTGCCTTGTTACATAACTGAGTATTGCTGGTAGTGGGGAGGTTTATCTTGAGTTGGCCATTTTTTTCTTTGCACATGTCTAATTCTACTGCAGGTGACAGTATATAGGCCAAAGGTTACAGACTTTGTATGTCACTCAATAGATGCCAATAATAGGATTTTACAGTAAGTATTTTATTTTTCAAGTAGTCACCTTTATAAATTGAGGTACGAAAGCCAGCGTTTTTTTTTAATTAGATTTTTTTTCTTGCATTTACTTTTTATTGGCCTTGGTCAGGAGTCAAAGGGCTAGAAAATGTAATTATGATAGAAATGAATGTGATTATTTAAAGGGGATCTTCTCCTAAATGCTTTTATTACTCATTAATACTTCGCTGTCAATAATCTGATGCAGCTGCAGTTTTAAATGCTGCCTTGCGGATTAAATGTAGCATTTACCGGCTGCAACGGTAAGAGTTAACTATGTACTGTAACCGTAAAACCACTAAAGAATTGGCCGGTGGGCCGCTGTACTTAATGAGTGAAAAATAACTGGGTTTCCATGTGGAAATGCTAATGCAATAAAAAAAAAAAACACCTTTAAAATGTGCTTTTATTTCAGTTGGAAATCATCAGAAGTATTGAAGGATATGAAATAAGCTTTGCAGTATCCTTTCTAGTGCAGTTTGGGATGCCCCTTCCTGATTTCCTTGGTAGGTGAATGGACACCTCATCATCCACATTACCAAATGGTTGCTTACTGTATTGTTCATAGCAGCCTTTTTCTACTAGGGTTCCTCCAGAGCTTTCTAGCGGTTCCTTTGAAAAAAAAGCAAATTCTGTCTCTCGGATAAGTTGTCACTGAAACCAATACTCTTTTTAGTGACCTGTAAGATGGAGATTATTCCCAATGGCCACAAATGTAAGAGGCATTTTTTTCCTTGGCCATCACACTAATGTACAGTGAGCTGTAGATGAGAATTTCTAGCAAGGGTTCCCTGAGTCCTGAAAGTTATTTCAAGGGTCCCTCCATCTAAAAAGGGTAAGAAAATCTGGTCTGTAGCTTGCATTGTGCCCAGCAGATTGAATGATGGTGATGGATGGTATTGCCAGCAATAAATGTAAATTATTTATTCTGAGACATATTCTTAATTATCAATAAGCTGTATAAAGTAGTTTCTCCCAGAGATCACTGGTGGGGGGCACAGCAAACATCTACTAGGTTGGGTACTAGGCAGATCTAAAAGTATAATTCCTTTGCTTGCACATACAAAGTTGGCCTCTTTTCTCTATCTCAGCTCATTTTTCGTAGTGGTAGGTGCCTCCTGAGCCTTTTGGTACCAGACATTTTTCTCTTAGGTCCTCCATTCACATGTCTGCAACGTTCTGTCATGCTGATGTCCACTTTGGGTGGAAAGTCTTAAAGGATAAGTTCACCTTTGCTAACATGTTTCATGTTCCACTCGTTTTTAGGGTGGAACATGTAACATGTTCCTATAGCCCAGTGCTTCTCAATTATTTTCTGTCATGCCCCCCCTAGGAAGAAGAAGACATTTCGCGCCCCCCCCGCGCGACTGTAAATAGTATCATTTGTCTATAAAATTGTTATACGTACACCTCTGCATAACACTGTATCCTTATTAACGTATAAGAGAATAAAAAAAGAAAGAAATGTGGATCAATTTACAACAAAGAATAGCTTTATTAACTGTAGCAGAAAATATTTAAAGTGCATTAGAAATTCAAAAAAAATTAAATCCTTAATTAAACTATAAACATTTTTTGATTGGACATGTCAAACCATATGATACTGAAAAAATACATAAAATCAATAAATAATAATGAATTCAAACCGATCACCAACATTTACTTAGGACCTAATCATTGGCGCCCCATCATTGGTGTCAGTGGGAGGAATAGTGCCTCATTATTGGTGTCAGTGGGAGGAATAGTGTCCCAACATTGGTGTCTGTGGGAGGAATAGCATCCCATCATTGGTGTCAGTGGGAGGAATAGTGTCCCAACATTGGTGTCAGTGGGAGGAATAGCGCCCCATCATTGGTGTCAGTGGGAGGAATAGCGCCCCATCATTGGTGTCAGTGGGAGGAATAGTGTCCCATCATTAGTATCAGTGACACCAATGATGCGGCACTATTCCTCCTACTGACACCAATGACACTTGCTGACCCCTGTTGCAGTATGGTGCTGCTGCAGCCAGCATATGTGGTTGCAGCAGCACCTCTGCACTGCACACTTACTGGCTTTTTCCTCACTCGATTTTCGCGGGTCCGCTCGGCTCCGCCTCCTCGCCCGTGATTGGCCGCCTGTCTACCTTTCCTGAGCTACAGTTCTGGCGGCCAATCACCGGTGAGGAGGCGGAGCCGAGCAGCAGGAGTGAGGGAGTGGCCGGAGTGACGGAAGGAGCAGCGCTTCCTGGATGGATCATCGTGGGAGCCAGGTAAGAGACAGCAGCCCTCTGCCCACCCCTGTACTTAGTGTCCCTTCTGTCGGAAGGGGGGGGGGGCGGCGACGCGCCCTCCCTGGGGGGCGCGCCCCACTATTTGAGAAGCACTGCTATAGCCACAGCTGTGACCACTGCCCCCCCTCCCTCTGATAGATAATACAGGGAGAAGTTTCCATGTACTATCTGTCAGATTTGACAACAGCGTGGCCGTGTGGGGCCCAGCCCACACGGCTGTGTCATTCATTCACGGACCTCCGTGAATGAATTAACTGCAAGTCCAGACAGCCTTAGTGGTTGTCGGCTTGTAGCTGTGGTGTGTCGTAGTAGTTCATTGAAGCTTCCTGTCAGTATATCGGCTTGCTCGTACATGCTGTTCCTGTTTTTTTCCCTGTTCATTGAGAGCAACATTATTTGTGTTTTTTGTGTTTTGGGAACATAGAACTGCTTCTGTTTTTATTTGGTATGTGCGGAGTGTATAGGCACTAGATTAGCCTTTCTCAACCTTGTCCACATGGAGAACCCTTGAAATACCTTTTAGGTCTCAGGGAACCCTTGCCAATAATTACTATAGCCATAGCTCTTGGTACATTAGTGTGATGGTCAGATGGAAGTATGCCCCTTATGGCCTACATTAGTGGCCATTGGGAACAATACCCCTTACAAATAGCTAAAAGGTCCTTGTTATATATGGTAACTTATCTGAGAGGAAAAAATTGCTTATTGCTCAAGGAACCCTTTGGAACCCTAGGCTTCCTTTGGTTGAGAAAGGCTGCACTACATGGAGATGTGTCTTTTGATTTGCTTCGTGTCCAACTTCCCAGAGGCAGGGCGTATGCCCAGATGTCTTCTGTGTGTACCTCAACTACGGAGTGCACACAAAAATATTTTTTTGTTGCTGTTGTCAGTAAAGTGGATTCATTTTTATTCCAGTTTTGTATACAGAAGGTGCAGACCGAATCTTGTATCAGGATTTTACTGCTGTCTGGCCCAGGCTGAGGAGGACTCCCTTCCTGTTACCCCTTTGGAAAATAGCTTGGGATGGAAGGAAGCCATTGACATTGTAACCAACCCATAGAAAGGGAAAAAGAAAAAAAAATTTGACATCAGTAATCTGGTAGCCCACCATAACAGCAGGTGGGGGTAAATCTCTCTAATACAACTGCAATAAAAACCCGCAGGAGAGTCTATCCTATCTATCCAGAACATTTAAAAAAAAAAAAAGGCTGCAGCTTAAAATATGGAGGTAATTTTTCACCTTCGGCCCATGTAATATCATTATTATTACAGAAATGCTATTGACACTTTGTCTAATCAAAAAAGCGACGATGGAGGAACACATTGGTGGTTGGGCAGTGAGGGAGCAACATCGTAGAAGATGGTTTGAGTCTTAAGCTGGCCATACACTAATAGTAATTTATTCAAAATCTTTCTTCAAAACATTACTTCTATGGTTGGTGGGGTTACAATGATATTTGTTTTCAACTGCAGCAATGACAAAATTCGAAAAGAAGAGAATGGAAATTTTGTTCTCCAACTTTCTAACAATATTGGTTTTCGTTTTGGGAAGGTCCATTAATTCCAAAATCAAATATTAAAAGCGAGCAAAATTTTGAAATACCATTGAATGAAATTCATCAAGTCTTCGAATGTATTGAGAATTTTCCCTATGAATGCTTATTCAAATATCTACTGGTTTAGTGATTCTGTTTGTTACAGTAGTGGACTATCCCCTAAAAAATTGGATTGCTATCTCATGGGTCATAGACTGAGGGCATGTGCATTATGCATTTTTTTTTTTTTTTTTTAAAGGTGGGACCTTTTGAGAAAAAAAAAAAATGCACTTGCCTAAACTATCTTGTAGAATTCTGTTCTAATTTCACCAAATCGTGAACATGTCTCATTTACCACATAATGCTGAACTCCAGGTAAACAACTAAATACACATTTGAGAACTGTTCTGAAATGTCCCCTGCCACACAGACCAGCCTTGTCTACCTAATTTTTCTCTGCTGAGGTTAAGTAACACTTTCAGGTCCTGCCCCTCCCCCAGCCTGTGATTGGACAGAGCTAAGAAAAACAACAGGTTGATGAGCTCATCTTTGTCACTTTGCTCTCTCCTCCTATCAGCATGTTCCTTGCTGGCATATGAATACTGCAGCACATCTGAATGGCTTCTTGTGCTGCTTCTCCCTTTCCCAGTGCGAGCTCTGCAGTACAGGGACTGTAGGAGACTGATACTAGGTCAACTCAAGGATGAATTGATGACTACAAAGGTGCATTATTTTGTGTAGTTTACGTCAACCTGGAGTTCAGCTTCAAAACAGCCATGATTTGCGAAAAGGAATGTTTTTGGGGTTGCCACCTCATCCCTTTAAAACCGAAGACCGATTAACCCCCAGAGGATTTACCCATCTTCCTGACCAGGCTATTTTTTTCGATACGGCGCTGCATTACTTTAACTGGCAATTGCACGGTCATGTAACACTTCACCCAAAATGATATTTCTTAGGAGCTTTCTTTCGGTGGTATTTGATCACTTGTGCGTTTTATTTTTTGCGCTATAAACAAAAAAGAGTGACAACTTTGAGTTAAACAATATATTTGACTTTTTGCTATTAAATATGTTAAGTAAAAACATTTTAAAAATCTAATTTCGTGATAAATTTAGGCCAAAATGTATTCTGCTTCATGTCTTTGCTAAAAAAAAATTTAAAAATCCCAATACATGTAAGTTAATTGGTTTACGTGAAAGTTATAGCGTATACAAATGGCGGTATATATACTGGAATTTTTTTTTTTTGTAATACTAGTAATGGCGATCAGCGACTTACAGCAGGACTGCGGTAGACATTCTGATGCTGGGAGGGAAATGACTGTCACTGACATCCCTAGTAACACTAATACAATGATCAGTGCTAATAAAAAGTACTGACACTGTACTAATGGCAATGGGCAGGAAGGGGTTAACATCTGGGGCAATCAAAGCGTTAACTGTGTGCTATGTGTGTCTTTCACTGTGTCAGCACATTGCTTTGTATTGCTCTGCTATGCAGAGCAATACAAAGCAATTTGCAGGAGCTGACAGGAGAGATCTGTATTGTTTACATACAGATCTCTCCCTGTCAGTGATACTCGGCGATTGCCGAGTACTGGTAGAGCATCACTGGTGATCGACAGTTGAGGCTGCCAACGGTGGCGCTGGTAGGGCGCGCGCGCTCCCTACCCGGAAATGCATATTGCGTATATATATATATATATATATATATATATATATGTGATTTTGTGCAGCCCTGCCGCCCCGTAGCAGTATTTCTGCTATAGGGCGGCAAGAAAGCGGTTAATTACACAGGTTCTGGGGCTTATTAAGGTGGTAATTAAACTCACTTGGTGCCTTATCTGCATTAAATTAGCCCCAGAACCTGTCATTAATATGTGTTTGGGTTAAAAGTGATAAGGTAGCAACCCTAAATGTTTTACAACTCCACTTCTCACTGTACAAGGTCTGTCTTCTGTACATTTGTAATAACATTATCCTGCAGTAAACACATCCATGAACACTCAGTCGCTTGTGTTCTTAGAACAGGTATTGGTAGTTGTGTTCTGTAATAAGCACACAGGCTAACATACTCCAAAGAATATACATCAAACTCAAATGATTCCAAGTGCTGGACTGGATGCCATAATCCAGCAGGGAGCCACATTTACTAAATTGGAAAATTTAACACAGCACTTTGGGGATTCAACAAATTATATACTCTATAAAAAGTTTTTTTTCAATCAAATCTTTCCTAACACACACCTTTTATGAGCTATAAAAAAAAAAAACACTTGTTCAGTTAAAAAACTGAAAGAATGAGAGGCATGCAAGCAATGCAATGTCAATTTGGTGGTCCTATTTGAAGGCGCCAATAGAAAGGGCTGGAGATAGGCATCATTTCTAATTAGGACATACCTAAGAACCATCCACCTCTCCAAAGCATGAATCTCCTGCCTTCTCATGAAAGTCAGGTGGCGGGCCAAATGGGAACCATCTGTGCTCGGGTTGACTTGAATATAGGCTAGTAGATTTATTTGTGTTAGTGGGGCTTTTGAGTGGATTACATTATCATAGTAATGATGGTTGCCTCCCTTATTGGGAGATTTGCCCACTCCTCCTTAACCCCTTCCCATCTGCCCATTCTACATAGACGGTGGATGGGAAGCTTTGCTGATGCGGACATTGCATTGATGGCTCCTACGAAGCTCGGCAATCGGTGTGTTGCCCAGACACAGCAGATCACATTACCAGTGTGTCCGGGCAATCACATGGTGTTTTACACAGCACTCACATAGTAAACAACGGAAGTGAATGTAAAGATCGGTTCTCTCTGCTCTGTGTGATCCATATCCCATACCAGCGTCCTGGTCAGCATCATACCCCACACCAGGGTTCTGATCGCCGCCATACACTATACCAGCATCCTGATTACCAGCATCCTGGCTACTGCCATACCAGTGTCGTGATCACTGCCATGCCCCATACCAGCATCCCGATCAATCCATATGTCATATTAGCATCCTGATCACTGTCATACCTCATACCAGTGTCCTGATCACCGCCATACCCCATACCAGCGTTCTGATCGCCGCTATACCCCATACCAGCGATCTGATCACTGTCATACCCCATACCAGCGTCCTGATTGCTGCCATAGCCCATACCAGCGCTCTGATCGCCACCATACCCCATACCAGCATTTGATCGCCCCCATACCAACATCCTGATCACCACCATACCCCATACCAGCGTCCAGATCACTGCCATACCTCATACTGACATCCTGATCACCACCATACCCCATACCAGCGTTCTGATCACCACCATACCCCATACCAACATCCTGATCACCACCATACCCCATACCAGCGTCCAGATCACTGCCATACCTCATGCCAATATCCTGATCACCGCCATATCCCATACCAGCATCTGGCATTTTTAAGGTCTCAACTGATCAATTTTCAAATATATATCCCATAGTTTGTAGACTATATAGCTTTCACACAGACTACATAATATACACTGTTTTGGGTTATTTTTACCCAAAATGTAGCAGAATACATTTTGGCCTAAATTTATAAAGAATAATTATTTTTCATTTTATATAGCAAAAATAAAAAACCCAGTGGTGATCAAATACCACCCAAACAATGCTCTGTCTCAAAAAAAGGATACAAATTTCATATGGGTAAAGTGTTGTAAGACTGAGTAATTGTCATTCAAAGTGTGATAGTGCTGAAAGCTGAATATTGGCCTGGACTGGAAGGGGGTGAAACTGTTTGGACTTGAAGTGGTTAAAGGTACAGGGATGCACTGGACACCCAGCAAGAGTACAATGGCTGCTGAAGGCATCCAATGTGTCCCAAAGCCAAATTCGACTGTACAGATAAGTGGTAACCACCCCAATCTATAACTAACCTTTACGGTAAGGTGGAATAGGGCTTTATGCATTACAAACAGAAAATTTACCAGCCAGCCTATAATAAAACCATATTTTCTGAGTGTCCATTGTGTCCCTGTGCCTTTAAAGAGGATTGGGCTACCCCCAGGCAAGCCTGCCCCTAATTTATCCAGTTATGTGTGCTCCAACATGGAGACTCTGAAAACTGTAGAGGTGGGACCACAGTATACAGAGGAACTTTGGCAAGGCTTTGTGCCTTTCACATATATTTGCAAATGTGTGCAACTAAAACCTCTGTTTTATCATGAACGGTTAGACAGGGCTAATTTGGTTTTATTGCAGGCTGGCTAGTAGGTGTGCTGGCAATTTCTGCTGTTTTTAATGTGGAAAGCCCCTTCCATGTGCACCTTATTGTAAAGTCTAGTTATAGATTGGGGTGGTTGCCACTTATCTGTATAGGATAGGCCATTGGCTAAGGCATGCAAGCGATTCCTCTTGCCTCACTGCACTGTAGTTCAATTGCACTTCCTCCAGCCAGGTCTGTACCTTCGTATGGACCTAACCCTGGGGGAAGAAACTCCAAAAGCCTGTGCACTGCACCCATAATGCACTGATCATGTACTCGGTGGACTTCACCGCAAAAAATTAGTAAATGCACGCGTCTTGCATGCACATGTGTGGGTAAACTTTGGGATTTTCCTGGAAGAGAAAGCATTCTCTGATTGGATGAGGTGGAGCGGCAGAGTTGTGATGTCAACCTGTCCACCTTGTCCAATCAGAGTATACTTTGCATTCATTGAGGAAATCCAAAGTATTCTCTGATTGGTGCCCATGCCCACCGGCCAACCTCTTGAGTTCAGATTACAGCTGCTTGGCACAGGACCCAGAAGCTAGTGGAGACTGCTGGAATACCAGTGTCTTTTTTAAGCAACTAGTGGGGTCCCACAGGTATTCTATATACATAGTTATATTGGTTATAAGCTGGACCAATGGAACTATGTCCAAATATCCATACTTGAAAATTCTTCTTTAAACAAAAATGTCTTGTAGTCTTGGAATCTGATGTGCAAAGGCAAGAAATAACTCCACGCTATGCCATACTGCAGAGCTGTTGAAATCACTGAACAAAGGGACATATCCTTTGTTGGGTAAAACAGTAAACATATACTGTATATCTCAGAAATGTATTTTTTACTTTTTTGTTTTGTTTTTTTTTTGAAGGGTATCACCCATACATAGTATAATGAGGTGAATATGAAAATGCCTATGCAAAGGCCCAACCCTCAGTGCAGAAAGAAACAACATAGACATCGACAATGTATGTTATCTCTGAAAAATGGTGAAAATGATACAACAATCAACAGGTGGTGGAAGGCTAGTCCCTTAAGCAGTGATACCTCAGCATGTACTGACAAACTGAGAATGGTATGTCTAAGATACAATCAAAGCAATGTTAATAAAAGGCCCATAAATAAATGGCTGACATGAGGTAAGGTAGTGCCTGCTTGAGATAGTCCTAATGCGGCTACTGACGAAAGAAGAAGGAAAACCACTGATATGATGGAGAGGACATCCAACATTCGAGTAATGACAAACTGAGAAAGATATATCTAAGATACAATCAAAGCAATGTCATAAAAAGGCCCATAAATGAATGGCTGACATGAGGCAAGGTAGCGCCTGCTTGGTATAGTCCTAATGTGGCTACTGACTAGAGAAAAAGTAAAACCACCCATATGATGGAGAGGACATCCGAGGGATGAGGTTTGCAGAAAAAGAGAAAAGACTAGAGTATTAGAAATAGAGAGAGAAGAATCAGGCAGAACTGAAAAGGAAGAGTAGGGTAGAATGTGGGGGTGACCCAGAGGCTCACCTGTGCCAAACGAAATTCCACGACACTTTAGTTACATTTCCAAGAAGTGTGTGGTCAGCTGTGAAGATAGAAATTGGTCGGGCCAAGGCTCCCAGGTACGTAAGAATTTATGGAGTGTATCATTAAGGATCATCATTAGTTTTTCATTGATAAGTGTGCTGTGTACTGTACCCGACTCTTGACTCCTTCAAAGCTAAGCGCCTGTGACTTCCATGCCCTTGCAATTGTCTGTTTCATTGCCATGAAAATGTGGGTGATAGTTGTGCGCTCACATTGGGTGACATTTTCTATTGGTTCTGCACAAGTGCTTCTCATGTTTTTTTTTTGCTCGGGTTGATATGGAGAACCATATTGACCGTGGTGTACACTGGAATGCACAGCTTTCTAACCTTGGGGCACATCCACTAGATGTGTTTCATGTCATCCAAGTCTGAGCAGCCCTGGAAACAATCTGATGGACAGGTGGGTAAGCATTTTGCTATCCTAAATGAGGTGAAATATCATCGTGACATACCCTTAACCGAGTTTTCTAGAGCTAGAACCTTACGGGATGATTTAAACAGAGCTTCCCACATGTTATTCCAGTCTTCAGGGCTAGGACACTCAGCAATGTATTTCATTGCTCACATGAAATTCCACTTTAATTATGGACGATGCTTTAGTGAATTTTAGAAATTTTTCCTTGGAGAATGACATTAGTGAGATTTTTTTTTTTGCGGTATTGTGGCACATTTTTGCGGAACTGGATTTCGTTAATGAACATACGAGAAGCCAAATCCCTTTTCACGTGTAAAAATAAAAGGTTTCCCAACCTCGAATCCTCTGACTGCCAGAAGGAGAAGGCAAGAGCGGTCCTGATCAAATTACCGCCAGTCTGCTGATAAAGCTTTCAATCTAATGGAGAAGGTCTAATGGATTTATATCTCGCTTTGAGTTTGCATAGAACAAAGAGATGATTCAGAGACCAAAAGAAAAGCCAACGAGACAATTAATAGTAATAGCTGAGCTTATTTTTTTTTAAGCGTTGTGTTTACCCTCCAATGATCCCATGATTGCAGATACTGATGACTGTTAATTTGAAGCATGCAGTAAAACATATTAAAGAAGTTCCAGCTAATGATAAAGATTTTTTTTTTATATCCAATAAGGAACGAAGGATGAGTTTTTCTTTCCTGCCTATAATTGTGAGGCAGCAGAGCCTTTTCTGAACATTTGTTAACCACTTGTGTCTGCTAACCTTTTTCTTTCTAAATCTCCTAAATCCCCCATTTTTTAATTCTGGCAATTTCTAATTTCCACACAGTCTATCTTTTAGTATTTGTAGTCTACCCTAATGTACTGTAGTGTGATGAATTTTTTTTCAAGACAGATAGGGCTTTGATTTGGTAGATTTTGATACATATATTTTTTCATTGGTTTTTATTGGCAAAATTGTTTAAAGAATTGGAAAAAATGCATTTTCCTGTAATGTTTCTCAACGCAGCATTTACATTTTATTATTATTATTATTATTATTATTATTACATCGAGTTTATATAGCGCCAAAGGGTTTGCTCAGCACTGTACAATATAGGGGGACAATACATGGCACAGTACAACAATAACAAACAACGTACGAGGGATAAGAGGGCCCTACTCTTTCGAGCTTACAATCTAGGAGGGAGGGGGTAGTGGTACAGTAGGAAGTGGCTGAGGGGAATGAAGTGGTGGGAGGAATGAGGGAGGATGGCCGTTAGGTGAGGGTGGGGTAGGCTTCCCTGAAGAGATGGGTTTTGAGGGAGCGCCTGAATGTGAGGAGGGAAGGCGACAGTCTGATGGATTGGGGCAGTGAGTTCCAGAGGATGGGGGAGGACCTGGAGAAGTCTTGCAGTCGTGCATGGGAGGAGGAGACCAGGGAGCAGGATAGAAGGAGGTCCTGTGAGGAGCGAAGGGTACGGGTAGGGCGGTACTTGGGGATCAGGTTGGTGAGGTAGTCAGGGGCAGTGTTGTGATCGGCTTTATGAGCGATTGACGCTTGCACCATAAATGCAATGGAATCCAGATCATCTGACAGCATTGTTAGAACCTGGGAATTATTCTGGGAGAGTGGAGAATATCTTTATTTTTAGGATATATAGATAAATTATATATTTTTTTTTTTATTGCAGTGTATTGATTGTTGGGACCTCGGGTTTAAACTGAGGAGGGATTTTTTTTTGGTTTATTAAAAAAAGAAAATGTATTATTTATGTTTATATAAATAAAAAATATTCCCTTCTCAAAATCTCCATTTTTTCTATTTTTATCTTTTTCGCCTTCTTCTTGAGGGTCCAATTTAGGGTCAGTGGAGATCTGATCTAGACCCCCCCATGCAGCTCTACAGCAACAGAACATTTCCTGTAGGTATCTATTGCTGGCTGCAATCAACCAGCAATAGATCACTATAGCAGTGATCTGCTGCAGCAGCTTTCCCCGAACCTCTGTGCTCAGAGGAAGTGCTGTGATGTCACTAAGCTTGCCATGTAGACACAATGGTGCTGGGACAAATGGCTGTAGTCCCTGTGCCATTTTAAAATGACACCCAGTATTCAAGTGGTTATTGTGTGTGTATAGTCACCCATCCATCCATTCACCTTTGCCCTGGACTTTCCGCAATGGAGATATGCCTAGCCTAGCTCCATGTTTATGAGTGCACATCTATTGTTTAATTTACTTTGAATAAATCTCAATTACTACACTAAGTATCGGGACGCCTGCCTTTACACGCACATGAACTTTGATGGCATCCCAGTCTTAGTCCATAGGGTTCATTATTGGCCCCGCCCTTTGCAGCTATAACAACTTCAACTCTTCTGGGAAAGCTGTCCACAAGGTTTAGGAGTGTGTCTATAGGAATGTTTGACCATTCCTCCAGAAGTGCATTTGTGAGGTCAGACACTTTTGTCTGACGAGAAGGTCTTCTCTAATTCATCCAAAAGGTGTTCTATCGGGTTGAGGTCAGGCCAGTTAAGTTCCTCCACCCCAAACTCGCTCATCCATGTCTTTATGGACCTTGCTTTGTGTACTGGTGCTCTGTCATGTTGTAACAGGAAGGGGCCATCCCCAAACTTTTCCCACAAAGGTGCGAGCATGAAATTGTCCAAAATGTCTTGGTATGCTAATGTCTTAAGGGTTCCCTTCACTGGAACTAGGGGACCAAGCCCAACCCCTGAAAAACAACCCTACACCATAATCCTCTCTCCACCAAACTTTACACTTGGCACAATGCAGTCAGGCAAGTACCGTTCTCCTGACAATCCGCAAAACCCAGACACGTCCATCGGATTGCCAGACAGGGAAGCGTGATTGGTCACTCCAGAGAACATGTATCCACTGCTCTGGAGTCCAGTGGCGGCGTGCTTTACACTGCTGCATCCGTCGCTTTGCATTGCACTTGGTAATGTAAGGCTTGGATGCAGCTGCTCGGCCATGGAAACCCATTTCATGAAGCTCTCTACACACTCTTGATGTGCTAATCTGAAGTCCACATGAAGTTTGGAGGTCTCTAGCTATTGACTCTGCAGACAGTTGGGGGTTTATTTACTAAAGCTGGAGAGTCCAAAATCAGACTCCCTTCTGCATAGAAACCAATCAGCTTCTAACCTCAGCTTGTTCAATGAAGCTTTGGCAATGAAACCTGGAAGCTGATTGGTTTCTATGCAGAAGGGAGTCTGATTTTGGACTCTCCAGCTTTAGTAAATAAACCCCTTGGTGACTTCTGGACACTGTGCGCTTCAGCATGTGCTGATCCCGCTCTGTCATTTTACGTGGCCTACCACTTGGTGGTTGAGTTGCTGTTGTTTCCAGTTGCTTCCACTTTGTTATAATACCACTAACAGATGACTGTGGAATATTTAGTAGCCAGGAAATGTCACGGATGGACTTATTGCACAGGTGGCAACCTATCACGGGACCACGCTTGGAGTCACTGAGCTACTGAAAGTGACCCATTCTTTCACAAATGTTTGTAGAAGCAGTCTGCATGCCTAGGTGATGATTTTATACACCTGTGGCCATGGAGGTGATTGGAACACCTGAATCCAATGATTTGTAAGGCTGGCCCAATACTTTTGGCATTATAGTGTGTGTGTGTGTATATATATATATATATATATATATATATATATATATATAAAAAATGTTAATTTATATTTATTTTCGTTATATTTTCTTAGTATTTTGGGAAGGGTACCTCTTTTTTGTTGAACCCCTCTCATTATTTCCCATCTCTGCTCTTTGCAAATTGAATAATCCTTTAAATAACACTCCTTGGGGGATGCCCTTCACCTGCCTGTTAAGTGGCACATCTGTATGATGTATACAATCTACTACAGCCAAACAGAGATTTACAAAAAAAATATGCCACTGAAATGTATTCTAAATGACAGCTCCCAGCTGCTAACTTCTGTTTGTAAACAAAGTGGCCAGGGATTCTCTTTTTCCGTTACAGACCCTTATCCAGAATGAGGGTCCGGTATAGATGTTAAAAGGGGAACCCCACACAAAAAAAAGTTTAAATAAATATCAGAGCCTTATTTTTGATGAAGGTCTGGTATAGATGTCAACAAGGACCCCAAACAAACCAAAAAAAAGAAGCATGGAAACCCCCCTCCCCCTCAATTTCATACCAGATGCTTATCTGAACAATACTAGGAAAAGGGAGGGGGGTGCATGCAGCCCCTCCTGTCCTTAACCAGAACAGGCCACATGCTCTCAACAGGCCCCACTAGAAAAACAGTTTGTTCCCATGTTGTTGAGGACAAGGGCCTCTTTCCCACAACCTTGACCTGGTGTTTGTGGATGGGGGCTTATTGGGATCTAGACACCCCCCATTAAAAATAACATGCTGCTGCCCTACCATCCTATGTTAATGAATTCCCCAACTCAGAAAAAAAAAGGAAATAGTAAACAAACATATATTTTGACAAGTTGATGAGGCCAAGGGCCTCTTCCTCACAACCTTGGCACAGTGGTTGTGGGGGACTACGAATGGGGGGCTTATTGGAGTCTAGGTGACCCCTTGTAAAAATAACATATCGCCCCACCATCCTACATTAGTTCTTACCATGACTCAAGAAAAAAAAGAAAATGGTAAACATACTGATACTTTTTGACAAGTTCTTTATTAAAAATAACAACCCCACTAAATGACGCATTGTAATCACATCATCCAGGTATGTAGATCCACGTCAGTCATGATGAATTATTATTATTATACAGCATTGATTGATGAATGATAACCACCAACCTGCAGAAAAAAAAATCTGCAAAAAACACAATTACCTATGTGCACCCACCAATGGCCGTGTACTAATGATCGCACCCTGAGCACTCACCAACAATGTATACAAAGGGGTGGGGATAGTTGCCATATTTGGGAATGGTACTAGCGCTATCCATACCCATTCCCCCCCCCCCCTACTGGTGCACATACACAAAAGGGGCAGTGATGCTTGTGATATTATTGATGGTCACATTAGGTCAATAATGTCATGAGCACCCCCACCTTTGTGTAAGTGCAGCTGCAGATTGGATTGGGACAGTACTGACCGCTTCCTTCTGGGTTTGGACTGAAACCCAAACTCATTCCTAATCATAAACAATTTTAATATTTTTTGAAAAAATATAATACTGTTCTTTTCTTTATCCTTGGTTACAGCTCAGTGCTGCTGCCATCCTGCAGTCTCTTTGCAACACTTGCTGTCTACCTGCACTCCAGCGATGACTGGCCACTATTTCTCAGGGTGGACTTCTCGATGGTGACAACGGATGACCATGCCCATGCAATGTGTTCTGAAACAGCCACTTTTAGCCTCTATTGGGTGACAGCATTGTTTCCACTTGCTCCATGAGCTCCATGCAAATTGGGTGATGCGAACAGACCTTTACAAGATTCCACCCAATTTCAGCACATTCTGGCCCAAGCACACATTCATTTTAGGAACGGTCAGTAAACATCCAAATCTAAATAGACAGTCCAATTTATCCTTCACACCCAAGGTGTAGATGAACTCACGTGTCCGCAGCGGTGAACACAAGAGTCCTCTGTCACAGCGTACGTGACATTAAAGCAATCTCGCTGACTCGCTGAGTATTTCTACAGCACGTACTCCACGGCGGGAAGGGAAATAAGTGAATGTGACCTTTCTAATGACTAATAAATGTCCTCAAGCCGTAATCAAGAAATCCTGACATTAAAATTGAGTTATCATTAGGCGAATGCAGAGATGAAGGCTCATTATCGATAAATAACGTTTTCTTCCTCGGAATTATCATCTTGTAGAAATGCATCATATTGTACCATTGTAGTGTAATGTTCTTTCTGGGAGAAGAAGCGTGGAAGAAAAAGGACCAGTCACAGACAGATTGCTCATTTTTTCCTCCACCTCCAAACCCAAAAAACAGGAATATACACAGAGGAGAACATTAATCTGTCATCTGTAAACTTTCACGTTTGTAGATGTAAGATAGAATATTCATATTCGAGCATGAACCAACCAGTTCTATGGAAATGTAGCCTTTTCATTAAAATGTTCCTAAACCCAGGACCCTGCATTCACTATATCTGGTGTCCCCGGACCCTGCATTCACTATATCTGGTGTCCCCGGACCCTGCATTCACTATATCTGGTCTCCCCGGACCCTGCATTCACTATATCTGGTCTCCCCGGACCCTGCATTCACTATATCTGGTCTCCCCGGACCCTGCATTCACTATATCTGGTCTCCCCGGACCCTGCATTCACTATATCGAGTCTCCCTGGACCCTGCAATCACTATATCCGGTCTCCCCGGACCCTGCGTTCACTATGTCTGGTCTCCCCGGACCCTGCATTCACTATATTTGGTCTCCCCAGACCCTGCATTCACTATATCTGGTCTCCCCGGACCCTGCATTCACTATATCCAGTCTCCCCGGACCCTGCAATCACTATATCCGGTCTCCCCGGACCCTGCGTTCACTATATCTGGTCTCCCCGGACCCTGCATTCACTATATTTGGTCTCCCAGGACCCTGCATTCACTATATCTGGTCTTCCCGGACCCTGCATTCACTATATCCGGTCTCCCCGGACCCTGCATTCACTATATCCGGTCTCCCCGGACCCTGCATTCACTATATCTGGTCTCCCCGGACCCTGCATTCACTATAGCCGGTCTCCCAGGACCCTGTGTTCACTATAGCCGGTCTCCCAGGACCCTGCATTCACTATATCTGGTCTCCCAGGGCCCTGCATTCACTATATCTGGTCTCCCTGGACCCTGTATTCACTATATCCGCTCTCCCCGGACCCTGCATTCACTATAGCCGGTCTCCCAGGACCCTGTGTTCACTATAGCCGGTCTCCCAGGACCCTGTATTCACTATATCTGGTCTCCCCGGACCCTGCATTCACTATATCTGGTCTCCCCGGACCCTGCATTCACTATATCTGGTCTCCCCGGACCCTGCATTCACTATATCTGGTTTTC
Source organism: Staurois parvus (assembly GCF_062004578.1). Taxonomy (NCBI): domain Eukaryota; kingdom Metazoa; phylum Chordata; class Amphibia; order Anura; family Ranidae; genus Staurois; species Staurois parvus. The sequence continues at coordinate 6,020,298 of NW_028318493.1, forward strand.
CCGGACCCTGCATTCACTATATCTGGTGTCCCCGGACCCTGCATTCACTATATCCGGTCTCCCCGGACCCTGTATTCACTATATCCGGTCTCCCCGGACCCTGCATTCACTATATCTGGTCTCCCCGGACCCTGCATTCACTATAGCCGGTCTCCCAGGACCCTGTGTTCACTATAGCCGGTCTCTCAGGACCCTGCATTCACTATATATGGTCTCCCAGGGCCCTGCATTCACTATATCTGGTCTCCCAGGACCCTGTATTCACTATATCCGCTCTCCCCGGACCCTGCATTCACTATAGCCGGTCTCCCAGGACCCTGTGTTCACTATAGCCGGTCTCCCAGGACCCTGTATTCACTATATCTGGTCTCCCCGGACCCTGCATTCACTATATCTGGTCTCCCAGGACCCTGCATTCACTATATCTGGTCTCCCAGGACCCTGTATTCACTATATCCGCTCTCCCCGGACCCTGCATTCACTATATCTGGTCTCCCCGGACCCTGCATTCACTATATCCGGTCTCCCTGGACCCTGCATTCACTATATCCGGTCTCCCCGGACCCTGCATTCACTATATCCGGTCTCCCCGGACCCTGCATTCACTATATCCGGTCTCCCAGGACCCTGCATTCACTATATCCGGTCTCCCAGGACCCTGTAATCACTATATCCGCTCTCCCCGGACCCTGCATTCACTATATCCGCTCTCCCCGGACCCTGCATTCACAATATCTGGTCTCCCCGGACACTGCATTCACTATATCTGGTCTCCCCAGGACCCTGCATCCATTATATCTGGTCTCCCCGGACCCTGCATTCACTATATCTGGCCTCCCCGGACCCTGCATTCACTATATCTGGTCTCCCCGGACCCTGCATTCACAATATCTGGTCTCCCCGGACCCTGCATTCACAATATCTGGTCTCCCCGGACCCTGCATTCACAATATCTGGTCTCCCGGACCCTGCATTCACTATATCCGGTCTCCCCGGACCCTGCATTCACTATATCTGGTCTCCTCGGACCCTGCAATCACTATATCCTGTCTCCCCGGACCCTGCATTCACTATATCCGGTCTCGCAGGACCCTGCATTCACTATATCCGGTCTCCCAGGACCCTGCATTCACTATATCCGGTCTCCCAGGACCCTGTATTCACTATATCCGGTCTCCCCGGACCCTGCATTCACTATATCTGGTCTCCCCGGACCCTGCATTCACTATATCTGGTCTCCCCGGACCCTGCATTCACTATATCCGGTCTCCCAGGACCCTACATTCACTATATCCGGTCTCCCCGGACCCTGCATTCACTATATCCGGTCTCCCAGGACCCTGCATTCACTATAACTGGTCTCCCAGGACCCTGTATTCACTATATCTGGTCTCCCCAGGACCCTGTATTCACTATATCTGGTCTCCCCGGACCCTGCATTCACAATATCTGGTCTCCCCGGACCCTGCATTCACAATATCTGGTCTCCCGGACCCTGCATTCACTATATCCGGTCTCCCCGGACCCTGCATTCACTATATCTGGTCTCCTCGGACCCTGCAATCACTATATCCGGTCTCCCCGGACCCTGCATTCACTATATTCGGTCTCGCAGGACCCTGCATTCACTATATCCGGTCTCCCAGGACCCTGCATTCACTATATCCGGTCTCCCAGGACCCTGTATTCACTATATCCGGTCTCCCCGGACCCTGCATTCACTATATCTGGTCTCCCCGGACCCTGCATTCACTATATCTGGTCTCCCCGGACCCTGCATTCACTATATCCGGTCTCCCAGGACCCTACATTCACTATATCCGGTCTCCCCGGACCCTGCATTCACTATATCCGGTCTCCCAGGACCCTGCATTCACTATAACTGGTCTCCCAGGACCCTGTATTCACTATATCTGGTCTCCCCAGGACCCTGTATTCACTATATCTGGTCTCCCCGGACCCTGCATTCACTATATCTGGTCTCCCCGGACCCTGCATTCACTATATCTGGTCTCCCACAATAAACAGAACATGGCAATGCAATTATTTTAGTAAATATAAACTGCTAAATACCTTTTCTCATCAGCAGTTAGAGCAGTCTTGTGATTGCTATCAGTGTCTAGCCCGAGCACATGTAAAAGCTTGAAGGAGGAGTTTTCTTTCTGCTCAGAACCCCTGACCTTTGTCTGGACAGTGCTGATTGGCCATGTACTGATCACATGCACTCTCCCAAGATGAAAAAAATCTTGCTAGCAATACACACCAAACTAAGCATGTGCAGTGTGACTCCACACTATATGTCTTATCAGGAGGTAAGAGGGGGACACTGGAAGAATGGGAGGATCAGAGAAGACAGGGTCAAACAGCCTTTTTATACGATGCAGAGGATGAACCCCTTACATTCCACAGTGAGAATAACAAGCATGCTTTATTGCATACAGACTGATTTTACTGTTGAGGGTTTAGTAACACTTTAACAAGAGACCGGTGGCATCACTGAGAATGCAGCCTATCCATTCACTAGAGACCAGTGACATCACTGAGAATCTAGCCTATCCATCCATTAGAGACCAGTGACATTACTGAGAATCTAGCCTATCCATGCACTAGAGACCAGTGATATTACTGAGAATGCAGCCTATCCATTCACTAGAGACCGGTAACATCATTGGGAATGTAGCCTATCCAGTTACTAGAGACTGGTGACATCATTGAGAATCTAGCCTATCCAGTTACTAGAGACTGGTGACATCATTGCGAATCTAGCCTATCCATTCACTAGAGACCAGTGATATTACTGAGAATCTAGCCTATCCATTCATTATAGACCAGTGACATTACTGAGAATGCAGCCTATCCATTCACTAGAGACAGGTAACATCATTGGGAATGTAGCCTATCCAGTTACTAGTGACTGGTGACATCATTGAGAATCTAGCCTATCCATTCACTAGAGACAGGTAACATCATTGGGAATGTAGCCTATCCAGTTACTAGTGACTGGTGACATCATTGAGAATCTAGCCTATCCATTCACTAGAGACCGGTGACATCACTGAGAATCTAGCCTATCCATTCACTAGAGACCAGTGACATCACATCACTATTAAAGAATTTAGAAAAAGTATTTATCTTCTTAAAATGAGGAAACTATCTGTGACTGTGTAAGAGGGAGGGGGAAGGCTGAGGATCAGAGGACGTACAGCATATGTCAAGCTGAATTGTCTGCTTTAAAGTCCCACCTGCTAGCTGGATAGAGGAATACAAAATGTTCAAATGAAAATCTTCATATTTACCTGTAGCACTACTCCCTTAGGAGTCACTGGAGTTTTGGGTCCCCCTATAGTCCTGCACAGCCAGGCAACCTGCATCTTCCATTCAGACTTGCAACAAGAAGACAGCAACCAGTCCTTGAGCTTGTTTTTTGGATTTTATTAGGGAAATTAAAACTTGGAAGGGGTGTATGGGATGCCCAATGGAATGGCAACAAAGAACAAACTTAATGTAACTATATACAATTCTTTACAGCAAAAATGTCTCTTCTGGAGAGCTAAACAGCATCTCCTGTTGTACCACCTCAGACAACAGATACTCCTTATCCAGCTGTTCTGGGTGAATCCCTGGGCAGGGGATCCAATGTCTGTCATGTTAAATGGAAGACAATCCTGGGTAGAAAGCTAATCCAGTTTCCCCCCACTCACTCAGTCCTCCTCCTATGAGCTGGTGGGTTGGTGGCTCTCAGGCCTTCCTGCTGAACTGCTCCTTCCTGCTGCATGTGGTCCTTGCTCTGGCGGTCGATGAGGTCCTGAGCTTTCCTCCTTTCCAGCTCCTCTGCCTGTAGGTGAGCCTCTTCCCATCTGGGCCCCCTCCCAGGCTCCTGCTCTCCAGCATCACTTCTCCATCTTCCACCCAAAATCTCTTGCTGCTGAGCAGGCTCTCTCACTTTTAAGGGATGTCCTGGCCCCATGCCAAGGCTTTTGTTGAGGATTGGCCAGGATTCCTTGAGCGTGCAGACCAGCCACTTCTCCCTCCCTCCCTCCCTCCCTCCCACTGCTTCTAGAATTTTCTCCAAAACTCTAGAGCCCCTGCTGTCCCAGAGTACTGGTCTGCAGAGCCTCTCAGCTCTGACCTGAATTTAACCTCCCTCTGACTATTACACAGGCTGCTTTTCAGCCTCTAACTAGCAATTTGGAATCTAGCTCCCCCTAGCTATCCAGGAGGGTGCTACATACCTAAAGAAAAAAAACTGTTACTTTTGCTTCACACACACAACCTCCACATGTCTCTTTAACCTCCCTGGAGGTATTCCCGAGTGTGGCTCGGGGTAAAGTTTCAGCACCACAAGCGGTAACCCCAAGCTACATACACTCGGGAATACCATGCAGCGCTGCTCCAGGATCTCTTCTGCACTTACCTTGTCCTGTGCTCCCGCGATGCCCTCCTGCAGTGTCCCCTGTAATGTCCTCCGGCCGATGCCGGCATCTGTCTTCCGGGTTCCGTTCCCTGCAACGTCGGGACGTACGGGGGACGGAACTGGCGGGAAATGTGAAAATTTTAAAAGTGACATTCACTACATACACTAAAATCACATAGTAAAACATTACTGTATCAAACCATTTCACATACATTTTGTCCCGAGTGCTTTGTCCTGCGCCCTGCCTGCATTTTTACTGTTCTTTCTGCCTGGAAACTGAGAAACGTCCATGGCGTCCAAAAAGCGTCCCTTTAGGTCAAAAGCGGTTTTAGACCGGCTAGAGAACAGCGATAGTAAATCAGAACCACTTGCAGAATTGAGTGATAATGATTCGTGGGGGAAATTCCTCATCAGACACTGAAAACGATTTTGCGACTTTGCTCAGTGATGTGCGAACTTGGCGCTATATTTCACATTTCAGTGTTTTTGGTTTGATTATATTATTGAATTACATTTATTATTATTATATTATTATTTTTTATGGTTATTTATTAAATTATAATTTATGATTTTGTGTTTCAAATTTTAACATACCCGGGATGTTTACTAGACTCTTGTTCGGACAGATTTCAGGGAGTTATTCCTAAAAATTATAGGCCTACAATAAAAAAAATACATATTTCCATGCAAATAAATGTACCGCTTTGAGCACAGAAATATGGACATAATCAGACCACTAGGGAGGTTAAAGGTGAACTCCAGACATATATAAAAAGCACAATTTAATTAAGCTCTGTATTAATGAATGTCTCATTAAATGTAAGTTTTAAATGCAAACAGGGTAAGTACCTCAATCTGACCTGTTATCAGCTTCATGAAATACAGCAGAGCTCAGATTGGGAAAGGGAAAAGCAGAACAAAGAGCCAGTCTGTTGTGCTGCAGAGCAAACCCATATGAAAGAAAAATATACCTCCCAAATATATTGACATATATTTGAAATGCTACAATTTGGGCCATATTCTCTCTCTCTCTATATACAGTGGGGCAAAAAAGTATTTAGTCAGCCACCAATTGTGCAAGTTCTTCCACTTAAAAAGATGAGAGAGGCCTGTAATTGGCATCATAGGTAGACCTCAACTATGAGAGACAAAATGAGAAAAAATATCCAGACAATCACATTGGCTGATTTGGAAAGAATTTATTTGCAAATTATGGTGGAAAATAAGTATTTGGTCAATATGAAAAGTTCATCTCAATACTTTGTTATATATCCTTTGTTGGCAATGACAGAGGTCAGACGTTTCCTGTAAGTCTTCACAAGGTTGGCACACACTGTTGCTGGTATGTTGGCCCATCCTCCATGCAGATCTCCTCTAGAGCAGTGATGTTTTGGGGCTGTCGCTGGGCAACATGGACTTTCAACTCCCTCCAAAGGTTTTCTATGGGGTTGAGATCTGGAGACTGGCTAGGCCACTCCAGGACCTTGAAATGCTTCTTACGAAGCCACTCCTTCGTTGCCTGGGCGGTATGTTTGGGATCATTGTCATGTTGGAAGACCCAGCCTCGTTTCATCTTCAATGCCCTTGCTGATGGAAGGAGGTTTGCACTCAAAATCTCACGATACATGGCCCCATTCATTCTGTCCTGTACATGGATCAGTCGTCCTGGTCCCTTTGCGGAGAAACAGCCCCAAAGCATGATGTTGCCACCCCCATGCTTCACAGTAGGTATGGTGTTCTTTGGATGAAACTCACGATTCTCTCTCCTCCAAACAGGACGAGTTGTGTTTCTACCAAACAGTTCCATTTTGGTTTCATCTGACCATATGACATTCTCCCAATCCTCTTCTGGATCATCCAAATGCTCTCTAACAAACTTCAGACGGGCCCGTACATGTACTGGCTTAAGCAGGGGGACATGTCTGGCACTGCAGGATCTGAGTCCCTGGCGGCGTAGTGTGTTACTGATGGTAGCCTTTGTTACGTTGGTCCCAGCTCTCTGCAGGTCATTCACTAGGTCCCCCCGTGTGGTCCTGGGATTTTTGCTCACTGTTCTTGTGATCATTTTGACCCCACGGGGTGAGATCTTGCGTGGAGCCCCAGATCGAGGGAGATTATCAGTGGTCTTGTATGTATTCCATTTTCTAATTATTGCTCCCACAGTTGATTTGTTCACACAAAGCTGCTTGCCTATTGCAGATTCAGTCTTCCCAGTCTGGTGCAGGTCTACAATTTTGTTTCTGGTGTCCTTCGACAGCTCTTTGGTCTTCACCATAGTGGAGTTTAGAGTGTGACTGTTTGAGGTTGTGGACAGGTGTCTTTTATACTGATAACAAGTTCAAACAGGTGCCATTGATACAGGTAATGAGTGCAGGACAGAGGAGCCTCTTAAAGAAGAAGGTACAGGTCTGTGAGAGCCAGAAATCTTGCTTGTTTGTAGGTGACCAAATACTTATTTTCCACCATAATTTGCAAATAAATTCTTTCCAAATCAGCCAATGTGATTGTCTGGATTTTTTTTCTCATTTTGTCTCTCATAGTTGAGGTCTACCTATGATGCCAATTACAGGCCTCTCTCATCTTTTTAAGTGGGAGAACTTGCACAATTGGTGGCTGACTAAATACTTTTTTGCCCCACTGTATATATATATATATATATATATATACTGAAATGTGTTATTACAAAATATATGACAAATATTTTTTTAAAATACATTTCAAATATACTGTATGTCTTTAAAAATACAAATCTACATTTTTGGAATGCATTTACAAATATATGTAAAAATATATGTTAAAGTGACTTTTTAATTGTTAAAAAAATGTGAAGAATATATTTAAAATATATATATATTTTTAAAAATTATATTATTATATATATATATATATATATATATATATATATATATATATATATATCAAAATATATTTTGAAATATATTGAATATGGCCAAAATTGTAGCATATCAAATATATGTCAATATATTTGGAAAGAATATTTTAAAAATATATTTCAAATATATTTTTTTTCAATGTGGAAAGCTCCATGCTGATAGGAGAAGAGTGACAAAAAAGGTCATCAATCTGCTACTTCCCCTTTTCCCATCCAATCAAAAGCTGGGGGAGGGATACGACATATAAGCAGTGGTGTAGCATGGGTGAGGCCACAGGAGTGGTTTTCCTTGGCGCAAAATTCTTAGGGTCGACAAATCTGTAAGAATTCGAGGTGAGAAGAGGTAGGCGACCTGTCTGTGTGTGCTCCCATTATGGTTCTGTTAGCAGAGAGCTCGCTCCCCCCTCTCTCCCTCTTAGGCTGTGTGGGCGTGTCCCACCATTCAGTTTTGGTTGGAGTGGGCGGAGCTTAAAGAGAGTGAATGATACTGGATGTGTGTGTATTACTTGCCTTGCCCCATTACCCCAGGTGCTGGCAACCCATGCCATTCCACTACCTGTAAGAGAAATCAGATCCCTCCCCTTCCAAACAGAGCTGTGATATGTTGCAGAGCTGTGGCAATCTCAGGACTGGATGGATGTAAATACTAAACCTTTGGCAGGTATAACAGCTTCCATATATGTTTTTCATATGTATATTTAGCTGTCTGGAGTTCACCTTTAAGAATGGAGTCTATATATTCATTATAGTCTAGAGATGGTTGCCTATGTATTACTCCTTTATAGACACTTCTTGTGAATTCTGTCTTTGTTGGATGTAACATAAAAAAAGCAATTATAAATAATCCAAAATAAAGGTACATTGATACATTTTTATGTATCCCAGAAAAGCAATTACATGAGCGCTCAGCACAGCAGATTGAAACAGACACAAGTCGAGCGTTCCCACTTTAATGTGTAATGTATTTTGCTCTGTGGGACATGTGCTGGAAGCAAGGCACCCAGTTCTTCCTGCTCTAATCGTATCCTGCGCGCTGATTAATGGATCAGAGACAGCCCGAGATGTGCGCTAATGCAATTACGTCACCTCTTCGTTTCAGTTTCCCGTCATGTCCCCCCCTTTGGCGGCACTTGATCCATTTTTTCAAAGCATATCACAGCTGCTGATTTCTTCGCTGTCAGCCCCACTAGAGCCGGTGTAAGCCTTTGTGTTCTATCAAACGCATCGAAATCCTCCTTGTAGCCCTCTTGCTGCGGGGGCCCTCAGGCACGCCGTACGTTTCTTAACAAATTGCGCGATTTTTTTTTTCTCTTCCCCCGGCCGCCGCGAACCCATGCCAGTTTGTTTAATAAAGAACCAGAAATAAACAAGATAATAAAACTCTTCCATCATCTCGGTGGAATTGGCAGGCTGCTCATCAACGGCGTCAGTTTCCTGGCGTCACTTAGAAGAGTCTCTGGTGCAGTTTGTTTTATTTGGCGGCACTGCCCGGCGGTTTTTAATAAAGGCATATTAAAATCAAAATGATCAAGTATTCTATTTCATTCATGGTGAAAAATTTAAAGGAAGGTAATTGTCTTTTTGCAATGTTTTGTTTAGGTAAAGATGTGAATGTGATTGTTACATGTATTTGGGAGCATGGCATTGGAAGCAAGGTTTATTCAATTGTGTCCTGGTTGGATTAGGTGGAGTCCATGTATGTGGAGAATGGGATACATACCAACTAAAGACCATTTCAATCCCCAGGAACTCCAGGTTCTGCCTATGCTATTAGCACTGTTCCAGTTCTCTACTGTGACCAGACACCAGGGGTAGACAGGTAAGCAGCCACTTCAACTGTGGAGCAGGCCCAATGCCTCTTCCACTACAGCAGTGGTTCTCAACCTTCCTAATGCCGCGACCCTTTAATACAGTTCCTCATGTTGTGGTGACCCCCAACCATAAAATTATTTACCCAGTAATTATAATTCATGAGTGTCGTTTTACCTCCAATACTGCTGCTTTCAACACAGTAGCTGCTTTTAACAGAGTAGCTGCTTTCAACACGGTAGCTGCTTTCAACACGGTAGCTGCACTTTACACATCGGAAATGTGTTTTCCGATGGTCTTAGGCGACCCCTGTGAAAGGGTCGTTCGACTACCAAAGGGGTCGCAACCCACAGGTTGAGAACCACTGCACTAGAGAATCATAAGGTCCCTCATAAACTATTACTCCAGGTTTCCTTTGATATTGGAGTCAGTGATGGCCTAAATACATGGCATACAAGTGTATGGAAACCCCTCCAAATAACTGAGTTCAAGTGTTTGCAGTGAAAGGTACTTTTAATACTACAGCATAAAACAACATTGTATACTGTACACAATTGTGCACCTCTAACCTTGAAGTAACAGTTTGGTGAAGGCCCTTGTCAGGAGCATGTAAAGCTCCTGTTCCATGAAAGTTGCTGGTCTCATCCTGGTTTTGGCTGAGCTGCATACTCCCTGTCTGACTGTACACCTGCAGGGTGATTGATGTAGGCAGCCTCTGAGTGGACACCAAACCTGTTTTAAGCCAGCCAAGCCCTCAGTCTCTTGCTTGTGATAGTGTTTGGAACATATGGTTTAAGCTCCCTGCTTTGTTCCCGTGCCTTGACCATCATCTTAGCTCTGACTTGCCAGCTTGTTTGGATTCCTTTGTGGACAACCTTGGATCGGATTTTGACTATGCTCAGAACGTAACCTGCCTTTTGTCTGTAGATTGAACCCTGATTACTCTTTGGACGCTGCCTGCCCTGAACCCAGACTGCCACTGACCACTCTGCCTGTCTGCCAATCGCAAATACCTATTTGCTGTTCTTAGTTTGCCCCTGCCCCGGCATGGTGGCCAGGCACTATAGCATTTTGTATAAGACCTGGAGGAAACCAAGTAGGCCTGCTTGCCTTATGGGAAAGGGGACTGCTATAGGCATAGAACACAGAAGCCAGCTAGAGAGCCTGACCACCAACGCTAGGTGTAGACTTGACAGCTCTTTTTTGTTTTCTAATTGTGCCCCTGTATACAAATCCAATTCCATGAAGACATGGTTTGACCAGTTTGGTTAGGAAATTTGGTGACTTCTTCTTATCCAACATTAGCGCCTGACCTCACAAATCAGCACAAAATTCCCACAGACACCCTACAAAATCTCGTGAATAACCTTCCCAAGAGATTGGAGGCTGTTTGAGCAGCAAAGGGAAGGAAACTCCATATTAATATACCGTAATATTGGTGGGTGCATTCTCATATGTGCCACATCCCTAAATATGACCCTACACCATGGAATACCCCTATGGGACTTTCAAGGCACCACATGACAAATATTAAATAAAAGGTTCTTTTTAATCTTTATTCTTACAATGGTTGAATAAAAACACAAAACAACTTACAATCCCAATCTCAGTTGTATTACATTTTATATACTGTCAATAGTGTACATGAATTAGACGAGTAGCTCTATTCATCCGACGCGTTTCAGAGATAGACACTCTTTCCTCAGGGGTTATGGAATATACAGTCTCTAGAACATTTTACATATAATTAACAATAATACAAAAAAAATTACATGTAAATTTAGATTATCACATTTCCATGAGCAACTTACCAGTTAGAGAGCCTTGTATTTGACCAAGTAAAGCCGTATATTAAAAACTACTATTTGTTGCCAGACCACACCGTCACCCAGATGCTAAAGGGTCCTCCAATGTGGACAGGACTCCCTAAAGAGCAGGAGTGGAGCGCCGCTGAGGCCCAAAATATATTGGCCCTGCAATTGATGTGTATAAAGTTCAATAAAACTTACGTATAAAACTAATAGCAATTGTATACGGCTTGAAAAATATTTACAAACCAGATAATTATTACATCAATGATGGAGTTATATAATTATACTCCTACGTGTAGTTAGTTTTCTGATGCCCAATTCACGGAGATACAAAGTGACCTATGAATAAAGGTAATAAAATAGAAATAAAGCCTGTTGCATTTTTGGAGATGTATGTGTTTCCAGTATCAAAAGTCCCATACATAACAACAATCCTTTTATGGCCTACATGGTCCCCCAGAAAAGTCATACTATCAGTTCCCAACTATGGTCAGTGCCTAAAAGGCACCTAAAGAAACTCAAAACACTCAAAATTTGAACAGCAGTATGTCCTAACAGGTCCATACACCAAGACAAAAGAATATTGCAACAGGGCCACAAACAGAGCATGTATAAATAGGAAGGCAATCATCCTTAAAGTGTTACTAAACCCACAACAGTAAAATCAGTGTGTATATGCAGTAAAGCATGCTTGTTATACTCACTGTGGAACCCAAGGGGTTCATTCTCTGCATTGTGTAAAAAGGCTGTTTGATCCTGATGTCTCTGCCCCAAATGTCCACGCTGATAAGACAGACTGAACCCGTAGCCCTTCTGCACATGCTCAGTTTAGTGTGTATTGCTAGAGAGGTTTTTTTTTTCTTGGGAGAGTGCATGTGATCAGCACAGGGCCAATCAACAATGTCCAGACAGAGGTCAGGGGTCCTGCATCCTCCTAGAGCATAAAGAAAACACCTCCTACAAGCTCTAACCAGTGCTCAGCTGAAGTGACAAGACTGCTCTAACTGCTCATGAGAAAAGCTATTTAGCAGTTTATCTTTACTAAAATAATTGCACTTCCATGCTCTGTGTACTGTGGGAGACCAGATATAGTGAATGTAGAGTCCTGGGTTCAGTAACACTTTAATTGGTTCCCCCTGCAAGGGCAGTTATCAAGGCCGACTGGGGGTTTGACCCCATGAAGTCCAGCATGCAGAGCCTCCCTGCATCACGGCGATCGATGTGTGATGTCACTCCGCCCGTGATGCGGAATGACGTCACACACAACATGTCCACCGGCGTGCGTCATCGCTGCTCGACATATGCAGCGGAGAGGAGAGAAGGAGCGGGCTGGTAAAATCCCACAACCAAACCCCAATGGCCCCCAGGATGTAATAACACCCAGGGGGCCTGCGTGTGCCAGGCAGCCAAAGCAGTGCGAGAATATCGCCTCTCCAGCAGTCTCTGTTGAAGTTTTTTGGCCTCAATCACAAAGGTAGTATCATCCGAGCAGTTATGTCTAATTCTTAAATATTGTCCTTAAGGAATAGACTGTATAAGAGACTTAGGATGAAAACGAGAGGCATGAAGAATAGCATTCTCGGTAGTAGGTTTATGGTAGAGACTGCTGCAGAGGTCCAAATATTTACGTTTATAGATCTGAACGTCCAATAATGTAACTGATTGTTTATCATGTGTCATAGTGAATGTGAGATTGAAATCATTTCTTTTCATTCTATCCAGACATTTATTAAGTAAGTCCAAAGGACCATCCCACACAATGAAAATATTGTCGATATATCCATACCAGAGCGAAATATGGTCAGTATATATCGACAATGATTCATCAAACGTGAACATACATTCCCACTAACCCAGGTACAGATTGGCATAGAATGGGGCACAACATGTCCCCATCACTATGCCCTACACCTGGAGGTAGTGGGAGCTACAAAATGAGAAGTTATGATGGATGAAATCTAGGAACGATACGATAAATTCATTGTACATCCAATCTTGCTGGCCCCGTTGGTCCAACACTTAATGGCTACCAAACCTCTATCATGGGGAATAGAACTATATAGGGCTTCAACATCCACAGTAACTAAAATAGCATTCTCAGAGAGATAAAATCCATCAGTTATCTGCAAGAGATGGATAGTGTCACGGATATAAGACAGCAAACTGATTACATGGGGCCTAAGATGTTCATCCATTAGTCTACTTGTATTTTCGTTTAGAGCACCCCTCCCTGAGATAATAGGGTGTGCCTGGTGGGTCTTTGACATTTTTATGAATCTTAGGGAGGGCGTAGAATGTTGGAGTAATAGGGAAGTTGGCTCTAATATATTCCAATGTGGATTTTGTTATAGTGCCACTGAGATATGCACATATGACATATTTCATAATATTCTTTGTGGTATTTCTCAATAAGGGATGTAGAAATAGGCCTGTATCAGTTACAGTTGTTTAACATTTTTTGGCACATAGTTACATATTGTGAATTATCCATAACTACAAGATTGCCCCCCTTGTCCGCACGTTTGATTATTAATGAGGAATTCCTTGAAAGGTGCAACAGGGCCTCTTTCTCACCTATATTAGGATTTTGGATGGTGGGGGATTTTAGCTTCAGTGTGTTAACTGGAACTCGGGGAGGGAAAGTGATCTGACTTCTTTTTTAATTTTGATCAAATCTGTTGGATTGTATTTGCAATAGTGGCATCATCAACAAATGATAGACGTTTAGTGACATCAAGTCGATCAATCAGATCAGTAGGATCGCTTTCTTCCAATAAAGACGTAAGGTGATCCAACATAATTTGATCTGTATTTGTCAATTGATTGCTAGGATCCTGTTTCTCATATAAACTTTTAATTAGAAGCTTTCAGGTAAAAAGTTGGATATCTTTCTCCAATTCAAAATTGTCAAGGCTCTCATTAGGACAAAAGCTCAAACCCCTTCTTAGAATGTTTATCTCATCATCTGAAAGTGTATGAGAAGATAAATTGATAATACTGAGACCATTGTCTTTTAATGGCTCCTTATGTGCATTTCCATATTGGGGACCCCCATGACTGGATACGTGTGAGTAGGTGTTACTTCTAAAAAAGTATCAGATTGAGTGTCACATGAAGAACTTCTTTGTTCTATCAAAGACAGTTTTGTGACATTAGGTGTAGAATTCACAGGTGCAGATTTGTTAGTAGGAAAGGTAGAACCCATCACCATGTTCGGTACATTACCTGATACCTGAAGAGAAGAAGGCCACCCATGTGCAGAATTGCTCCGGATAGACACATTGTGATGTGATGTATATGAAAATTTCTTAGCCGACTGTGCATATGTGTTTTCTTCAAGAAAGTCTTTTAAAACGTGATTCATTCTGATTTGGGGACCCCTGTGAAGAATTGGATAGAGAAGATAAACTCGAAGAAGATTGTGATAAAGCCAAGTGATGGTTATTTCTTCTAGTGAAATAATTCTTAGACTGATGTTGGGTAGAATTCCACTTGTCGGCCTTGCTCTCATGAAAGGATGTTTTATCGCGTTAAAAAGTTTTTTATTTTTTAATACGAATTTCCATGTTGAACCGTTCAAGATGGTCCTTCAGTTTTTTTTTTATCATAATCTGAAAAAGAGACACGCCTGTTATATGCTGTAAGTTTACCATTCAATTCCTAATTACTTTGTCTAGTGAGTTGGACCACTTTTGATATTTGGATATCAACAAGGACATCATGTTGCGAGAGCAGGCCTGCAAATTCTTTTCCCTTTTGTGTTTAAACCCTGGATCTAAATTCTCCAGGGTAGGGAAAATTTGAAATCTAAGGCCAAAGGGATTAATATCCTCTTTGATATAGTCCTCAAAGGACTTTATGTGCCAGAAAAGAGCAGTTTTCTTTTCTAGAGTCTTAGACAAACTGAAAAGTAGAGAGGAGAGTTTAGAATCTACTAGTTCCTTCTGCCCAAAATCTTTAAGATAACCTGACATCAATACTAGAGATGAGCGAATCGAAGTATCCGAAGTGGAATTCGAGTCGAATTTCGGAAAAATTTCGATTCGTGCCGAATCCGAAAAACAGCCTAATTCGGACGCGCGAATCGAAATTTTTCCGAAAATGGCGGCTGACATGTGCGGCGACGGAGCGGGGATGTCGGGGAAGGCGCGCAGACAAGGCGCGCTGCCCCATAATGCATTCCTCAACGACATGTGATCGCATCAGCCAATCAGCAGCCAGCCAGCCAGCACTGTGTAATGGTCGAGGTATATATAGCGGCCATTTTGGAAATCTTCATTTGCCTGCAGTCATTGAACAGAGGCAGACCGCTCTGTACTAGGGACAGGGACAGAGTTAGGGCCACAGAAACGAGAATTGGGGACAGAGAGAAGTTACTTAGGGACAGAGAACCATTACTCAGGGACACAGACTTGTTAATGAGGGCCACAGAATCGTTATTTAGGGACAAAGAAACGCTAGTTAGGGCCACAGAATTCATACTCAGGGACAGACAGAATTGTTACTCAGTGCCAGAGAATTGTTACTTAGGGCCACAGAAACGTTATTAGGGCCACAGAATTTTTACTCAGGGACAGACAGAATTGTTACTGAGTGCCAGAGAATTGTTACTCAGGGACAGACAGAATTGTTACTGAGTGCCAGAGAATTCTTACTCAGGGCCACAGAATTCATTCTCAGGGACAGACAGAATTGTTACTCAGGGACAGACAGAATTGTTACTGAGTGCCAGAGAATTGTTACTCAGGGACAGACAGAATTGTTACTGAGTGCCAGAGAATTGTTACTCAGGGACAGACAGAATTGTTACTGAGTGCCAGAGAATTGTTACTCTCACAGACACAAAATTGTTACTTGCACAGACACAGAATTGTTACTTGCACAGACACACAATTGTTACTCAGGGCCACAGAATTCATACTCAGGGACAGACAGAATTGTTACTGAGTGCCAGAGAATTCTTACTCAGGGCCACAGAATTCATACTCAGGGACAGACAGAATTGTTACTCAGGGACAGACAGAATTGTTACTGAGTGCCAGAGAATTGTTACTCAGGGACAGACAGAATTGTTACTGAGTGCCAGAGAATTGTTACTCTCACAGACACAAAATTGTTACTTGCACAGACACAGAATTGTTACTTGCACAGACACACAATTGTTACTCAGGGCCACAGAATTCATACTCAGGGACAGACAGAATTGTTACTGAGTGCCAGAGAATTGTTACTCAGGGACAGACAGAATTGTTACTGAGTGCCAGAGAATTGTTACTCTCACAGACACAAAATTGTTACTTGCACAGACACAGAATTGTTACTCGCACAGAGACAGAATTGTTACTCAGGGCCACAGAATTCATACTCAGGGACAGACAGAATTGTTACTGAGTGCCAGAGAATTGTTACTCAGGGAAGACAGAATTGTTACTGAGTGCCATAGAATTGTTACTCAGGGACAGACAGAATTGTTACTGAGTGCCAGAGAATTGTTACTCTCACAGACACAAAATTGTTACTTGCACAGACACAGAATTGTTACTCGCACAGAGACAGAATTGTTACTCAGGGCCACAGAATTCATACTCAGGGACAGACAGAATTGTTACTGAGTGCCAGAGAATTGTTACTCAGGGACAGACAGAATTGTTACTGAGTGCCAGAGAATTGTTACTCTCACAGACACAAAATTGTTACTTGCACAGACACAGAATTGTTACTTGCACAGACACACAATTGTTACTGAGTGCCAGAGAATTGTTACTCAGGGACAGACAGAATTGTTACTGAGTGCCAGAGAATTGTTACTCAGGGACAGACAGAATTGTTACTGAGTGCCAGAGAATTGTTACTCAGGGACAGACAGAATTGTTACTGAGTGCCAGAGAATTGTTACTCTCACAGACACAAAATTGTTACTTGCACAGACACAGAATTGTTACTCGCACAGAGACAGAATTGTTACTCAGGGCCACAGAATTCATACTCAGGGACAGACAGAATTGTTACTGAGTGCCAGAGAATTGTTACTCAGGGACAGACAGAATTGTTACTGAGTGCCAGAGAATTGTTACTCTCACAGACACAAAATTGTTACTTGCACAGACACAGAATTGTTACTTGCACAGACACACAATTGTTACTCAGGGCCACAGAATTCATACTCAGGGACAGACAGAATTGTTACTGAGTGCCAGAGAATTGTTACTCAGGGACAGACAGAATTGTTACTGAGTGCCAGAGAATTGTTACTCAGGGACAGACAGAATTGTTACTGAGTGCCAGAGAATTGTTACTCTCACAGACACAAAATTGTTACTTGCACAGACACAGAATTGTTACTCGCACAGAGACAGAATTGTTACTCAGGGCCACAGAATTCATACTCAGGGACAGACAGAATTGTTACTGAGTGCCAGAGAATTGTTACTCAGGGACAGACAGAATTGTTACTGAGTGCCAGAGAATTGTTACTCTCACAGACACAAAATTGTTACTTGCACAGACACAGAATTGTTACTTGCACAGACACACAATTGTTACTCAGGGCCACAGAATTCATACTCAGGGACAGACAGAATTGTTACTGAGTGCCAGAGAATTGTTACTCAGGGACAGACAGAATTGTTACTGAGTGCCAGAGAATTGTTACTCTCACAGACACAAAATTGTTACTTGCACAGACACAGAATTGTTACTCGCACAGAGACAGAATTGTTACTCAGGGCCACAGAATTCATACTCAGGGACAGACAGAATTGTTACTGAGTGCCAGAGAATTGTTACTCAGGGAAGACAGAATTGTTACTGAGTGCCATAGAATTGTTACTCAGGGACAGACAGAATTGTTACTGAGTGCCAGAGAATTGTTACTCTCACAGACACAAAATTGTTACTTGCACAGACACAGAATTGTTACTCGCACAGAGACAGAATTGTTACTCAGGGCCACAGAATTCATACTCAGGGACAGACAGAATTGTTACTGAGTGCCAGAGAATTGTTACTCAGGGACAGACAGAATTGTTACTGAGTGCCAGAGAATTGTTACTCTCACAGACACAAAATTGTTACTTGCACAGACACAGAATTGTTACTTGCACAGACACACAATTGTTACTGAGTGCCAGAGAATTGTTACTCAGGGACAGACAGAATTGTTACTGAGTGCCAGAGAATTGTTACTCAGGGACAGACAGAATTGTTACTGAGTGCCAGAGAATTGTTACTCAGGGACAGACAGAATTGTTACTGAGTGCCAGAGAATTGTTACTCTCACAGACACAAAATTGTTACTTGCACAGACACAGAATTGTTACTCGCACAGAGACAGAATTGTTACTCAGGGCCACAGAATTCATACTCAGGGACAGACAGAATTGTTACTGAGTGCCAGAGAATTGTTACTCAGGGACAGACAGAATTGTTACTGAGTGCCAGAGAATTGTTACTCTCACAGACACAAAATTGTTACTTGCACAGACACAGAATTGTTACTTGCACAGACACACAATTGTTACTGAGTGCCAGAGAATTGTTACTCAGGGACAGACAGAATTGTTACTGAGTGCCAGAGAATTGTTACTCAGGGCCACAGAAACTTTACTTAGGGCCGCAGAATTTTTACTCAGGGACAGACAGAATTGTTACTGAGTGCCAGAGAATTGTTACTCAGGGACAGACAGAATTGTTACTGAGTGCCAGAGAATTGTTACTCTCACAGACACAAAATTGTTACTTGCACAGACACAGAATTGTTACTTGCACAGACACACAATTGTTACTCAGGGCCACAGAATTCATACTCAGGGACAGACAGAATTGTTACTGAGTGCCAGAGAATTGTTACTCAGGGACACCTAATCGTTGAATTAAATAGTATGTCAGACAACATGCAGAGGAGTGGCAGAGGAGGCAATGTTTTAGGAGCGAGCAGACGTGGCAGCAGAGGAAGGGGTCGAGGCAGCAGTATTCGCAGCCAGAGGCCAGTGCTCCCGGTGTCATCCAGCGGTCGTGTCTCCACCGACAACCCTGCCGTCATTGATTGGTTGGCTCGGTCGTCTTCCTCTTCCCAGGTCACCTCTGACACCTACAGCCAACGGTCGGTGGGTACGTCAGACACAACCGTTAGTTGGCATGGCCCGGGACCAAGCCCACTGAAATCACGTGTCCTCTACCTGCCCCTGTCCTTTGCTGTTCCCTCACCAAGCGAAGTATCGCATGCTGTGGGCTCAGCCCCACTGTACAGTGAGGAAGAGCTAACAGAGGGCGGTCAGGAACGGGGGGAGACATCGGCCTTTTCAGCAGCCAAGCGAACAAGTACTGGCGAGGAGAGTGGCTCGGTAGCCGGTCTAGAGACAGGTCTGTCTCCTGACCCAGACGCAGCCGAGGGGGCTAGTAGTGAGGCGGAGACCCTACTTGATGATGAGGAGGTTGATCGCACTTGGCAGCCTCGTCGTCATCAGGCAATTTCTTCCGCATCATCAGGAGAAGAGGGTGGCAGCTTGGCAGCGAGCAAAACAGTCGGTGGGTTGCCCAGGAGACAGCAGCAGGGTCGCATCAGTGTCAGTGGAGCCAAACGTCCACGGAGTAGAGCACCAGCTCCACTGCAGCCTACCACCACGGCCAGTAGTGGTGCCGGTGCGCACGGAGGAAGTAGCAGTCAGCCAGTGAAGAGTAGCGGGGGCAAAGTTTCCTACTCGGTGGTGTGGCAATTTTTCCTCAAGCCGCCCGAGGAAGTAAACGTAGCCGTATGTCGACTATGTGGCCAGAAATGCAAGCGTGGCCAGGGGGCCCATGTTGGGACTACAGCGTTGCGTCAGCATATGCAGCGTCACCATTCGGTGGCCTGGGAAAACCGTGATAAACATACGGCGGTTCTGCCTGCCCCAGCCCCCGCTCCATCACCCGCTCCGTTACTTGCTCCGTCACCCGACGTCGTCAATCGCCCTCTATCAGCCAGTCAAGGCTCCAACACCTCTGCTGAGGGGAGTTGTCGCTCATTGGCATCTTCCGCTCGTTCAGATGCTCCTTCTCCTGCTACTCCTCTTCTCGGATTCCGTCAACAGTCTTTCTTGGAATCCGTATCCAAGAGACAACAGTTTGCGAGCACGCACCCGACGGTGCAAAAGCTGAACGTCCTCCTGTCCAAGTTGCTGGTGCTGCAGTCCCTCCCTTTCCAACTGGTGGACTCAGCACCTTTCCGAGAAATGATGGCTTGTGCCGCGCCGCGGTGGAGAGTGCCAAGCCGTCATTTCTTTGCCCAAAAGGCAGTGCCAGCCCTGCATTCACATGTAGAAGAGATGGTGGGCCAGTCTTTGAGCATGTCGGTCTCTGCCAAAGTGCACGGCAGCGCCGACGTGTGGAGCTGTAACTACGGTCAGGGACAGTACATGTCATTTACGGCCCACTGGGTGAACGTGGTGCCGGCACAGCCGCACCAGCAACTTGGACAGGTCACGACGCTTTTGCCTCCACGTTTGCACGTCCTTGGTCCAGCAAGCATGTCCGCCTCTACCACCTCTTTTTCCGCCGTGTCCTCAGCCGCCACCCCCGTGCCAAGTCCCATTACCCGACCGGCATATCACATGTGCAGGGCGCAACGGTGTCACGCTGTGCTGCACCTGGTATGCCTTGGCGAACGTAGTCACACAGGGGAGGAACTGCTGAGTGTAATGAACAGAGAAATCGACAGATGGCTGTCTCCGCGCAAACTAAAAATCGGAACCATGTTGACTGACAACGGAAAGAACATGGTGTCTGCTCTGCGTCAAGGAAGGTTGTGCCATGCGCCATGCATGGCTCACGTGTTCAATCTGGTTGTCAAGCGGTTCCTAAAATCCACCATCCCACTGCAAGACATCCTTAAAATGTCACGTAAACTGTGCATGCATTTCAGCCATTCCTACACCGCAAAGAACACCCTCATTGAGCTGCAGCGGCAGAACGGAATTCCACAGCATCGCCTGATCTGCGACGTTGCAACAAGGTGGAATTCAACCCTACACATGTTAGACCGCCTTTACGAGCAGCGAAAGGCCATCACCGATTTCCTGATGTTACAAGCGGATAAAGGTACTCCCCTGTGTAACTTAGATGTCAGCCATTGGCAGCTCATGCGTGACACCTGCCGCTTGCTCAGG
This sequence comes from Staurois parvus, assembly GCF_062004578.1. Classification (NCBI taxonomy): domain Eukaryota; kingdom Metazoa; phylum Chordata; class Amphibia; order Anura; family Ranidae; genus Staurois; species Staurois parvus. Next base: position 6,041,367 of record NW_028318493.1, read on the forward strand.
CCCTTTGAGGAGGCCACGCTATTCGTGAGTCGGCAGGACTATGGGATGAACGACGTCATTCCTCTGTTGCACGTCCTGGAACAAATGCTGTTAACAATGGCTGGTCAGGGTGCGGTAGACGTGGCGCACAGATCTCAACGCCACATGACCCCTGTGGGGGCAGGACAGGAAGAAGAGGAGGAGGTAGAGGAGGACATTTGTGCTCAGGAATTATTGAGTGAAATGGGTGGTTTTTCCACTCAGCGGACAGGAGTGGAGGAGCAGGAGCATCTGGTAGAGGAGGAGGAGGAGGAGACAGAGGACCCAGACGCACCGTGGCAGTATGCTGTGGAGATGGAGGCAGGGAGTCCCTCGCATTCCTTGGCACAAATGGCCCATAGCATGCTCGGTTGCTTGCGTAGCGACAGCCGAATAATAACCATCAGACAGAGGGATGACTTTTGGCTGTCCACCTTGTTGGACCCTCGCTACCGGTCCAAAATGGTGGCCTTTTTCACACCTGCTGAGAGGGAGGCCAAAATTACGTACTATAAAAACCACCTATGTAGTCAGTTGGTCTCTGCCTTTGTGCGCCAACGTCCATCCTCAGACACTGTGGGCCCTGTGCGCTCGCGTTCCGCTGGCATGGCAGCAGGGGAGGGGTGGGGTGGTAGGAGCAGTGGCAGCTCCACCAGCAGCGGCTGCCTCAGTCTGCAGTCGATGATGAGTAGCTTTCTTCACCAGCGCAGTGAGGAAACTACTAACCAGCCGCAGCAGCAGCAGCAGCATCAGGTGGACCTGGAGCAGGAGCTCAAACAACAGGCTTGGGCCTACTTGGACAGCACCCTGCCAACCGAGGTAGACAATCCCCTTGACTACTGGGCAACGAAACTTGACCTTTGGCCCCAACTAGCTGAATTTGCCCTTGAAAGGCTGTCATGCCCGGCCAGTAGCGTGGCATCGGAGCGCGTGTTTAGTGCGGCAGGAGGTATTGTAACTCCGCGGAGGACACGACTGTCCACCCAAAGTGTGGAGAGACTCACGTTTGTGAAAATGAATCAGGCGTGGATTAGTCTGGATTTCAAACCACCAGTTCCTGACACAACTGACTAAATCCGCCATGAATCATGCCTCAAACATGTGCCACTTTCAGGTCTCCTCACACTGCTGGTGTGTTGAATTTTTTGACATAGGGTGCTGGCAGATTACGGGCCTCCTATAGCTGCTGCCAGGCCCCTAATCTGCCATAGGCCCCTATATACCGCCTCCTCCTGCTGCTGCCAGGTCCAGAGTCTCTCATGGGTCCCTGTACGGCCTCCCATTGCTGCTGTCTCCATCGCCACACTCTGCTGCCATGTGCCACTTTCAGGTCTCTTCACACTGCTGGTGTGTTAAATTTTTTGACATAGGGTGCTGCAAGATAACGGGCCTCACATAGCTGCTGCCAGGCCCCTAATCTGCCATGGGCCCCTATATACCGCCTCCTCATGCTGCTGCCAAGTCCAGAGTCTGTCATGGTCCCTGTACGGCCTCCCATTGCTGCTGTCTCCATCGCCACACTCTGCTGCCATGTGCCACTTTCAGGTCTCTTCACACTGCTGGTGTGTTAAATTTTTTGACATAGGGTGCAGGCAGATTACGGGCCTCACATAGCTGCTGCCAGGCCCCTAATCTGCCATGGGCCCCTATATACCACCTCCTCCTGCTGCTGCCAGGTCCAGAGTCTCTCATGGGTCCCTGTACGGCCTCCCATTGCTGCTGTCTCCATCGCCACACTCTGCTGCCATGTGCCACTTTCAGGTCTCTTCACACTGCTGGTGTGTAAAATTTTTTGACATAGGGTGCTGCAAGATAACGGGCCTCACATAGCTGCTGCCAGGCCCCTAATCTGCCATGGGCCCCTATATACCGCCTCCTCATGCTGCTGCCAAGTCCAGAGTCTGTCATGGTCCCTGTACGGCCTCCCATTGCTGCTGTCTCCATCGCCACACTCTGCTGCCATGTGCCACTTTCAGGTCTCTTCACACTGCTGGTGTGTTAAATTTTTTGACATAGGGTGCTGCAAGATAACGGGCCTCACATAGCTGCTGCCAGGCCCCTAATCTGCCATGGGCCCCTATATACCGCCTCCTCATGCTGCTGCCAAGTCCAGAGTCTGTCATGGTCCCTGTACGGCCTCCCATTGCTGCTGTCTCCATCGCCACACTCTGCTGCCATGTGCCACTTTCAGGTCTCTTCACACTGCTGGTGTGTTAAATTTTTTGACATAGGGTGCAGGCAGATTACGGGCCTCACATAGCTGCTGCCAGGCCCCTAATCTGCCATGGGCCCCTATATACCACCTCCTCCTGCTGCTGCCAGGTCCAGAGTCTCTCATGGGTCCCTGTACGGCCTCCCATTGCTGCTGTCTCCATCGCCACACTCTGCTGCCATGTGCCACTTTCAGGTCTCTTCACACTGCTGGTGTGTAAAATTTTTTGACATAGGGTGCTGCAAGATAACGGGCCTCACATAGCTGCTGCCAGGCCCCTAATCTGCCATGGGCCCCTATATACCGCCTCCTCATGCTGCTGCCAAGTCCAGAGTCTGTCATGGTCCCTGTACGGCCTCCCATTGCTGCTGTCTCCATCGCCACACTCTGCTGCCATGTGCCACTTTCAGGTCTCTTCACACTGCTGGTGTGTTAAATTTTTTGACATAGGGTGCAGGCAGATTACGGGCCTCACATAGCTGCTGCCAGGCCCCTAATCTGCCATGGGCCCCTATATACCGCCTCCTCCTGCTGCTGCCAGGTCCAGAGTCTCTCATGGGTCCCTGTACGGCCTCCCATTGCTGCTGTCTCCATCGCCACACTCTGCTGCCATGTGCCACTTTCAGGTCTCTTCACACTGCTGGTGTGTTAAATTTTTTGACATAGGGTGCAGGCAGATTACGGGCCTCACATAGCTGCTGCCAGGCCCCTAATCTGCCATGGGCCCCTATATACCACCTCCTCCTGCTGCTGCCAGGTCCAGAGTCTCTCATGGGTCCCTGTACGGCCTCCCATTGCTGCTGTCTCCATCGCCACACTCTGCTGCCATGTGCCACTTTCAGGTCTCTTCACACTGCTGGTGTGTTAAATTTTTTGACATAGGGTGCTGCAAGATAACGGGCCTCACATAGCTGCTGCCAGGCCCCTAATCTGCCATGGGCCCCTATATACCGCCTCCTCATGCTGCTGCCAAGTCCAGAGTCTGTCATGGTCCCTGTACGGCCTCCCATTGCTGCTGTCTCCATCGCCACACTCTGCTGCCATGTGCCACTTTCAGGTCTCTTCACACTGCTGGTGTGTTAAATTTTTTGACATAGGGTGCAGGCAGATTACGGGCCTCACATAGCTGCTGCCAGGCCCCTAATCTGCCATGGGCCCCTATATACCGCCTCCTCATGCTGCTGCCAAGTCCAGAGTCTGTCATGGTCCCTGTACGGCCTCCCATTGCTGCTGTCTCCATCGCCACACTCTGCTGCCATGTGCCACTTTCAGGTCTCTTCACACTGCTGGTGTGTTAAATTTTTTGACATAGGGTGCAGGCAGATTACGGGCCTCACATAGCTGCTGCCAGGCCCCTAATCTGCCATGGGCCCCTATATACCACCTCCTCCTGCTGCTGCCAGGTCCAGAGTCTCTCATGCCATGTGCCACTTTCAGGTCTCTTCACACTGCTGGTGTGTTTAATTTTTTGACATAGGGTGCAGGCAGATTACGGGCCTCACATAGCTGCTGCCAGGCCCCTAATCTGCCATGGGCCCCTATATACCGCCTCCTCATGCTGCTGCCAAGTCTAGAGTCTCTCATGGGTCCCTGTACGGCCTCCCATTGCTGCTGTCTCCATCGCCACACTCTGCTGCCATGTGCCACTTTCAGGTCTCTTCACACTGCTGGTGTGTTAAATTTTTTGACATAGGGTGCTGGCAGATTACGGGCCTCCTATAGCTGCTGCCAGGCCCCTAATCTGCCATGGGCCCCTATATACCGCCTCCTCATGCTGCTGCCAAGTTCAGAGTCTGTCATGGGTCCCTGTACGGCCTCCCATTGCTGCTGTCTCCATCGCCACACTCTGCTGCCATGTGCCACTTTCAGGTCTCTTCACACTGCTGGTGTGTTAAATTTTTTGACATAGGGTGCAGGCAGATTACGGGCCTCACATAGCTGCTGCCAGGCCCCTAATCTGCCATGGGCCCCTATATACCGCCTCCTCCTGCTGCTGCCAGGTCCAGAGTCTCTCATGGGTCCCTGTACGGCCTCCCATTGCTGCTGTCTCCATCGCCACACTCTGCTGCCATGTGCCACTTTCAGGTCTCTTCACACTGCTGGTGTGTTAAATTTTTTGACATAGGGTGCTGCAAGATAACGGGCCTCACATAGCTGCTGCCAGGCCCCTAATCTGCCATGGGCCCCTATATACCGCCTCCTCATGCTGCTGCCAAGTCCAGAGTCTGTCATGGTCCCTGTACGGCCTCCCATTGCTGCTGTCTCCATCGCCACACTCTGCTGCCATGTGCCACTTTCAGGTCTCTTCACACTGCTGGTGTGTTAAATTTTTTGACATAGGGTGCTGCAAGATAACGGGCCTCACATAGCTGCTGCCAGGCCCCTAATCAGCCATGGGCCCCTATACCGCCTCCTCCTGCTGCTGCCAGGTCCAGAGTCTCTCATGCCATGTGCCACTTTCAGGTCTCTTCACACTGCTGGTGTGTTAAATTTTTTGACATAGGGTGCAGGCAGATTACGGGCCTCACATAGCTGCTGCCAGGCCCCTAATCTGCCATGGGCCCCTATATACCGCCTCCTCCTGCTGCTGCCAGGTCCAGAGTCTCTCATGGGTCCCTGTACGGCCTCCCATTGCTGCTGTCTCCATCGCCACACTCTGCTGCCATGTGCCACTTTCAGGTCTCTTCACACTGCTGGTGTGTAAAATTTTTTGACATAGGGTGCTGCAAGATAACGGGCCTCACATAGCTGCTGCCAGGCCCCTAATCTGCCATGGGCCCCTATATACCGCCTCCTCATGCTGCTGCCAAGTCCAGAGTCTGTCATGGTCCCTGTACGGCCTCCCATTGCTGCTGTCTCCATCGCCACACTCTGCTGCCATGTGCCACTTTCAGGTCTCTTCACACTGCTGGTGTGTTAAATTTTTTGACATAGGGTGCTGCAAGATAACGGGCCTCACATAGCTGCTGCCAGGCCCCTAATCTGCCATGGGCCCCTATATACCGCCTCCTCATGCTGCTGCCAAGTCCAGAGTCTGTCATGGTCCCTGTACGGCCTCCCATTGCTGCTGTCTCCATCGCCACACTCTGCTGCCATGTGCCACTTTCAGGTCTCTTCACACTGCTGGTGTGTTAAATTTTTTGACATAGGGTGCAGGCAGATTACGGGCCTCACATAGCTGCTGCCAGGCCCCTAATCTGCCATGGGCCCCTATATACCACCTCCTCCTGCTGCTGCCAGGTCCAGAGTCTCTCATGGGTCCCTGTACGGCCTCCCATTGCTGCTGTCTCCATCGCCACACTCTGCTGCCATGTGCCACTTTCAGGTCTCTTCACACTGCTGGTGTGTTAAATTTTTTGACATAGGGTGCTGCAAGATAACGGGCCTCACATAGCTGCTGCCAGGCCCCTAATCTGCCATGGGCCCCTATATACCGCCTCCTCATGCTGCTGCCAAGTCCAGAGTCTGTCATGGTCCCTGTACGGCCTCCCATTGCTGCTGTCTCCATCGCCACACTCTGCTGCCATGTGCCACTTTCAGGTCTCTTCACACTGCTGGTGTGTTAAATTTTTTGACATAGGGTGCAGGCAGATTACGGGCCTCACATAGCTGCTGCCAGGCCCCTAATCTGCCATGGGCCCCTATATACCGCCTCCTCATGCTGCTGCCAAGTCCAGAGTCTGTCATGGTCCCTGTACGGCCTCCCATTGCTGCTGTCTCCATCGCCACACTCTGCTGCCATGTGCCACTTTCAGGTCTCTTCACACTGCTGGTGTGTTAAATTTTTTGACATAGGGTGCAGGCAGATTACGGGCCTCACATAGCTGCTGCCAGGCCCCTAATCTGCCATGGGCCCCTATATACCACCTCCTCCTGCTGCTGCCAGGTCCAGAGTCTCTCATGCCATGTGCCACTTTCAGGTCTCTTCACACTGCTGGTGTGTTTAATTTTTTGACATAGGGTGCAGGCAGATTACGGGCCTCACATAGCTGCTGCCAGGCCCCTAATCTGCCATGGGCCCCTATATACCGCCTCCTCATGCTGCTGCCAAGTCTAGAGTCTCTCATGGGTCCCTGTACGGCCTCCCATTGCTGCTGTCTCCATCGCCACACTCTGCTGCCATGTGCCACTTTCAGGTCTCTTCACACTGCTGGTGTGTTAAATTTTTTGACATAGGGTGCTGGCAGATTACGGGCCTCCTATAGCTGCTGCCAGGCCCCTAATCTGCCATGGGCCCCTATATACCGCCTCCTCATGCTGCTGCCAAGTTCAGAGTCTGTCATGGGTCCCTGTACGGCCTCCCATTGCTGCTGTCTCCATCGCCACACTCTGCTGCCATGTGCCACTTTCAGGTCTCTTCACACTGCTGGTGTGTTAAATTTTTTGACATAGGGTGCAGGCAGATTACGGGCCTCACATAGCTGCTGCCAGGCCCCTAATCTGCCATGGGCCCCTATATACCGCCTCCTCCTGCTGCTGCCAGGTCCAGAGTCTCTCATGGGTCCCTGTACGGCCTCCCATTGCTGCTGTCTCCATCGCCACACTCTGCTGCCATGTGCCACTTTCAGGTCTCTTCACACTGCTGGTGTGTTAAATTTTTTGACATAGGGTGCTGCAAGATAACGGGCCTCACATAGCTGCTGCCAGGCCCCTAATCTGCCATGGGCCCCTATATACCGCCTCCTCATGCTGCTGCCAAGTCCAGAGTCTGTCATGGTCCCTGTACGGCCTCCCATTGCTGCTGTCTCCATCGCCACACTCTGCTGCCATGTGCCACTTTCAGGTCTCTTCACACTGCTGGTGTGTTAAATTTTTTGACATAGGGTGCAGGCAGATTACGGGCCTCACATAGCTGCTGCCAGGCCCCTAATCTGCCATGGGCCCCTATATAACGCCTCCTCATGCTGCTGCCAAGTTCAGAGTCTGTCATGGGTCCCTGTACGGCCTCCCATTGCTGCTGTCTCCATCGCCACACTCTGCCATGTGCCACTTTCAGGTCTCCTCACACTGCTGGTGTGTTGAATTTTTTGACATAGGGTGCTGGCAGATTACGGGCCTCCTATAGCTGCTGCCAGGCCCCTAATCTGCCATAAGCCCCTATATACCGCCTCCTCATGCTGCTGCCAAGTCCAGAGTCTGTCATGGGTCCCTGTACGGCCTCCCATTGCTGCTGTCTCCATCGCCACACTCTGCCATGTGCCACTTTCAGGTCTCCTCACACACTGCTGGTGTGTTGAATTTTTTGACATAGGGTGCTGGCAGATTACGGGCCTCCTATAGCTGCTGCCAGGCCCCTAATCTGCCGTAGGCCCCTATATACCGCCTCCTCATGCTGCTGCCAGGTCCAGAGTCTCTCATGGGTCCCTGTACGGCCTCCCATTGCTGCTGTCTCCATCGCCACACTCTGCCATGTGCCACTTTCAGGTCTCCTCACACTGCTGGTGTGTTCCATTTTTTGTCATAGGGTGCTGGCAGATTATGGGCCTCCCATAACTGCTGCCAGGCCCCTAATCTGCCATGGGCCCCTATACCGACTCCTCATGCTGTGACGTTGCAACAAGGTGGAATTCAACCCTACATATGTTAGACCGCCTTTACGAACAGCAAAAGGCCATCACAGATTTCCTGATGTTAAAAGCAGATAAAGGTACTCCCTGTGTAACTTAGATGTCAGCCATTGGCAGCTCATGCGTGACACCTGCGCTTGCTCAGGCCCTTTGAGGAGGCCACGCTATTCGTGAGTCGGCAGGACTATGGGATGAACGACGTCATTCCTCTGTTGCACGTCCTGGAACAAATGCTGTTAACAATGGCTGGTCAGGGTGCGGTAGACGTGGCGCACAGATCTCAACGCCACATGGCCCCTGTGGGGGCAGGACTGGAAGAAGAGGAGGAGGTAGAGGAGGACATTGGTGCTCAGGAATTATTGAGTGAAATGGGTGGTTTTTCCACTCAGCGGACAGGAGTGGAGGAGCAGGAGCATCTGGTAGAGGAGGAGGAAGAGGAGACAGAGGACCTAGACGCACCGTGGCAGTATGCTGTGGAGATGGAGGCAGGGAGTCCCTCGCATTCCTTGGCACAAATGGCCCATAGCATGCTCGGTTGCTTGCGTAGCGACAGCCGAATAATAACCATCAGACAGAGGGATGACTTTTGGCTGTCCACCTTGTTGGACCCTCGCTACCGTTCAAAAATGGTGGCCTTTTTCACACCTGCTGAGAGGGAGGCCAAAATAACGTACTATAAAAAACACCTATGTAGTCAGCTGGTCTCTGCCTGTCTGCGCCAACGTCCATCCTCAGACACTGTGGGCCCTGTGCGCTCGTGTTCCGCTGCCATGGCAGCAGGGGAGGGGTGGGGTGGTAGGAGCAGTGGCAGCTCCACCAGCAGCGGCTGCCTCAGTCTGCAGTCGATGATGAGTAGCTTTCTTCACCAGCGCAGTGAGGAAACTACTAACCAGCCGCAGCAGCAGCAGCAGCATCAGGTGGACCTGGAGCAGGACCTCAAACAACAGGCTTAGGCCTACTTGGACAGCACCCTGCCAACCGAGGTAGACAATCCCCTTGACTACTGGGCAACGAAACTTGACCTTTGGCCCCAACTAGCTGAATTTGCCCTTGAAAGGCTGTCATGCCCGGCCAGTAGCGTGGCATCGGAGCGCGTGTTTAGTGCGGCAGGAGGTATTGCAACTCCGCGGAGGACACGACTGTCCACCCAAAGTGTGGAGAGAGACTCACGTTTGTGAAAATGAATCAGGCGTGGATTAGTCTGGATTTCAAACCACCAGTTCCTGACACAACTGACTAAATCCGCATGAATCATGCCCCAAACATGTGCCACTTTCAGGTCTCCTCACACTGCTGGTGTGTTCCATTTTTTGTCATAGGGTGCTGGCAGATTACGGGCCTCCCATAGCTGCTGCCAGGCCCCTAATCTGCCATGGGCCCCTATACCGCCTCCTCATGCTGCTGCCAAGTCCAGAGTCTCTCATGGGTCCCTGTACGGCCTCCCATTGCTGCTGCCTCCATCGCCACACTCTGCCATGTGCCACTTTCAGGTCTCCTCACACTGCTGGTGTGTTCCATTTTTTGTCATAGGGTGCTGGCAGATTACGGGCCTCCCATAGCTGCTGCCAGGCCCCTAATCTGCCATGGCCCCTATACCGCCTCCTCATGCTGCTGCCAGGTCCAGAGTCTCTCATGGGTCCCTGTACGGCCTCCCATTGCTGCTGTCTCCATCGCCACACTCTGCCATGTGCCACTTTCAGGTCTCCTCACACTGCTGGTGGGTTCCATTTTTGTCATAGGGTGCTGGCAGATTACGGGCCTCCCATAGCTGCTGCCAGGCCCGTAATCTGCCATGGGCCCCCGTACCGACTCCTCATGCTGCTGCCAGGCCCGTAATCTGTCATGGGCCACTGTTGTCGCTTGTTGGCATATTCCGCTCGTTCAGATGCTCCTTCTCCTGCTACTCCTCTTCACGGATTCCGTCAGCAGTCTTTCTTGGAATCCGTTTCCAAGAGACAACAGTTTGCGAGCACGCACCCGACGGTGCAGAAGCTGAACGTCCTCCTGTCCAAGTTGCTGCTGCCAGGCTCGTAATCTGTCATGCGCCCCTGTACCGCCTCCTCATGCTGCTGCCAGGTCCAGAGTGTGTCATGGGCCCCCGTACCGACTCCTCATGCTGCTGCCAGGCCCGTAATCTGTCATGGGCCCCTGTACCGCCTCCCCATGCTGCTGCCAGGTCCAGAGTGTGTCATGGGGTCCCTGTACGGCCTCCCATTGCTGCTGCCAGGCCCGTAATCTGCCATGGGCCCCTGTACCGAACTCCTCATGCTGCTGCCAGGCCCGTAATCTGTCATGGGCCCCTGTACCGCCTCCTCATGCTGCTGCCAGGTCCAGAGTGTGTCATGGGTCCCTGTACGGCCTCCCATTGCTGCTGTCTCTATCGCCACACTCTGCCATGTGCCACTTTCAGGTCTCCTCACACTGCTGGTGGTTCCATTTTTGTCATAGGGTGCTGTATGGCCTCCCATTGCTGCTGCCTCCACCGCCACACTGTGGCTCCACACTCTGGTTTTGGCCCCGTGACTGCCCAAATGAGTGAAGTGTGCGGTGATTCTAAGATCGACGGCACTCATCTGCATGTCATACTGACTGACAGTATTATTTCTCTTCCCCAGCAGACTCCAAGGGCATTTAAATTAAAGGTACAGTGTTCTGCACTAATATTAAGTCTCTCTGAAGCCTAGAAACACCCTTTTTTAAGTTAAATTCACAGCGAATTTATTCGACTCGAATCGAATATTGTCCACGAATTCGCCGAATCAGTCGAATCGAATTTTTCATTTCTTCGCTCATCTCTAATCAATACCATCCACCAGGGGCGGACTGACAACTCATGGGGCCCCTGGGCAATAGGGGACCATGGGGCCCCTGTGTCCTTGCCCAAACTCAAAAAAGCCTATGAAAAAGGTACCAGGGGCATCTCATGGGGCCCCCTACTGACCCCGAGCCCTTGGGCAGTGCCCGAGTTTCCAAATGGTCAGTCCACCCCTGCCATCCACAACATCATACCATCCAAGCATGGGTGAATGGAGCTACTCGTCTAATTCATGTACGCTACTGAGAACATATCATATGTAATGCAATTGAGATCGGGATTTAAACCGTTTAGTGTTTTTATGCAAACATTGTAAGAATAAAGACTAACAAGAACCTTTTATTTAATATTTGTCATGTGGTGCCTTGAAAGTACCATAGGGGTATTCCATGGTGTAACTCCATATTAATGGCCATAGTTTAAGAACATGATGTACAGCAAGCAGCTATAGATATGATCCGTCATAAAGCCTATGCTTCTTTAGATGCTTACATGTCACTGCCTCTCCCCTACCTTCTCTCCCTTCCCCGCTGACCCAATGCTAGAGATGGACAAGCAATGAACTGGATGGAGCAGTTGTATAGTAACAATGCCCAACTCCAATCAACTGAAAAAATTTAATTTGCAATAATCACTCTGCATCCCCGATATTTTGACTAGAGGGACTGTGAACAAGGTGAAGGACTTACCTCATTCCTTGCTTTCGTGGGCTTGCTCCCTGTAATACAAATGGTCTCCCAAAGCCGCACCTCTTTGCCCCTTGACTGATTGTGGCATCATCATATACAGTTCAGGTCCAGCAATCCTGCGTTCTACACAAAGAGGTAGAGGGTCTGTCCACATACCAGGAGATTTGGAGTGTGGAAGGCTGAAGGAGTGGGGGATAAGATAAGTATTTATCATTTATTACCCCTAGATAAAATGAGCTGTTAACACTTGCAGTACAGAAGGTCCCTCTGTAACGTACATTTTTTCAGTACGGTCAAGGTCTATAGGTGCCACAGATCTGCAGCTCTTCAAAAAGCCTTCATGTCACACCAGGGATTTATATACAGGAGTTTCTTCATTATCTGTAAATCTCTGCACTGTTTCATCCCTAAACAGGTATAAACATATGTGAATGATGGGAGTGACAAGCATATATTGTTAAGTAAATCTTTCATCTGAGTTTGCATTGTACTTTCTCAAGCTCTGAATGGGAGGGTCATTTACCAGCTAAGACCTTTCAGGCCTGAAAATTACATGCGGTGTTAGAATGTTGGGGGTGTTTTATGGTTGGATAGGTTTAATGTTAGCTATTGGGTTAAGGATTCATTTTTAGATTTAGGTTTTACAATTAATAGTTTAAGATTATTATTTGATGGTGAAGTTTTGCATTAGGAACCTCTGCTAAAAATAACTATATCTACAACACATGATACATTAATGTGGTGGTCAATGGGAATAATTCTCCTTACACTTGTGGTCATTGGAAGAATTCTTCCATTACAGATAGCTAAAAAGAGTAGGAACTTATCTGAGAGGCAGAAATTGCTCAGTGAACCTTTAGCAACCTCAGGAGAAACCATAGAGTTCCATAGAACCCTGGATGAGAAACCTTGGGTTAGGGACTGGTCAAGGATCAATTATATTCATTAACCACCTGAGTCTACTCCACAGGCCTTTTTTTGAGACCCAGAGCTTTTTTTCCACTTCAAAGATGTCTTGATTACACACCTTATACTTTTTACCATTTGTAGTCTACCCTAACATATGTAGCACTACCCCTAGAGATGAGCGAATCGAACCAGGCGAACCGGAATTTGAGTCGAATTTCAGGAAATATTCGATTCGCGGCGAAACCGAAATTTTGCCTACTTCGGGTGCGCGAATCGAACATTTCCCGATCAGCCGGCAAAAGTGTCCCTGCAGTGAGCTCCGCTATTTCTGACAGTTCTCTGACAGAAGGAACACATGTTTAGCGGTTGAAACATTGTATCTATTAGTTTACATTTAGGATACAGATGTTTCAACCACTGTTCATGTGAAGAAGCTGTGAGAGAACTGTCAGGAAATAGAGGAACTCTGCACATACACTTTTTGCCGGCTTGGAATTATTCTTCTTTTCATCCTACTTCTTCTTCTTCTTCATCTTCATCCTCAGAAGAAGAGGATGAGGATGAGGATGAAGAAGAAGAAGAAGAAGTAGGATGAAAAGAAGAATAATTCCAAGCCGGCAAAAAGTGTATGTGCAGAGTTCCTCTATTTCTGACAGTTCTCTCACAGCTTCTTCACATGTACAGCGGTTGAAACATCTGTATCCTAAATGGAAACTAATAGATACAATTTGTATCTATTAGTTTCCATTTAGGATACAGATGTTTCAACCGCTGTACATGTGAAGAATCTGTGAGAGAACTGTCAGAAATAGAGGAACTCTGCACATACACTTTTTGCCGGCTTGGAATTATTCTTCTTTTCATCCTACTTCTTCTTCTTCTTCTTCTTCTTCTTCTTCTTCATCCTCATCCTCATCCTCTTCTTCTGAGGATGAGGATGAGGATGAAGAAGAAGAAGAAGCAGTAGGATGAAAATAAGAATAATTCCAAGCCGGCAAAAAGTGTATGTGCAGAGTTCCTCTATTCTGCAGATACACTTAGAGGAGCTCTGCACATACACTTTTTGCCTGTTTGGAATTAATCTTATTTTCATCCTACTTCTTCTTCTTCTTCTTCTTCTTTATCCTCATCCTCAGAAGAAGAAGAAGAGGATGAAGAAGAAGAAGAAGAAGAAGAAGAAGAAGTAGGATGAAAATAAGAATAATTGCAAGCCGGCAAAAAGTGTATGTGCAGAGTTCCTCTAATTCTGCAGATACACTTAGAGGAGCTCTGCACATACACTTTTTGCCGGCTTGGAATTAATCTTATTTTCATCCTACTTCTTCTTCTTCTTCTTCTTCTTCATCCTCATCCTCATCCTCAGAAGAAGAAGAAGAGGATGAGGATGAGGATGAAGAAGAAGAAGAAGAAGAAGAAGAAGAAGTAGGATGAAAATAAGAATAATTCCAAGCCGGCAAAAAGTGTATGTGCAGAGCTCCTCTAAGTGTATCTGCAGAGCTCCTCTAAGTGTATCTGCAGAATAGAGGAACTCTGCACATACACTTTTTGCCGGAAACCGCTGTATGGAGGGAATGTCCCAGAACTGTCAGAAATAGTCTATTTCTGACAGTTCTGGGACATTACCTCCATACAGCTGTTTCAACCGCTGTATGGAGGGAATGTCATAGAACTGTCAGAAATAGACTATTAATGACAGTTCTGGGACTGTCCTTCCATACAGCGGTTGAAACATTGTATGTATTTGTTTCCATAAATGGATCCATTTATGGAAACAAATACATACAATGTTTTCAACCGCTGTATGGAAGGACAGTCCCAGAACTGTCATTAATAGTCTATTTCTGACAGTTCCATGACATTCCCTCCATACAGCGGTTGAAACAGCTGTATGGAGTGAATGTCCCAGAACTGTCAGAAATAGACTATTTCTGACAGTTCTGGGACAATCACTCCATACAGCTGTTTCAACCGCTGTATGGAGGGAATGTCATAGAACTGTCAGAAATAGACTATTAATGACAGTTCTGGGACTGTCCTTCCATACAGCGGTTGAAACATTGTATCTATTTGTTTCCATAAATGGATCCATTTATGGAAACAATGGATCCATTTATGGAAACAAATACATACAATGTTTCAACCGCTGTATGGAAGGACAGTCCCAGAACTGTCATTAATAGTCTATTTCTGACAGTTCCATGACATTCCCTCCATACAGCGGTTGAAACAGCTGTATGGAGTGAATGTCCCAGAACTGTCAGAAATAGACTATTTCTGACAGTTCTGGACAATCACTCCATACAGCTGTTTCAACCGCTGTATGGAGGGAATGTCATGGAACTGTCAGAAATAGACTATTAATGACAGTTCTGGGACTGTCCTTCCATACAGCGGTTGAAACATTGTATCTATTTGTTTCCATAAATGGATCCATTTATGGAAACAAATACATACAATGTTTCAACCGCTGTATGGAAGGACAGTCCCAGAACTGTCAGAAATAGTCTATTTCTGACAGTTCTGGGACATTCACTCCATACAGCTGTTTCAACCGCTGTATGGAGGGAATGTCATAGAACTGTCAGAAATAGACTATTAATGACAGTTCTGGGACTGTCCTTCCATACAGCGGTTGAAACATTGTATCTATTTGTTTCCATAAATGGATCCATTTATGGAAACAAATACATACAATGTTTCAACCGCTGCATGGGAAGGACAGTCCCAGAACTGTCATTAATAGTCTATTTCTGACAGTTCCATGACATTCCCTCCATACAGCGGTTGAAACAGCATGTAGTGAGTGAATGTCAGACTGTCAGAATATACAGAAACTGTCACAGAACTGTCCTCTTCTCATCCTTCTCCTTCTTCTCATCCTTCTTCTCGCCGGCAGCCGGAGGCGCTGCCGGAGCCGGCGGCGCTGAAGGAGAAGGAGACAGGAGGCGACATGACAGGGAGCACAAGAGACCGGAGGCCAGCTGCACCTCCTTCTCTCCTTCTCCTTCTTCTCATCCTTCTCTCTTCCTTCTCCTTCTCCTTCTTCTCATCCTTCTCCTTCTCCTTCTTCTCATCCTCTCCTTCTCCTTCTTCTCATCCTTCTCCTTCTCCATCTTCTCATCCTTCTCCTTCTTCTCATCCTTCTCCTTCTCCTTCTTCTCATCCTTCTCCTTCTCCATCTTCTCATCCTTCTCCTTTTCCTTCTTCTCATCCTTCTCCTTCTGCTTCTCCTTCTCCTTCTCCTTCTTCTCATCCTTCTCCTTCTTCTCATCCTTCTCCTTCTCCTTCTTCTCATCCTTCTCCTTCTTCTCATCCTTCTCCTTCTTCTCATCCTTCTCCTTCTTCTCATCCTTCTCCTTCTCCTCATCCTTCTCCTTCTTCTCATCCTTCTCCTTCTCCTTCTTCTCATCCTTCTCCTTCTCCTTCTTCTCATCCTTCTCCTTCTCCATCTTCTCATCCTTCTCCTTCTCCTTCTTCTCATCCTTCTCCTTCTTCTCATCCTTCTCCTTCTCCTTCTTCTCATCCTTCTCCTTCTTCTCATCCTTCTCCTTCTCCTCATCCTTCTCCTTCTCCTTCTTCTCATCCTTCTCCTTCTCCTTCTTCTCATCCTTCTCCTTCTCCTTCTTCTCATCCTTCTCCTTCTCCTTCTTCTCATCCTTCTCCTTCTTCTCATCCTTCTCCTTCTCCTTCTCTTTCCTCATCTCCAAGGGCATTTAAATTAAAGGTACAGTGTTCTGCACTAATTTAAAGGCTCTCTGAAGCCTAGAAACCCTTTTTATAAGTCATCTTCGTAGCGAAGAAATTCGCATCAAATCGAATTTCACACTGGAATTCGCCGAATCAGCCGAATCGAATTTTTGAGAAATTCGCTCATCTCTAACTACCCCCTTAGGAGTTGCATTATAATTGGGTCACCCTATAGTCTTGCATAGCCAGGCATCAGGAGACAGTAACCAGTCCTTGAGCTTTGTTTTGAAGTTTACTAGGGGATTTAGAACTTGGATGGGGTAAGGGGTGTATGGGATGCCCAACGCTATGGCAACAGAGGACAAATTTCCTGAACTATGTACAAGTCTTTACAGCAAAATTTCTCTTCTGGAGAGCTAGCCAGAATCTCCTGTAGTACTACCCCAGACCCCAGATGACTCCTCTCCTCATCCAGCTGTACTGGGTGAATCCCTGGGTAGGGGAACCAATGCCTGGCACTGCAGTGTGAAACAGTCCTGGGTAAAATTGCAAATTGAGTTTCCAACTAGAGTGCTCCTTTCCTCTTACTGGCCAAGGGGGTGCAAGTTTACTCACTTGGTCCCTCTCCTGTGCTGCCGGCGGGTTAATGGCTGCTACAAGGGCTTTTAGCTGGGCTGCTCCTTCCTTGCCACACAGTTGGTCTTCTCTCAGGGGGCTGGTGAAGTTCCAAGTTTTCAGCCTCCCAAGGTCCTCTGCCTGCAGGTGATCCCCTCTCCATCTAGGCCCCCTCACAGGCTCCTGCCTTTCAGCCTCACATCCTCCTCAACTTCCACCCGAACTCTCATGCTGCTGAGCAGGTTCAATCACTTTTAAGGATTGTCCTGGCGCCTTGCCAAGCCTCCTGTTGGGGATTGGCCAGGCTCCCTCAAAAGTGCAATCAGCCACTCTTCAGGTCTACCCACTGCTTCTAGACCTTTCTCCAAAGCTCTAGAGCAGGGGGAAATTCCAGAGGGCTGCTTTACAGAGCCTCTCAGCTCTGACCAAATTTTGATCCCTCTGCTAGCTATTACTCCCAGGCTGCTACTCAGCCCAATCTAACAATTGGAGTCTAGCTCCCCCTAGCTACCTAGGAGGGCACTACACATATTATATTTTGTTGTCTTGCAACAGATAGGGTAGCAAATGGATTTGGAAGCAGATTTATATACACATTTTTATTTACTTTTTTGTCAGTAGAAATGGTAAAAAATGAGCGGAAAAAATTTCCTCTACGTTTTCCAAACACAACATTTAGAAAATGTGCATACCCCCAGATATTTACCCTCAAATATAAGCCTCAAAGTCTTTAAATCACATTACATAATTGTGAATTGTTTTTTGTGATATAGCAAAATGGAAAAACTCAAAGTGAATGTTTGTCTTTTACTTTAGGAGAGCTTTATTGCCCTTTCAACACTACATCACAATACACACAGAAGGAACAAAACAGTTTGCATAAAAGCATGACATATATATATATATATATATATATTGAAAAAAAATTCCCTCCCCTGATTACTCCCTATTTTTAAATTTTTACACTTTTTATGTTTTTTTTTCTTCTTGGGGATCCAATTAGGGTCACTGTAGACCAGATCCAGACCCCCTCATGCAGCTATGCAGCGACAGATCATTTCTAATTGTAGCCTACCACTAACTGAATTCAACCAACAATAGATCACTATACAGTGATCTATTGCTGCAGGGAAGTGCTGAACATATCTATAACAGCTCTACCCAAGCTTTCCTACAAAGAAGAAGGCCGTGGCATCACTCTTGATGTGACTACACTCCCGATATAAACACAATATGGAAACATTTTGTTTACATTGATCAGTACAAGAGCTCCTATGAAGCACTGTGTAGTAAGTAATTTTAACTCCTGGGCTGTGTGGTGGATGCTGGATGTCTGAAACTTCCGTTGGATCAACCAAAGACACAAGTTAGCGATTCACACCGCTGCTGAGACAACTAAACGCCATTTTAAAACAGTACTGGGGACTCAAGTAGTTCATTACAATCTGAATAAACAATCTTGTTTAGATTTACCAAAGCAGTAAAAAAATGTATGGTAAACTCTATAGGTCAGGAATATACCTGGGCATACTCTACATGCAACTTTTCAAGACCTTTGCCAAAAATTATCAGGGTAGAAATCAAACATATTGACCAAAATGGCTGCTCCCTAAACTGGACTGGCCATAGACTAACATAACAAAGTGAAATGGATGTTGTAAAGAAAATCTACCAAACATTGACAGTTTATTTCACCCATTCTATTTATAAATGCAGATTCCCCTTCTCAGAAATAAGGCCAATTAAGCTCAGGACGAGTGTGTGATTAACAAAGACTGCTCCTAATAGAAACTAAATCCATTCTCATTTGAAAAGAATAAATGGAGTCAATGTTGAACTCTCACAAATGTCCAACCAGTCCAGAAAAGCATGCACAGATCCCCTCGTCCCTTCCACCTTTTCGGTTCTTTACAGACTCAACTTTATCCAGGTTTGGATAAACAAAGTTTTGTTCCTTCAAAACTCTGCTGTGATTTTTATCTCTCAGGCTTGATGTGATATGAAAGCCAACTCTACCCACAACTGATATTTCAGTTGTCTAAGGCTGTCGGCAAGCTGAACCACATACTGGTTTCTTGAATTTCTCAGTGACACAAATGAACAGATGGTGGACAACAGAATTCCAACTGGCCTGGTCTTTTTGAAATCCAGTGACGGTTCATGGTCCCCAAATGGATACTTTATATTATAAGATAGGCAAATAATTTGGGATTATGTGAAAGGAGTTGTTCATAAAAAGCCATCCTCAATTTCCAGTCCAACAACTTGCCTAGGCTGAGATGATGTCATCAATCTGCAACAGGCAGGAGAAAGCATTTGACTGTGACTGCCAATCCATATTGGTTTAAAGATAGATATTACAGATAGAAGCTCATATATTTTACTCCCTTAACTTTAAAGCCCATCTCCGGGAAGACAAAAATGCAGTGAAATTTCAGTTGCCCTGCAAGGGTTGAATGCTTGCTTAGGTTAAAAAACAGGTCTACTTACCTATTCAACTGCTCCTTAGGCAGCTGGCGCTCTCCTCCACTCCCCTACGCTTCAGCAATGGACTGTTCCTCTGCATTCTCACATCCAGTGCAGGGCTATCAGCTTTGCATTGGTCTTGATGATATCAGAGGGAAAAAGAACGGCAGGGATCAGTCTTATAACTCGGAGGGACCCTGCAGGAGTGGTGGATTGGGTAAGTAAAATGTGTTTTTGAGGCCCCCCCAGACCGAAATGAGCATTTACTCTTGCAGTCCATGGGGCAGCCCCAATGTAAAGGTGCATTTTGGTCTTGTCCGGATTTCAGTTTCAACGTTTTTTGAACAAATAACATCGTTCCTCTGAAAAAAATATGGGCTTGTCCAAATATGGACAATCAGGTCACATGTATGGGCTCATAAAAATATGCCAAGAACAGGAAATCTGTAAGTGCTCAAATGGTAGTTTGGGCACAAGAAAAAGGGGACCATGCTTCCCTTTCTGCTCACCTGGATGGACATTGTGAGACATTCCAGGAACCTATTAATGCTATTTGTTTTCTGTGTTGCTCTCCTTCTCCCCTGTCTTGTATACTCACATGACATGGTGAATTTGTTAGAGGTCTGGGGACCAAAAACAAGATCACCAGGGACGGGCCAATCACCTACTTGCACCATATGGTGAACTTGGTGGGGGTCTGAGGGACTCAAAACCTCATTCACCAGGGAGTGGGTAACCACCTATTTTCCCCTCATGGTGAACTTGGTGGGGCTCCAAAGGACCACAAAACCAGTTTACCACTGAGGAGGCAACCACCTACTTGCCTCTGATGGAGAATTTGTTGTGGGTCTGAGGAACTATAAAACCAGTCCTTCAGAGAGGCAACCACTTACTTGCCCCTCATAATTCGAGGGACTTCAAAGCCAGTTCACCAGGGAGAGGGCAACCATCTATTTGCACCTCATGATGAACTTGGTATGAGTTCCAAGGGACCAACCACCTACTTGCCCCTCAGGATGAGCTTGGTGGGGTTTCAAGGGACCCCAAATTCAATTCTTTAGGGAGGGGGCAACCACCTCCATGTCCCTCATGGAGACCTTGGTGTGGGTTTAAGGAACTACAAAACCAGTTCATCAGGGAAGATGCATCTACTTTCTTGTCCTGCATAGTGAGAATCCAAACCAGTTCATCAAGGAGAGGGCAACCACCTACTTGCCCCTCATGGTGAATTTGGTGGGAATCTGAGAGACTTCAAAACCAGTTCAACAGGGAGAGCGCAACCACCTACTTGCCACTCATGGGGGGACAGGTAAGTGTTACACAAGAACTCCTCCGCTGGCACCCTTCCTGGGCACCAGGGGTGGTGGAAAGCCCAATGGCCATCAGCATTGGGCCCTCGGGCTTAAGAAGGGCCATCTGTATTTTTGGGGGACACAAGTCAGTAAATGCAAATAAGGTAAAAAAGTTCAAACAGCATTCAGATCACAGAGAAACCTGCCAAAAGTGTGGAGGAATGTATCATGAACACAAAGGTCAGAGCTATATCTGACTGCCACTGGAGCCTTCAAATACCGCAGGGGGCCAAAACTAATCATTTGGCTACACAGTAAAGGAAAAATGACCTGAAGTTTTATAATGCTACGAAACACTCCCTGCTACAAGTCTGATTCACCCATGTTCCCATCTTTCTCCCTATATATAGAAGGATCCGTGTGTACATTTTCCTACACACGTCTGAGAACACAGCAATTTTCTTGAGTGGTGAATCTGCATGCACTCCATTACAATAATGGTGGCCATCACTCAGTGTATGAATTCACTATGTATGGCCTCATTACCATTGCAATGAGTAGGCGGCCATAGAGTGTTGAAACCAGTTCAGCTAAAACAAAAAAAAAAAAAAGAAGTGCAATTATTTACTTTATACTTTTTTTTAGAAGATGACTAAAATTCACTCTGAACATATAATAACCAAACAAATTTGATTAAAAGCAGGTAATGGAGAATCTGAAACGGATATTATTTTGAAAACTTTTAGCTTAAGTGAATAGCTGACAAAATAATGAAGTATTAAGTGCTGCAGTTACATCGCTGTGTTATTGTAGTTAAGAGGTGGAATTATTAGAAAAAAAAAGACTTTATATATAGTTAAAGCTGAACTCCAGCCTTCTCTTCAGTTTTGCACAGTTGTGTGTGGCCTTCCTGTACTGAAATTGCTTCCTCTGAATTCACTCCAATCAGGGAAAATGGGGTCACAGACAGAATCAAACCCAGATAGAAATGTAATATCTTATCCCACCTTGGAAAGGTTTGCTGGATTCAGGTTTCCAGTTGTTAATAAAAGAGCCAAGACAGTAAACTGATACAAGTGTCCCCACTGCTCCTCTTTGCTAATACCAGTTTGTGTTGTCCTTAGTTTTACATCACTTCCTGTCCTCAAGAGAGATCCTGGCATTCTTCAAGTAGAGAATACATTGGACAGAGAATATAAAATTTGGTGGGAATACTGGTGTACTTGTTGCACACCTAAAGTATGTCTCCAAATAATTTATTTCCAAACCTAAAATATAAATAAAAGAGGTCTCATTGCACTCAGGAGTCCTATGGTCCCCTTGATCGACAGTCTCAGCCTTTGGGGACTCTTGGATCTTCATGCATCCATTACTCCAGGTGCCCCTATATGTGTGTTCCCATGTTGTAAGGTGGACATCGCACCGCGGTTCTTCATCAAGCATGAAGGCACCGTTGGTCCGCGCATAGCCTAATTGGTTATGCTGCTCATTATAGCACATTCCTTGAAACAATTTTGCAAATATCTATTGTATCAGATCATGCTCATTATGTGAACTGCACATACATGTTTGAAAAAATGGACCTTTTCAAGAAGTGTGTTGGATGAAAATTTGATGTTTTTCAAACGTTTTGCTTCCTCAAAAATGTTTGGTGATCATGATAGACCCCCTTCAAACTGAACACAAATATAATCAGTTCATCAAGGCTATAAGGGTTTTGCTTCTGATTTTGGTTTGAAATCAGTTTCTGGTGCATCTAGCTGCAGTGTCCATCAATAGTCAACCAGCAATGATGGAGTCCAGTTGCTTTGATTTCCATTTTCCATTGTGTCCTGGTGAAACCTTTCATCAGGTTCATCAGTGACTGCACCTAAATTTTCAGGAGAGGAGTCCAACCATGAAGTCAGAAAATAGATCTTCATTCTGCACTTCATGGTCTTGTATGCTGTACGAAGTTTGTCAACCAGCTGAATGTAGTTTGGTGCTCTGAAGCTGCCAAGGAAATTCCAAATGACATCCTTGAATGCATTCCAGGTGATTTTTTTTCTGGCTCTACTAACAGATCTTTGAACCGCTTGTCATTGATGATGTATCTGATCTGTGGACCAACAAAATACATTTCTCAAAGCTGGTCATGGACGGATTCAAATTTAGCAGGTTCAATAAGGACTGGCTGAATTTCACTTCATGTGTGGCCGCACCAGCTCAACAGAAGTTGACCATTGATTGTCCAACATGATTGTTGGAAAATTTTTCATGACCAACGGGTGCAGTCAATGAGCTGATTAGTGTATACTGACAGCAGAGAGTCCCCACTGTCAGAATACAATGTATCGGTGGGGGATGGGTTATTTTATGCTCCTCGATTGTGTGGGTGGCGAATCCATTTGTTTTTTTGTTCTGTCCGCTGGCTGAAAGAAAAAAACAATCTATGGCCAGCCTTAAAATGATTCTAAAGGTAATTTTTTTTATAAGTATCAAACATGATATATTTACCTGCTCTTTGCATGGAGCAGCCCTGATCCTCCTCTTCTTGGGTCCTCCACCAGTGCTCCTGGCTCCTTCTTCGGTGTGTGCCACTGTAGGAAGCTGCTTCCTATGGGGGTACTCATGTGGGCTCGGTCCCGAGTACCGCTGTCTGCATCTATAGACGCAGACAGCGAGACTCGGCCCTACCCTCGCTCCCTCATCATAGAAGTTGATTGAAAACAGTGGGTACTAATGGCTCCCACTCAGGGGCGGACTGACAACTCATGGGCCCCCGGGCAATAGGGGATCATGGGGCCCCTGTGTCCTTGCCCAAACTCAAAAAAGCCTATGAAAAAAGGTATCAGGGGCATCTCATGGGGCCCCCTACTGACCCTGGGCCCTCGGGCAGTGCCCAAGTTTCCAAATGGTCAGTCCGACCCTGCTCCTACTGCTATCAATCTACCCTGAGAGGAGGGAGAAAAAGGAGAGAGCCACTGTTCTCACGCAGGTTGCTGGATTGAGTTCATGCTTAGGTAAGGGGGGGGGGGGGAGGGGACCTGGTTGCAGAAGGTTTTTTGAAAAAAAACCAAAAAACTTCAGTCTTTAGAACCACTTTAATACTGGCATCTTTTATTCTTGGAAAAATCTGTCTCCAATAATGAAAATCTTTACCTTCTTGTTCATCACTTTCACAAAATTTCTCATCAGTCCACGTTTTATGTGAAGCAGAGGCAATAATATCTTTGTTGGGTTGTGCCACATTTTTTCTGTCCTGGAACCAAATTCTTTTGGAGAGACCATTTCTTATTAATTAAATGTGATTCTCTTGCAAGGCTGATCTATTCAAACGTGCAACACCAATACTTGGAGCATCTGAGCTGCATTCCGAACAGCAGAGCCACTACTTTCAGATATCCACAAATATTCTAGTTGGACTTGATGTACTGGATGTGCTTCAACAACAATTATATGTTTTCATCTGTTTCTTTCATGTGTGCAACAGACCGAATAGGTAATGCAAAAACAGAAGATATACTGTATACTGTGTACTGTACATAATGGTATGTGATTCGTTAAATTACAGGTTATATTCATGATTAGCAGCCAAAAATCTATAAGTTACAATGAAAGAAAAATGTTCAGGAAGCAAAATCTTTGTTGTCCAGTGTTATCTGTGATTTACAGTATATTGTATAACAAGTGTTGCAAAGGGCTGTTACACTGTTTCAACTAAAAAAAAAAAAAATGTGAAGGACAAATAACTCTAATTCTAGGTTTCAGTAAACTGACAAAAGATCCTTTTACCAGTTCAAAATGTCATAAAACACCCCCAATTACCATGAATCTGGGTTCATAATTCTATATTTTGCTGATCAATAATTAGTATTCTCAGTATAGGACCTCCAGTACTAAGCCCTGTGAGTATGACGAAATGCGTTGGAGGGGGGTTGGCCTAGACAGAGCTGGGCTGAGGTTGCTCTTACTTTAGGACTGTCAGTTCTTGGCAGTGTGCGGCGTTCAGGAGTTTATTTTCTTCATTTACTGCATGCATTAAGCTGAGATGTTCACTTCTCTAAGCCAACACCCACAGTGCGAGTAACGGGATTAGGACAGAGGAACCTGGAGTGGCAACCTCAACGTTTTTACTATTCTCAGTAAATACAGATGTGATCAGCTGTGATTGGACACACCTGATCACATTGTAAAGAGCCAATGTCATTGGCTTTACCCTGATTGGTGATGTGGTGTGTCCAAGAGACCCCAGGGGGTGCACATGCTCGGTAAAAATTAAAGGACGTCATATGATGTCCTCCCAAAATGAGACTTTTCCTGCCTGGCTGTCATTATACAATAGAACACTCAGTATAGCTGACACGTTTCGAAGGCTATGCCTTCTTCCTCCTGAGCTCTGAGGAAGAATGCATAGCCTTTTCGAAACGTGTCAGCTATACTGAGTGTCTACCCCCATGATGGGATTCACGCTGGCTTCTTATCTTTGAAGTCCCTTTGAGGACTACATGCCTGATTTTATTCGCAGTTTGTGAGTACCTATCTTCTATTAAAAAATTCTGTTACTGAGGTAATGCGCAAGGTTGGTGCGCTTCTTGTTTTTTGTTTCACTTTGCAGTATCGATCCGGCTTCCCCAGCCCTGTTTTGGAGCTGCACAAACTTATACTGGTGGTCGCTTGCTCTGGTGTTGGTTCCATCTATTTGACACCGGTCTGGGCCCTAGAGCGCAGGAGAAATCGCATCTGGTCTATCCCCTTTTGACAGGCAGGACAGTTCCAGGGCCAGTTCAAGCCTATCTCCACATCCAAAGCTCACAGCAGGCCCTGCACAGGCTATTTGGTCTAATAGCATAGTTCAGGCCAACAGCACCTCCCCAGGCCTTAGCCTGGGGGAAGAGAGAGATTGCAAGGCCTGCCCAAAATATTTATACCCTCCCCAGCAAGCAGCAGTGGCCTTGAACCTCCTACTGGGTTGGTTAGAGGAAATATAAATACTCATAATTCAGTCTTGCTGTGGAATCTCATACTCACATGTGTATGTGTAATGGTCAGCTATTGAGCTCTAAAGAAAACAGTATATTTACAGGAGGTAAATGAGTTCCACTTACACCAGCATATCATTTTCCCCGGTACAAATCATTAGTAAGACCTCATCTAGAATATGCAGTTCAGTTTTGGGCACCAAGTCACAAAAAGAACATTGGGGAACTGGAGAAAGTACAGAGAAGGGAAACCAAACTGATAAGAGGCATGGAGGAGATCAGCTATGAGGAAAGATTAGAGGAACTGAATTTATTCTCTCTTGAGAAGAGGAGCTTAAGGGGGGATATGATCACCATGTATAATACATAAGGGGGGATATGATCACCATGTATAATACATAAGGGGGGGTATGATCTCCATGTATAATACATAAGGGGGGATATGATCTCCATGTATAATACATAAGGGGGGGTATGATCACCATGTATAATACATAAGGGGGGATATGATCACCATGTATAATACATAAGGAGGGATATGATCTCCATGTATAATACATAAGGGGGGTATGATCTCCATGTATAATACATAAGGGGGGGTATGATCACCATGTATAATACATAAGGGGGGATATGATCACCATGTATAATATATAAGGGGGGATATGATCTCCGTGTATAAATACATCAGTGGTCCATATAGTGAACTCGGTGTAGAGTTATTCACCCTGAGGTCATCACAGAGGACAAGGGGGCACTCTTTATGTCTGGAGGAAAATAAATTTAATCTCCAAACACGGAAAGGTTTCTTCACAGTGAGAGCTGTGAAAATGTGGAATAGACTTCCTCAAGAGTTGGTTCTGGCCAGCTCAGTGGATTGCTGTAAAAAAGTCCTGGATTCTTTCTGAGATACACAGAATATAACTGGATATAACATTTATAGGTAAAGTTGATCCAGGGAATATCTGATTGCCTCTCGGGGGATCAGGAAGGAATTTCTTCCCCTGCAGGAGCAAATTGTATCATGCTTTGCTGGGTTTTTTTGCCTTCCTCTGGATCAACTGTGGGTATAGGATTATAACTTTTTTTTTTTTAATGGTTGAACTGGATGGACTTTTGTCTTTTTTCAGACAGACTAACTATGTAACTATTTTAGAGCAATTCCGCTCGTGGTGGAATGGCCTACCCTACATGCGAAAAATACCTCAAAGAAGCTCCAAAACTTTTTTGGTAAGGGGGTGTGGTGTGTTTTGCTGCGTTTGTTGTGTAATAAATGTGCGACAAAATGCACATCTGCTACTGGTACTTGGGGGGTTAGTAACAATTAGCGCCATGACAAGCACAGCATGCATTTGCAGATCATTTGCAACGCATTTCTGAAACATGCCTCAAAATGAGCACTTTCTGTGGCTTTGTGTCACGTTCCAGAATCGCCCAGGTGTGAATGCAGCTTTAAAGCTTAGGTAATCTTTTAGTAATTGTCTACTTTATTCAAAAGATGTGACTGTTCATGTCCAAACAAAATCAGTTCTGCTTTTTCAAAATTTACAGAAAGAAATAGTTTTCTTTTTACCTTGCAGAGAAGAACGCCTCTGCTTTATAGACCATTGCTAAGCTTGGTGCAGGTGCGGAGTAGAATATCAATTGATCTGACCATCTCTAGCTGTCTGATGTACAGATCGAACATGGTGTTCCCAAGCTTCGGGGACAGAGTTGGCGCACAGAACAAAGCGGTCTCAGCAGAGCGTGACTGCTCGCAGTCTCCACCAGGGGGAGCAAGTGATCAGGTGACAATGCAGAAGAGCAATTTAGAAACGGTTGTCACCCCATAATATGGAGTTCCAGAACAAGGACCCTCATGGCAGGATATTTTAATAAAAGCTCCACATCGGAAAAACTGAAAACCTTTGAAATGACAAGAACACTAAAGTTAAAGCCTATGTAACGTTTCAGTGATTGAATTTGGATCTTCTTTAATTGGATACAGAAGGCAGACAGATGTGATTTGGCTGTTGATGTCCAAATGGAATCATTTTCACTTTTTAAACTTTATAGAAAGTAAAATATTTTTTTTTCTTACCTTGAGAAGGATGTCGTTGCTTTCCAGAACATTCTTACTCTTGGTGCAAGTGCTGAATAGAATATCAATGTTTCTGACCCTCTTTCCGCATCTGATGTTCAGAACGTACAAGGCGTTCTGAAGCTCCGGGGACAGCGTCGGCACGCAGAACAAAGCCGAGTCTCAGCGGAGACGGAGAAGTAAGAGTGGAGGCACCGCGGGATGGCGCACAACCTAATTGGCTATCCTGCTCATAATTCAGGACGGGTCTTGAGCCGGGTGACGATCACAGCGGGGGGGGTGTCAAATCACCTTCCGACTGGCCACAGGGGTCACATGACCTCAAGAAACTCTTTGATAGCGAGAGAACAAAGAATAATATGGAATAAGGGGGTTTTGTTTCATTTAAAGGAGAGCACCAGACATGGGAAAAATCACCAGAAAACCTGCAAAATTTCAGGCTGTGTGCACATACCGTTCCAGTGGTGGTGAATGCGGCTCATTTATCTATAGACGTTTAGAGGGACTGCCTCTAATCCCACAATGGTGGCGGAGTACGGACTACATGCTCGCTCCAGCAGCGTTTGGCATTGGCCAGTTTGGTTTTCAGGTTCTCACACGAAGGATGTTGTCCAAACCAAACTTATTTACCAAAACTTCAAAAATGTATTATCCCAAAAAAATTAAATCCATTTTAAGGTCAGGTTCACACCATGTTGATACATTTTTGATGCGTACTGATGCATTTTTTATGTCTTTTTCCCCCTCTTTTTTTTCTTTACCTTAAATAAGGACATGGGAATTCCGGTGTGTTTTTGGTGCTTTAGGTACAGTTCAGTGCAGAAAAAAATCAAGCTTGTTCTACTTTTTTTTCTGGAACTCACCGGTGTGATCTATGCCATTGGAAACCATATAACCTACAATCCATGCATTTTTGATGCGGAAAAAACCCCCACTGGACTGCATGTGTTGTGAATAGGCCCTAATGGAGTTTTTTTTTTTTTTAGACATATGCATGACCATGGCCTAAAATATATCTATAACCATGTTTTTTTTCTCAGAGAATAGCTGCAGGAACTCCCCTCTTCTTATTCATTCCCTTGTCTCCGCCCCCCACCCACCTCTGGTGCACTGTCCCCTTGTTGCACCCCCTATTTGAGAATACAGAACCAAGTATCATTTTGTGGTGCTAAGTAATTTGTATGGAATTTGTAAATAACAAGAAAAGCAGTAAAATACTGTAGATCCCCTGCCAGCAACAATAGATGCCCCCTAGCAACAATAGACCCCCCCCAGGGGCGGACTGACCATTTGGGAACCCGGGCAGTGCTCGAGGGCCCTGGGTCAGTAGGGGGTCCCATGAGATGCCTTTCATATGCTTTTTTGGGTGTGGTTTGAGTGTGGGCGAGGACACAGGGGCCCCATGATCCCCTATTGCCTGGGGGCCCCATGAGTTGTCAGTCCGCCCCTGGCCCCCCACAACAATAGACCCACCCACAACAAAAGACCTTCCCAGCAGCAATGGATCCCCACAACAATATACCTCCCCAGCAACAATAGAACCACCCCAGCAACAATAGACCCCCAGCAGAAAGAACAGATCTCCCAGCAGCCAGCATCAATAGACCTCTCCCTTAACAGTAGATTCCTCCCAGAAACAACTGACCCTCCAGCAACAAAAGACCTCTTCCTTCCCAGCAACAATAGACTCCCAT
Organism: Staurois parvus; assembly: GCF_062004578.1. Taxonomy (NCBI): domain Eukaryota; kingdom Metazoa; phylum Chordata; class Amphibia; order Anura; family Ranidae; genus Staurois; species Staurois parvus. The sequence continues at coordinate 6,070,372 of NW_028318493.1, forward strand.
GCAAAAATAGATCCCCTCCAGCAACAACAGATCCTCCAGCAGCCCGCATCAATAGACCCCCCAGCACACTCCAGTACTTCTTGTCATTCCATACATTCAGCCATGGTTTACGCTAGCATGATGAGGCACATCTCATGTGACTCACACTGGAACCGCACTGCATTCCTGTGCAAATCATATGCGATGTCTGTGCGGTGGGACTTGAGCCATACATTATGTATGGCTCCATTCGCATCGCACCCACACCAAAAAAGGTGCAGGGCCCTTTTTTTCCTGCACCTGATTCACATCGCATTGGGTGTTTACACCCATGCGATGCAAATTATTGTAATCGCACCATGTTTTGCGATCTGTTTCTTGGTGTTGTTAATTTAACATTGACACCCGTACCAGACTGCATGGACGCTGTGCGATTGCACAGGATTCGCTGCGTTTCCCGCACCGCATTAGTGTGAACCACGGCTCAGTGTTGGAGGTGCCAGAACTGCTTTTCCCTGCATTTCTGCTGAAAAAAAAGCTCTGTCTCTAACAGGGGCGGACTGACCATTTGGAAACTCGGGCACTGCACGAAGGCCCGGGGTCAGTAAGGGGCCCCATGAGATGCCCCTGGTACCTTTTTCATAGGCTTTTTTGAGTTTGGGCAAGAACACAGGGGCCCCATGATCCCCTATTGCCCGGGGGGCCCCATGAGTTGTCAGTCCACCCCTGGTCTCTAACTAAAACTTTTTGATTTTAGTACTGCTGTCGCTAAAACAGATGTTCTCAGTAAAGGACTTCCCTTCTATTCTTGGTCTAGTGACAGCTTTAAAATGGTTGGATTTCCCCTCACTTCCAGTCCTGTATAAGTTCCCATAGATACACTTATCTTATATAATACAAGGTGTGACAATTTAATTCCCTTAATGGACAAAAAAAAGTTTGCTGACCTATACACTAGCGGCTGTTGTCACCTTCAAAGTAGCCACTTTGTGAAGCTGCACACTTTTCTAGATGACTGTGCCACTGCCTGAAACATTCCTGGAAACGGTTATGTGGAATGCTGTGCAGTATCTTTGTCTGGAGATCAGATCTGTGTCTTTTTAAGGCATTTTTTAATTTTGGAAACAGCCAAAAGTCGCAGGGTGCTAAGTCAGAGGAAGAAGGTGGTTGGTTAAGATTTGGAATGGATTTCTAGGCCAGGAACTCGTGAACTCTTAACATATCATATGCAGGAACATTGTCGTGGTGGAGAATATACTTGTCAGGCCAGAGTTCTGGTCTTTTCCTCTGAACTGATTCCTGTAACCTTTTCATGTTCTACATTTGCGTCCTTCCTTTGTGTTTTTGGCTGCTCACTTTTTGCGTCATCGTGGACAACTTCCTGCCCCTCCCTAAACCACCTATGCCATTCAAAAATACCTGAATGTTCTCCATATGCCTGTTTTAACAGAACTAAGGTTTTACCCGCTCTTTTGCCAATTTTCACTCAAAATGTGATGTTAATCCGCAGCTCCAGATTCCTGTCACTCATTTTCCGCCAACAGCACACACGTTTTTTTCTTCTACTACTCCGTAAAGGCTGAGTCCACTGATTTGTGACCCATGCGAGTGCAAGTTAGAACACAGAAACGTTAAAACTTTTGTTTCAACTTTTGTTTCAACTTTTATAGTATACAGTATTTTTGGCCTCCTTTGGATTATCTGTTACGGTTGTACCCTGCTTGTAATTTATATAGTTGAATTTTTTAATGAATACTCCCCTCACCCTTCACAAGTGAGTGTCTAAAAACCCCACAGTCAACCTAGTGTAAATGGCTTTTGTTATTGGGGAGGAGATCAGCTTTCTCTCAGGAACCTTGGTTTTCTGCACTACCTGATGGGTTTGTGATCAAAGAACTTTTCAACCAACATAAAAAAACGTACAATTAAATATTTAAATCAGAAATGGGACATCCCCTCATTGGCTTCATGTATAACTAATGGTTTAATCTCAAGGGGCCTTAGGGAAAGGGTAATTTCCGCTGAACACTCACAGTACATACTCAAAGGTTTTTCAACAAATATAAACAACAATGCATTGATCATGGTTTGGCAATACTGCGACTAATAATTGAGAAAGAAAACCTCCAACTGGCCAAATTAAAATCTTAAATTGAGGAGAGTTCTAGATCACTTGAACCTCACAAAGCAAAATCTGACTTTCTCAGACTTAATGGTTCAAAAGAACTTAAAGGTTCAAAAGAACCTGCAAACCACAAAACAGTCCAAGTTCAAAAGGGACTTGGATGATTGGGCTAGCAGGGAAATTTTTGATCTCACTAATCACCACAGGCCAAGCGGGTCTCGGTGACTCCGCTACCGCTCACATACACCATCAAGAGGCAGACCTACCCTAGGAATCCAGATAAATCAGTTTTTTACAGGACAATCCCTCTTTGATAGAGGCATCACTCCAGTCAGGGGAATACTCAAGGTAGTGGGGAGGGGAAGAGTCATAGGTGGCGAGAGAGGCAGAGAAAAACAACCATTAGGGGAGACGTTGAAAGCAATCACCAGGAGTCAGAAACACAAATGAGTAACCGTGCAAGGACAGATCTCTCATACATTGAACTTACAGACATGAAGGTCTTTCATCTCTCCCAGTTTGATTTGAAGGACAGACACCTTAAGTTACTTTGTAGAGGTATGTCCTTTTCATCTACAAATGTGATGAATCATTTCAAGGTATACAAAAACATTAATCTCTTCCTTAGAAAAGTATATTTTAGATTGATCCACTCTGTGAGGCAAGTGGAGGGAGTTAATATGGAAGGTGATGGATTCTTATCCCAGGATAGTGAACAACAAGCTTTTCAAGATCTTCTCTTGTTGATGGGGGAAGACTCCTTTGAGATAGATGAGTATGAAGATCCCAGTGATCCCTGGAGAAAACAGGCAAGCCTAACTATAAGATTTACTAACATGCCCCAGGTCTGAAAAATTCGCTGGCTGGGTGTCTTCCTGGATTTAGTCCAGCAGGACTCATCCAACCTCGATTGGAGACTAACAGGCAGGGCAGTGGATAAGGGGGTACCATCAGTCCTCCTGTACAGGGCCCAGGCTAACAGGGGGGTCCAGGCAGATGGGTAAATCAGATGTGGGCAGGGAAGGTGATCGGCACAACAGGGAGGAAATTACTGGAACCGATCCATTGTATGACTCTCTCTGCAGCAGCTCCTCTCCCTACCGCTGGCTTTCAGCTGCTGCAGAGAGAGACGGTTCCAGTAATTCCCCCCCCCCGCCACACCAATCACCCTCCTTGTGAACCATACATTTCCCTATGCTGCCCAGGCCCCCCTGTGTGCCCCCACTCCCGCAGTGCTGTCAGCTTCCCTCCTCTCCTTTCCACAGACAGCTGCAAACACACAACAGGATCCTTCAGAATGGAGAGCAGGGGAAATGTCCGGTAAATATGAACACAGTGAGTGATTGATGCCAGTCACTTACTGTGTTCATTCATAGCTGAAGCATAGTAAACTTTGTTTTTTGGGGGAGAGGGCCCTGTCAGGTTGGCTGTATGGAGCCCCATGGTTTCTAACAGAAGCCCTGCTGGCAGGTAGAGACAACCTCTTAGAAGATGAGAGGCTTGCGTTAAAAGAACTTAAGGAAGCACCCAATCAAGTAATAATACCGAGCTATAAACGGGGCAACGTAGTCCTGATGTTAGAAGGTGCATATGAATTGGAAGTTAGAAGGCAGCTGGATGATTCATCTACGTACACTGAATTAGAGGTTAACCCCTTTCCTTTGTTGCTTTGGTCTCTAAATCATAAATTGTTCCTGGCATATGAGGCAGCTCTCATTACTAAAAGAGAGTGGGGCTATCTACGGGTAGAGGCAGGGGTGGACTGTCCATTTGGAAACTTGGGCACTGCCCAAGGGCCCGAGGTCATTAGGGGACCCCATGAGATGCCCCTGGTACCTTTTTCATAGGCTTTTTTGAGTTTGGGCAAGGATACAGGGGCCCCATGATCCCCTATTGCCCAGGGGCCCCATGAGTTGTCAGTCCACCCCTGGGTAGAGGATTATAATATCCCCACAATGTATATAATCCCTAAAGGTACATAAAAATTTTAAAAGTCCTCTGAGAAGGCCCGTTATATCGGCAATAAGAGGACCTTTGGAATGTACCGGAAAATATTTGAATGCCTTAAATAAAGACGTGGTGGTGAGGCTACCCTCATATTTTCAGCATACGAAACATGTCTTGATGAAGATAGCTCAGGTGGAGGTAAAAGCTGGGGCTATACTCGTTGGTATCAACGTTGAACCCCTCTATACTTCCATCCCCCATCAGTGGGGGTTTGGTGTGGTGGCTCACTTCCTTGATGTGAACTACCCAGGTATGGGGGCTCAAAATGAGCTCATACTGGAGCTACTTGATTCTACCCTCAATAACATCTTTTTCCAGTTTCTGGGAGTCATTTATCATCAGATCAGGGGGAGGGTGGTGGGAGGAGGAGATTATTTACTGTTCTTCAATGTACCTCAGCCATACTCAGTTATGGCTGAGGTACATTGATGATGTCCTGATGTTGATGGAAGGATCAGTGCAGGAGTTACATGAATTTATGACTAAACTCAATATCAAAAATTGGAACATCAGACTCC